>NC_077237.1:65892794-66525522 GCF_947179165.1 Solanum dulcamara | reverse complement strand
ACCTCAAACCATGACCACCCTAAAAAAAGGCTGCATAGCCAGTCAGTAACTGCTAGGGGTATCAACCTAGCTAGCAAGAGTAAATTCGGGAGTACCGGTAAGTCCATCGACATGTAAGAAAGGGTATCGATATGCCGGATAGTCAAGTAAAATTAAGCACATCCCAGATGCCTCTAATGCCTCAAGTAGAAAAAAGAGTACTTCATCGCCTCATAAGTTTCAAAACCTGTAATCTAATATCCAAGGTGGTATGACTCCCGTTAAAACCAACTTTAAAATAGTAAGAGAATGAGAAAGCCTTCTAAAAAAGGTAGTGAAAATCCATAAATAATCCCAATATTGTACCACAAAATAAGTAAATATGCTAAGTCAATGAAAGCATGCCATCACCAGCATCCAAACAAGACACACAATACAAACAATAATATCAAATTACACTGCACGAACAATGCAAAGGGACTAACCTGGGATCTAATCTCTCCTCGAACACGGCCTCGGTCCCAACAATAGATAATAAATATAAAGGAATCATAAGGCTACCTCTAAACAAAAGCAAACGATCAAGACGTGTCTTAGAATCAGATAGGGGAAGAAATATCTCTATGAATGATGCCTTACCCCAAAGTATGCCATCTCAGCTCCCAACGAGCATAGATAAGCCAAACCTACGGCTATGACGGGCTATAGAGGTCTCCGGAGCTAGCACTAAGTTGCAGCAACTATCTCAAGCCCTACTGAATACTACACCTAGCTATAAACACCTAAGGTTCAAACCTAGCCTAAGTCCTTCAATACTAATACTAAAAAGGATATTAATGCTAATCTAATACCACAAATGAGGCTCACAACTTAAACTAAGGGTTTCATGGGACCATTGTAGACTATCCAACCGTGAATCAAGTAAATAGAATAAGAGGAGTAGAACTCTAATCTCAGCACATACCAACCTAAGTCACATGTAATATATACTAAACGGATATCTAATAAAACCACAGTTAAAAGGGGAGACTATCGCCTACCTCGAAGCCGATCACACGTGCTCCAAATCTACCAAATTGATGATCTCCACCTCTGAATAACCTCCAATTGCCACCATACTAACAAATTATTGATCGCGACATTAATTCGAACATTTTTCTACCAAATTTACATTTTTCAAAGACGGACCCAAAATCGAGTCTAAAATGGGATTATAAGATCCGCACGGGGATTTCTGAATTCAAGTCCATGAAAAGTTTCATTTGAGATAAATGAACATGTATACCAAAATACAACACAATTCGACGCTTGAAAATACGGAAATTAGTCTAGGAAATAATTTCACCACTAATGGAGGAATCAAAGAAGAAAGCAGCCCTTTGGGCTTGGAATTACCTCAATACGATACTTTCTGAAGCTCCCCGAACACTCAACAACATAGCCACAAACACCACGAACACTCAAGATTGAAATTGCCTTTTCAAACTTGGCCATATAACTGAAATTTGGGTCCTAAGAAAACCCTGAGGGTTCATAAAAGTGACCCCGAGGTTCCCTTAAGCAAATCCCTCAAAAGAGGCGGGCGTTGCTTTCTCTTAAGCCAGCATCGCTAAAGCGATGCCTATGCCGCTTAAGCAATAGATGCCTCACTGGCATGCCTCGCTTAAGTGATGCTCTGGTTGCTTAAGCGAGGGTTTCTTTAGCGATGCTAGGGTCATTAAAGTGACGACACCAGCTAGTGCTGCAGCCAAGGCTTTGGCAAAGTCCAAGATTCTCTAACGGGGTGCCCGAGATTCGTTCGGAACCCCATTCGCGCAAAGTAACTATGCTACCCCACCAAATTCAATATTTTATATTCAATAGCGCACTTGGAATTTCCATGAAAGGTTATCTTTACAAAAAGTGTGTCCCACACCCAAGCACCATTTTGAGCCAAAATCCATAATGAGGCATGAAATGAGCCAAAAATCTCGAAAACCACATGTAAGATCATTCTAGACAAAATTGACATTTTGGAGCTACCTGCACTAATAAAATTTTAATCTGAGCGTGTTTACCAAGAATGTTCACCAAAGTCAACCTTAGGCCTAATTTTAAAGGCTAAAGCACCAAATGGCCCCAAACTTGCACCGAATGCCTCGATGCTCATGTCGACCATGCTACTAGTTTAATTTTGTCATTCCAGAGTTGATGGAATCGTTAGAATTCCATTTTATAGTTGTTAACCTAGAGTTTTGACAAAAGTTAATCATTCATACTCTAAGAGCTCTAAAATAGAGAAACGATAATAAAACCCAAATGAACAATCAGGCGACCAAACTGTCAGTACTAGGAAGTCATAAATAACTCGGGGTTGCTACATAAAAGCTCTAAATGCCAAAAATATCAAAAAATAGATAAAATGACCTAGGGGCATTATAACATCCACTTTTAAATATGACTTTCGTCCATGAAAGTAAAAGGACAGTCCCAATCTTAAGGCACAAAAAATTAAGTATACCAGGCCCACACGCTCTGCTCTGTCCTTGAACACCCTTTCGGGTCGAACAATTCCATCACAGAACTTAAACTGAAAGGAAAAAAGACTCAAATTCACTTCCAACTCCAAAACCTCCTCCAATTCCGTTTGGACTCCAAATCTCGCTCTCTTAGCCCAAACTTGACCAAAAATACGAGATTTATCTAAGGAAGACCAAATTACACCAAAACCTATGAACTGAGAAATATAGGACCATGGCAGATGCAACTCAACTCAAAACTCCAAATACTTTCCTTATGCTTCCAAATCCCTTTTCTTCTAGCAACCAAAGGTGTTCTACTGGTCCTTAGTTATCCTAAAATCTTCCAACACTATTTGAAACTTGATTACAAAGCCAAAGCACACAAATCAAGAAGGATCCATATACATCAACTGAACTTCCAAGGCTGACAACACCCAAAATAGGAAAAACGGCCTAGCCCAATCCCAAAACTACAATCTCAACTTCAAAACCCAAGAACCCAAGTTGAAACTCACCTTCTGAAACTGATCATTTCACTCCAAAGAACGATTATCCCGTGAATGACCAGGCCGTATTGAGCTTTGCTCTAGCGACTTACTCCTACCATAGGAACTCCAAAATAAAATCGGCATTATATGCCTACAAATCATTTTGCCACCTTAAATTTGAGCCAACCATCCTAGTCAAAGAGAAATCAAACCGGTAGGCGAAATACAAATATGGAAAACCAATCGGTAATGGTCCAAGGGCACAAACCCCTACTTAAAACACCACAAGCTACCGACTACACTAAAAGTGAACCTCATATCCTAAAAAATTCAAAATCAAACACTCCATGAATTACTTTGACCCAATCTTGTAGATGAGCCTTCAATAAAACTTCTAATTCTCCAATATAAGCTTAAGTCTGAACCTGCCAAAGAAAACTACCATTCCTACTCTAAAACACAGCCCAAACCTTGAGAGCTATCAACCCAACCATAAGGAACCAACCACAGTAGCAATAAGGTGCAAAAAACATTCACACTTTCAAAATCCCAACTAGCATCAAACCCAACCTCGAGACTACTACAAAGAACCCAATCAGATAGGCTAACAAAGCAAACCTCAACTTCATATCCCTTTGGAATGAACCAAAACAATACCCAACAACAAATTTAGCCGTCTAAGCCTTGAAACTGGAATGGCAGAGAAGGAATGCTACCCGAGGCAACACTAGTAGAATCAATGGTAAAGGAGACAAAACAAAGATAACTAGCCCGACCACAATATCATATCAAGTTTCTAAGGCAAAGTCAAGGGGAGTTGGTCAACCACTACTACTCATCATAAAAACCTGACCTAGTCAATACACTACTAAAAGAAATTAACTACACCATTGAAACATATACACATACGACTAAGTAAGGCTACTACCATACTCACGGGATAAATAACAAGTCAAATAGGCATATATGGGTATGAAAACCCCCAAACCACATAAAATGAGTAATATAGAGCAAAACAAGGAAGTCAAGTAAATATAACCGGTATCTGGGTCCTCGACCTTTGGATAACTCGTAAAAATATGGAATGGATCATGACCAACTATGTCCTGAACACCCAAAGCACCCCCCTGCAACACTCTGAGCACTACCTCTAACTAGAGGCGGCATAAAACTATGATATTGACCTGGATAAGCAAACTGTGCATGGGTACTACCCTAAGGACAATCTCTGGATTGATGACTAAGCTTACCATTGGTGCGACAAGGTCAAACTGCACTAGCTTGGTGAGTAGGACTATTCTGAAATGTCTAAAATATTAAATCTCAACTAGGTATCTCCTGATGTTATACCCCATACTTTTGTACTTTGGAACATTTCCTTAAGCTTCTTAAAAGTTGTCACATGATCCATATTATCTATAACATTATCAAATGACTCTAAGAAAGGAAGGATGTGATGTCCCATAATAGAAAAGGTTAAAAATAGAGTTATAAGGATTTGAAAGGAGTTGGAGGCCATATAACAAGTCGTGGATGTCTTGCATAATTAAGCTCATAGAGCACATATCGAGCTTAAGTAGAGAGGACTACATAGGTTCTTAAAGTGAGACAAGATTACGAACCCATGAAAAAGAAAGCAAATAGGTGACAAGTAGGTGATGCACCTACTTGGACCAAGTAGGTGACTCACCTGCTTGGGGTGGACCCCCCACCTGCCATGTGGCAGCATATGGGTGGTTGCATGGCATGAGGTGGCACCCCTAGGGGATGGACATGTGTACCCTTAGGGGCTTCCATGTGTCAATCCCTAAGGAGGAGTATATATGTGTTCAACTATGAGTAATATTTCATTTTCAGCATGTTTAAGCCTTAGAAAAGTGGAGAAAAACATAGAGAGAAAGAGAAGAGAGCTACGGCTCTAGCTCCTCCAATGTAAGCCTCAAATTTTCATTCCGTAAATTAATTAGCTAAGGTATTCATTGAATAAGTAATGGTGGTTAATAGAATAAATTACTCGTTGGGGCAGCAAGGAAGTGAAGCGAGCATCCCACCAATTTCTCAGCACGTTAAGGAGCTTTCGAGGGTAATTTTCAGCAAGATATGGCTTGATTCTCTTCTCCTACATTTTAGTAAGGGTTTGGACATATTATGTATGTATAAATATGGTTTGGTAACTTGAAAATATGCACGTTACTGCTGAAGAAGGTTGTAGGTCGTGTAGGGACTATTTTGGTGTATTCTAGTTGGCTTAAAGTTTAACTAGTGATGTTGTTATTGTGGTGTCGTATTTGGATGTGGTTTGTAATATTGTAGGGATGGAAACGTGTTCAAATAGGGGTATAATTGCTGATGATTTCATCCATGTTATTCTCCATTTCATATGGTTAAGATTTTATGAAATAAAGATTGAAAACCGTATTTGGAGTCGTAGTTTTGAGCGGGCTGTTTGGGACTTGTTTTGTGTAATGTTGAAGTTGTATAATTGTGTATTGTCTGCTTATTGTTGTGTTTGGTTGGATTTACTAATTGAATATGTAATTGGAAGTTCGAATAGGGCGAGTTATAGAGGAGATGCTGCCCGAATTCCGTTAACTTCTTAACTAACTAATAGACTAGTCGAGAAAGGCGAATAAGGAATTGATTCCTATGGGTGCTTGGTTGTGGATTTAGAAGATGGAAAGTTAAAGGTTATTAATATTAGTATTATCTTTATTTTAAATAGGTTCGGGGGACAATGAGACAAGCCGGGTTAAAAGCAATCGATAAGAGGTATGTAGAGCTATCCTTCTTTTCTTTTGGCATATCTTAGATGTAAGTGATGAATAATACGAGCGTTGGGGTAATTCCATTAACTAGTCCTGAACATGATGCATGATCCTTACTCACCTTTAAATGTTATGAAATATGAAATACGCTTTGAGGATAATTCCATTTATGTGCTTCGAGTATAACTCGTGACCATTATACTTCAGAATGTTGAAATTCTCATAGTAGTTGAACTACGACCCTCAAGTCTCCTATTTGATAAAGAGTAATTGAATGCATAAGCTCCTATTCCTAAGGTCTATACAGTGACAAACTTCTCTAATTCTATAAGCTGTTTAGGTTTGTCTCGATACATGTCTACGATTCTTGAGACTCCAGTTGATATGATACCTAACAATGTTTAGAAGGTACTCAAGATGATTACTACTCTGGTCTTCAAGTGATGGTTCACTGGACTATTTCATTGAGTCTTAGATGATGATTTAAGTTGCATATGGTTTCTCACTACTCTAATCGTGCACATTGTAACCCATCTTTCTCCGAGTCCCATAGAGGGGCCGGGAACGTTATCGTGCACAGCTTTACTACTCCTTTACCGAGTCCTAGGCTATATATATATATATATATGAAGTATACAATGATAAAATGTTGTATATGATGAAGCTAAAGCATATGATGACGCCATATGTGATGATATTATTCACTAAGTCCCAGGCCGTATATATATACAATGATATGATGAAAATATGGATTGAACCGTATGTTCCTTGGCATTGTTTTAAATTATGAATTGGGTCGAACGATCCTTGACATATTTTACTATGTGATAATGGCACCGAGTCCCATAATAGGCCGAGTGTGGTACGTTATGTACACTACTCTTTCACTGAGTCTCTCACTAAAGGGTCGGATATGATAGATAGGCATGCATGTGAAAACATAATGATGTATTTGTAATATATGGGATGATTCCATATACGATGGTATGATGTCGTATATGATAATGTGATAACACCGAGCCCCACAGTGGGCCGAGTACGGTATATGAGGATAATGTACATGTCCTTATTTCATAAGGTGCAGGCATAGTAATTGTTAACTATTATACTTGTGTTCCTGCATCCCTATTTTAGTTATTGTCTCAGTTATGATGTTTTATGCTTTATATACTCATTACATGTATCGTACTAACCCCCTTTCTTTGAGGGCGCTGCATTTCATGCTTGAAGGTACATGTACGTATTTTGGAGATCTATCAGCTTAGGATTTCCACTCAGCTATGTTGGGAGTGCTCCACTGTTCTGGGGAATAACCTTTTGGTACCATTCCTCCTATGTATACATTTATTTGTTCAAGGGTATGACGGAGGCCCTGTCCCGCCATAGATTACCATTAATATTCTTAGAGGTTGGTAGACTTATGTATGTGGTTTATTTATAAGTTTGCTTCAATTATGCTTATATGGCACGTAGTAAGTGTGTTATGTTATGGAAGCCTTGTCGGCTTACGTGTCCTTTTATGTTATGATACAAAGAAAGAGGCTACATGTATAAGAAGATGTTATGACCCATTGGAGTTCTTATGTATATTTCTTATATCTAATAGGTATGTATACGGGCATCCAGGTCGGAACTCGGTCGCGGCCTAGAGGGTTGGGTCGTGACAAAAGTAGTATCAAAGCAGTTCGTCCTTAGAGTATCTACAGACTGTGTCTAGTAGAGTCTTATTTATCAGTGTGTTGTGCACCACATCTATAAATAGGAGGCTACAGGATATTTAAGACGTTACCTTTCTTTCATATCTAAGATCGTGCGACAGAGCTGAGTCATAGGGAATGAAATTTCTCATACTAACATGTGATTTTAGTAGAAGGACAACATCGATAGAAGAAGGCGACTAGCGATATTGGAAGTTACAAAGCACACAGGTTTGCAAGGGAACGAAAGATATGTCAGGTGAGGTATTGAAGTACGATTGACGTGTAAAGTAAAAAATGGAAAGGAAACATAGACAGGGTAGTGTAAGAGGTGCAGTTTGAGTTGGGCATACGAGGTAAGTCCATCATTTTATACCGTCATTAATACTGGGCACCCTATATGGCTGTGATATGGCAAGATATGAATATATAGTTGGCATTTGCTGCATGCAGGTGTTGAGATAGTAGGAAATATATAGGAAACTCTGCCCAAATTTTCCCAGAAATAGAAAAAAAAGAGCCTACGTGAGTAGTAAAGTTTAGAATTCATTTGAACGGATCAAAATATGACCCAACCATATATTGCCTTAGAAAAAGCTCATGTTGAAGAAAAACGTAAATTTGTGAGCTATTAAGGATAAGATTGATCATAAGGGGTGAAGGGTTGAGCACTCCTACTCCATAGAGGGTAAATAAAATATAGTAAGAATTGCAAAGAAGGTTAAGAAATGTTATATTATGGGACCGAATACGATCAGAGTATGATGTGAATATAATGAGAATAATTATGAAAATAAGTAAAGCCTAGTGAGAAAGTGGCTACAGATAGGATGTGGTCTGTGTGATAAGAATATAAAGGGGTAAGTGTGAAACAGAAAAGGGAGCCATGGAACAAATAAGGAAGAAAGCAAAATGACAGTGTAGCCGAAGATACGAATGCTAAAAGTGAAGGAACTACGAAAGACCAAGTTGTAGAAAGATGAGCAATGAGGTAAAATAGGTGCTAGAAAAAGATAAGGGAATTTTTAATGGGAGCACCCAAGATAGACGTAATTGATTGAATACGAGTATGGAACGGAAGGAGAATGTATAGTTATGAACTTAAAGGCATAGTACGATGACGTGGTGACAAGGTAAAACCATTATTGAGGCAAATTTGGCATGTTGTTGAGCAAGTTAGGAGCCTGTGTTGGATACACAATAAGGGTAAAAAGGCATGAGGCATAAAAGGGTACTGTGTGCACATAATCTCACCTAAAAAATAGGGAAATCCTTAAGGGACAAAGACAGTAGACTTGAGGAACAAATGGTGCAACATGCATCCCTTAAAAGAAAAAGATGATATAGGTTGGGACAAAAATATTACTTCAAGAGAATTTTGGACACTGATCATCGGAATATAAGTGCTGCCTAAGTATGATTGAAGCGGCTACAAGTATTAACTAACTATTGACCAGAATACATAGAATGTGGCTTTGGATAAGTTGCTACATTACTTGAGTACCAACTATCACATAAGATTTTATACGATATATCGAGAATTTAAAGCACCTCATGATTGTATTAAGGTTTCATACATGGGTAACCTAAAGTATAGGTGATATAAACGAAGATATGGATACGGTTATACCAAATATGTTGGAAAAGACTCATATGCATTTGGAAAGTTAAAAATAAACAGACAATGACATGGATACACCCTAAAGGGGGGAAAGTAGATATGAGACATACAAGCATGAGATGAAACCAAATGACATTAAATGTGTTAATGTGAACACTTAAACTGTAAGTGAGATCCCATGTTGGAACAAGTTAGCAAGATCTAAAGGACAACAATAGACAAATAGAAGCCAAGATGATATCTGAAACAATGTGGAGGATTATTGGGAAGAAACTTGAGCAATATGACATCAAAGGATGGGTGCATCCAAAATGGGATGAATATGACAAGAGAATAATAATGAGTAACTAAAGATATTGTAAGGGATAGCCAGGCTATACTTGACTAAAGGTTAAGATGTTGGCAACAGAGTTATTGGCTACTGATATTGTGACATACAAAAAGTTTGTGGGTGATCCGAATACCATTGTACCTTTGGAAGAAGTAAGTGTTGAAGAGAATTTGGCGTATGAGGAAGTTCTGGTAGAAATCTTAGACCGGTAAATTAAGAAGTTAAGAAACAAATAAGTTATGTCCGTCAAGGTATTATAGAGGAATAAACAAGTAGAAAGTGCTACTTGGGAAACTGAGGCAGATACGATGAAATGATACCCATATCTCTTTCCCTCTATTGAAGCCTAAAGTAATAAGTTGTTCTTATTCAAATTAATTGAACTCTTACGTATTTAGTTCCTCCTATGTCATTCATATGCGTGCATGTTCATTAAAGTTTATTTGAAGTCATGGTTTATGTTAACTTTGAAATTTTCATGTCCTATGCATTTTAAGATGTCATCATATTCATGTTGGGTTGCTAAGTCCTCTTTCCGTGTCCTTCCTATGATAAGTTAATCTCATTTAAGAATGAATGTTCCCAAGGGGGAAATATTGTAAGACCCTATAAACTAAGAAGATAAACTAAGAGAAAATTCTATGTAAATTTGATCACTTTCAAGTGTACGAATGAGTCTACAACTCGTAGAGGCCGTTAGAGGTGACTCATAGAAATGAAGTTAAGGCTGAAAAATTGATGAGGGAATGGTTAGGGTCTACAAGTTTTTTCATTACTTGTAGAGGAGTTTATGACTCGTAGGAATCAGTCATAGTTAAGGGTTCGAACATATCCAACTACTGAGCCTCAGGATCACTTCTACGACTCGATAAGACGACCTGTAGGGAAGACCATGAGTCGTAAACATGAGTCTTTTCGAAAGGTCAGAAACCCTCAAGTTTGGCGGTTTTAAAACTTATAGGATGAATGTAATTATGACTCGTAGTCATGAAGATGAGTCATAGAAATGACTCATTTACAAACATCATAGGCTTGATTTTTCAGAGTTTTTCTCAAGCCTGCAGGATGATTCATCTTGATGACTCTTCATCTTTTCTATGACTCATAGGGTCAAATCTGAGTTTTTAATGATGGGTATTTGTGTCGTTTCCCATGTTCAATTCAATGAACCTAGACACTATTATGACTAAGTTCAAATTTATATCTATCCATTCCTTTGAAATTCCCTCATTATAAATCATTGTTCTAAATTCTCCTAAGGCAAGAACTAATTTCTCTCAAGGATTCTTCTTCAAAGCTACAAATTAGGGTTTGAGATTTTTCTTCAAGGTTTCTTCTTCAATTTTATGTGAATTCAATCAAGGTATATGGGGATTGATCCATGATTTCCTTTCAGTTATGGACTCCCAAAGTTTTCTCAGAATCTCATTCAATTTTCAATGGTTTATGAACCCTAGTTTTGATGAATTGCATTGGGCTATTTCAATTTTATTTTGAATTGTTATCAATCATTTTTCTAAATGTAGTTTCATATAAATTGCATGATTTAATGTTGAATTATGAATGCCTATGTATAAATCTATTTCCAAGTTAGAATTATGAAGTTAAAGATGATTTTCATGGGTTGACTATGAGTTTAATGATTTTCAAGGAAAGTTCTATGATTCAAAGTTGAGAGTATGATTTAATGGTGAAGTTATGATGATGATCAGTTATGATCAAAGAAAGTTATAATGGTGTGATAAGTACAATACTCACACAATCATGTTTAAAGATGGTGATAAGGATAATTCTCACTGAAGTTATGGATTCGTATGAATCACTAAAGTTAATGAGCTACTCCTCATATGTTTTGTAAAGATGCATTGATCGGTAGTTACTATCTTTTCCTCTAATGTTTATGATCATGCTTTAATGAATTCCGTTGGGATATTTACTAAGCACCAAGAGTACTTATAGGTGGGGTTCGTCCGGTAACGTAGTTAGTTATCCAAAGGAATCCTAGTAGCAACCTAAAGTCCTAAACTGCGTTACCCATGAAGGATTGCCTTTATGACCTAGCTAGTGGATCCACATATAGCACAGTTCAGTTGAGTTTAGTACCATGATGGAGTATACCCTGGAAAGGTAGCCTTCCACTTTCTATAAGGGTTATATCAGATTCTATGTTATAGCTTGCATAGTCTTTAGTTGTCGGTTAAAAGTCTTATCCCACACAAATTGAAGGTTAAGTTATGAGTTTTATGATATGTATTGACAATGAGTTTTCATATATTTTCAAATGCTTTAAAGCTTTGTTCATGTTCATTATGTTGGTCATGCATCTTATGTCATATTGATCATGTCCTATTAGGTGTTCATGCATAGCTCACATATTTAGTACCTTCTATGTACTAACACATATTTTTCCTACATTGTCTCATAATGTAGGGGCTGACTTCGACATCCGAATCGTGGCTAGAGTGCTTAGTTTTCTCCAAGAAGTTGGTGAGTCCTCATATCATTGAGGACATGACTTTTCTTCACTGTTTCTTTGACTTTCTTCTATTGTTTCGGGTGAGCTAGGAGCTTGTCCTAAACCCCCATCAGAGAATAGACTAGAGGCATGTTTAGAAACTATTGTGATGTAGTCCGATTGGACATTCATTGAATTTTCTATCCCTTAAACCCAATATTAATCATGTGAAAGCACGTAAAATTTACCCAAAAATACTTCCAAATCATGGAGAAATTAAAAATAGGATGTACAACTGACAAACTAGATGGGAAGGCCAATTTATAGGCTTCATCTCCAACTTGTCCTAAAATCTCAAATAGGCCAATGAATCGATAGATAAGCTTGCCCTTTTTCTGAACTGCATCACACCCTTCATGGGTTCCACTCTGAGCCAAACATGATCGCCCTCCATAAAATCTAGGGCTTGAACCCTCCTATCTATAGAGCTTTTCTATTTACTTTGATCCATCAACAGTCTACCCTGAATCCTACAGTCCTTCTCTATGGAATCTCTAAGCAAGTCTATATATAATGAGTCCATCTTAGCTGAATTTACCAACCAATTGAAGATCTACACTGCCTATAATAAAATACCTTACTTAAGGTCATCTGAATACTAGAGTGATAACTGTTATTGTAGGCAAGCTCTTCTAAGGACAAATGCTAATCCTAATGAGTACCAAAGTCAATCACACATGCACGGATCATCTCCACCAATACCTGAATTATCCGCTTAGACTTTCTATCTATTTGAGGGTGAAAATCGTACTCATATCTAACTTAGTATGTAAGTTGTGTTGTAGGGCCCTCTTAAAGTGAGAAGTGAATAATGAACACCGATCGAAGATAATAGAAATATCCACCTAATGTAGCCGAGTTAGATATAGAGTTGAGCTAATTTCTCCCTTGTTTACCTCACCTGAATAGGGATTAAATGTGTGGACTTGGTCAACTTGTCAACAACCACCTTAATAGAATCATAACCACCTACCATGGTAGACAAGCCCCTGATGAATTCCTTGGTGATACGTTCCCATTTCCAATAATAGAGTTTCTCGAACAATATGCCTCCTCCAAAATCAATCTAGTCAAATCAACCATCTTAGACAAACGAATCCTACCACCAATCTTTAATACGCCCTCTGAATCAAGTTCCACCTCCTTAGCTTCATCTCTCAACATATTTTCTTGAATGACACACAACTTTGAATTATTAAACTGCCTCTCCCTAATCTGCTCAATGAAGGAAGAAAGTGTCTCCACAGACGCAAGAACACCACAATTCTCTAAAATCTACAATTGAACAAAGCTATTAGCCAGCCTCTGAACATCTTTAGCCAATGGTCGCTCTTCAACTCAAATTGCAATAAGACTCCCCATACTAGAGGACTCCCTACTCAAGGAATCCTTTACCACATTGAAGATTTTGCATGTGACGCATTGATACAATATAACAAATACCTAACGACTAATGAGTTACAAGTCATGGGGAACATAGTCTTAGTTACCATCTCATATTGTTAACAAACTTAAGTCTGTTTTATTTTGTTACTGGAAACATTTACTTACTAATACAACAAAAACCCCTATTTACTTTATGCATGTTTATCATTTTGAAATATTGACTACAACTGAGTTTAAGTGCTAGTAGACTTATTTCCTCCGCATTTCCTATAGTCCCTTTGACTTTGACTAAAGATGTAGTAAGTATCATCTAGTTTTCACGACATGATATAGAGAAAGAGTTCTTAGTTAAGATGAGTTAGAGTACACTCAAACTATGAGAAGAGTTTTATGTTGAGGTGTCTCTGTGTTAGTGAAAGACCTAGTATAGGTGTTGAACAGAAGGGAATAGTAGCATGAGATGATAGATCTAAGCTAGGCTTATGATTTTGAAGAGAGAGCCCTATGTTATTTATAGGTATATGAATATAACTATGCAATGAGGTGTAATAAATGGGTAAATAGTACTTGGGTTATGAAAGAAGATAAGGTGATAAATTATAAGTAGATAGATTGTGAGATGATGATCCATTACTTGTCATGAGGTCTTAGTAGGAGAGTGTTTCTTAATTTCACCTAGAAGTTTTAAGTTGGTATAGCATGCAAGTAGTTATAATGTGTGTGTTAGTGCTAGATACTAAGCTTGAAATTGAGATGAGTAGTGCAAAGAAATAGGGGATATCAGTATGAGTGTGATAGTGCTAGTTTTAAGATTTAATTTAGTAGGCTTGACATGGTGTATGTGAGAGATTAAGATTTAACATGTGAGGAATGTGTGTTATGAATGAGTGGTATATGACCCTTAGATGTAAATAGTGAATTGAGGCTAAGTTATTTGATATGAAGAGGCTTAAGATATGTATCTGAGGTAGTATAAAGTTGTATAAGGCTCTAATTTTATAAGTTGCTTTGGGTGACTAGATAGTATCTTTTAGTTGCTAATGTGGATAAGGCTGGATGTGAGCTTTTCTTTCTATATAGTATCCATAAAAATTAGGTTGAAGGGAGTTGTATATAAATAATAATGAGTCTCATCTTATAGTTTAAGTTTCCTTCAACTAAGTTAGGAATATGTGAACCTAGAAGACGAGTGTTAGCAGGATAAAGAAAAGAGGTTAGATCATAAGATTTAGAGAAAGTAGATATGTTTGCCAATAAGAGCAACAAATATAGAAGGATACCTTAAACATAGAATAAAGTTAAGGGAAGTATCTTAGAATAAGGCCCAAGAAGTAGTTTGGTATCTTCGGGTATAGTATAATCGGAGAGTTAAGTGTTCTTGTGAATAGTAATACTCTATCATATGGAGCAATGTGCTTATAACTAGGTATAGAGATTGGTTTGCAGACTTAAGTAGGTGACCTTTGAGCTAAGGGGGAGATGATAAAAGGATGAGAATTGACAATTTCATTCAGCAATCCTAATTTTTTCTTATGAATCCAAGAGTTTTCAACCCTATGTTACACGAGACATGACTTGAGTTTCACAATTTGTATAGTTCCATGAACCCATGATAGGCCTTGAAGGTCTAGAGAGATTATATTAGTTATGGATATTCCCGGATCAGACTTTCTTGACTGAATCATGCTTATGACTTTTTGCGCTAAATATTTTCAATGATTCTTCCTTTCAGGTTCTGATAGAGATGTTGATGATAGTAGATCGAGTTGAGTGAGAGTGGATGGGGGTAGGTGAGTGTTTCCTGATTGTGATAGTTGTGTTGTACTTGTCTTGTTAAGGATAGAGGTGTGGAAGAGGAGCGAGATGCGACCCTATGATGTGCAATAGATAGGTAAGAGTATGCTAGTGTGTCTCTAGGTAATAGCTCATGCAATAATAGAGTTAGAAGTGTTAAAGTATGCTTGACAATTCTTAGATATAGTTATGGTGGTTAGAGTGATAGGATTGAGTGTGTGGTTATCACTATGAGAGTGATAGTAGTAGGATATTGATGACTTTTGGATGATGATTATGAGTGTTTGTATGAAGTGGTGAGGAGGAGTAGTATTCTATAAGTAAAAGGTCCTTGTAGAGTTATAGATTATGAATTCGAGGGTTAGATTTGTATAAGTATGATCATCTTAGGGCTAGCACCTTGGTACTTAGAGCTAGGCTTGAACTTGGCAAAAGGAATGTAGCTCTTTTCTCATTCCTGGTATGATGTCTTGTAGGGAGTCAGTTCCCTATCTTTGAGTGGGTTGGACCTGACTTAGTTCACCAAGTTATGGAGGAAGTGAAAACCATTCTGAAGAGTGTGAAATTGACTTGAGGGGAAAAGACTTGAAGTTTAAGGTGAATGATTTGATGTAAGTGAAGGGTGTTATGAGGCTTGGAAAGAAAAAAATGTTTGGGCACCGATATATTGGTCTAACAAAATTGTGAAGAGGATTGGATATGTCACTCATGAATTAGAGCTACATTCTAATTTTGCTGCCACTCATTCAGTGCTTCATGTCTCAATGATTAAAGGAGTTATTGGAAGATCCTTTATTGGTAGTTTCCATTGAAAGTGCTAAAATCAAGGATAGTCTGTCCTATGAGGATGACATGAAGACCAAATATCCACTTCTATTCATACCATCAACGATGATTTTGAAAGTAACGTCTTATTCTTGATTTGAGTTGATGTCTGCTTTCTTTAGTTCGACGGTTGATGATCAAGATGTTTGAATGACTCGATTGATGGATTTTTGATATTCTATTAGTGCCAAATGATGAGAATGTTGAAGGTAATGTCCCTACTATTGATTTGAACTGATTTGTCTAATTTTGAGTCTAAAAAGTTGATTGTCTAGATTGCTTGATTTGGTTGATTGGTTGATTTGATTGAGTCTCAATTGTTATTCATTCCTCGATTCTATCTTTGGTTGATATTCATTTGAGTAAGAATGATCTCAAGGGGTAGATAATGTAACACCCCAAAATTTTACGCCAAGACTCAAAATATTCTTTATATGTGTATAGACTTAAACTCAATGAATTCTAATTGTATGTATGAGTTAGGATCAATTTTTAAGTATTTTAAGTGTAATAGAGGTGAATTATGGTCATAAGGAACCTCTAGTATTAAGTCGAGTTGAAAGTTCCTTTACCGATTAAGTTTTCATATAATATCTTATAAGGTTCAACTTTAAACAACCATATCTATCAGGATATTTAGATTTAGGTGGTCTATAATGTATCAAATTAAACATCTACGTTTTCTCTTTCAAATGCAACCAAATTTACCTCATTTGGATTTTAGAGTAAACAGGTATGACTGTTTTAGTGGACACGTTCCATCCTAGAAGAGGTCTGCATTGGCTCTGCGATGCGGAAAGGACGCGCACTCCACTGCCTAAGACAAATGACGCCCTTTTATTTTTTTAAGGGTATTTATGTCCTATAACCCTTTGGGAGTTATTTTAATATCCGTAAACAAGGAGAAATTAGTTTTTCCTCATTAAAATCCCTCTCATTCACACCTAAACTTTAACGCTCAAGAATTTTTAAGAAAAAACATCAAGTTAGGGTTCTCTTTCAAGGTTCGTCATCAAGGTAAATTCTTCCTTATATATTTCAGGCTTTCCAACCCAAATTTCTTCATATACGCATGAATCTCTAAGAGAAATCTTAAATCCTAACCATAGGGTTTCCAAGAAAATAATCCAAGAATTTCAAGAAAGGGTCTCTTGAATGTTCTTCTTCAAGTTAAGACTTTCCATCATGATTTGTGGAGATTTTAAGGTATGTAAGGCTAACAAACATTGGATTGAGTTCATCCACATGTCCCTTCATCTTTATTGATTAGAGTCGAGTTGAGTTTGAGGTTTTGAGTTTCTTGGATTGAATTCTTGAGTCATCTATTGTCTTATTGAGTTCCTTGTACTTATTTAAATACATATTGATGTTGTTCATGGTTTGAGTATTTTATTTGGATGCATATTCACATTTTCATTCACATGAACCGTAATTGAGGATTATATTTGATTTTGAGCATTGATTTTACAAGAGTTTGAGTTTTCACATGAGTTGAGTCTGAGGGGTCTTCAAAAGTTTTCACTATTTTGAACATAAATATTTTGAGCATAAATGATGGTTTTGAGAAAAAAGTTTTAATAAGTTGTGATTATTTAGAAAATATATTTTTCTAAAAGAACTTGATAATTTGAGCATGAACCGAGCCCAGGTTAAATTAAAAAGAGTTTTAAGATTTAACTGCTTTGATCCAGATTTCACTATAAATTATTTTGAGTCGAGATTGCATGTTTTAAAAAATTTAAAAGAATTGAGTACTGAGTCTCAATGAGTTGATTTGATTGAGTTTATTAAAAAATCTAAATGATTAGATTGGATTGAAATGATTTGAAAGAGCGTAATGAATGAGACGAGATGTAGTCTTGATGAGAGTCCAATGAGACTAGTCAAAAGTTTTGAATGAACTGATTGACTCAAGTTGCATGAGCATATTGGGTTTTGGGAGAAGTATCAAGCACAAAATTGAGGGAGAGTGAAACTCAATAACTACGTAGTCATCATAGAAGAGGATTGAACTGTTAAAGTCGGATATTTCCCTATTTCATTATCTTGAAAAGATTGGAATTGATTGGTTGGTGGATCCAGATTTGTTTATTCATTATTTAACCTAGGAAAATATTGGATGGACGTGGAAACTACGTCACTTCATTGTACATCACCTACTTATAGGTGGTGGGATTGTTGTCGGTTAAGAGAGACTCCCAGATTGTGCATGAATGTATATGACATGTTTTGAACAAGTTGCATATTACTGAAACCTTCTTAAAGTATTGTTATATTTTATACTTACATATCATATTGAGTTCGTTGAGTTTTATTCTATCTTGAATACTTTTGATGAATTATTATTTCATTTTGTCATATTACATACTCGTACATTCCACGTACTGACGTCCATTTGGGCCTGCATTGTTTTATGATGCAGGGACAAGTATTAGAGATCATCAACAGGCACTTTGTTAGAGATCTAATTCTTTCCTAATAGTGGTGAGACCTCCTTGCTTTCGGAGGGATCATATTCATTTTTTTCCATTGCTTATGAGTAGTTCTTTTGAGGTAGCCATGAACCTGTCATTGGCACCTATTAGATTATAGTGATAGAGGCTTCATAAGACTAGACAGTGATGCATTTGTTTTGAAGTCTTTAACTTTTGAATAGTTTTCTTTCAAACTATGTTACTTATTAGAATGATTGATATTGTTGATTGAGTTAGCCCACTAAGATTTATTTTTCTCTTAAATTAAGCCTTCCGCTGAATGAATGAATGTCTGATCAGGAAAAGTGGTTCACTTGGGAGCCAACAATAGCTTTTAAGTGTTGGCCACGCCTAGGTTATCCTCTCAGGGCGTG
Source organism: Solanum dulcamara (assembly GCF_947179165.1). Lineage (NCBI taxonomy): Eukaryota > Viridiplantae > Streptophyta > Magnoliopsida > Solanales > Solanaceae > Solanum > Solanum dulcamara. Next base: position 66,506,772 of record NC_077237.1, on the reverse strand, counting down.
ACAGTTTCCTAATTGCCAACAAGTTAAAATTGAGCATCAAAGACCGAAAGATCTACCCCTAGACATTGAAATTCCTACTTGAAAGTGAAAAGATGTGAATATGGACTTTCTAACGGGTTTTTCTCATACTAATAAACAATATGATTCCTTTTGGGTTGTTGTTAATCGGATGACTAAGTCGGCTTATTTTCTACCAGTTAAGACTTCTTATGGTATCGAAGACTATTCTAAGTTGTATGTTTGTGAATTGGTAAGACTTTATGGTATTCCCCCTTTTCCATCATATCAGATCTAGGTACTCAATTCACTTTATACTTTTGGAAGTCATTTCAAAAAGGTCTTGGTTCAAAGGTTAAGCTAAGTACTGCTAAGTTCCCTTTATTGATTTTAAAGGGAGTTGGAATGAACATTTTCCATTGATAGAGTTCACCTACAATAATAGTTATCACTCTAGCATCCAATTGGCTCCTTTTGAAGCCTTGTATGGGAGAAGAAGTAAGTCCCCAGTGGGATGGTTTCAAGTAGGTTGAATGACCTTGATTGGTCCATATTTTGTAATAGATGTTATGGAGAAGGTGAGACTCATAAGGAAGAGATTGAAGATGGATCAAAGTCGTCAAAAGTCCTATTCGAACATTAGGAAAATATACCTTAAATTTGAAAGGGATGATTGGGTTTATTTGAAAGTTTTACCCATGAAGGTTGTAATGCATTTTGGTAAGAAAGGAAAATTGAGTCCTAGATACGTTGGACCTTATAAGATATTGAGATGTGTTGGTAAAGTGGCATATGAGTTAGAGTTACCATTTGAATTAGCTATGGTTCATCCGATGTTTCATGTATCTATGTTGAGAAAGTTTGTGGGTCATCCAAATTCCATTATACCATTAGAAGATGTGAGTGTTGAAGAGAATTTGACCTATGAGGAGGTTCCGGTGGAAATTTTAGACCTGCAAGTTAAGAAGATAAGAAACAACGAAGTTATGTTCGTCAAAGTGTTATGGAGGAATCAACAAGTAGAAACTGCTACTTAGGAAGTGGAGGAGGATATGATGAAATGATACATGTACCTCATTCTGTCTACTCAAGTATTAAGTTGTTATTATTCAAAGTTAATTGAACTCTTATATATTTAGTTCCTCCTATGTCATTCATATGTATGCATGTTCATGAAGTTGATTTTTAAATCATAATTTATGTTAAGTTTGAAGTATTCATGTTCTATGAATTTTAAAGGTGTCATAATATTCATGTTGGATTGCTAGTATTCTTTCTGTGTCTTTCCTATGATAAATTAATCTCATTTGAAGATGAATGTTCCCAAGGGGGAGATATTGTAAGACCCCAGAAATAAAAAAGCTAGAACCAAGGAGAAAATTCTCAAAATTTTGAATTGACTCATGTTTACGAGTAACTCTATGACTCGTAGAGCTTTCTATGACCCGTAATAGTGAGTCATAGAGTTACCCCTTAAGCATTGGACAATTTTACCCTTATGAGAGGTTCTACGACTCAACAGGATGAGCTAATGTCCTGTTGACGATCATAAGAACCCATGTAACCAAAGTTCAGAGACTCCAAATTTGCTCAATTCAGAACCTGCAATACGAGTCATGTGTACGACTCATATTCCTTTGGACGAGTTGTAGACACGACTCATAAATAAAGGTTCAGAGACCCTCAAGTTTATAGTTCCAAGACCTATAGGATGAATGCTTGTTACAAATCGTAGACCTCAGAATGAGGCGTAGAAACAATTCTTATGCAAACTTCAACGACTTGATTTTCAAGTGTTTTCCAATGACTTTAGGACGAGCGTCTTGATAACTCATCATTTTTCTCTATGACCCATAAAGTCAACTCATAGGGTCAATTTTGAAGTTTTAATGAAGGTTATTTGTGTCATTTCCAAAATTTTGTTCAATAAACCTAGACACAATTATGACAATGCTTTGAAATTTCCCTCATTCTAAATCATTCTTCTAAAATTCTCCTAAGGCAAGAACTGAATTCTCCCGAGAATTCTTCTCCAAGCTTAAGCTAGGGTTTTCAGATTTCATCAAGGTTTCTTCTCAATCCTAAGTGATTTCAATCAAGCTATGTGGGGATTGATCCATAGGTGCCTTAACCCATGGAGTCCCAAAGTTTTCTCAAAGTTTGTTTCAATTTTTAATTGATTATGAACCCTAGTTTTGATGAATTGCATTGTGCTGTTTTAATTTCAGTTTGAATTGGTATCAATGATTATTCTAATCATGTTTCTACATGAATTTCACGATTATAATTTGAATTATGAATGATCATTCATAAATCTATTTTCTAGTTATGATTATGAAGTTAAAGATCATTTTTATGAGTTGATTATAAGTTCAATGATTTTTAAGAAAGTTTTTCATCAATTAAAGTTGAGATTATGATTTTAATGATGAAGTTATTAAGATGATCAAGTTATGATCTAAGCTAGTTATTAGGGTGTGATAAGCATAATTCTCACACAATCATGTTTAAATAGGTGATAAGGACAATTCTCACCGAAGTTATGGATTTTTATGAATTACTAAAGTTAATGAGCTACTCTTACCATGTTTTATAAAGATAGATTGATAGGTAGTTACTATATTTCCCTATTATGTTATGATCATATTTTTATGAGTTTCCATTGGGATATTGACTAAGCACTGAGAGGAATTTTAGGTGGGATTTGGTCCAGTAACGCAGTTAGTTACCCAAGGAAATACTAGTAGCAACCTAAAGTCCCAAACTACGTTGTCCATGAAAGATTGTCTTCATGGCCTAGCCAGTGGATCCACATATAGCACAGTTGAGTTGAGTTGAGTACCACGAAGGAGTATACCCTGATAAGGTATCCTCCCCCTTCTCGTTGAGGGTTCCATCGGATTCCATGTTGTAGCTCTCATTGTCTGAGATGTCGGTTAAAGGTCTTATCCCATACAAGTTGAAAGTTAAAATTTGAGTTTTATGATGAAGTTTTATGATATGCATTGACCATGAGTTTCATATGTTTTCAAATGTTTTTAAGCCTTACTCATATTCATTATGATTGGTCATGCATCTTATGGCATATTGTTCACGTTCCTATTACTTATTCATGCATATCGCAAATACTTAGTACCTTCTATGTACTAACGCATATTTTGCCTACATTGTCTCATAATGTAGGAACGGACAACACTCATGACCATCCTCTTCGTAGCTAGAGTTGTAAAAATATCAAAAAGTTGGTGAATCCTTATCTTATCGAGGGCAATGACTTTCTTTCCATGTTGCTACTATTTTGACTTCTTTTATTATTTCGGGTGAGCTAGGAGGTTTTCCTAATTCCCCTTCAAAGACTAGACTAGAGGCATGTTTAGACGATATTATGATATAGTCCATTCGGATATTGGTTGACTGATTCTATCTCTTAGACTCATTCCTTCAAGTTGTTACTTCCTCTCTTATTATCATATTCTTTTACCTTATGTATGTGATGTATGCTAAGATAGTTTGGTTGGGATCCCTCACATCCTGATTACCATGTTGCGGCTTTTCCCTTGTTTGGATCGTGACAAAAGAAAAAGGTTGAACCAATTGGTGTCCCCCTAAAGTTGGCACCAACTCTCACTTAGACATCTAAACTCAACTTTGTTCATTTTAAACACCTTGTGTTAGGGTTCACTGTGTCATTTTAACAGTTTTTGCAAAAAAAAAATTAAAGTCTTAAGTGTGTGGTTACCGTCACTTCCAACATGGATTAAATGACCAATTGAATTTTGCCAACTCATTTCTAATTGCCACATCATTATACACATAATGGACAAAACACATGGCAAAGTGACCACTAAATCAATGACACGTGGACTTTCTTGCCCAAATAATTACAAAAAAAGGTTTTGACCAAAAAAAAGATTTTTAAAAAAGTTCTATTTTCCAGCTCCCCCCCCCCCCCCCACTAGAGTCATCCTCCGAGCTTTAACTCCATTAATGGAGTATGAGTTTTTCTATTATAGATTGTTCTTCAATCGTCTCTTTAGTTGTAGTGACCAAATTAAAAGAGAATGATTTATTTTATTGTTAATTTCACATATAAAGATAACCAAATTCTTAAAAGAGAAAAATCAATATTTGGGATTGGATGGTTTAAAGGAGAAAAATTAAAGAACCTATATCCATGATTTTGGTGGCATTAAGTGTGTTCTTGATGAATTTTTTCTTCTTTAAGAATTAATTATTCCATTGATACAATTATGTACTCCATGTAATAAATTCATAATGTATTTATTTTTATTTTCTTGTACATATATTTTCAGAAAAAAAATTATTCACTTTTTGGGTTAGTTTTAAAAGTAACTTGAAAAAATATTAAATAATTCTTTCTCAAAGAGATGGAAAGAGTTTGAGAGTGTCATTGAAGGAATTTAAGTTTGGAAAAATGGTAGAAGGTAATGGTTGAATAAATGGGGAAGAAGAAGAGAAAAATAAAATAAAACATTGATTAAATAAGCCTTCAGCGTTGATTTCGAGTATATTACACTCACCATGCAATGTCAGCGAAAAGTGTTAAAATTACATAGCAGACCCTGACATGAGGCTTTTAAAATGAACAAAGTCTAGTTAAGGTGTCTAAGTGAAAGTTGGTGCCAACTTTGGGGGGCCGCTGATGGGTTCAGCCTAAGCAAAATGACCTAACAATTTTAAGTAAAACAATCTGCAACCACTAACAATGACTACTCTTAAAAATAGGTAACAAGTCCACTATAAATTAATTTCCTATAGACTAGTATAAAGCAGTAATAGCAATACTTTTATTTGCTAAACAAGGGGTGAGTGAGGCAGGGGTAGGAGTGACGATGGAAATAGGTTTAGGTTGGTTAGATTTTTCTTTGAAGGTTGAGAGATGTTGAGGGGGAGATGAGGAAGATGGGGTGTAGAAAAAAATGGGTTGATCTCTGGATTGTCAAAGACGTCGTTGATTCCTCCATTGGTGATGTAACAAAGTGGTGGCTTTTGGATCTTAGAAAAACTTTCGATCGCTCTTATATGAGTGAGGATTTGCATTTTTTCACATCTTTTGAGAGAAATGAAGTTTTTTTTAATTTTGAAAAATGGCGTACATTTTTTATATTCATTTGCAAAAATGCAGTTTTTTCATTCATAATTCTTTATAAAGAATTTTTAAAAAAGGGTTGGTGTCTACCTCACCCAAATGTCAGGCCAAGTGGATTCTCACCTTTCCATTGTGGAAAAGTGTTCAAAAGAGGGATTTTTTGTAAATTTTGATAATGGAATAAATATTCTTGACCCTATAGTATAACTAGGCACTATTAAATAAATGTTAAAAAGAGACGGATAAAAGCAACGGACTGCGTCGCTTTCTTGGTCAAAATCGATGAAAAAGTGATGTGGTCACTTCAATCGCTTTTTGTCACGATGCTTTTCAAAAAGCGAAAGACTGTGTTGCCATGATTGCTTTTTTGTAATTTTTTTTAAAATGTAATGGATTGCGTTGCTTTGTTCTTGAGAATGAAAAACATAGTGACGCAGTCCGTTACTTTTGTCAATTTTAAATTTTTGTAAAAGTGACGGACAGTGTTTCTATGTCTTGTCGCTTTGTTCTTCATCAACGGACAAGGCTATCCTGTCTATTGATTTCTCTGTATTTTTTCACAACAGAAACCTGCAATTTATGTTGTCCACTTTTTCTATATAATTATTTCAATTCTAATCAATATACAACCCAAAAATACAATCATCAACAAGCTCCACAAATAAAATACAACATCCACACCTTAATAAAACATTCAAAACTGTAAAAATAGTAGTTTAAAGACTTATAAAAGTCTTTCAAAGTTAGTGAAATATCACAAACTTAACAAAAATATTCAAAAGCTAAGGGAGTAATGTAACTAAGGAGTGGGGGCTATATATTCATCATCTGATGAGTCATCGCCAGAAGTGGACGTTCTTGAAGAATGGGATGCCCTACAAACAAGGTTGAACACTTATTCTTTGATTTGCTTGATGGTTCTGTTCATTCTTTTTTGTTCAGCAAGTCTTCTAGCCTCAGACGCTACCAATGCATGTGTAAGTTCTGAGATTTATCTCGACATCTCAGCTATCTGAACACCATCAATTGTCTCATCTTGGCATGATGACCATACCTTGTAGACCTGATTGAAGTCGTCGAATGTCATTTTGAGAGCCCATCCTATAGATCCTACTTTTATGTGTCTCTCCTACCACTTTGTTTTATCCAAATTCAAGTAGACTCTTCCGACGTGAGCTGTATTGAATCTTCCATCTCATTAACGTATTAATGGTAAGTATATTGCCTTTAAAAATAAAATTTATCATCAAAAAGTATATATATATACATTATTTCCTCCACCCACTCATTCGTATCTGACTCGTTAATCTTCTTCTTGACATGAGTCTTCTTGAATACCTCGCTACAAAGAGGAGGGCTCCGTAATTATTTTTCTATAAATAAGAATACAATTTAAGATGATATTAATCAAACAATATTTAAAGAACTAAATTTATATGAATTAAAATTTTATATTTATAAAACTTACCATCTCCCTTGTAATCGTTTCAATACTCTTTGCACCTTCGGTGTGCAACAAGACACCCTTAAAACTTGCACTAGCTTTATGGCTTGATCGGACATAACCTTGAATTTATCGGTATCCCAATACTTACACAACTCCTCAAAAACATGTGGTAAGATCCAACTCGGAGGTGTCATGGAATCCTGTGCTGACTTAAGCTAGATAGTCTAACACTCACTTTTCTCTCAAATATGGTCGCAATGACCATATTATACTTCGGGTGCGAAGTACATGAGGTTTGAAAAAAAGAATTAGTAGCATTAGAGAGGTTTGAAAAAAAGAATTAGTAGCTTTAGATAATTAATAAAGTGTATATACTAAAAATAGATAAGTTAATTAACTAAAAAATATATAAGCAAACATATATACCTTAAATTCATTAGACATGACCTGTCGTATACTATTTGGAATCTCGTGCCAAGAGTGATAGGGCTCTGTATAAAGTCTCCCAATACTCTCTTATAGAGACCTAGCAGCTTGTGTATAAGGATGTCACCTAAAAGACAAACATGTTAGTTCGTGCATTATAAATTAATAGTGAAGAAATCAATAAAATAAAGAAACTTACGATGATCTATCGGGCTCAATCATGACTCTCCTGAGCCTATCCTTTTGCCTAGATACTAGCTCAAGAAGCTCATCTAGTGTAGCAATAGGAAGAGGTGGATGTGAAGATAATACACTATGAGGCACATAATGATGAGTCAAAGGAGGAGTAGCAGCCACAACATCTGACTCAGTACACGTATCTCTAAGTCCTAAGGTAGATTAGATAAGGAGATGATATATCTATGGGAGATGGAGATGGAGATGGCATAGTAGAGGATATCCTATTGGCTGATAATTGCCGTGGTCGATGTTAAGCCTTTGTAGGTAGGACGTTGTACCAACATGGAGACAAGGACTGCTAAGAACAAGGAGCATCAGCTGGTCTCCGATAATGAGGGTGATAATCTAAGGGATGGTCTCCGATAATGAGGGGATAATCTAAGAGATTTGTAGTCCGAAATGGAATAGCATACATATGTGTATCAGTACTGCGCTTCTCTATATGCTCTGGCGCAGATAAAATAAATCCTAGTATATCCCAGCCTCTACAGACCTCCTAGACTTCTTTTTTCTACTCGAACTAAGTTTAGTCACCCCAAGATGATCCCAAGATCTATCACCATCACCAGACATCTATATGCAAATTATATTACAATATATAAAAATAATTAAATAAAATTAGTATTAGAAAAATAAATTAACTTATATACTAGCTATAATTTATCATTTTACCACACTTCCTCCTAGCTTATTTCATTTTCATCAATATTCTCATATTCTGCCTCCTCAATTATTTCATTTTCATCATCTCATTATTCCTCCTCTAATGATTCCATCGCATTCTTCATCCTCATTTATTACTTCCTCAATATTTGTCATTATCTCATTATTAGAAACTTCTTCTAATATGTGTTGAGGATGTTCTAGTGTGGTTTCCAATTCAACATCAATTTGTTGAAAAAGTGCAACATCAGTTTAGTAAGCCACATCTAACACATTTTCAATTTCAATTCTTCCCACAGGCTTTGTCTTTATTACAATCCACCAATCAGCCTTGCCTCTACGTGTAATAACCCTCCAGGCTATATCTTTCATCTTCCAATCTTTTCAGCATTTAGAGATTTCCTGTAGTTATCCCAAGGCATTTATAACTTACTTGCACTGACAGATCGATCGCCTGATCATTCGTTTGGGTTTTATGCCCATTTTCCTATTTTGGAGCTTGGAGTTTGAATGGTTGACTTCGGTCAAAACTCTAACAAAATGATCTTAGAATGGAATTTTGATGGTTACATCAGTTCCAGAATGGCCAAATTAGGCTAGTAGTATGTTCGTCTTGAGTCCCAAGCTTTCGGTGTGAGTTTGAGAAATTAGGCATTTTAGCCTCTAAGCTTTAGCTTAAGATTGACTTTGGTCAATATTCTTAGTAAATGCACTTAGATTAAAACTCTGTCAGTGCGGTTAGCTTCGGAATACTAAGTTTGGTTTAGAATGACCTTTGGTTCAGTTCCCAAGATGCTCGAAATGAGTGTTAGGCCTTTTGTGTGATTTATGTATTTTCCTTTGAAAATCATTGACTTTGGACAACATTTTATCAAAACGACATCCTTGGGAAATCTACTGATTCTGAAATGTTATTTCCAAATAAATTTCGTATATGGTTTGCATTCATGAGAATCCGGATTAGTCCGAAGCATCAAAATCAAATTTTGGCATGTGCTGTGAATAGTAATCTGAACAACCTATTTATCAAAGTTTGGGACTTGATTTCTTGCTTGTTTCTTGTCCAAATTCAGCGATCTAAATGTCTATTCTATGAATTTTCCTAAGAAGAACATCGTGGTGTCATTGGAATTTGCGATTAAGGCTTCGGTTGAGGTAAAATTCCATTTTTAGCTGCTGCAATGGGTGCATGTTTTGAGGGAGTTTTTGAAGAAATTCAGAAATTGATTCTTGGGTGTTCTAGGTCCGAATTTAGCGATAAAAGAGGCTATCCTGTGTGGTTTTTCGATAAGAACATTTTGGTGAGTTTAGAAACTTATTTGGAAGCTTTGTTGGAGGTAATATTGATATTTTAGTTGTTGCCTCGACCAAATCCATTTTTGGTCTTCTTCTCCAACTACAAAACACCATAAGTTGAGTTCTAGAGCTCCATTTTGGATGATTCAAAGCCCAGTGTGCTAGGGAAGTTCATGATTATGCATTCGAGTACTTTGGGACTATTGGTTACTCTCCGTTTGAGGTAATTTTGCAACTTTAGTTATTGTCTCTTGCCATTTTTGAAATGGAATTATGGTGAATTTTGGAAAATTGATTCTTGATTATTTTAGGTCCATTTTATGTTATTCAAGAGTCCAAATTATGGGTTTTTATCCAAGGAACATCGTGGTGTGATTAGTTTTGTCCGAAGAGGATTCGTTTCTTGTAAATCGTTGTTCAAAGCTATTGTCCCCTTTTTGTGTTTAGCTCAAAAATTTGAAAATTGTTATTCCATGATCGTTTCTTGACGTCTCCCGACCCTTTCTAGTATTGTAAATTGTTACATGAACTTGGGGTGTTGCTTAGGACCAACTTTTGGAATCAATTTTGGAATTTCCAAATGATGGTCCCACGTTTCCCATTTTGGACCTCAAAATTGGCCCATATCTGAAAAATGCAATTTTAGTGTCAAAACAATCATATTGACAAGGCGATCAACATTTTGATAGCGTGGATGATCCTTCTTAGGATCGGTATTGATAGCCTTTGTCTAGGTTTGAGCCTTAGATAATTTAGTTTGTGTTCCAGCGCCCTTATAACTAGGCACAACTTTCAATGGGGCTTATGATGGCTGGTATAACTTAGTGCTAGTGCTGGAGACCTTTGAGGCTCGTCATAGACATAGGTTTGGCTTAGTTGTGATATTTAGAAGATAAAATGGCATATTTAGGGGTAAGGCATCATTCCTAGAGATGTTTCTCCCCCTATCTGATTTTGAGTCATGTCCCGATTGTTCACTTTTATTTAGCGTTAGGCTTATAATGCCTGCTTATCTATTATTCATTATTGGGCCCAAGGCCGTACTCGAGGAGTGATTAGACCCTAGGTTTGTTCCTTTTTCCTTGTTAGTATAGAATGACTTATTGTATTGTCCAGACTGTGTGTACCTTGTTTGAATACTGGTGATGGCATGCTTGAATTAATTGAATATATTAACTCATTTTGTGGTACAATTTCAGATTCTTTAAGGATTTTCACTACTATTTTTGAGAAGATTTCTCATGCTTTTACTACTTTTTAACTGGTTTTTAATGAGAGTTGTACCACCTAGATTACTTGGTCACTGGTTTTGAAACTTATGAGGCGCCGAGGATATACTCCTTTTTCTACTTGAGGCATTAGAGGCATCTGGGAGTGCTCAATTTTACTTGGATATTCGGCGCATCGACGCCCTTTTTTTACATATCAATGCCCTTGGGTTTACTCTTGCTAGCTGGGCTGATGCCCCTGGGAGTTTACTAGATGGTTGGGTGGCCCCTTTTCAGGGTGCTTACGATTTGAGGCTACTGGTTTATTGATATCCAGCGCGTCGTTTCCCTTTCTATATGATCTGGCTACACATTTCTCCAGCACCATCGATGGAGATGACTTATAAAAGACCTGGTTCAGGCCCAGGCAGTGTATACGGACTTTTTGCCTCCTCCATGGGTCCCTTTGGCCATCAGTACTTGTATCAAATAAGGGAGCTGCATGGGTCCCACCTAGCAAGACAAGTGATGAGGTGGATTTATACACTTTGGGTTAAAGCCTCTGATTACAGATGACACTTTGGGTTAAAGGCCCTACTAACAGACAACTTTATGGGTTTTACTACAGACTTGCATTCATTAGCATTGCCTATCACCAGTATACTTTTATGATGTGGTCCTCTAGTTTATGGGGTCAGGTGTATGTTTGTCATTGTTTGTACCTTCCCCCATATGGGCGTTCGGTCGGTTATTATTTGATCTTACTTGTACTTACCTTTGGTTGTATTTGTAGTTGGTCTCTGAGGTATTTGAGTTGGATTGTGATTGGTATTTCTTTCTAGGTTCAGTTGGACTACTCCTTAGGTGATTACTTGGTTAGAATTGCATGTTGGTTCTGTATCCTTTTTCAGTATATTCCTATGATGTCTTCTTCTTGTTAATAGGTTGTTGAATTGTGTTTCAGGTGCTTTCTTCGACTTTTCTCCTTTATCTATGTCTCCAGTCTCTTTGTCTTATTTCCTATCATTATTGTGATAATTTCTTATTAGTTACTGGTGAAGTATTTACCTGTTTATATGTTATTTATACTTTCTTTATCTGTGGAGTTTAGTTGGCTTATGCCTACTAAGTACCATTCGTTTAGAACTCATACTACATTTCTACCACTTGCAGATCATAGTACGGGTTTTCATCATTTATTTAGACTGGTGCGGAGTAGCTTTTGGTTGGAAGATTTGGTGATCTTCTAACATTCGGAGTTGTCGATTCCATCTATGACAGACTAAGACTAGTCATTACTTGATTTTGAAGACTGTCTATACTTATTTTATATTTTTTTTTAAAAATGTGTACTCTTATTTTAAATTAGATGCTCAATTACTGACTGATGCCAGGTCTTGGGGTGGTTTTTTGTGTTTGTTTCATTTGTTCTCTTTCTTCTCATTATTACTTACTTTCCGCTTTATTTATTCATCTTTCGCTTGATATCCCGTTGCCTTTGGTTTTGGGCTAAGGGTTAAGGCTTAGGCTTATCTGCTGGTGGGTTCTAGTATGTGCCATCACGGCCTAAGAAATTGGGTCATGAAACTAGGCAACAGATAAGGAGCATAATAAACTTGCTTAGCATTTGTGCAATGACAAAAGAATCATAACTTCTGTATTGTCTGAGGTGCTTAACTTCAATTATATTATGTTGTTGGGTCCACCCTTGTGCCTTTATGTGATGGTTCAAACCACTTACACTGAAACAATACTATCTTTTTTTGCCAGCCTGATACCTTACTTCAATAATCTCGTGAATAACACCAAAATATTCAATAGTTTGGGCAGTACCATCAGCATCACCTTGTATATAAATACCGCTATTATTAGTTTTCTTAAACCTAGAAACTTGTCCACTTTGAACCTTAAAACCATTCACACAATACATATTCATTGTTTGAATTTGAGATTCAGGTTCAAGTGAAATTTCTCTTACTAATTGCAAATGTTTGACATTTGAATATTCATCGTAAACCTATATATTGTTATTCAAAATAATACGATTCAGTTTAAATTGAATAAAATATTATACTTATTGATTCAATGTAAACTTGCACACTTACATATTTTTTTATCCATTTGGAAAACCTTGTATGTATAGCTTCATTACCCCATGTATTTACGAAAAGTTGATAATTGTACATTCAGATTTTTTGTTAGTTAATAAACACTTATTAGTATGTAATTTGATAACATACTTCAACACTTACTTGAGATATGGCTGAATCTCTGGACAATTAAGTAAAATATGTGTCACGGCTGATTGCATTTTCATACTAGTGAAGCCTCACTTTTCACGCTTTTAAGTTCTCCGACCATTTTGATTAAAAATTGACATCGGGTGTAACAAAGGATCAATATCACCTTTATCATTGCAATTGGGCCTATTTTTCCTACATGGCACTTCATTCCCAAAGTAGTAAGAATAAAAAGTAATATTTTCTCTCGCAATATGACCTTGAATAACTGATCCTCCGATCTTTTCCCTTTGCTTTATTGTTTGTTTGCAACCGCCAATTTTTATGTATGTATATAATTATTATATATAGCTACTAATTATTGTATATATATATATAAATAACTTAATAAAAATAAAGAATAACATTACCTCTCAAATGGATACATCCATCTTGTTTGTACTAGACCTTCGAGGCGGGCTCTTGTATAAGGTGAATTAGAAGATGCTCCATCACATCAAAGAAGCCATATGGAAATATCTTCTCCAACTTAGTAGTAATAAGGAATATTTTCCTCTATCATGTCAAAATTACTCTACAATAACTTTCATGAACACAAATCTTTGAAGAAAAGACTGATCTCTGTGATTGATTTTCAAATCCTGTCAGGTAGATGGCTAAAAGCGATAAGAATTAAAGTTTTCATTAATACCTGAAAATCATGACTTTTCATACCTATCAACTTTCCTTCATTCATATCTGTCCACTTTCCTAAATTCGAAGCATAGCCCTCCAGTATCAAATTTTTAACCCACTCACAAATTTTACGTTTCTTATCCAATGTGAATGAAAAACTATCTTTGGGCTTAACTATTTTACCATTTTGTAATTCTTGCAGCCACAACTCCATTCTCCTACAATATTCCTTTACGTCCATTCTAGATTTTGGATTGTCTTTTGTTTTGCCCTTAACATCCATCACTGTGTTAAATAAATTATCAAAATAATTCTTTTTAATATGTCTCACAACAAGATTATGTCGTAGGAGATTATCTTTCCAATATGAAAACTCCCAAAATATGCTTTGTTTGATCCAATTGTGTTCAACACCATATCTGAAAAGCCTAGAAGGTGAAGCTTCTGTAACTTTAGGGAATGGAGAAACTCTCTCCCAAATTTGATGCCCTATGAGCAATGTAGGTGGGGGTCATTTTCAATATTATTTTTCCTAAATGCATTTTTCATCTTTCTAAACTCATGGTCCATTGGCAAGAACTGGCGATGACAATCAAACCATGTATTTTTTCTATTATGCTTTAAAGTGAATGTTTTACTATTTTTCATGCAATTTGGACAAGCGATCTTTCCTATTGGCATCCAATCAGACAACATCATGTATACAGGAAAATCATTAATAGTCAACATTAAAGAAGTACATATAATAAAATTCTTCTTGGTTGATATATCATAAGTCACTACGCTTTCAAAATACAATTGTTTAAGCTCATCTATCAATGGTTGTAGATAGATATCTGTCATGATCCGACCCAGGGAATAGCTGTAACACGACGATTAGAATCTCGAAGTAAACCAATCAAGTCTCTTAGCATAACATTTATGAGCATACATACGGTAAATTAGCAATAAAGCTAAATCAAGATACGGAAGCAAAATCTCAAATAGAACATACGTCTCGAACAAGAAAGTCACAACATAGACTCTTTACTATCTAACATACCTCTACTAACTCAATAGGGGCATAACACAAGCCTAGCTCACCCAAATACACAACATAAGATAAATGAAGTAATAACTTTCAAATATGAAATAAGTGTCATGTCCTTGAACTGTGAGGACTTATTAACAGTAAGCTAATAGCAAGCACTAGCCACGAGCATAAGGAGGATGATCCTAATAGTCAGACCCTACATTCTGATACAATGTAGCCAAAATTATACATTAGTACATGAAATGCACTAAGTATGTGAGAAGATACATGAACAATAAACATAAGACATAATCAATATGAATCATGAGATGCAAAACCAATATCTTAAAACATGAGTAAAAATATTGAAATATTTATCTCATTGGTCAATACATCAAAATCTCATAATTATCATAAGAACACATAACTCAACTAAAACTGGTGTAGGATAGGATCTTTAACCGATATATAAGACCATGTGAGCTAATACATGGAATATGATGACTCTAGAAGACCATGCGAGCTACTACATGGAATTCAATGACTCTCACATCGAGGATGGGGAGGCTATTTTGCTAGGGCATACTCTATTAGCAACTCATCTAACTTTGTTATGTGTATCCAATAGCTTATCCATATTTGCATCTTTTAATCTATGTGGGAAATATAGTTTGGGACTAAAGGTTGCTACTAGGATTCCCTTGGATAGCTTTAATAGCATACCAGATCAAACCCCACCTAAAAGTGCTCTCAGTGCTTAGTTATTATCCCAATGAAACTTTCATAAAGCATGATCATAAACGTCATCGAAAAGATTATAATAGTTATCAATTCATCTTTATAAATTAAAAAAAGAATATTTCATCTATATTCATCTTTATAAATTAACAAAAGAATAGATCATCTGTGATGTAACTCATGTAATGTAGGTGTAGGTCTTCCAATATTATATTTTTTTATTCATAAAACATCTTTGAGGGTCTTAAATCATCCTATCAATAACTTGGTTAAAACATCATAGAATCAGCATTCGTAACTTCTTTGCATAAATCATCTTAAAACTCATTCATAAATCTTTTATTAAAATAATTTGAAAATAATGATCATATCTCACAAATCATACTTGAAACTAGCATATAGCACGGGTCATTGAAATTCAACTTGAAATCATGCAATATGATGTAAATTATGCATAATTAGGATAATAGCATTGAAGTATATCATAATCGAGAAGACTCAATAAAAATCATGAAATTGGGGCTTTTAATTAAAGAAATCATAATAGAGTTTGAGAAGAAATCCTTGGGATTCCATGGGTAAAAGGTACCCATGGATGAAGTCCCACATGCATTGACCTCTATGATCCTTAAATTGAAGAGAATGGGAACTTGACCTTGAAGAAATCCTTTGAATTGCTTGAGGGAGAAGAAGACTCTTGAGAGAAAACTTGGGAGAGAATATTTCGATTTGGAAATTATGGTGAGAATGAGAGGGTTAAGGGAATTTAGGTTAGTTAAAAGTTAAGAATATAGTCCCAAAAATCCTCCACATTCATTAATAAAATATAGATAAATGCCCAAAATAACCCCAACTTAAACTGAAACTGGCACCTAGACGGGACCTCACCACATCACGTGAAGGCCAATATGGGCTTACTCAAGGTTGTGGTGATGGACTTTGAATTTTCAAAAAGAATGGTTTTGAAAGGAGTTCTACCACGATACCCACCATAATTCATGAAGGGCAATACGACCCATGGTGGTGTGGACGTGGTCCTTGACTTAGAATAAATTTTGAGTAGGGGGATCACTACGGAGGGCATCACAGCTTATGGTGCTCACCACGGCCCGTGGTCCCTGCTTAAAACCTTTCCCTATTAAGTCTTAGACTCTAAAGTTCCATCATGGCAGCACACCAAGAGTCGTGGTGAGGAACACGGCCTGTGATGGACTTCGTGGTCATCATCTGGTGCCAAAAACTATATTTTTTTTTGGAAATTCATCTTTTGAACCTCGTTTTAGGACTTGTCAACTTTTGGAGTATTATAATATCTCCCCCTTGGGAACATTCATCCTCATATGGGACTCAAACTAGCATGAATGGAATAGGAAAGAACATAGCAGCCCAACATGAATGCAAAACATCTCAATAATGCATAAAACATGAAATCCTTAATCTCAAGCTAAAATATAACTTTAATACTCATTTCATGATCATGAATGCATATGAAACCATGAGAACAACTAAAATACATGATTTGGGCTGATTGGATCATCAAGGAACTAAATACCTTAACTAGGAATTGAAGGAAAGAGATGAGGATATTGATACATCATATCGGCTTCGGCTTCCCATGTAGGACCCTCAACCTCTTGGTTCCTCCATAACACTTTAACTGAAGCTATTTACTTGTTCCTCAACTTTCTAACTTGCCGATCTAAGATTTCAACCAGAACCTCCTCGTATGAAAGACTCTCTTTGCTTGATAGAATTTCTTAGGTATGTTAAACTACAAATTAACCAGTTCACCCAAAAGATCAACCATTGAGTCTACAGTTGCATGAGGAACACTCCATAGTGGATGACTAGTCTTTTCTAATTGTTGATAGAGGCATCCTTCTTCTTCATTTGGAGATTTATCAAAATATTACTTGGTTTCCATTCCACCTTAAACCCCGAAAGCATCGTTGACCATTTCATGAACTCTATCATATTGAAATGTATCATGTTGAACTCTATCATGTCCAATCCTAATTTAACCATGTGATGCAAGCACATTATATTCATCCATGGGCAGCAAATTATAAAATATATTATTTAATCCAGCTATTTCTTCATGATCAACACATACAAAATATGTTGGCCTAAATTCATTACCATACAAATAAACCATAATTGTATCATGCCTAAAAAATTTCAAGCAACTACTTGCACGACAAGGACACCTAACAAATCCATTTCTCTTAAAAATATCAAGTGTTATTGCATGATTAATAAAATTTCTTACACCGTCAATAAATTCAGGTTTTAAACCACCACTAACTTCATAATGCATGTTATACATCCACAAACGATTATCCATCTACTAAATTATTCAAAGCTTAATTAGTTCATAAAGACTACAATTCATTGAGATTTCTAAAGTTCACAACCTAAGTTCAAGCTCTAACTAAGTTAGAGTTTTAATTAATTCTAGTTATAATTAATTCATGTAATAATTAAGTTCAAGTTTTAATTAATTCAACTTATAATTAATTCCAGTAATAATTAAGTTCAGTTTCTAATTAATTCAAGTTATAATTAAGTTCACAACCTATAGGTATGATTAATTCAAATAATAATTAAGTTCAAGTTCTAATTAATTCAAATTATAATTAATTTTAAGTTCTAATTAATTAAAGTTATAATTAAGTTCAAGTTCTAATTAATTCAAGTATAATTAAGTTCAAGTTCTAATTAATTCAAGTTATAATTAACTTCAAGTTATAATTAAGTTCTAATTACAAGTTGTAATGCATGACATTCAAGTCGGATGTTTCTAAGTTAAACTACAATATTCCAAGTTTCAAGTATACACAAATTAAAGTTTTAAATCCAAATATTCAAGTATCTAAAGTTCAAGTTCATGACAGCATACAATTTTAATTAATTAGTTCTAAAGTCTAAGTTCAACGACTTCAAAAATCCTAAAATTCAAGTTGAATTTTTCTAAGTTCTAAGCTCATAACATTCAAGTTGAAGTTCTGAATTCAAATATCTTAAAATTCAAGTATCTAAGTTCTTCTAATTAGTTCTAAAGTCTAAAGATTTCAAAATTTATACAAACCTAAAACATTTCCAAGTTCAACTTCATGATTTTGAATATCTAACTCTAATTAACTTAATTAATTCATAAGGACTACAATTCAACAAGATTTCTAAAGTTAACAAAAATTCAAGTTCTAAATTCAAGTTCTAAGTTCAAAGTTCAAGCTCCAATTTCAAGTATCTAAGTTATTCTAATTAGTTCTAAAGTCGAAAGAGTTCAAAACTTATACAAACCTAAAAAGATTTCTAGGTTCAACTTCAAATATTCTAAAGTTCAAGTTGATGACTTTGGATATCTAACTCTAATTAGCTTAATTAGTTCATAAGGACAACAATTCAACAAGATTTCTAAAGTCAACAAAATTTCAAGTTCAAAGTTATGAGTTCAAGTTTTAAATTCAAGTATCCTATAATTCAAATAGCTAAGTTCTAATTAGTTCTAAAGTCTAAAGTTCAAAATTTATACAAACCAAAAAAATTTCCAAGTTCAACTTCAAATCTCCTAAAGTTCAAGTTATTGACTTTGAATATCTTCTCAACATCAAAAATCATACAACCCAATAATTTTCTTAAGTTGAACTTTCAAACATCATATATTCAAGTATTTCTAAGTTCAAGAATTCAAGATTTCTCAAGAATTCAAGATTTCTAACTTCTAATTACTTCATAGTTCTAACTTTTAACTTCAAAATTAAAATACTTCAATTCCAACTAAAACAATACCCAATTCACAATCTAATTCAAAAAAAACCAATACAAACTAAAGCCTTAAAATCTTCATGCACTAATTCACAATTAAATATATAAACTAACTATGTTAATAACATTCTAACTTTAAGAACACTTCAATTCCAACTAAAATAATAACCAATTCACAATGTCAGGTGAAAAACCTCAATTCAAACTAAAGCCCTAAAATCCTCATTCACTAATTCACATTTACATATACAAACTAATTATGTTAATATTATTCTAACTTCAAAAACACTTCAAATCCAACTCTAGAATACCCAATTCATAATCTAATTCAAAAAAAACAATTCAAAGCAAAGCCCAAAACTCAAAACTATAACTTCATTCACTAATTCACAATCAAATATATAAATTAACTATTTTAATAGCATAAATTTAACAAACTAAGTGAAATAAACTAACTAACAAATCAAAAAATTCTTAAATTACAAAAAATTAAAAACCTAACTAATCTTAATAATGAGAGAGAGAGAGAGAGATTGGCCGACGCCGGGGTGGAGACACTGACGGTAAGGTTGTTTCAGGGTAGAGACACTACCGGCAAAGTGGGGTGGTCGGCGTCGGGGTGGTTAAGGTCGGGGATAAAAAAAAGGAGACAAGAGATATCAAGAGAAAAGGGAATAGGAGAAATGGCAGAAATATCATATATCTTCTCAGATATTCTAAAAGAAGCAATAGACTAAGTCGCTAAGTCCGTCCCTTTTTTAAAAATAGCTGACCAGACTTTCACCAAAAAATGATGGACTAAGTGACGCAGCCCATAGCTAATTTGAAATAGTTGACCAAATTAAATTGATCAAAAGTGACAGACTTACACAGGTGTAATGATCTAGCCCATCATCACTAAAAATATCTGTAATAAAGGTATATGAATCTTTTTCATCTTAAGGTTAGGATAAATACCTTGGCATGTGAATTCTTAGTTGTAAATTAAGGTCGTTCTATGCTCCTATCTAAAAGTTCAGCTAAAAATGTCTTTTCGATTTAGTTTTGGACTTGATTTCAAAGTAAGGTCTAGGTCAAACAACCATATCTCTCAGACTATAATGAATTAGGTGGACTATGACCAATAAAATTAAATATCTATGAGTCTCCTTTCCAACGCCAGCGAATTTGCCTCATTTGGAGTTTGGAGTAAATCGTTATGCCATTTTTACTAAGCACTATCTGTGCTGAAGCCGTTGTGGTGGGAATTAGGCCACTATGGCAGAACCACTAGAGAGGGATGGTCCTACTGTGGCAAGATAGATGAAATTTAAAGTCGATAAAAACTCCAGAATGGTTTATTTCATTCCCTCTTCATTCTTGAAAGACCATAAGTGACCTAGGGTGATTTTCTATTGGTTTCCACTCCAATTGTGCTAAAGGTAAGTAATTTACTACCTAAACTTGTAATTCAATTCCTAGAACCCGCTATTGTTGGTGGGTGAGCATTAAGAGAGGGGTTTTGGCTTAAAACTAATGGTAGGAAACCCTAGTTTGATTGGAAAAATCATGGGACTGGCCTAGAATTTGGAATTTGCATATAATCTAGAAGTATATAGTCATTTGTGATTAATTTTGTATTATGCTATTATTTTAGACCAAGAATAAGCTAAGTTCCACTAAAGGAGTCAAAGTTCGTGATCAAACTTCTGCACCAGCTGCTTGATACCCAAGTAGGCTAGGTTTTTTAATTTAGTAGTTATAAATTTATTCCCATTGCATAATGTATCGTAGATTGATGAGAGATTTCATGTTTAAGACTTTGTTCATGGAGTCTGGATGGTTGAATATATTGTTATTGCTGTGTATGGTAGAAATGTACTATGTGGGTTAGGATTATGTTGTGACTAATGATGATAGTCTAGTTCTTGAATTTTTAACCTTAATACTTTTTGTTGATATGGTTGATGGTCATTATGGTCATTAAAAAGTTAATGTGTAGGAAATTATTGTGTTAGAATGAGATCCTGAGACTTCTGATAATCAAGGAGGGGTCAAGTATGGGTGTGTGTGTGTTCGTAGTGATAGTTCCATGTGAAATAATTGTGTAATGCGCGTTCATGCAATAAGATGAAATAAAAGTAATGAAATGACTATTTGTGAATAATTACATGCAACGATCCTGATTTTTTGATTGTACAAGTATGTAAATTATTCATAGTGGATAGTGATTATGCTTTGTGATTGTAATATTGGATGGGGTATCGCATTTTGACATATTTATTGAATCGGGTGTCACGTTTCGACACATATATTGGATTGGGTGTCACATTCTAGCATATATATTGGATTGGGTATTACGTTCTAATACATACTAATTATTAGATCGAGTGTCATATCGACACACTAATAGTTTGGGTATGGGTTTAATGAGAGAAACATTGTGTGCCTATTATATATAAATTAATTTTAACTATATGTGTGATGATAGAGAAACTGACTTGATGATAATTGAGCACGCCATTCTATGTATTAATTGATATGAAAGGACCGAAGGTATAAGTGTAACTATGTTAATAGTTGTAATTAAGAATTACATGGTGAAACTGTATATTTCCCTTAAAATGGTAAATTGGTAATGTGCTTCTATATATATACATGTTCAGATTATCTTATGGTTGCTAGATGCATCTGTATCATAAGTGTGAGGCTGGGGTAAACAAGAGGAGAGTAGTTGATGTATGGTTTAATAAGATTAGTGACTTAGATTCAGATATTGATGGTGTTTTGTTGGTATAGGTAAAAAAGGGATTGGGGGAAAAATCGGAGAAATATTAATGGTGTCCTGGCGGGAGAAATCCTATTGTGGCGAGGCCACCAGAGCAGGATAGGTCCCTCCATAGTGGGCCAATGCTGTCGTGAGGTAAGTCTTAGTTCACTTAAATATTTACCTCTTCCAAGTGAGATGTTAATCATTCTAGGACCTGGTGTCGGTGTGAAAACTAAAAGTAATAAACTTGTTAAACAGAGTTAGTAGTGGCCCGTCGTTTGGAATTTCCTCTATGTGATAGAAGGGTTAGGTCTTGATTTTTATTAGAAGGGATTAGATTTAAGCTTGAACAAATTTAATGAGGTTATCGAGAATAGTAAGAGTTGCGCATAAAGGTTCGGCGGTGTATTTCTTAAAAGCATATTTTCTTCTCATTGATTTCTTTATATTATGCGGTAGGTATCGGGTTGACTGATGATGCCTACCAGTACACGTTATTTTTACTAATACAACTCTTGTTATGCCACTTGGCATAGTATGGTTGCAGAGTCGGTGATATTTCTTAGGTGAAGATGAAAATAATTCTTCAACAGCTTCTACTCTTCCTTTCTTATGGTGGGAGCTGTGCCATTACTTTATTTATACTCTATATTTTTAGAATTCTTGAACCTATTTAGACTAGTATCCTGGGGGTGTTAGTATATTTCTAGTAATAAAACTAAAAGTTTTAAAATTTTCAATTATGGTGTATTCCTGAGTTTTTAGGTTGGTATTTGGCAATTGTTAAACTTTTGCATGTTATATCTGTAAGGATTCTCCTATCTAGGTGTTAGAGTAGGTGCCCGCATGGCACGGTGGGTTGGGTTTTGACAAGGTTGTATCAGAACTTAGGTTATCGGTCTCTCAATACAAGAGCAAATGTGGAATAGACTCCTATAGATTGGTGTGTTGACATCCACATCTAATCTTCGAGAAGCTATGAAGCATTCTAAGAAGTTTTTCCATTTCTTCTCTTCTTTCATGTGGTTTGTCGCTTGTGGTATGGGTTGAGTCCAATTGGTATCTCAATAAAGTAAACTTGATGTCATTGTCGTGGTTGAAGAGACACAAGCAAGAGAAATTAGAATCGAGAAGGTTCCCATTGGTATCTCTCAATAGAGGCTGAGTAAATAATGATCAATTAATGGTCATCAATGAGGAGAATTAAGTTAATAACTTTGACTTGATTGCGTGATGCAGCTGGAATTGTTATTATGTGTATAGTTTTTCCTGATTTAATGTCAATGTATGAAGTGTGCTTGCCTGAATGACATGATGTGACTATGTGTATAGTGTTGTAGGGTAACATCAAACATGTGAAGTATACTTTCTTGAGTAGTTGAAATTATGTGAGAAATAATTGTTTGTACTTCTGCGAACTTGTTGTCAGAAATGAGTCATAACTTGGTTATGTGTAATGGTCTAATGATAAACAACAAGGTGATTAATGAACGGATTTTTGACATATTAAATGAAATACTTATGTGAGGGAATACAACTCTTAATTGTGCATGGACTAACTGTTGATAAAGATGGTAAGGGAAAGGAATAATTTATAACCGTCGAGAAACTCTAATTTCAGGTCAATCTGGATTAGTTAGGAACCATGTGAGAAAAGGGCTATTGTTGCATAAAAGCCAAATATGTTGTTATGAAAGATTTCCTTAACATATTTCATATATGGTTTTAAACAATGTGATTTTGAATTATTGTCTATGCATTGCTTGGGTTGATCTTGGAATTATATTAAAGGCCTTAATGCGGTGTCAGGTGCTTATTATGTCTCAACTTAAGATTCAGAGTTTGGGTTATATTGTACTTATGGTCATAATTATTTTTACTATTGGATTGAGTTTATGGGGACTCAATGCTTTAGTTGTTGCTAAATTGTATCTCTATATGTCATAATTGTTTTGACTATATGACTGAGTTTATGAGAACTCAATGTTTTAGTTGTTTCTAAAATGGTGTCTACTTATCACGAGGTTATTGGTTTAATATGGATGATGAATAGATCTTTGTGGCTTGCATATTTGTTTATGCTAAGATAATGTAGAGAAATTCTTATATGTACAATGTTGGATTCGATCTTGGGGTGAATTCCATTGAACTTGTCTAAGAGAGAGTTAATCTCTGGCTTAATTTTCATCCCCAAAGTCAATAGCTTACAAACCAACTTAGAAGATGCCAACAAGTAGCTTACACACCTTCTTGCAGTCTCCTACATGTTGTTCACTCACCAGCTAGCACATGTCATCACATGCCAATAACTCGCTTTTGTTTTTGTCTTTTATTTTAGTAGGCTCCATCATATGTTGGGGGGGGGGGCGATTTGAATAAATGTGTGTTGTATTATATTAGATAAAGGTAGTAAATCCGGATAACGATTTACTATATTTAGATAGGATAGGGCTTATCCATTAGAATGGGGTGACGTGCAAGTTTGTTTTAAATTCTATTTATTTGTATTAGGGTACCTTCTCCTATAAAAGGAAGCCTAGGTCTTAGGTAAAGGACATTTTTGGTTGGAAACGAAATTCCACCTTAGACATTCCCTTAGTTTTATCTGTAGAAATTAGGATAGATAGTAGTAAAAACTAAGTCTTTACAAGTCTTAGAAATATACTACTCTCTTGTATATACCCTTTTGTCATGAATAATATGATTGTTGGCTAAACCTCTCGCTTGTTATTCTCTCTTGGGGCAGATGGAAAGTTCGTTACGATAGTAAGAGTAGTGGGGTAAAGGAAACGCCCGGTGCCATCTATATGGACATGTTAATCGCCTACTGACTCTAACTAAAGAAATAGTCTTCAAAAAATAATTCAAGTTGTATACAATGATCTCAAAGTTATTTCACATCACCGATGATGAAGAAAGGAAAGACAAAAAAAATAATTCTATGTTGATGTTTATCACACAAATAATTGCTCAGAATAATATGGCAGAGTACCCACCGGGACTGTTAACATAATATAAAGATCCATTTGATCCAATGATACTCCATCTCAATGGAACGGATAACATCATGGCAGATTTCCTATATTGACTAGCGACATTTACAAGGAAAGTCACAACAAGGTCAAATGGGAAATAGGCTATGCCGGCAATCACTCAACTGCGACCTCACACAAAGCATGGCGTAGACTGGTGGATGGAAGAAGGATATTAAGTCCTAAATCCAACACTTTCATCCACTTCATAATCGTATGTCACCCGATGACATGTGAATTTACCACCTTCACCATAAAATTACAATTTACCCACATGATCCGTCAAAATTTACCACAAAGCGTCCTAGCCAAGATTTTCACCAAACTTCCTAGCCAAGTTTGCCACAAAACTTTTTTAACAAGTTTATCTGTAGGTAGCTTATCCACCTACTTGAATGTTGTCTACAACTAGCTTATCCACTTGCATGAATGTTTCCTACAAGTAGCTTATCCACCTACTTGGAAGATGCCAACAAGTAGCTTACAAACCAGCTTGGAAGATGCCAACAAGTAGCTTACACACCTGCTTGCAGTCGCCTACATCCTTCTCACTCACTAGCTAACACATGTAATCACATGCCAATAACACGCTTTTGTTTTTTGTCTTTTATTTTAGTAGGCTCCATCACATGTTACGTGGGTCCCAATTTGAATAAATGTGAGTTGTATTATATTAGATAAAGATAGTAAATCCATATAATGATTTACTATTTGTAGATAGGATAGGGCATATCTATTAGAATAGGGTGTTGTACATGTTTGATTTAAATTTTGTTTGTTTGTATTAGGCAATTTTCTTCTATAAAAGGAATCCTAGGACTTAGGAAAAGGCCATCTTTGGTTGGAACCGAAATTCCACCTTATACATTCCCTTAGTTTTCTCTCTAGAAATTAGGAAAGAATAGTAGTAACATCTATGTCTTTCCAAATCTTAGAAACATACTACTCTCTTGTATATACACTTTTGTCATGAATAATATGATTGTTGGCTAAACCTCTCTCTTGTTATTCTCTCTTGCAGGGGATGGAAAGTTCAGTCCAGTAGTAAGAGTAGTGGTGTAGAGGTAACACTCGAGAAGCTTGCTTGTTGGGATTTCAATGGCTTTCTAAGCTTACTAATTTTATCTTGATGCAACTATGGGTTTGAGTTTACCATCACATCGCATGTTGTAGTTACAATATGCTTCAAAAGTATTAAGTAGTAAACCGGTAATGATAGAGTAAAACTGAGCGACCGAATCTTGAAGGACACATAGGCAAGGAGGCTGCAAAAGCCCATGTTATGTCGAGAAAGGTTGTCCCATCTATCATACGATTTACTACTTAGAGTAAGTGAGTTATTGTGATTGGAATCTAACGGAGTCTTCATGGCGCCGCCTATATGGATATGTTAATCGCCTACCGACTCTAACTAAAGGAATAGTCTTCAAAAAATAATTCAAGCCATATACAATGATCTCAAAGTTATTCCACATCACCGGTGATGAAGAAAGCAATGAAAAAAACCCAATTCTATGTTGATGTTTAACACACCAACAATTGTTTTGAATAATATGGCAGAGTACCCATTGGGACTATTTACATAATATGAAGATCCATTTGATCCAGTCATACTGCATCTCAATGGAATGGATAATATCATGGAAGATTTACTATATCGACCAGTGATATTTACAAGGAAAGGAATAACAAGGTCAGATGGAAAACAAGCTACGCCAGCAATCACTCAGCTGCGACCTCACACAAAGCATGGTATAGACTGGTCGATGGAAAAAGGATATTCAGGACTAACTCGAACACCTTCATCCACTGCATAATCGTATGTTACCCGATGACATGTACATCTACCACCTTTACCATGAAATTACCATTTACCCACATCATCCATTAAAATTTACCACAAAGCTTCCTAGTTAAGATCTCCACCAAACTTCCTAGCCAAGTTTGTCACAAAACTTTGTAGACAAGTTTATCCGCAGGTAACTTATCCCCCTACTTGAATGTTACCTACAAGTAGCTTATACACCTACTTGAATGTTGCCTACAAGTAGCTTATCCACCTACCTAGAAGATGCCAACAAGTAGCTTACAAACCAGCTTAGAAGATGCCAACAAGTAGCTTACACACCTTCTTACAGTCTCCTACATGTTGCTCACTCACTAGCTAGCACATGTCATCACATGCCAACAACACACTTTTTGTTTTTGTCTTTTATTTTAGTAGGCTCCATCATATGTTGGGGGGGCAATTTGAATAAATGTGTATTGTATTATATTAGATAAAGATAGTAAATTCGGATAACGATTTACTATATTTAGATAAGATAGTATCCATTAGAATGGAGTGACGTGCACGTTTGTTTTAAATTCTGTTTGTTTATATTAGGCTACCTTATCCTATAAAAGGAAGCCTAGGTCTTAAGTAAAGGACATCTTTGGTTGGAAACGAAATTCAACCTTAGACATTCCCTTAATTTTCCCTCTAGAAATTAGGATAGATAGTAGTATCAACTAAGTCTTTCCAAGTATTAGAAATATACTACTCTCTTGTATATACCCTTTTGTCATGAATAATATGATTGTTGGCTAAACCTCTCGCTTGTTATTCTCTCTTGAGGCAGATGGAAAGTTTGGTCCAATAGTAAGAGTAGTGGGGTAAAGTAAACACCCGGTAAGCTTGCTTGTTGGGATTTCAATGGCTTTCTTAGCCTACCAATTTCAACTTGATGCAACTACAACTTTGAGTTTACCATCACACTGCATGTTGTAATTATAATACTCTTTGAAAGTATTAAGAATGTAAACCGGTAATGATAGAGTAGAACTGAGTGACCGACTCTTGATAGGAGCATAGGCAAGGAGGCCACAAAAGCCTATATTATGTCGAGAAAGGTTGTACCATCTATCGTACAGTTTACTACTTAGAGTAACAGAGTTATTGTGATTGGAATCTAGCAGAGTCTTGATGGCGCTGCCTAGATGGACATGTTAATCATCTACCGACTCGTAGTTGTAGTTGCATGTTTTCTGATTTTGTATTACATATGGTTTCAAATCGCATAGTCAAATAAGAAATCTATTGGGGTCTTCAATCTCGCGTGGTTGTCCGTCCTGTTTCCCTGTTCCCCTATTGTCTCCTTACCAATTTGGTGATTCAGTAGTTTCTTCAACATATTCCTTGGAACCATCCATAAATTCCAGGGAATCATTGGAAGAATCATCACTATCTTTAATGTGTCCATCGAAGGGATAATTATACTCAGATTCTAGTTCCAGATCGATGTCATCAAGGTGTTCATCATATCTAAGATAATCGTCAATAGCTTGGAGATAATCATTTATTGGACTATAACCTTTGAGAGAGTAAAGCTCTAGAACAACCTGATCAGAGGTGGACACTCCTCATGTTCAGTTGGCTATCTATTCATCCAAATGGAATAAACCTTCATAGGTTATCAAAACTAGACAAGGACCCTATTCTTGCAAATCAGGAGGAACAGTTCATCACCCTGCAGATTCCAGAAGACTGTCCACACGAGTGGAAAAGCTTGGGATTCATCCGTATCCATTTTGATACTGTCAGAGTTGCTTTGACGTATTATGGAAGAAAAGGCCAGCCTTTTTTGGCGCTTCTTTCACTTCTCAATACTAGATACAACGAGTACCAACATGAGAACTTGGGTATGTCTAAAATAACCCCCAACGTTGGGACTGCCTTTTTCACAATATTCCCCAACTTACATATGTACATACAAGATCCGTATTTGATGGAGGCGTTGAAGATACAGGTCCAAATCCTTTGTGCTCCACAGCTAGAGATGTTATACAAGCAACTCTTCACTATCAGCTAGCTTGGCGAGTCCAGAACCAAGCCATAGAGCTCTTCTAGGTGGCAAAGATGCTCTACTCCTAAATATAGACACCACAAATGGAACCACTCAGTATACCCAAATCTCGAGAAAAATATCTAGGGAAGAACTTGTCAAATTCCTCTGTAATTCATGGGTCACAAACTATGAGAAGTTGAGGGACCAACCTCAACCTCTCCAGTCCACAAAGCCTATCTTTACCAAAAAGTCTGATAACATAGTCGTTATTAGCTTTGACCACTCTTACCTAAAAAAACTCCATAAAACTACCTTCTCTATATATATGTACTAACATTTTGATAAATTTGCATAGCAGGAAACTTTTGATCCAAAAGCTATATATGAGTTTTCGGGGAATAAGAAGACGAGGAGGATAGTGACTACTCTGATGATGATGTAGACTATGACGAATACTACTATCAAAGTGCAAATTGGAAAATAAAAGAAAATGAATATCAATTCCTTGTATCATATAAACCCCAAGATTGGCAAGCCTTACCTACTTCATCAAATCAAACCTTCTTAAAAGACCCTACACCACCATTGTTCATGTTATTCCACGCCAGCTCCAGTTACACATATGATTTTCCCTCATACCAGTCATTCGAAATGGATAACCTAAGCCACGCTCTAAAAATTCCATAAAAGAATGTTATCCTACTATCATGGGAACATATGCCCGCAAGTGACATAGAGGTAACATTTAATTGGGAAACAAAGAATGCTATGTGTCAAAACAAAGCATTGTCTAATCTCGGATAGTCCATCAAAGGTATTAACCATTCACAAAATAAATTAATGGGCAAATGCGATAGAGAAAATGATAGAACAAATATCCACTCAACATGCCAGACTTATTAAAGCACTAGAATAGAGAATGCAAACCGTGCAGTTTTATATATGGTCACCAGGAACGTCACTTAGCCACTTCTTCAAACAACAACGAAGAGACATGGCCTCTATCAAAGAGAAAATCTAGCTGTTGAAACATGGTAGTCCTGACCCACAGATAAGACATAGCTCTCCCCAAAGGTCTACCTTATTTCCCATGTATTCCCAGCCATACTCCCCTTAAAGACAAGCTGATCCTGTTTCTACTTTCTTCTATGGTGCATATAATCTTATACAGCCAAAAGAACAAAAGTTTTGCATAGTAAAATTTATGTGGAAAGAAAAGATGCCATGTCTGCTCCAAAGAAGGATGAGGACGAATAATAAAAGTCCAAATGAAATAAAGCTGCTGACCTTGGAACCATGATGATCTCAAAATCTAGTACCCAGACGAGGATCTTATCATCTCAGATTTGAGGCCAATTATTTCAACTGCCGACGTGATCATCTCTGATCAAGATATGTCAGACGAGGAATGGGAAGCCTAGTTAAAAGAAGCCAATTATAAAGATATAGATGAGGATACCTTAAAAGATATCCTAGCAAATGATAGTTGCCCAGAAACTGATAACTGGCTCTTCAAAGATCATGGTTACCCAAACAATGACTTGATCGTCTCTGATCAAGTTGTTCTAGAGCTTTAATCAGATGATGAAATGATCATCCAAGATCAAGCTGCATAACAACTCTACAGCCTAGAACAAAAAGTTGATCTAGAACTAAATCCTCTTGATCCAAAAAACAATAATCCAACAGAGGATACTTCCTTAAGCAAAGATAAATTCTATGATATTGTAGCCCAACAGGCTGATACATTTAATAGTATCTCTATAGATGAAACAAATTCACCTATCAATAAGAAAGGTAGCCTAGCCCTAGAATCTAACATGCCTTATAGGTTCTCTAAATGTCAAGAACGCAAAAGAAGAAGAATGGCCATGTTTCGACAAGCTCGTAAAGAAAAACTACATAAACTACCAGATGATGCATCTCTTCACACTGACCAGTCCAAGAAGAAAAAGTTCAAATGTTGTATATGTTGGCATAGTACACACTTGGTAAAAGATTTTCCATACTCTAGAAAAGCCAAGAAGGTTGCCCAGCACCTATTAGCCAAGAAAGCCGCCCAGCTTCTAGCTAATGAAAAGGATCGTACTACCTTCTACCCGTACAATAATGTTACAGAGAAAGGAACGAATGATCACTCAGTCCTCTTATCTGTTGGAGGACTATCAAATGTGTCGCTTCCTTACTCTAATGTCGATCAAAAACCTAAACACGTGTTAGTACAAATATCTCATCCAAAAGAAAAGGACATTAATGCCATTTTCGAGGTTGAAACCCTGCATATCCAGCTAGCCAACTACCAATATAAATGAGAGAAAGAAATCAATTCCATCTTCGATGCTGATACCCCGTATATCCAACTGGCTATCTACCTTTAAAAATGGGAGAAACCAATCTAGGTTACTACTTTCTTGGACATCAGAGCAACTGCGTCAATAACTAATCCAACAATGGATGGCATATGCATTCAAAGTGACTTACCATCAAACAAGGAAAAAACGTTATAAGCGGTACCGGAGATACAAGTAGCCAAGGCCTTTGGACGATAGATTCAAGCTGACCAGGCTCACCAAGTACATTAGGAGAAGAAGTCCAGGAAACTTTAGGAAAGGTGGATGTTGCTTTATTTGCAACAAACGTACACTTTACAAAGAACTGGCCTCAATCCACCAAGTCCCTCTAGCTATTTGATGAGATAAAAGACCATGTAGGCATTTATCTCAGTAGCAATGATGATCTTGAATCAGTCTTCTGTTTGGAAGATGAACCAATGAGCGAAACACTATTTTCCTCCCACAACACTGGTGATAAAGAAAGCAATGCCAAATCTGCCAGCTCTATCTTAATGTTTAACACACTAACAAATGTTCAGATGGACATAGGGGAGTACCCATCAAAACTATTTACACATTTCAGGGACCCTCTTGATACATATATCATGAAGGAACAAAGGATATTCTATGAGATCCAAGTATTTAGAAAGTATGGAGGATCCATTCTCAAACCTTTCGGAGTCCACCTGAAGTATCTATTATTCCATGTGTTTATCTTGCAAGCACACAATTTCCCAAGGAACTCCTATGGTTATTGGGGTACTTATGCCACAGATATTATATCGTCATGGAGTTCAAGTGTAATGTACTTAGGGATTTTGAACGAATCCAGCCAACTCTTCAAAAGATCTTATTGTGTTTTAGGCCACGACGATATTGGATTGATTGCTTCAAAAATTCCTATGATGTTAAGATTTTCACACTGGACCGCTTGGTAAATATCACTAAAAAGCAAGTCCATACACGACCAAAAATTTCCTTTTGCTGGAAATTTCTTATCTCTATTTTGTCCTTGGAAGATGACTATCATAAAGCATAAAGGTTGATCTTCCAGCAAAATAGGTGTATCCCAAAGGAGATATGGTCAAACAAATAGGCAAGATGGAACTACGCTGACAACCATCCGCACTGGGAAAGGGTCAAGCAAGCTGCCAAGGAATACCAAGTTTCATATGACATTACAAGACACAAGCTCACTCAGGCCATCACCAGCATCTGACTAAGTGTGCCAATACAAAAATGGGATCACATGTTACAGGACCATTAAATAGGAGCAGACACTTCACTAGATCGCTGAAATGAAGCATGGAAAATCAAGAAATACCAAAGAAAAAATATGGCTTTGAATGGTTGGTGGAAGAAGGATATTCAAGTCAAACTCCAAGACCTTCATCCACTGTATAATAGTATGTTACCCGATGAGATGTAATTTACCACCTTCATCATGAAATTACCATTTACCCACATCATCCGTCCAAGTTTACCACAAAGCTTCCTAGTCAATATTTCCACCAAACTTCCTAGTCAAATTTATCACAAAACTTTCTAGACAAGTTTATCTGCATGCCACTTATCCACCTACTTAAATATTTTCTACAAGTATCTTATCCACCTACTTAGAAGCTATCAACAAGTAGCTTACAAACCAGCTTGGAAGATGCCAAATAGTAGCTTACATACCTGCTTGTAGTCACCTATAAGTTGCTCACTCACCAGCTAAACATGTCGTCACATGACAACAACATGCTTTTGTTTTTTTGTCTTTTGTTTTAGTATGCTCATTCACATTATATTATATAAAGATGGTAAATCCGAATAATAATTTACTATTTTTAGATAGGATAGGGCTTATCCATTAGAATGGAGTGCCCTGCAAGTTTGTTTTAAATTCTATCTATTTGTATTAGGATCCCTTCTCCTATAAAAGGAATTCTAGGTCTTAGGAAAAGGATATCTTTGATTGGAGCCAAAATTCCACCTTAGACATTCCCTTAGTTTTCTCTCTAGAAATTAGGATAGAATAGTAGTAACATCTAAGTCTTTCCAAGTCTTAAAAATATATTACTCTCTTATATATACACTTTTGTCATGAATAATATGATTGTTGGCTAAACCTGTCTCTTGTTCTTCACTCTTGGAGGGGATGGAAAGTTCGGTAGCAAGACTAGTGGGGTAAAGGAAAAACTCAACAAGCTTTCTTGTTGGGATTTCAATGGATTTCTAAGTTTACAATTTTCACCTTGATGCAACTACAGGTTTAAGTTTATCATCACACCGCATGTTTAATTACAATACTCTTTGAAAGTATTAAGTATATAAACCGGTAATGATAGGGTAGAACTGAGTGATTGACTCTTGAAGGGATCATATGCAAGGAGGACGCAAAAGCCCATGTTATGTTGATAAAGGTTGTACCATTTATTATATGGTTTACTACTTATATTAAGAGAGTTATTGTGGTTGGGATCTAATGAGTTTTGATGGCGCCGCCTATATGGACGTGTTAATTGCCTACCAACTCATAGTTATAGTTGCATGTTTGCTTATTTTGTATGGCATATGGTTTCGAATAGCCTATTCAAATAAGAAAGCTATTGGGGTCTCCCATCTGGCGTGGTTGTTCGGCTTGTCTCCCCGACTACTCTCCCTGTGACCCTGTTATCTCCTTACCTATTTAGGGAGTTTTGATTTAATGAAGTAGGTAAGGCTGGCCAAATGATCCGTATCTGACGAAGAGGTTGAATATACAGGTACAAATCCTTGGTACTCCACAAGATAGAGATTCTATACAAGTAACTCTTCACTATCAGCTAGCTTGGCGAGTTCAGAACCATGCCATGGACCTATCTCTTCGAAGGTGGCCAAGATGCTCTATTCCTAAACATAAATTCCACCAATGGAACCACTTAGTGTCCCTAAATCCCGAGGTAAATATCTAGAGAAGAACTTGACAAAGTTCTCCCTAATTCATGGTTCACAAACTATGAGAAGTTGAGAGACCATCCTCAACCTCTCTAGTCCACAGAGCCTATCTTTACCAAAAAGCCCATTAACACAGTCGCTATTAGCTTTGACCACTCTCACCTCAAAAAACTCCATAAAATGCCTTCTCTATATATATGTACCAACCTTTTTATAAATTTGCAGAGGAGGAAACTTTTGATCCAAAAGTTATATCTAAGTTTTCTGGGAATGAATATGACTGGATAAAATAATTCGATCATGAAGGTCATAAAGTTCATTGGTAGAAGTGTCCTTTCACAAGGAATATTCCATGGGATATTGGCTATAACTGTATGGAGTTCCAGGAAGATGAGGAGGACAGTGACTACTATAATGATGAGGTAGACTATGATGAATACTAATATCAAAGCGCCAACTAGAAAACAAAAGAAAAGGAATATTAATTCTTTGTATCATATATATCCCAAGATTGTCCAGCCTTACCTACTTCATCAAATCAAACCTCCTTAAATGAGTCTAAACCACCATTGTTCATGTTGTTCCATACCAGCTCCAATTACACATATGATTTTCCCTCATACCCGTTATTCAAAAAGGATAACCTAAGCCACGCTCTAAAAATACCACAAAACAATGTTATCCTACCAACAGGGAAACATATGCCCTCAAGCAACATAGAGGCAACACTTAATTGACAAACAGAGAATGTTATGTGCCAAAACAAAACGTTGTCTAGTATCGAACAGTCCATCAAAGGTATTGACCATTCATAAAACAAATTTATAGGCAAGGTAGAAGTGATAGAGAAAAAAGATGGAAAAGACGTCCACTCAACATGTCGGACCTACTAAAGCACTTGACAAAGACTGCAAACCATGCAGTTTGATATATGTCCGCCAGAAACATAATTTAGCCACTTCTTCGAACAATAACAAAGAGACATGGCCTCCATCAAAGAGAAAATCCAGCAGTTGAAATATGGTAGTCTTGACCCTCGAATAACATATAGCTCTCATGAAAGGTCTACCTTATTTCCCATGTATTCTCAGCCATACTTCCCATAAAGATAATCTAATGTCTATACAGCCAAAAGAAGAAAAGTTAGACATAGAAAAATTTGTATGGGAAAGAAAACATGCCATGGTTTCTCAAAAGCTGACTGAGGAAGCACAACAGAGGTCCAAATGAAAGAAAGTTGTGAACCCTAGAACAATGATGATCTCAAAATCTAGTACCCTAGATGAGGATCCTATCTTTTCAGATTTGAGCCCAATTGTTTTGACTGCTGACATAATTATCTCTTATATTATATGGCAGACAAGGAATAGGAAGCCTGATTGAAAGAAGAAAATGATGAAGATATAGACTTGGATACCCTAAAGGAGATCTAGCAAATGATAACTGCCTAGAAACTGATAACTGGCTTTTCCAAGATCATGGTTACACAAACAATGACTTGATTATCTTTGATTTGGTTATTCTTGAGCTTTACTCTCTCAAAGATGATGATCCAACGGATGATTATCTCAGATGTGATGAACATCTTGATGACAACAATCTGGAACTAGAACCTGTGAATAATAAGCCCTTTGATGGACACATTGAACATAGTGATGATTCTTCCAATGATTTCCAGGAATATATTAAAGACACTGCTGAATCCTCACTAGAATTAGATGAGGAGGAATATACCCCAATATTCATGAACCAACATGCAGAGCCAAACATCTTCAAAGTTGACGACAATCATGATGGCATGACAAATGATCCAATCCCAGAAAAGAGACCAGAACCAGTGACAACATCACCAAAACAAGTTGGAACTAGGTTTCATACTTTCCCTCTCGACGATATCAAGGTCTCACCATGGCCCCAGAGAATCTAAGACTTCTATACTTAGATGGTCACCAAAAATTTGGTTGAGAAAGAAAAGTACATGATCTTGTCAGAATGTACTTCAAGGTTCTCCGTCATTCTCAGAGATTTGAGGAATACACTCGGAGGCAAAGATAGGAATATCATCCTAATAGCACAAGACTTAACACTCAACTTGAACACCCATCAGGAAGTGTTTTGTGGAGATACTAGTCAATGATGAGAAAAACTGTGAAGACAACTTTTTGAAATAAAGTATACATAATTTGATAGAAATATCATTAATATCCATTTCCAAAAGATGGAAAGAATCATCTTTGAACTAGGTGGAGACCCTAGTTTAAAATAGGCATTTATGTCATCACTGCCAAAGATATTAGCAGGCCATGCCATGACTATCATTAAAATCAAATTCAATATGATAACTTCCCCCACATGTCAGTTACATTAGTCAGGCCATCCTCGAGGCCCTGGATAGTATTTGTACAAAGACATCTATCCTAAAACAGATTGTTAAGAAAAATCCAGCCCTAGATAGAGCATGCAGTCGAAGTGACTTGGTGACTAAATCTGATTGCCTTGCTCAAGCTATCAAACATGGAAGAAGAGTTACAAGCATTTTAAAAGATTCAAACTGCCAAGGCCTCCTAATGATAGATTCAGGATAACAAGGCGCACCAAGTACTTCAGGAGAAGAAGTCCAGGCAACTACAGGAAAAATGATTGTTGCTTCATCCGCAACAAACC
Organism: Solanum dulcamara; assembly: GCF_947179165.1. Taxonomy (NCBI): domain Eukaryota; kingdom Viridiplantae; phylum Streptophyta; class Magnoliopsida; order Solanales; family Solanaceae; genus Solanum; species Solanum dulcamara. The sequence goes on along the minus strand of NC_077237.1, from coordinate 66,470,425 downwards.
TAGAAACTTTGCAAAAAACTGCCCCCAATCCAACAAGTCCATCAAATCCCTCCAGCTATTTGATGATATAGCATACCTTACAAGCGTCTATCTCAGTAGAGATGATGATCTTGAATTAGTCTTCTCTTTAGAGGATGAACCAACGGGCGAGACTCTCTTCTCCTTAGATGTCTATGAAACCACAAGATAGGATGATGACATTAATAAAACATCTGGCCACAACATATACCACATCTCCCAAGAACAAAAGGAAGTTATTGACCTTCCCTTAGAGGTGGACACTCCTCATGTTTAGCTGGCCATCTATTCATTCAAATGGGATAAAACAGTACAGGTTATCGCACTTATGGATAGAACAGTTGCATCATCTATCCTCAACCTAGTGGTTCTTTCCAATGATTAATGGATTTCTCACTTTTAGAATTTCAGCACACCATCCAAAGAAATCCTAATGACCACACTAATTACAAAGCATCTAGTTGTAATTGAATTCTTCCCAGGCTTACAATTTAGAACAGATCCTATCTTCTCAGATTTGAGCCCAATTGTTTTGACTACCGACGTGATTATATCTGATCAAGATATGTCAGAGGAGGAATGGGAAGCTTGGTTAAAAGAAGCCAATGATGAAGATATTGAATGGAATACCCCAGACGTACCCAAGTTTGCATGTTGGTATTCATTGTATCTAGTATCGAGAAGTGAAAGACGTGCCACAATAGGCTTGCCTTTTATTCCATGATACGTCAATGCAACTCTGATTGCACCAAAATGGATATGGGTGAAACCCAAGCTTTTCCATTAGCGTGATAATCTTCTGGAATCTTCAGGGTGATGAACTGTTCCTCCTGATTTGCAAGAATAGGGTGTTGGTCTAGTTTTGACGCAACAACATATTCTTTAATTCCTTTGGGATTTTACTAGACCAAGAAGAGAATTTGCAACCATGGATTATAGAACCTTTTTACAAAGGCCTGATATGGGTTTAATAGAGGTAGATATGTGGATGATATTTTATTTTCTAGGGATAACACGTCTACTTAAAAAAGATAGTCATATTTGTAAGACAACATTTTACTTAGAGTAGAAGACGAAGATCGAAAAGACACAAATTTACATGAATTTGAAGAAGATAGTAAAGACACTGACACGGATATATTTTTTTTGTTTTTGGACAATAATAACTCAGACATATCTGTGCTAAAAAACTAAGGAAAGACCGAACAAAAGAAAGACTATTTGTTCTAAGTTCTAAGGAAAGTGACTACAACTATGTATGAAAAGAGTTATAACTAAAGACAGACTCAAATTTAAAGAATGAATATAAAAGTTGGAGGTGAGAACATGAGATATAGACCTTATGTAAAACCATTCTCCTCCCTTCTGATAGGATGATTTGGATCTAATACCAAATAGGTAAGGAGACAACAGGGTCATGGAGAGAAAGGCCAAACAAACCTTGCATGGTTTTTCGGCTTGTCTCCTCGTGCCTCTGTTGTCTTCTTACCTATTTGGTATCATATCTAGACCATCTTATCTGGAGGGAGGAGCAAGGTTTTGCATAAGGTCTATATCTCGTGTTCTTCTCTAGATATTTGCCTCTGGATTTGGGTGTACTGAGTGGTTCCATTGGTGGCATCTACATTTAGGAACAGAGCATCTTGGCCACCTAGAAGAGATAGGTTGAAATGTTTGAAGTGTGGACTCCACTGCTCCTCTTAGAAATATACTACTCTTTTGTATATACACTTTTGTCATGAATAATATGATTTTTGGGTAAACCTCTCTCTTTTTCTTCTCTCTTGGGGGCGATGGAAAGTTTGGTCTGGTAGTAAGAGTAGTGGGGTAAAGAAAACACTCGACAAGCTTGCTTTTTGGGATTTCAATGGCTTTTTAAGTTTACCAATTTCAGCTTGATACAACTACAAGTTTGAGTTTACCATCACACTGCATGTTGTAATTACAATACTCTTTGAAAGTATTAAGTATGTAAATCGGTAGTGATAGAGTAGAACTGAGTGTCCGACTCTTGAAAGGCGCATAGGCAAGGAGGCCACAAAAGCCCATGTTATGTCGAGAAAGGTTGTACTATCTATCATACAGTTTACTTCTTAGAGCAAGAGAGTTATTGTGGTTGGAATCTAGAGGATTTTTGATGGCATCACTTATATGGACGTGTTAATCTCCTACCGACTCGTAGTTATAGTTGCATGTTTGTTGATTTTGTATGGCATATGGTTTCAAACCGCCTAGTCAAATAAGAAAGCTATTGGGGTCAAGGTCTATCTCTCATGTTCTCACCGCCAACTTTTATATTCAGTCTTTAAATTTGAGTTTGTCTTCAATTATAACTCTTTTCATACATAGTTGTAGTCTCTTTATTAGAACTTAGAATAAATAATGTTTCTTTTGTTGTGTCTTTCCTTAGTTTTTAGCACAAAATATGTCTGAGTCATTAGTGTCCATAGTCTTATATGAAAGAGATTCATATATCTTTACCGCATATATTTTTAGTAACAACGGGCTAGTTTATTATAATAGATATCAATTTATCCCTTATTCATCCCTGAACAACAATACGAGGGAAAGGGCACGAGCTGTTCTAAGAGTTTTTCCAAACCAATGACGAGACACCATTACAACTTAGGGAAAATCACATCCAAACTAAAAAATTTCTATGGAATACTATGTCCTTCACATATCATGATACCACCTTGATCTTCTCAAACTCTACCCCTCAAGAAACCAAATACCTCTAAACCACACATTTCATAAAGTTTATTGGAATCTATTTTAACTGAAATCTTCCAAACTCTCATACTAGGGGGGAACTTTACTCGGGTACTTACACCCTGACAAATGCTATAACAAGGACATCATCCCTACTCAAAAAAAAGTAACCACAAAGTTGGTATCAGAGCCCAGGTTACTAGTCTCCCAATACAAAAGCAAGAGTGGAATAGACTCCTGCAGATTGATATGTTGATGTCCACATCTAATGTTTAGGAAGATATGAAGCATTCTAGGAAGTTGTTCTATTTCTTCTCTTCTTTTGTGCGATTTGTTATTTGTGGTATGGGTTAAGTTCAATTGGTATCTCTAGATTCCAATTGGTACCTCAACGAAGTAAGCTTGATGTCATTGTCACGGTTGAAGGGACACAAGCAAGAGAAATTAGAACTGAGAGACCCTTAATAGTGAGACCCTTAATAGAAAGACACTTAATAGTGACTGATTAATATTGTGATGTTTATCATGCATTTAATTATTGTGGTTGGATGATTGATAAGTTGTTGTGATAATCCCAAGACTGTGAAATCCACAATTTTAAACTTGCTCTACCTAAAAGTGATGCCTTAAATAAAAAAGGTTTGATAAAATATTGTTAATGGAAAAGATAGAATGAAACTAACGAAAGGACTATTTGTGAACAATTACATGCAATAAGCCTGATTACTTGATTGTGAAAGTATGTGAACTATTTGTTATGGACCGTGATTGTGCATTGTGATTGTGATATTGGATTGGGTGTCATGTTTTGACACATATATTGGATCGGGTATCACATTCTGACACATATATTGGATCGAGTGTCGTATTCCGATACATATATTGGATTGGGTGTTATGTTCTAACACATACTAATAATTAATTCAGGTGTCATGCTCACACTAGCTGTTTGAGTATGGGTTCCATGATATAACTGTTGTGTGTCTATCATCTGTGAATTGATCTTGACTATACATGTGATGATAGAGAAACTAACTTGATTATAATTGAGCATACCCATCTTGTGTAATAATTGATATGAAAGAACCAAAGGTCCAAGTATTACCATGTTGACTGTTGTATCTGAGATTTACATTGCGAAATTGTATACTGCTTTAAAATGGTAAATTAATAATGTGTTCATATATATGCCTGTTCGGATTATGTTATGGTTTCTAGACTTGCCCGTATCGTAGCATGAGGTCGTGGGTAAATAGGTGGAGAGAAATTGATGCATTGTTAAGTAAAATTAGTGATTTAAAGTCAGATATTGATGATGTTCCATGGGCACATATGTTAAAGGGGGGATTTGAAGAGAATTCAGAGCTTCTGCTTCTGAATAGACCGCTCTAGCATGAGGAATCCCATTATGGCGAGGCTGCCAGGGCGGGATAGGTCCCGCCACAGCGAGCCAATGTGATTAGAATATGATCCTTAGCCCACCTAAATGTTTAACCCTTTGAAGTGAGATGATAACTATTCTAGGGTTAGGTGTTGGAGTGAAAGCTAAAGGTAGTAGACTGGTTAGTCAAAGTTAATGAGCCTCGTAGTTCATAAAGTTATCTATGTGATAAAAGGGCTAGGCCTTGATCTGGATTAGAGTTGGCAGCGGACCAACTAGAAGGGATGAGAGTTAGGCTTGAACGACTTTAATGAGGTTAATGGAATGACAAGAGTTTGTGCATAAAGGTTGTCGAGTGTATTTCTTTAGGAGAAGACAAATAGCTTCTACTCTTCCTTCCTTACGGTTGAAACTGTGTCATTACTTTATTTATACTCTGTATCTTTAGAAGCTCTTGTACCTGTTTAGACTAATATTCTTGCAGGTGTTAGAATATTTCTTGTAACAAATGTTAAAGTTTTGATAATTCATTTATGGTGTATCCCTGACTCTTAGGGCTATTATTAGTATTTTGTTAAACTTTCGCATAATTTGTTTATAAGGGTTCTCCTATCTAGGTATTAGAGTAGGTGTCCGTACGATCCGGTGGATTTGGTCGTGACACTCCCCTTGTGTATGTATGTATTCTCTTTATAGTGATGAGAATCAATTGGTAATGAAAATAAAAGACAGTGAAATCAACAAAGACAATTGGCAAGATTTTTAATTCAAACTTCAGTCAAACAAGTCAGTGAGAGAGTAATCCATTTCAAAGGAGATAGCAAGATTTTCAAAATTTTGTCAACAAAATCAAACAACATTTGATTTCCAAGATTTGATCAAAATTTATTCAAAAAGATGCCTCAAAAGTCAAAAAGTCATGCAAGAGGGACTCATTATCAATAATTATAAAGAAATTATTCAACTTAATTTAAAGAAATATTCAAATATTCAGACAAATTTTAAATTTTCGTCAATGTGATAATATTCCAAACTTCACAAACAAATAAATTCAATGTATGAATCCAAAAAAATATATAAAAAATATTACAACTTTTAACATAAATGTTTAAACAAAATTCAGTGTCAGATCTCCACATATCTATATCACAGCTGAAAAAGAAGCACTAAACTCAACTTAAGGCAAAATTCGTCAATTATTGACTTTCACATAAAAAGAATGCAATGAAAATCATGAATTCTATATTGGAAAACCATAAGTAAATTAGAATTTTTTTTAAAAGAATGAGATAAGAACTGAACAAAAGAACGAACCGTGGACAGATCTATTAAGATCTGTCTTTCAACAAGTTGAAATCTTGAAACTCCGTTCAACCAAGCTCTTTCACCTCATTAACATTTCCAATACTTGACGCATCACATCTCGGATCCAAAAATCCCTCATCTTCCTCAAACATTTTTTGTCAGCTAATTCCTCTTCCGATTTCAAATCCAAATCAGTTTTCTCGTTAACTTGTTCAACTTCCCCCAATCCATTAAGTCTCCATTTTGCAGATGCTTCTCCACCACCACGTCGCTTGTGGTTGACTACATAGGGAGAAGGAGACAGTGAGCTGCTCTTCGTGGTTGAGCGATGTTTTCTTGGTGGTTGCTCATGAAGAGAGACGTGAGGTTTGAGAGAGGAAAGGAGAGTGAGCGGAAAGGGGTGGTTGTCGGATAGTGGAGGTGGTCAATCGCGATGGTTCTATCCAGTTGTTAGTCTCGCCAGAGATGGAGACGGCGTTGTGGGTGGAGGAGAAGAAGAAGAGGGGAGAATGAGACACGGCATGAGAGAGAGTTGGGGTTCACGGGTGGTTCGCTGATAGAGAAGGGTCTTTCGGATGTTGTCTCACTGGAGATGGAGGTGTGAGGAGCGGTTGTTTGTTGTTAGGTGGATGACGGATGGTGGTTGTGGTAGTGAGAACTCATGGTTGGGTCGAGGAAGGTTGAGAGAGAGAGAGAGAAGGGTGGCTGCTTCGTTTTGGTGGTGCTCTTTGGATGTGAGATGGAGAAGAGACAGAAAAGATCAAGGGTGAGGGAGGTGCGGCTGCTCTTCTCTTTGGAGAAGATGATCTTTTGTCAAAAATAATCAGTTTAAGTTTAGGGGTATTAGTGAGTTAAAAGGAAAAAAAATGAGGAGTGATCAAAACCATTACATTAAAAGGATGGATGAATGTGATTAAAAGAGGGATTTAAAATTAGACTACATTGTATTCAATTAGGCTAGAATTGAAATGAATTTGAAGCTCTTTGGCTAGAATTGGCATAAAATTGAATAGAGAAGACTATGATTTAAATAATTTGAAAGAAAATTAAATAAATTTCTATTTAACTTAATAAAAAAAATACCACACATATTAATTACGTAAATAAGTGATAAGTTTTATATAACATAAATATATTTCACAATATATATATATATATATTGCCTACTAAATCAACACTTAAAATTCAAAAATTATATAAAATCATTAGTCTAAATTAAAAATCCGTAAAAATGAATAAATAAATTTGAGAGTACGAAAATCATTATTCAAAATTAACAGGTCATAAAATAATTAAATAATAATAATTATATAAATAACAATAACAATAATAATAATATCAATAATAAAAATTTGCAAATTATGAACATCAAGAAATGTAGTTAATCGGAAAAAATTTAAACATAAAATAAAGATAGATAAGTTTCAAAAATACTTACTCAATCAATTAGGAGTCTAAAATGGGTTATACGCCGGTCAAAATTGAGTGTCAACAGTTGTCAGTCATTTTTTTAAAAAAAAAAAATAAAAACTAAATATAGCAACGGACAGCATCGTAAATACTGTTAGTTTTTTGCAGCGACTCTGACCGTCACTTTTTTCCTTCGTTTTTACCTTTTTTAGTAGTGAGGAACAAAATTAAGTAATAGACAAAAGTACAAGGGTATTTTTGACTTTTTTCCATTCTTTATATGTAATGGAGTTGAAGCTCTGTTTTTCTTAGCATGTTTATTAGGGCTTGTTGATCTTCTTCAATGGATGTGGAATTTGATATCAATGAATTACCTCTTTATTAGTAAGAGTATGAAGGATCTAGTGGCTGTAATTATCTATCCACTCAAGGTGTTGCAAGCAAATGATTTTTGAAAAGCGTTAGAAATCGTTGGTCGAACTGTCATTTCAGAATTTGCAGTCCGATACATTTCCATTATGTTACCTAGCCAAACCAGTCCTTACAAATGAAAAAAAAGTGGTTGATTTTTTATATAGTTACTTAACTAATAGTTATTATCTCAAAAAGTCTCATTTCTTCTCAATTTCAATATTTTTCAATAAAGAAAATAATTTTTAAAATAATAACTATCCGTTTAGGAAGAAATCAACCGGAAAAAAAAACTTTTTGCCCAGTTCTTTTTATTTTTGTAGTTGGGTGAATATTCTCTCTTTCTTTGTTGCGAGGTGTATTTTTGAAGCTCTCTTTTCGAAACATTGTGCTCTTGGTGTATTCAAGAAGGAGAAAGAGCTTGGTTGAAGTTATAATTGAATTGAAAAGTGAGTGACGAAGAGTGTGGTGAGCTTGTTGAGGGTGGTAGGCTTCAAGGCTAGGAAGAAGACCTTTTTAGCTCTTTTTTATAGGTTCACATGCTCAAAATAAATACAAGCCACATTTTATGTCATGTAAACTTCTTATGTCTAATTGTATAGTTTGAATAGAGATTGAGCGCTCTATAGGTGATGAGTTTGGACAAGTTTAATTAAAGTGGCTATTTATGTATTCAGTTGATAATAAACTATGGTTAGTTTGAGATTGAAATATATAAATAAACGGTAAAATCTTATTGGCGGCTGAATTAGTAAATGTGGTTTTTACGGAAAGAAATAAAATATTGTCCTAGAAGTGAAAAAAATGTACATGAGTCTAACAGAAGCATGTCAACAGCCACGGGAGTTAGGGAATGTGAATGTCCCATAAGAAAGGGAAACTATGAAATGTTCGTGGAAACATTATTGTACATTGTTGCCTTATTTTGATTGTCTTAAAAGAATTTATTCCAAGTCCTAAAGAACCTAGATTGAGGGATGACTGAGTCAAGAAAGGTCTTGGCTGCCGCACGATTAGGTGAAAGAGTTCATCCCTGTGACAATTAATATCATATGAGCCAAAGCTCAATGATGCATATGCCAAATTCTGACTAGTTTAGGTACTAATACAGAGTATGAATAATTTTTACAATTTAAATAGCATAAGCCAAGGCGATTTAACGGGGAATTGGGAAGAAGGTCAGCCGAGGTTTATCAATGCTAGAACCAATTTCTCTAGTAAGGTTAACATATACATGTTCAATGATAGTATACTCAAAAGTTCAATGACCTTCCAGACTCTAAGTTATGCGCCCACGCACAACAATCTATAGTATAATTTTACAAGTGGGGTTTAAAGACAGTAGAGCATAAGCAGAACTTACCAATACCTTAGGAGGTAGAGTGGTTGTTTCTGATAAACTGTTGGATCAAGAAAAAAAGAATTAATAGGAGTAAAAAAAGTCATGTCAAAATACTATAGAGAACATGTCAAAGCATGCTGAAAAAACAAAATGTAACAATAACAAAATAACATGATAATCAAAGTGCAAGAAACAACAAGTAATAACAAACATTAAAGGACAAGAAACTCCTTGAGTAATACTATGACATTAATAAGGAAAGATATGTGAGACAACGCTCTACAACCTACTAACATTCTACCCTAATATGTATCCTCAACAACGTCATATTTAAGGTCATGTCCTCAATAAGCTGAAACTGCATCATGTCAAATCTAATTACCTCTCTCCACTACTTATTTAGTCTGCATCTACCTGTTCTGAAACCATCTATAGTCAACCTCTCACACCTACTCACTAGAACATCCGTCCATCTCCTCTTCAGATGCCCGACATCTCACTCTTTCTTTCTGCATCTTATCCTCCCATCGAGATCACTCTCACCTTGTTTTGAATATCTTCATTATTAATCATATCCCTCCTAGTATGACATATTCGTCAAGGCTTCATCATATCCGTAACTTTAATCTTATGAATGTGATATTTGTTGACGTGCCAACGCTCTACACATACAACATAGTAGGTCTAATCATCACTTTGTAGAACTTGTCTTTATGTTTTAATGACACATCCGTATCACACAAGACTTTGAATGCAAACCTCCATTCATCCACTCAACATCAATACGTTGTCTGATATTATCACCAATCTCTTTATCTTATTGGATAATAGACTCAAGATACTAAAAACTATCTCTCTTTGGGATTACTTGTGTATCAAGCCTTACTTCCACACTAGCCTTATGTTTTATGTCACTGAACTTTCACTCCAGATATTTTGTCTTAGTTGTGCTCAACCTAAAGTCTTAACATGTCAAAGTTTGTCTTCACATCCCCAACTTGATGTTAACACATCTGTGAATCTCAATATTAAGAACTATGTCCTCCATAAATAATATACACCATAACACTTCACCTTATATATGTGTCATGTCAATTCATTCAACACCTCACTAGCTAAGAGTTGACCCTAGTACAACCAATCACAACTGGAAAGTACTTTGAGTATTCTTTCATTGTCCTTTTTCGAGAGTTAGCTCCATCATACATGTACTTGATCACCCTAGTGCACGCCACAAATACACATTTAGCCTCGAAGCATCTCTATAAAACCTCCCTTGGGACTGTCGTATGCCTTTTCTTGGTTGATGATACACCATGTGTAACTGTTTCTTTCTCTCCCTATATTGTTCCACCAGTCTTGTTACGAGGTGAATGACTTCCATAGTTGAGTGTCCCTATTTGAATCTGAACCAGTTCTCAAAAAATAGACATAACCCTTCTCAACCTCCTCTCTACCACCCTCTCCCAAACTTTCATAGTGTAGCATAACAACTTGATGTCCCTATAATTGTTGTGATTCTGGATGCCCCCCTTGTTCTTGTACAATGGGATCATTGTACTCCTCTATTCTTCGGAAATCTTGTCTTCTTAAAAACAACATTTAACAACCCAGTCAACCATACCATACCTTCTTTGCCTGCACCTTTTGAAAATTTCACCAAAATCTCATCCAATCGCTCTTGCCATGTGCATCATACAAATAGCACCCCCTAACCTCCTCAACATTAGTATTCCTACAATACCCAAAATTCCGACATATCCCGGAGTGATCCAAATTCCTCTGTACAATGTCTTTGTTCCTCTCTTTGTTCCAGAGTTTATGAAAGAATGTGCACTAGAAATTAAAAACAAAAAAAGTATGCAATTTTCTGTAGGAAAGGGTATCATCATCATTACAGAGTATATAACATAAGTAATTCCACTGAATTACATGACTAAATAGATAACGTTCAAACCCCATATCCACTAAGCTACAAACCTTGTGCACATACAGGTGCAGAGTGTAAAGGTCTTCATCAAACTTGATCTATATTATATATTAAATCTTCATTTTCAAATCCCACAAACTATTGAGTTGTAGGAACAGAAAAACCAGTATGTAATTTCTATAGACAAGAAGCAGCTGCCAGGTAAACTAAACATCCTGGTTTCAGCATTAATCTACCCAATCTTACTGCCAGGAAATTCAATCCACTGAAGCTGGAGTTCAACTTCTCCACATTCAACATTTCTCAACCTTAAGATCATATCTTGCACAACTTTATCATCAATCCATACAACTCGGCTCTCTTCAGCAAGGCAGTTTGTCCTGCAAGGTAGTACTCTTGTAATTACAGTGCCAGATGGGAGCCCATATAAGTTCATCTTTAGTGCCTCTACAAATGGTTTGATGTCAAACTCTGCATCTCCCATTTTGTCATCCATGCTGAACGTGTCGTGATCGTAAACAGTCTGCCAACAGAGATAATAATAAGCAAATGATATGTCAAATGATGAATCCTCTATGTCCATTCTATTATTCTGGCACAATTCATTCTAAAACTAGTCAATAAAAGTATTGAATGTACAAAATCCGAGAAAGCCCCTCATGAATATTCTACCATACCGGGCATTCAACAATTGGTAATTCAAATTTTACCTACTTTAACGAAATTGCATTGAGAAATAATCTATGTGGAACTTCTAACACGTCTATTCTTATTTGTCATTTACAGAAATTTAGGGGCTCTTGAAGTCTAAATTACAATACAGTATTATATTAAATGAAGTAAGAAAAATTACCAGCTTAACAGGAAGACTAGGATCAGAAACAGAGAGGGTCAAATCTTCATTCCACTCAGGATTAATATCCTTCTTTATAACTCGCGTCTTCAGTTTCTGCATTTAAATTAAAACTTTGAGTTACAGCAATAAAATATAGGCTTAACGATTTTTTAATATTTTTTTAAGCCAAAGCCATGACTTAGAGAAGAGCCTCATGTTGGGATTTCTATGATTTTCCTTAGTTCAATAATAGCCATTTTAAATCCTTGATTCTCAAAGCTTTAAACCTTTAACTGAAACCGAATTATGTATTAAAGGGGATATTGTACTTAACTAAGTTGATCAAATGAATCATCAATTCGCATATTTAGCCCCTTCTAAAGAAAAAATGGAAGTAGTATGTAACATGGAGATGTTACATACTGGAAATAAAAATATATTTGGAGGAGGGTCAGGGAAGAAAGAGAGAGACCTGTTTTTTACCCATCTTGACGACACAATAAGGATCACTAGTGCGAACATCACGGACAGCAAGGTTCACTCCTTTCTTTATTTTGATCCTCAAAAGACCCCAAAGGTTGTCTATCAACGATTTTGTTGCACTTCCTGCTGCTCCTGGTGATGACTCCATTTTTTCTTCTCCTTTCTTTTCTTTTATATATATATCGTTTAGCCTCCTCTCCTTTATATACTAAACAAAAATTATACCTATAATATATTAATGTTATGGACGTACAAAACTAATTATTGGTTCTGTTGTTCCAACGTTTTCCACGAACACCCTCCAACCAACTCAAACTCTATCTCTTTCGAATCTACCAGGGAAAAATTAAATTAATGGAGTTATTCAAAAAGTAATGGAATCGACTATTACATAAAAATATATAATCATCTTATTAAAAAACTTAAATTAATGTTAGAGAAAACACACATTTATTTATTTAATTATTTTCTCAATATATTACACACATCAAAATATCCCTAAAATAAAGTGAAACTATACTCTTTTAGAGGTTGTTTTGTAGGTTATGTAAAAATAATATTAAATAGAGTATATTAATAATGCCTGCATTAGTAATATTAGTTGATTATCTGATGATATATTTAGTGTTGGGGGTAAGATAGCACGCTATTTACTTATAGTAGTCAAATAGATAAATAAAAAAATATTATTATTATAACACATAACGCCCCAGATCATTGCTTGTATTAATTATGCTTGCATTAATTATACATAGATTATTTTTTATGCATTGTTTGGTTTTGTTTATTAAAAATAGTATGCATTGCATAAAAAAAATTATTTAAAAAGATATCCACCACAACTATTATGAAAAAGATGTAAAAAAAAAAATAGGGTGGGCGGGTTTGAGGGGTAATTTAGTCTTTAACCTTGGTAATGCACGCATTCAATTCTCTTGCATTACTAATACCTAGAATTCTATGATATTAGCAATATAACCTTTTAATACACAATATAGTGCATTAATTATGCATAGTATAAGAGAGTATACCAAACAAAGTATTACTAGTACACATAGTTAATGCATGCATTAGTTTTACTTATGCATTGTTTGGTTTTGTTTATTAAAAATAGCATGTATTGCATAAAAAAATTTATTTAAAAAGATATCATCCACAACTATTATGGAAAAGATGTAAAGGGGGGGGGGGGGGAGGGGTAATTTAGTCCTTAACTATGCTAATGCATACATTAAATTCTCTTGCATTACTAATACCTAGAAATTCATGATATTAGTAATATAACGTTTTAATATACAATATAATGTATAACTAATGAAAGCATTAATTATGCATAATATAAAAGAGTGTATCAAACAAAGTATTACTAATATACATAGTTTTACTAGTATACTCTACCAAACGACCCTTTAGTACTTTTGATTTAAGAATAATATGTCAAAATAGCTTATTCATAAGAGTTTTTATTTAATTATTTGTCATATTTCCTCAAATTTTTCACTTAATTAAGACTCTGCTAATATTATAATACCAAAGATAAACCAAAAAAACATACATACATACATACATAACTTTTTAACAAAAAAATAAATTAAATTTGTTTAAATGATTAATATTTAAGGACGTATTGAACAACAAACAAACACGTATTGTTCTTTGGGGGCCCAGTGATAAGAACTTTTACCCACTATTTTATTTTACTTTTTAAAGAAAAGGCCTACACCACACATAGTGATTAGTGATGTAACGGGGATGAGCTTAGCACCAATGACCAAGCATGTGGAACAGATAATCTAATCCATTATTGATAGAGATTTCAGTAGTACCAACAAATCGAATCAGAATGACTTGAAACATCTTGTCTTTATTTAAAGTTGACTCATGAATCTAAATGCAATAACCCTTGGTATATATTAATCGCATGCATGTGGAACTATCTATTCTCACATGCTGGTTCAAATTGTAATCAATGTCAATGCTACTCGTTCAAAAAGAAGAAGAATATATAATTGGATGCCAGGGCGGAGATAGTCTTATGGTTATGGATTAGCCAGAATCTAGTAATTTTGATTTAAAGATCTTGAATTTATATAAAAAATTTGTGCATAATATATATAAATAATTTATCTAGAATCTAGTAATTTTCTTGTTTTTAAATATTAAACTCATATGCTCAAAATCCTAAATTCGACTCTGATTAGATTGTTGATTAACACTTGAACGAACTTTCCTAAATGCTTCTCATGATGGAAAAATAAAATATTAAAGAAATAAAAATTGCAATGTTTGATTTGACTCCCAACAAAATTCTTGAAAAACTTACGTTGAGTAATGCCACGGACGCTCCGATTTTCGAATAGGAAAGGAAGAAAGAGAAGGGTGTTAGGATGAATATTTATTTATTGTTGTTATTGAGGGAAGGTGATGGGAAGAGGAACAAGAGGAATTGGCTATTGAAAAGGAAATTTCAAAGAAATAAGAGCTTGAGTTAGTTGAAAATGCATGGTTGCTTCCTAATATATTTCATAAATGCCAGTGCTTAATTCTTATCCACTAGGCAAACGGATAATCCGATAGTCATACGACATGGTCATTTTATCCATCTTTCTCTCTCTGCATGTTTGAAGAAGCTACCAATTAACTTTTTAACATTATTGAGAAAAAAAAGAATTTAAGTTGTATTCATCCAACTATATATTAAAAATTAAAATAATCTTGCACGATCGTGTAATTTAAGCTATTTACCATCACTTTCTAATCATCAACTCATACTTGGTGTAAGTACTTATATGGAATATATATTTTTATATCGTCTGTTTGTTTAGTCTAAAATTTAATTATTAGGTCAATCAATTGAATTTATTTGAATGACGTCAAAAACAATGTAGTTAATCCAAATAATATTAATCATATGATATTGCTGATCCTATTGCGAATAAATAATTGAAATAAGGAATTATATAATCAACAACAAATATTAATAGACAAAATTGCTTTTTTACTCGGCAGAGTGTTGAATGATAATGTCATGATTGTAAGTAATGAATGAATGAAAGGATATGAAAGAAAAGAACACTCACATAGTTGCATGATCAAAATAGACATGTAAAAGGCATATGATTCCTTAGAATGGATATTTGGAACAAGTTCTTCAAGGGCTAAACTTTCCAGAACAATTTCTACAATGGATGACTTGTGTAAGGACAATTTCATCAATTTCATTTTCTATTCTCAGTGATAAATGTCCAGTTGCTACTAAGAGAGAAGTTAGACAGGACGATCATTTGTCACCATATTTATTTTTTCTAGGAATGAAATAATTTACTAGGTTGGTAAAGAGGTTAAGAGATATTGTAAGGTTCCAGTATCAGGATGCAATAGGTTAAATCTTATACATTTGAATTTTATTGATAACATTTTGGTATACCGCTAGGGGTGGCAAATGGTTGAATTGGATCGAATTTGGATGGATTGAATATGTATTGAGCCAAAATAAATTAGATTATAATTTGCCCATATAAAATAGGGAAAATTCTATATATAGCAAACTTTTTAAGCATAATTACTCTATATGGGTATAGTTTTCCTAATTACTTATAATGACAAATATAAATTTGTCATTATACAAACGATGCAGAAAATTATAAAAACACTGTAGCGATTATACAAACTCTGTACCCAAGAATTATTTGTATACCAAAATATACAAACATTGCAAATTGTATAGCGAATTATACAAATGTTATACACGAATTGTATAGCAAAATATACAAACGCTATACAAAAATTACAAATTGTATAGCGAATTATATAAACGCTACACAGAAACTGCGAATTGTATAGTGAATTATACAAACGCTATTGCATAGCCAATTATACAAATGCAGTACACGAATTGTATAGCTAAATATACAAAAGAATAATAACAAATCTCATCAAAATATACCCACAAATGGTAATAAAATGAAACTATACTCATATGGAATAATAAACTAGTAATGTTTGTCATCTCATGTAATTGTCCCTACAAAATATGGCTAAATATAAATTTGGTCAAATATGGTTTGGGTAAAATGCTACTAACTCACTTTAATTTCCTAAAGCCAAAAGACATTAAATCAAAGCAAAATTACCAATGGTCTAACCCCTACAACCCCCAAACCACCCCTAAATTATTATTTTTTAAACAATTAATTTTTCTTCTACCCCGTAACCCCTCACCCCCACCCACCAACCAACCAAATTTTCACCCACCCCCTATCTCCATCACCCTTATTTTTTTAAAAAAAATCAAAAAAAAATTGTCCCCAACCCCCCTCCTGCCCACCTCCCATGCGGACTACCTACCCCCATCTCCACCACAATTTTTTTTTAAAAAAATTAAAATAATATCTAAAAATATAAAATCTTTTGACCCTCTTTCAACCGTACCCGCGCCCTAAAATTTTTAAAAAAGTTTAAAATTTATAAAAACAAATAATAAAAACTTCACCCCTACCCCCCAATCACTCTACCTCAAACTCCCACCCGGACCCCCTACCCCCACCTCCTCCCCCACCCCCCACCCCAATTTTTTAAAAGAAAAATCAAAAAATTTCAAAAAATAAATGTGCCCCCTCCCGCCCCACACCACCTGGACCCCTACCCACACATCCCCCACCCCAAATTATTTTTAAAAAAATTTGCCCCACTCCCACCCAATCACCCACTCTCTTCCCTTCCCCAACCCCAGCCAAATTTTCTTTTTAAAAAAAATAAAAAATAATACTATATATATATTGCAATTAGAAATTTTGGGTGATTTAAGAGTCTATATGGATACCCATATTTTATTTACTTTGTATATATTTGTATGAGTTTTTGAAATAGGTCAATCCATATTTACCTATTTAAAAAATATGAGTGATCTATTTAAATAAATATGAACTAAATAGATTCATTTTACTTAAATGGCTGAAATTGTCACCCTTATATATACTACAGAGGTGATGTGAAATTCACTTCCTTGCTATATGAGTGCTTTCAACAATTCTTTAATGCTTCTGGATTTGTTTCTAACCAAAGCAAGAGTGGCATATGCTTTAGAGGGGTCCATAATTAAACATGAACGATACAACATTCTTCAGTTGCTGATTTTTTTATCAAAAATATCCTAAGGTTACTCTAAGCTCAAAAGACTAATTGCCATAGTGTCTTCCCCAACTTGATAGGATGCTAGAAAGAATTACAAACTGGACAACTAAGTTCTTGTCATATGTTGGAAGAATTCAATTATTGAAAAGTGTCCTAATAATAGTTCAAGCTTTCGAGTCTCAAAAGTTTCCTTCACCCAAATAGATCTTGCTGAATATAGAGACAATGTGTAATGGGTTTCTCTAGACAGGTGAAACATAAGCTAAGAATAAAGCTTTAGTAGGCGTAGTAGCGCACTATTATTCCCTGTGGTTTGATGTCTATTATTATTTATTACTTTCATTACTTTATGTACTTTGATTGCTCTATCATATCTGGATTGCTTTCGTTACTTGCTTTTTCATATCGCTTTGAACTTCTTATTCTTATCTGACTTCTTTTTTTATTTTACTAAGCCGAGGGTCTTTCAGAAACAGCTGTCCTACCTTGGTAGGAGCCAGGTCTGCGTACACTTTACCCTTCCCAGATCCCACGTTGTGGGATTTCACTTGGTCGTTGTTGTTGTTATTTTAGCATGAGATAAACTTTGCGGGTTTAAAGTAATAGGTGGTCAGAATACTACTGATATATACATTTGAAATTAAGCTGCAATTCTTAAGCATTTATGGAACCTCAACAAGAAGAAAAGAAAGTTGTGGATTCATTGGAGACATACATACTATATATATGAAGGGAAGAAAAACATGGAATGTAGTTGCCAAAAAATCTTCATGGATCATATCTAGAAAATCTTGCAAGCTACAAAGTATATTATTGAGGCGAATGTACATACTGAAGATATCTTACAGGATGATCATTATTTTATATGGAAGTATAAAAGAAACTTAAAGGAGATTATCCTAAAGTTGAATGGAGTCGAATTACTTGTAATAATCAAGACAGTCTCAAATGGATCTTTGTGACATACGTAATTATCCTGTCTAGAATGTATACAATAGACATTATCTAAATGGGAATCCAAACTAGCTTAATTTTACCTTTGTGTGAGGTGGAAATGAAACTCCATCAGCATCTCTTTTTGAGTGAATATTTAGCCAAGTGTGGTCCAACTCTTTTTTTGGAAGAGCATCAATAGAAAAGTATTGACTAATTGGAAAAAATAAGGGCAACAAGAGCGTCCAAAGTAATCCTACACAAAATGATTTTAGCTGGGATAGTGTACCATTTATGGTTAGAAAGAAACAAGTGGAGATGTTTCTACATAAGAAGAACATTGTAATACCCCAAAAGTTGAAAAGTTGAAATGTTGCAGGAAATTATTAGTGCTAGCTCAGACGAGGCCTACCTACGGACCATATACCCGTAGGAGGGAACTCAAAGGTGAGCCTAGGAATTGGAAAAAATTAGCTTCTCAGGGGTTGACCCACGAGGGTCATATATGAATCGTAGGAGGTCATACGATCCGTAAATGGGGCCCGTAAGAAGGTCCCTAGGAACTTGCATATTCTTGTAGCTTAGAAAGGTATTGATGAAAAAGTCCTACAGACTGTAGAAGGACCCACGACCCATAGGAGAGTTCGTAGGTGGAGATTCAGAGGGTCTGTTTAAGTGTGCAATAGGACGATTGGTCCTATGTAATGTAGAAAGTCTTAAAGGTCGTAGGATGACTCATAGAGTGTAATTCAGAGAAGTTGAGTTTTTGAAGTTGTGCTGGATAGGTGGTCCCTACAACTCGTAGGGGAGTCTACTACTCGTAGACTTGGTTCATAGGATTGAAGTGTCAGATACAGTAGCCACAGATGTTTTACATGGTTTCTACGGACCTCTTGGACGAAATGTAAAAGTTCTACAGACCGTAGGTTTCGTCCATAGGGCACTTCCAAAAGAATTAATTTAGGGATATTTTAGTCTTTCCCCATTCTTTTAAATCCTAAACTACGTCATTTTGGACTATTTTGGACGTCCTATAACTACCCAAACCCTTCAAACTTTCCCCGTTCCCTCTCATTCTCCTAAAATCCTCTAACACACTCAAAGGTTTTCTCTCAAGGGTTTTCTTCTCCATCAAGCTAGAGTTTCAAGTTCAATCTCCATTACTTTTTGAGCTTTGATTATCAAGGTATGTGGAAATCCAATGGAGTCCTTTCACCCATTAGATCCCAAAAGATCTATATCTCTTAAGTTCTATTTCATCAAAATCCGTTAGGGTTTATGTTAAATCTTCATGGGCCCTTTTTTATTATGATTTAATTGATGTTATTCTACTGTATTATGCATGATTTGACTAAAATACATGATATATGATTGATTTCATATGGACCCATGCTTTATACTTTGAATATCTTATGAATTTTGATCATGAATTTGATGAGGATTTATGCATGTTTTATGAAAATGATGAAGTATATTTAAAGGATGCTTTTGAGTAAGTACCAATGATTTGTGAAAGGTTTTCTCACAACATGAAAGAAATCATGATTTAGATGCTTAGAAAGATAAGTTTCTATACGAACTACGTTTATGAATCATGATTTGAAAGGAACTACTCTTATACTATTTTATGATGTGGATTAGTAAATGATGATTGTATTTCCTAATGTTATATTTTGATAATTGACTTTATCTATTACGTTGGAATTTGACTTAGAACGTATATGACTTTGAGGTGGAGGCTTTGTAAGAGAGTCTGTAGTAGAAACCTCTAGTCCCAAACTATGTGCCCGCGTAGGTTATCATAAGTGATTTAGCTAGTGGATCCACAATAGCATTGATGAAATGATACAGGTCCTACCTTGGCAAGTAACCTCTCTTTTTTTAAATTTCATGTTATAGCTCACATGATATTAATGTCGGTTAAGGTTAATATCCCACAAAATGAACTATGTTTTCCTTAAAGCTTTTCACTATGTCTTTTAATGCATTGACCTTATCTCATGATTTATAATTTATATTTAAGCTCTTCAGTGATTTTGGCCATGCATTTCATGTTTTTGCCCACTATGATTTCTTATTTACGTTATTTATATTTCTCACATACTTAGTACATTTCATATACTAATGCATACTTGTGCCTACGTTGTCTCATAACGTAGGATTTGACGTTACTCATCACTCATATGGCTAGTACAAGTTGTTGTTAATACTACACCATTTGGTGAGTCCTCATGTTTTGAAGGCGCAACCATGATGGTTTCTTATGTCTGTTTTTTCATGAATCTTAGAGTTAGATTGTTTGGGTGAGATAGGGGTTGTCCTATGTCCCTTCTATGATTATTAGATACGATGTCAGATATAATATGTTTTCATATTCACAACTGTTATCTTAGATTTCTTTTATGTTGAGATTGCTAGATTTGAGACTTATCTTCCGCTTTTAGTTTCATTATGTGTGTGTTGTTGATTATTAAGTTATGATTTTGCTAAGAGGCTTGTATAGGGTCTTTTGGGATTTTATTCATCATGTCATGTTTAGGGTCTAGGTTGGGTCATAACAAACTTTGTATCAGAGCATCAGGTTAAAGTATCTTAGGGTATCTGTGATGTCATGTCTAGTAGAGTCTTGTTCATAAGTGTGAAGCGAACCACATTTATGAATGATAGGCTACAAGGCATTTAAGAAACTTCACTTCTTTCATCACTCTTAAGTTGTGCAATAGAGTTTAACTCTATATGGTTTTCCTTCTAACTCTTGTTCTTTACATAATCATGCCTCCCCTGAGAGCTCCATTGAGAAGAAATGTGGACCAAGATGAGGAGCATCAAGATCCGACCCACCCTTTGGCCAGGCAAGTTACTCATATCAAATTTAGGGAGGATTTTCAAGTTCTTTCTTAAGCTATAAGGGCACAAGTCAATCGAGAAGTGATAGCTCCCTGAACCCAAATGTGGGTACGGTGGCAACTAGAGTACGTGACTTCACAAGAATAAACCCTCCAAAATTTCATGGTTCCAAGATGGATGAGGATCCACAAGAATTCATTAAGGGGATCCAAAAGATCGTTGATATCATGGGTATGAATCTATGGAGAATGATGATTTGTCCACTTAACAATTGAAAGGAGTTTCCAAGTTTGGCTCAATCAATTGAAAGAAGAGAGAGCTAGGGTGGGCTTCTTGGATATGGAAGAGTTCATGGATACTATTTTGGAACGTTTCTTTCCCCTTGAGTTGAGGGAGCCTAAGATCTAAGTGTGAGAGAATATTCCTTGAAGTTCACACAGTTGTCTATGTATGCTTCTTTTATGGTTTCCGACTCTAGAGCTCGCACGAGCAAGTTTGTTTTGGATATTTCAGTTTTGGTTGTCAAGGAATGTAAAACTGCAATATTGATCAAGGAGATGGTTATCTCAAGATTGATGACTCATGCCAAACAAATAGAGGAGAAAAATATTAAGGAGACGACTAGAGAGTCAAAGAGGGCTAGGGGTGTTCATTATTTGGATTAAACCGAAAAACCAAACCAAATAAAACTGAATTTTTATTTGGATTGGGTTTTTTGGTTTGGTTTAAGATTAAAATTTTACTTTTTTTTGGTTTGGATTCGGATTTAGAAAAATAAAATCTGAAAAAAATTGAATTATTTTATATGGTTTATATATATAAATATATAAAACTAATTAAATATATAATATTTAATAATTAACCACTTTTATCTCCTTTTTAGTAAGATAGTTTTTATTAGGTTTAGTAATTTACCGTACTAGGACTAGAGTTAGTTTCATCGAAAGTTTCATTATGATTTAGTTTAGATTTTATGTTTGAACATCTATTGGTATAATTTAAGTTATTGTATTTTAAAGTTTTACTCGTGACTTATATTAGAAAGTATATTTAAGAGATTTAATAGTATTACTTCTCCTTCTATATAATTTTAATTTTTTTAAAATCCAAATATAAATTTGATTATGCTATTAATTATTGACATAATCGAATAGCCGAACAATAAAAAACAAATCGAAAGAGAAAAACCGAACTAAAAGAATTTTTTTGGTTTAAATTGGATTACACTTTTTCAAAACCAAAAACCAAAAAAACCGAAATTGAATAACATAAAACCAAATAAAAAACCGAATGTACACTCCTAGAAAGGACCGATAGTGGTGACTTTTCACATTTGAGGTCTGGTACTGGTGGTCTTTCACAATTTCGTCAAAAGTTCTCCAGCCAGAGTTCTTCTAGTACTCTGACTTCGAAATTCAATAAGAATAGGGTGTCTAACCCTAATCCCTAAGGGAGTGCGTCGGGTCAGACTATCCCTACATGTAGGTAGTATGGGAAAAACCATCAAGGAGATTGTTTGGCGGATTTGATGCTTGTTATGATCATGGCAAGACTGGTCATAAGGTGAGAGATTGCCCCTCAGGTGCTAGTAGAGGTGGAGGTGGTCGACCTCAGACTTAGACTACTACTTCAAGTCTTCTGGCTCAGCAGGGTAGTTCATAGGGTTCTGATGGTGGTCGGCGCTGATAACGTTCAAGTATACCTCTCAAAAAAAATATAGATGATCTTTAGTAGTATATTTTACCAAACTAAGAGTCGAGGTCGAACCCACAAGGAATAGGTTGAAGCGATTCTATTAGCTATCACTATTCAGTTGTAGTAGCTATTTCCCGAAAATAAACTTGCATAAAGTAAAAGTGGGGGTTTTGGTTATGATTTTAGAATAATTAACCATGTAATGATAAGTAAACAAGATTAATGTTTTAAACAATATGGAGAATAGATTAGGGTTATGATCCCCATGACATTTGACCTAATAGACAACTCGTATTCATGATATCGATTCAATGTATTGCATGCAAAATCTAGCGAGTTAGGTAACATCTAATTCACCTCCCAGTACTTCTTAGACGTATCTCATTCATCTCCTCCCGGTCTCAGAATGTATACTTTACTAACCCTTGCCCTGGATCCTAGAGTACTATCTCCTCCCAGTCTCAAGTAAATTAGATGAAGTTTATCCCTTCTTTTGAAGCCAGACTCTTCGAATTTCTATTGTGATATACTTTTCCTAATCACTACCTACCTCCTGGTAAAGAAATGAATACGACAAAGTTCTTAATGTGTGCACTCACTAAGAAAGACTTTTGAATAAAGAAATCACAATACATGCAATAACAATTCACAAATATCAATCCTACGTTTGCCTATTCTAGTTAACTCGTCATGGTTCCCACAACCCTAGCTGTGGGATTATCCTTGCATAGTTATGATGAATAACTTAATAAAATATGAAAAAGTCATGTATTATAAGTCTTACAAATAATAATGAATCAAACTCACAATTGAATAAGAAAAGATAGATTCAAATCACAAAACTAGAACTCAAAGAATCCGAGTTGTGTGTTCTTTCTCCCAAATCTGTCCAAGTTCGTGTGGTTGATGAAAAATAATTCAACAATGGAGCTTAGTTCGTGTAATTTAGCCTCTAAAAAGTAGAAAAAACGTGTGAAAAGTATCAAAAAAGTGTCCCTTAAACCTAGAACAAAATAGGGTATTTATAGAAGTTGGGCTTGGATTGCTTTAGACGAGAAACACCACGGATAGTGGTGAGAACCACGACTCGTGGTGGTGTTCCTTAGTGTTTTCCATGGTTGTTTTTGATTGGCAAACCCACCATGGCCCCTTCTACGGCCAGTGGTGTGGTGAGGTCCGTGGAGTTTGCCTTAGCCATTTTTATGGCTTTTGCTTGGTGGATGCCTTCTTTACGGATAGAGAGATCCTCTTCACGTCCAGTGGTGTGCCCTTGGTCCAAACATTCTTATTTAGTCTCCAAACATCCAATCCAAAGTCCTTCAATGCGCAATGAAGTTCGTTCTTTGATTTCTCCTTTCAAGTTGTCCTAAAACTTCACCAAGATCAAGTCAATTTAGCATTTCTTGAATATTTTGTTTTCCTCCTCAATATAGAGTTGCCAACTTACTCCAAGATCAATCAAATTATCATATAAACCAAGACAAAGATCATCAACCCAAGAATATTTTAATTTCCCTAAAAATTAACCAAAAACACATAACAAAACGTGCTCGAGAACTTGTAGTAATTACATGTTTTGAGTTTCTTAAGTTTCATATTTTGGAGACACATCAGGCGCCAAAATAGATTCTATGCTCTTCAGACTCGACTGGATTTGAAGGATTCTCCCGATGTAGTCATTGGTATGTTATGAGTCTCTTAGTTTGATGTTTATGCATTGTTATATCTGGGAGAGAATCTTTCTTTTGCGACTTCTTATCTTGCTATGATATTTAATGTCAACCCCGAAATCTTATTAGATCCCTTCTTAGTCTGTACTCCTATCAGTGATTCATTTTTAGATAATCGGATCTATAGAAATTACCCGGTCTCATTTATTCATAAAGCCACCTTAGTTGATCTTGTGGAGTTAGGTATGACTGACTTTGATATTTTTTTGATATGGATTGGCTTCATGCATGTTATGCCTCTATTGACTATAGAACCCGAGTTTCAGTTTTTGAACGAACTGTCCATAAAGTGGAAGGGTAGAAATTCCATGGTTAAGGGTCAGTTTATCTCATGCCTTAAAGCTAAAAAAATAATTTCTAAAGCTAGTATCTACCATCTAGTATGAGTTAGGAATACAAATTCTGAAGTTCCTACTCTTGAGTCAATTCCTATTGTTAACGAGTTTCCAAAAGTGTTTCTTTATGATCTTTCTAGAATTCCTCTCGAAAGGGAAATAGACTTTGGTATAAACCTTCTTCACAAAACTCAGCCTATTTCTATCCCTCCTTATAGAATTTCCCCAGCAGAACTTAAAGAGTTGAAAGATCAGTTAAAGGACCTATTGAATAAGGGCTTTATTAAATCGAAAATCTCTCCATGGTGTCCTCCGATTCTCTTTGTTTGAAAGAATGATGGTTATCTTTGCATGTGTATTGACTATCGAGAGTTGAACAGTGTCATAATCAAGAATAAGTATCCCATCCCAAGGATTGATGACTTGTTCGATCAGCTTGAAGGTGCAAGTTACTTCTATCAGGCTATCATCAACTTTGAGTGAGAGCATGTGACGTTCCAAAGATGGATTTCAAAATTCGGTATGGTCAGTTTGAATTTTTTGTTATGTCTTTTGGACTAACAAATGCTCCTACAATGTTTATGGATTTGATGAACAAGGTGTTCAAGAAATATTTGAAAATGTTCATCATTATGTCCATCGATGATATTTTGATCTATTCCTTGAGTAAGGATGGGCATGCCAATTATTTGAGGATTGTCTTGAAAGTTATCAAGGTTCGTCAGTTATTTGCTAAGTTTAGAAAGTGTGAGTTTTGGTTGAGATCGGTGGTGTTTCTTGGCCATATTATTTTTGGTGATGTTTCAAGTTTATCCTAAAAAGACCAAGGCGGTTAAGAATTGGCCTAAACCTTTTTATCCTTCAAATATTCAGAGTTTCTTGGATTTAGATGGTTATTATAGTTGGTTTGAGGAAGTATTTTAATCTATTGCTTCTGCTTTGACTATGTTGACTTAAAATAAGATGAAATTCCTATTGTTCGAAGCATGTGAGAAGAGTTTCACAGATTTTAATGAACGACTCATTTCAGTGCAGTTTTGACTTTATCGAAAGGACCAATGAGTTTGTTATGTATTGTGATTCCTCGAGAATTCGTCTTGGTTGTATGTTGATGCAAAATGATAAAGTGATAGCCAATTCTTCTAGGCAACTTAAGGTGCATGAAAAAAAACTACCCAATCCATGACTTGGAGTTAGCAGCGGTGGTTTTTGCTTTAAAGATTTAGAGGCACTATCTTTATGGTATTCATGTGGATGTGTTCACCGATCATAAGAGTTTGCAATATGTATTTATGCAAAAGAATTTGAATCTTCGTCAAAGAAAGTGGCTTGAATTATTGAAAGATTATGACATAAGTATGTTGTACCATCTGGAAAGGAAAATATGATTGTCGGTGCTCTTAGTAGATTATCCATGGTTAGTGTTGCTCATATTGAGAATGAGAAGGAGTTAGTTTGTGATATGCATAGACTAGCTCGTGTGGGTGTTTGTTTGGTTGATTCTAAAGAGGGTGATGTGGTTGTGCAAAATAGCTCAAAATCATCTCTTGTGTTGAATTTTAAGGAAATGCAAGATAATGATCCAATTTTAGTTGAGTTGAACAAAATAGTTTTCGAAAAAGCCATTGAGGCAGTCTCCTAAGGGGGAGATGGTGTGCTTCGTTACTAAGGTTATTTATGTATTCTCGATGTTGATGGTTTGAGGGAAATAATATTTTTTAAAGCTCATAGTTTTCAATAATCTATTCTTCTCGGATCCAAAAAAATCTATCATTATTTGAGGGAAGTTTATTGGTGGAAAGACATAAAGAAGGATACTATAGAGTTTGTGGCTAAGTGTCTGAATTGCCAACAAGTGAAGGTCGAGCATAAAAAATCAGGAGATTTAGCTCAAGACATTGAGATTCCTACTCAGCAGTGGAAAGATTTAAATATGGACTTCATTACGGGATTACCTCGTACTCATAGGCAACATGATTTGATTTGGATTATTGTGGACCGAATGATTAAGTTGTCACATTTTTCTTCCCACTAAGACTTCTTATTCAGCGGAGGACTATGCTAGGATCTACATTCGAGAGTTAGGTAAGCTTCATGGTATTCCATTGTCTATCATTTCGGTTTGAGGTAGACACCTTACATCGTAGTTCTAGAGATTATTTCAAAAGGGACTTAGTACTCAAGTAAAGCTTAATACAACTTTTCACCCTCAGGATGGTCAAGTAGAATAGACTATTCAAAATTTAGATGACATATTGAAGGCGTGTGTAATTGACTTCAAAGAAAATTGGGATGACTATTTTCCATTAATTGAGTTTGCCTACAATAAATTATTCAATTATTCAAATAGATCCATTTGAATCTCTCTATGGTAGGAAATTTAGATCTTCTATTGGGTGGTTCGATGTAGGCGAAGTCACTTTGATAGGGCCCGAGTTGGTTTGTGAAGATATGGAGAAAGTTTGATTCATTAGAGAAAGGTTGAAGACTGCCCAAAGTCGACAAAAATCCTATTTGGGTGTAAGGATAAGAGAGCTTGAGTTTGAAGTTAATAATTGGGTTTACTTGAAAACTCACCTATGAAGGATGTGATGCATTTTGATAAGAAAGAAAATCTTAGTCCCTGTTATGTAGGCCCATCTCAGTTTTTGAGGTGTTATGGTAAACTGGCTTATGAGTTGGATTTTCCTTCAGAATTGGAATTGGTGCATCCACTGTTTCATGTCTCTTTGTTGAAGAAGTGTATTGGTGATCCCAATTCTTTTTTTCCATTGGAGAGTGTTTGTGTGAAAGAGGGCCTATCTTACGAAGAGGTTCTGGTTGAGATTTTAGATTGTCGAATCCTAAAGTTGAGAAATAAAAAAGTTGCTTCTGTTAAGGTTGTTTGGAGGAATTAATTAGTTAAGGGTTCTACATGGGAGACCGATTGATGATTACTTTATATAATGATTTCTTTTCATTAGCTCAGGACGTGATTTATGAAAGGGTCTTACAGACCGTAAAAGGACCCACAACCCTATTAAGGCTCATAGGTGGAGATTTAGAGGGTATGTTTAAGTGTGCAATGGGATGAATGATCCTACGGGCCATAGAAAGTCGTATGGGTCTAGGGTGACTCGTATAATGAGATTCAGAGAAGTTGATTTTTTGAGTTTTTGAATTTGTGTAGGACGAGTGGTCCCTATGACTTATTGGGGAATGTATGACTCGTAGACCTGGGTCAGGATTGAAGTGGAAGATACAGTAGCCTCAAACATTGTAATGGTTTCTACGGACATCTGGGATGAACCGTAGAAGTTCCTACAGACCGTAGGTTTTGTGTAAGTCCTAGTAAGTTAGAAAGTCAGAAAACGAAGCTTAAAATGGAAATCTCAAGAAAAGATACACCAGATGCCCTTCACGGGCCTAATTCACGAGGCTTGAACCTAGCCACAGGTCATAATGTGTTTCATGGTGGGGCTTTGGACCTTTAGAAAATATGGGAGAGGACTACGAGAGGGACTAC
This sequence comes from Solanum dulcamara, assembly GCF_947179165.1. Classification (NCBI taxonomy): domain Eukaryota; kingdom Viridiplantae; phylum Streptophyta; class Magnoliopsida; order Solanales; family Solanaceae; genus Solanum; species Solanum dulcamara. The sequence goes on along the minus strand of NC_077237.1, from coordinate 66,442,420 downwards.
GGCTCATGGTCCCTACCACAGACTGTAGACCCTTCTATAGAGTCGACCCCAAGATCCTTGAGAAAAGGTGAGGACCACGATAGGGTCCATGGTCCATGGAGCTCTATACAAACTGTGATGCCCACTGTGGTGGCAACCTCCCCCAGGTCAGACTCACCTCCATCACCACGACCCATGGTGAGCTTCACGGGCCGTGGTGACCCTCCATTTAGGTGACCTCATGCAGTTAAGTTAAGGGATGATTTGGTGTTTTCTTATTATTATTATAATGTATTTGGACATTTTGGGGGATTAATTCATAGACTATAACTAATTCCTAACACTCTTAAACCCTCATTCTTTCAAATCACAAGATCAAACCTCTCAAGTCTCTCCAATTTCTCTCCAATGCAAGAACTAGGGAAAAATCTTTAAACTTCCATTAGAAAGATCTAATTCAAGCTTTCTAAGTTCAGGTATGTGGGAATTCATCCATAGATATTTTTCATCCATGGAGTCCCAAGAATTTTGGTCTTCTTTTATCAAATTCAATTCTCCAAATTCTAGGGTTTTGATCAATTGTATATGGGTCAATTCACTTATGTTCTTATTCATTGATAATAGTCTATTTATGCATAATTTCAATTGAATTACATGTTTTCAAGGTATTTTTCAATGACCTATGCATTTGCTATCAATTTCAAGGGTCAATTGTGGATTTGTGATCATGAAGTTTATGATTTCTCATGTATGATTTATGAAAGTTATGTTTTATGGTTCAACTATGATTTCAAGTATAAAACCATGTATTGTGAAAGGTGTTCTCACAATATTCAAGTTATGATGATTTTAGAAAAGTAAGTATCCCCAAGTATAAGATATGATCATGGGTTTCAAGGAGATATTCTTATGCTATATTTATCATGATATTGGATTGGTCAATTAACTTTCCTAAGGATTATGTTTATGTATTCTGTTGGGATTAACTTAGCACCGAGTGAACTTTATGATAGGGGATCCATGAGGGAACCCTTGTAGCAAACATTAGTTCCTAAACTATGTGCCATCATAGGTTTTTTCTTATGACTTAGCTAGTGGATCCATATATAGCCCATGATTATGTTATGGTTATGATACAGAGTCTACCTTGCCAAGTAGCGTCTCTCTTCTCGATGTGGGAGTTACATCGGATTCCATGTTATAGCTCACATAGTCTTACATGATGATTAAGGTTAATATCCCACATATGTATATGTTATATCCTACAATCTTTACGATAATTGTTTATGATATAATGACCACTTGTTTATGATCTTTAAATATTTGTTTTCAAGATTTTACTCATGTATTAAGATATTGGTCATGCATCCCATGTTCATATTTACTATATCCTATTTTCATTGTTCATGCATACTTATCACATACTTAGTGCATTCCATGTAGTAATGCATACTTTTGCCTACATTGTATCATAATGTAGGGTCGAAGGATCATTGCGCACCTCTCATTCTTGAGTACATTTGATATATTTACTTCCATTATTTGTAGTCCTCATGTTTCAAGGACGTGACAATTTGTTTTCTTACCTTTTTGTTACTTATCTTATATACATTGGATGTACTAGGACCTTGTCTTATGCCCCACTTAGACTAGTAGAGGCATCTTGGATGTCATGGAGTCTATGTTATCTTTTCTTTCTAGTTGAGAATTATTTTCTCTTATTGAGACTTTATTTTCGTTCCTATGCTTGAGTCTTATTGCTTTAATTACCTTATGTATGCTCATGAATGATATGCTATGAGGCTTGGTTGGAGACCTTCGGGGTTCTAATCGTCGTATCATGCTTAAGGCCTAGCTTGGGTCGTAATATTCCGTCTATAGGGCTCTTCCAATAGAATTAATTCAGGAATATTGTGGTCTTTACTCATTCTTTTAACTCCTAAACTACGTTATTTCTGACTACTTTAGATGTCCTATAACTACCCAAACCTTTCAAACTTTTTCCCTTCCTTTTCATTCTCCTAAAATCCTCGAATGCAGTCAAAGCTTTTCTCTCAAGGAATTTCTTCTCTATCAAGCTAGGGTTTAAAGATCAATCTCCATTGATATTTGGGAATTTGATTATCAAGTTATGTCAGAATTCAATGGATTCATTTCATCAATTAGGTCGCAAAAGATCTCTATCTCTCAAGTTTTATTTTACCCAAATCCATTAGGGTTTATATTAACTCTTAAGGGGTCCTTTTTACTATGATTCAATTGATGTTATTCTACTTTATTATGCATTATTTGACTAAAATACATGATTTATGGTTGATTTCATATGGACCCATGCTTTATGCTTTGTATTTCACTTATGAACTATGAACTATGATCATGAATTTGATGAATGATTTATGAGTGTTTTATGAAAATGATGAAGTAGGTTAAAGGATGCTTTTGAGTAAGTGTCAATGATTTGTGAAAGTTTTTCTCAGAACATAAAAGAAATCATGATTTAGATGCTTAGAAAAGTAAGTGTCTATATGAACTACTTTTATGAATCATGATTTAAAAGGAGCAAAAGTTATACCTTCTTATGATGTGGATGGGTAAATGATTATTATCTTTTTTAATGTTATGTTTTGATAATAGACTTTATCTATTCTGTTGGGATTTGATTTATCATCCAGAGAGATTTGAGGTGGAGGCTTGATAAGAGAGTCTCTAGTAGAAACCTCTAGTCTCAAAATATGTGCCCGCGTAGGTTGTCATTAGTTACTTAGCTAGTGGATCCACAACAGCATTGATGAAATGATACGGAGTCTACCTGGGTAAGTAACCTCTTTTTTTTGATATAGGAGTTACACCGAAATTCATGTTATAGCTCACATGGTCTTAATGATTAAAGTTAATATCCCATAAAATGAACTATGCTTTCCTTAAAGATTTTCACTATATCTTTTAGTACTGTATTGACCTTATCTCATGATTTATGATTTACTTTTCATCTCTTAAAGGATTTTGGGCATGCATTTCATGTTTGTGCCCACTATGATTTCTTATTTACTTTATGCATATTTCTCACATACTTAGTACATTCCGTGTACTAATGCATACTTGTGCCTACATTGTGTCATAATATAGGATCTGACGCTGTCCATCACTCTCGTGGTTAGTACAGGTTGTTGTTACACTGCTTGGTGATTCCTCATGTTTCAAGGGCGAAACCATGATGGTTTCTTGTGTCTTATTTATCATGACTCTTAGACTTAGATTGTTTGGGTGAGCTAGGGATTGTCCTATGCCCTAGTCTATAATTAGTAAAGGCGATGTCCGACATAGCATGTTTTCATACTCACAAATGTTATCTCAAATTTCTTTTATGTTGAGATTACTAGAATTGAGGCTTATCTTTCGGTTTCAGTTTTACTATGCATGTGATGTTTATACTTAAGTCATGCTTATGCTAAGAGGCCTATTTAGGGTCTTTCGGGATCCTATTCATTGTGTCACTCCTAGGGTCTAGCTTGGATCGTGACAAAGACCCATAAAATCTTTACTAGGATCATCAAGGAGATACATTGCAGAGTAGAAACATATCCAAGATTAGCTAGCGTATTTTAGTCTTTAAATTTTTATCCATAGAAATCAGTTGCTAGTTTAAATGTGTAGCAGTAGAAGTAGTTCGTTTGATCAAAGCCTGAGGTTGGGACTTAGTCAACTCAGAAACACTTATTTGTAGATATATTCCATTAATAATATAATATTTCAATCAACAAAAAAATAATAGACAAAATAGTAAAGGAGAGAAATTCTTATAGTTTAGTCTTTGGGATTAGATAATGAATGTTCTTGAAGAGTGCATACATGAACAGTCGTGCTTACAAAGAGATATTAGTAAAGTTTTCAGTAGTTAGGTAAAACATCAAATTGCTACAATCTTGGAGAAGTGGGAGTCTTTATAGGATAACTAATAATAACTAATATCCCTAATCTTTACATGGTACAACTAATATTGGGTAGATCATGTGAGTTAGTGGGATTAAACAGAATTTCAAAATCCCAGTACCTGGACCTTATTAGAGTTATTCCTTAGTCGAGCACTCTTAACCTCCCCAAAAATATATTTTGGATTAGATGATATAGTGTCAATGGAACATGTCTGGTTGGAAACTCTTGTATGATTTCCCCTACCTTTAGTTGAGCTGGCTTTAACCATTTCAACAGACTCTAATCCTTTCTGTGCTTGCTACTGTCCCTTCAAATATTTTTTTTCTCTTGGTATATTTTAGAAGTACAAATAGCCCCCCCCCAATCTTTTAGAGTAAATCAAGGGAGGGGGGGTTGCTCGGGAAGTGAAAGTATTTAGGTGGGAACATATATTTACTTATTATCCTCTTGCTCATGCAGGTGTTGTTGCCATCATGATCCCTTGTTCTTAACCTAAAATACCCTTTCAAATTTATGTCAGGAATATATGGTGACTCCTGGCTTTAAGAATTGTAAACATTTATCGAGGTAGTGATGACTTTCCACCTATAAATGGCCTTGTTTTCTCCACTAATTCGTCTTCTTTGTTTGTTCATATATATTTGCTTCTATTTTTTTTCCTCTTTAACTCAGGTTTTTGCTTGAACACCTTCGCTATTTCAAGATCTAATACATCACTTTTTAAAACAAAAATAACAACAAATGAAGATAGAGATGGAAATAGGTAAATCTCTAGAGGCTGGAGTTCACAATGCATTTGAAGAGTGTTGACCACGAACAAAATATCAGAGACTACGTTGGAGATTTATACTAGGAACTACATCAGGAAAGATATAGAAAATGTAGGGTGAGTACAAATTACTAGTATTCAGTAGGCATCATTGGTTGACCGACCTTAAGTAGTCACTATATCGAATAAAGAATGTTAAATAAACCTTACATGCAGAAGAGTTTCACCAGTTCAATATAACAATCACTATGAACTATAATAAGGCATAACAATCAAAATGAAGCACAATAAGGCACAAGAAGGAAGAGGGTCGTTCAACAATGGCAGGCTAGACCAAAAGAGGAGGAACAACCTGAAAGGATGGAGGTTGTGACTCCACAAGTGACAAAAGATATGGAATATGAGGGTGGAACTATGAGGGTTGAACAATCAATACAATCTAGTCAGCATACATTGATGACTGGATCTAATAGGTTTGAGCTATTAGCTAAACTTGACTCTGGAAGTTCTAGGAGCAAAGTCTGGGTAAGTCTTTTTCATTTCATGCACTATGATTATTTGTTCCTGTAATGTTAGAGGGCTAAAGCAGTTTTATAAATAGAAAGAGTTGAAGCTCTTTCAAACTAAGAATATAATAGATCTATTTGGGTGTCTAGAGATGTCATGACCCGACCTAGGTCCTAGTCGTAATACGGTGATTAAAATTCCCAAGGGCTCCAACCAAACCTCGTGTTCTTATCATAAGCATACATAAGGTAAAGAAAATGTGGAAACATCATATAAAAGGGTCTAACATAAAACGTAAGGGAAGTATGATCCGACAACATAAGACTCTACACAATTGTCCAACAATGCCTCTAACCATAAACATGGGTGAGGGCTAAGACATGTCCCCAGCTCACCTTCAAAGTAAAGAAATAGTATGTCTTTGAAAAATGAGAACAACAACTCATGCTTATCCTCAATCGATGAGGACTCACCAAGACTTTGCCGGAATAGAAAGCTCACTAGCCACGTCGATGGATGGGATGCTCAACCTCAACCCCTACATTATGAGATAATGTAGGCAACAATATGCATTAGTACTTTTGAATGAACTAAGTATGAGGGCATGACATGCAATCGTAATAATGAGATGTAACAATCAAGTAAAATACATGGTAAGAGGAGATAAGTAAATCATGAGAGAATCATAATGATCAAAACATTTAAAAAGTATAGTTGAAATTTTGAAGGTACATAAAAGATCATACATATATGGGATAGGAACCATAACAAACATTAAGACCATGCGAATTATAACATGGAATCCCGATGGTGCCCCTACACCAAAAAAAGAGGAATCTACTTACCAAGGTAGACTCTACCCCGCTTGGCGGGTTATAACGTGCACTACATGTGGATCCACTAGCTAAGTAATGAAGGCAACCTATGGTGGCACGTAGTTTATAGGACAATGGTATCTCACTACGGGTCTCTTGCCTCAACTACGGGAGAGAACACCTATCCCAAGGTCCCCTCGGTGCTAAGTCAAATCCCATAGAATACATAACATAGTAACATACTTAGTATATATCATAACTTGTTTATAAATTTCATAATTCATAGAATAGCTCATTTCATAACATACTTGTAATGTGAGAATTGTCTTTTCATCATTACAATCATACTTGCATAATTCATACAGTTAGGTCTTAGGTCACCACATAGGTCCCTAAGTCACTTTACTTCATAACTTGTATGAAATTCATACCTTGAACGTACTTGTGATTTATAATCACAATTCATACTTAGATTTAGAGTAAAATTTCATATGCATAATCAATTCGAGTAAAAATCATGATAATACCTTAAAATCATTGAATTCATAATCATACTTCTTAATTCATCATAGAAAATAGACTTCATGCATGGGCAACCATAATTGAACATAAAATCATGTAACTCATGTAGAAACATATTCCTAATGATCAAATATAATGATTAAAAGCACAATTTAAATAGCCCAATGCAATTCATAAGATTAGGGTTACAAACTCAATTGACCTTCATGAGATTGTGAATGAAACCCTTGGGACTCCATGGGTGAAAGGGACTCATGGATCAATCCCTACATACCTTGATTGGATTTTGACCTTGTAATTGAAAATGAAAGCTTGTTCTTGAAGAAACCCTAGCCAAAAGCTTGATGAGGAAGATGAACTTTTTGAGGAGCCTTGAGAGAGAAGTATTTTAGTTGATTGGGAGTTAATGAGGGAAAAGAATAGACTAAAGATTATTTAAAATATTTTCGTAGTGAATCTAGTCCCAAAAACGTCCATATACCCCTCATTTAACTGAAGATGGGACTCACCACGGAGGACCCATCATGGCCCATGGTGCTCACCACAGTCTATGGTGGTGTCCGTAGTGTTTGACTTGAACTTGAGATTTTTCTGAGTTGCAGGAAAAGTTTCAGGACCTTTTTCACAGGACCCTTCACGATTCGTGAAGTGCACCACGACCCGTGAAGAATGAGCGTGGTGTAGGTCCCGCAAAGTGACCCACAGGAATGACCACCATGGAGCTCACCATAATCCGTGAAACGTTACACGGCCCGTGGTGGCAAATCATGGTCCTCAATCGATAGGGGTAAACTTCAGGGTCACCACCACGATGGCTCACCACGGCCCGTTATGGCCTCCGTGGTCATCACCTGGTGCCAAAATTGCAGTTTTCCCAGATTTTCACGTTTTGATCTAATTTCCTGACTTTTCGAATTCCAGGATCTTACAAGAGACTAGAGTAAATAAGAGGAAAGCCAAAGCAATCTTGATGAAAATTGCTAGAGATTGGTTTCATCGATGTAATAACCCCCATGGTGAAAATGATAGAATTTGGCTATTATGGAGGAAATATGTTAATATTCAAATTGTGCATATTCATGAACAGTTTATTCATTTTCAGGTGTATAATATAGTAAATAACTTCTCAGCTATCGTCGCTATAGTATGTGCAAAGAATGAGCTAAATCAAAGGGATCTCTTGTGGAAAGCTCTACAGACTACGGGTTCAATACAAGGCCCATGGATTCTTAGTGGTGATTTTAATAATGTATTACCTGTCAGTGAGAGGATTGGTCAATCTATAACAGATGTTGAGGTGCAGGGATTCAAGGAAATTCTAAATTAGTTACAACTTACTCCTGTTAAATCTCAACAACAACAATAACATAGACACTGAAATTCCACTATTTGAAATTTGGAAAGGGTAGAGTATAAGCAAACCTTACCATTAGATTGATGTTATTTCAAATGAAGCAATAAACAACAAGGCACTAATAAAGTATACAGTAAGATAGATTGGGTTTTTGGGAACTTTATGGTTACAATAGTGTCATGACCCAACCCCGTAGGCCGCAACTGGGTTCTGACCTGGACCATCTCATGCGTATATATCAACTACACTTAAGTTGAACCATGTGTGATATGATACTATATACAAAAACCCCAATAGTTTAAAACTTTTTCATGTATCATGAAAGGGCACGCGAGCCGACAAGGCTGCTATAACAAAAACATTCACAACATATCGAATAGGCAACATCGAAACTAACTCACAAACAACCCACATATACATATGTCTACAGACCTCTAAGAATAGTAACAGCAACATATGGCGGGACAAGGCCCCCGCCGTACCCCTGAATGTACAAATATATACATTAAGTGACCAGCATCAAAATTTAGGCTCCAGAACAGTGAAGCACTTCCGACACAGCTGAGAGGAACTCCTATGCTGATGGATCTCTAGAATAAACATCTGTACCTGCGGGCATGAAACGCAGCCCCCTCGAGAAAAGGGGGGTCAGTACGATATATGTACTGAGTATGTAAAGCATAACACATCGTAACTGAGATCATAACTGAAATAGGGATGCAGGTGATAAGTATAAAAATTAACAATTTACTGTACCTGCACCTTAGGACACGTGATCCTATACACCATCATATACTGTCCCCGGCCCTCTAGTGAACTCAGTGTCATTATCATTACTTCATAAACACAAATCATCATGTCATAATGCATTTCATTTCATCATATCATCGTCTACGGTATCATACCATCGTATACGGTATCATCTTATCATGTATATCATCGTATTATACCCGGTTCACTACGGGGCTCAAGGTCACAATGTATTGCTTTAATCTCATATGCATGCCTACATAAAGTATCCGGCCCTTTAGTGAGGGACTCGGTGAATGGAGTGGTGTACGTCTATAGCGTACCATCATAATATACATATGTACCCAGCCCTCTAAGGAGGGACTCGGTGTTCCTTCCTTATTTCACCACATATACTATTATATTACTGCCGGCCCGGGACTCGGTGAATAATCGTATTGTCATAACATATAACATATATCACACCTCACGTACGGCATCGTCTCCTCGTGCGTGGAACTATACACATCCGGCCTGGGATGCGGTGAAAGAAGCAGTAACACTGTGCACAATAACATATCCCGGCCCATCATGGGACTCGAGGAAGGATGGGTTACAGTATGCACGAGTAGAGTAGTGAGAAACCATATGCAACTAAGTCATTATCTAAGACTCGATGAAACAGTCAAGTGAACCGTCACCTGAAGACTGGGGGAGTAGTTATCCGAGGTATCCCTTTAGATGTCATTAGGGTTTATATTAGTTGGGGCTTCAGGGATCACAAACATGCATCAAAATAATGCCACATAATTCATGCAATCAGAAATATAGTCTATGCAATCAGAAACACAATTTATCTAGTCAAAGACTCAACTCATGCAATCAACGGCATTTATCATTTCATAGCCTCTAAAGAGAGGAGCTGGTACCTCTACTTTCTATTCATTATATAGCAGGCTCGAGAATAGTAGTTTGACTACTTTCAGACTCTTAATGCTCAGGAGTGACTACAAGTCATGAGTTACAATCAGAGCTCATAAATGGAATTACCTCTAAACCTATATCATATACCATTTCACTTAAAGTTAAGCCATTCCAAAGGAAAGAAGAAATAGGCTTTACATGTACTAGTTTTCATCACATAGAAGACAAAAAGGCAATGACTCAGCTATTGCAAAAGTTCTAATACCAAGAAGTAAACAAGAGTCTCGACTCATACTTAGGGCTTTACGAATGGATTGAATCCCAATTATAGTATACATATCATTCATAACTTATATCTAAGACATGCCAAAAGAAAAGAAGAATAGTTCTACATATCTATTCCAAAAACACGCCAAAGGAAAGCTTCACATACCTTGTATGGACTTCTCTTAATCACGTCCACATCGTTGTCCTCGAAACCTATTTAACATGGAAGTAATTTAAGTATTAACAACCTTGGACTTTTCAGCAACTTATACTACCCACGAGTATTCATAACATTCATCCCTTCGCTCGCCTTCTCGGCTAGTTCCTTAACTAGTTAGGATGTTAACGAAAATCGGGCAGCACCTCCCCTATAATGTGCCCTATTCGAATTCACAACCATGTACTTAGAACCTGCAGCCAACCAACAATGCAACCACCAACCCATACATATACATATTACGACCAAAATTACACAATATAAACCCCTGACAATTAACTCGAAACTAAGATACCAAAACTAGAGTCTTTAATCTTTCTTTCGCGAATTCTTTAATTGCAAAGCGGAGGGTAATGTGGCTGCAACCATCAGCTCCCACACCTCATTTAGATAACTTTTAGACCCTGCAACACGCCACAACACAACCAGCAGCAGCCCCTACGCGTACAACACCTTATTTTGACAATAACTTAACTATAGCGATTCCAAATTCATTTATTCCGAACGCTGAACTTTTAAAACCTTTTCCCCAACTTCAAGCAGCTCCTAAGGTGTGTAATACACCATAATTTAACATCATAAACTTCAAATTAGAGGGGAAGAACTTACCTTTCCAGAAATTGGCTAGAACTCGCCGAAATCGCGCCTCGGAATTGTTTTCACGTGCTGAATCGTTGTGGCAGCTTGCTGTCCGATTTTTGCTGCACCAAATCCTAATTTTGTACTACTAATACTTCCATATCATCGTAGTATACTCTAATTAATTAATTTACGGAACGAAAATGGGACTTACCTATTTTTTTCTCCCAAGACGTCGAAATTTTCTCCTTAGCTCTTAGGGTTTGTTTTCTCACGTTGCTGCTGGAAATTTGTTAATGAACTGAAGTAATTAGGATACATATCAACTTATATAGGTGGTCCCAAGGGGGTGACACGTGTCAGACCCTAAGGATGACACGTGTCAAGCCATGATTGGCCACCGTGTCATGCTGCCAATTAGGGGCTGCCACGTTGCAGCGGGGTCCACCTACCCCAAGCAGCTGCATCACCTACTTGACCCTAAGTAGTTGCATCACCTGCTTGCTTGAGGTGCTGCCACGTTTCGCTCCTCCATTGGCTTCCACGCGTCGTTTTTTTCCCTTCCTCGCGGGTTCGTAATCTCGTCTTACTTTAAGAGCTCATGTAATCCGAACTACGTAAGCTTGGTATATCCTTAAGTAACTTAAGTGTATAAGACTCTTAACTTAGTGTCTTACGTAGGTAAATCGAGTCCTACGACTCATTTCTTAGCCTCCAACTCTTTCCGGATTCTTATGACTCTATCTCCAACCTCCCTTCTCGCGAGGTATCACAATCTTCTTTCCTTAGAGTTGTTTGATAGTGTCATAGCTTATCCGGCTCACATGATAGTGTCTAAGGAACTTAAGAAGACGTTCCAAGCTCAAGAGTGCGGGGTGTAACATCCTTCCCCCCTTTAGAACATTCGTCCCCGAATGTTGAATAAAACTTTCCTTAAGACTTTATACGGATCATAGGGAGATGCCTTTCTACTGGAGTGACATACATTTTCATCCAAGTAATTAATATACGAGTTCCAAGACTGGGGCTATCCGTAGACATCTGGAATAGGTACGGACACTTGTGTTTCATGTCCTTCTCAACCTCCCAGTTTATGTCTTCACGATTTTTATTCCGCCATAGTACCTTGACGGAAGTTATGTCCTTAGTTCGCAACCCGTTTAATCTGCTGATCCCAGATGGAGATAGGTTGCCCCTCGTAGGATAACTCCCTATTACGTGGACCTCCTCCACGGGAAATATTCTGGGAGCGTCATTCCCATTCTTACGGAGCATTGATCTGTGAAAACTGAATGTATTGTTTCAAATCGGACGGTAGGTCCCACTCATAGGCAGCTTTATCTATTCTAAAAATGCTCTGCGAAGGATCAATGTATCCCCTTTTTGCTGACTTTAGGCTGCTAATCAATATCTTGTCCCGGAATAAGCTTTACTTCATCAATAATTTAGTGGATCACATCTGGGCCTGTCCCTTAATCTAAGGGCAAAATGTCATACTAAGATTCATCTGGGTTCCTCAATCCCTTTCGAAATGATTTCCAGCAGTTAGCTGTAAATTGAACTTTTCTATCTGAGATAATAGATGTAGGGACTCCGTGAAATCTTATTGTTTCCCTACTATGTCATTTCGCAGAACCCTCAGCTGAATATGCCTTTCTAACTGGAGGGGAACATGTTGATTCTGTCAGCCCATCTACCATAACCTGTATGAACTCCCAGTTCCTTAGAATGCAAGGTCAGCTCGTACTATAATACATATTAACTGCTTTCCACCTCTGAGTTGGGGTTTCCATTCCCTGAGATAGGCTATCAGACTGCTGATGCTTCTTTTAACTTAAGCTATTGTACAACTCCTCTTAATCTAACTTGTAATGCCTTATGTATGCTATCTTTCTCTTTTACTCAGATCTTTTCTCCAGTTTTCTTACCATACATCATATTGTAATCCTTACATAAACGTGTGTACGGACATAGAGCAGTCGAGAAAATTCCTTAGCATTGCTATACTAGTGGCTTACCTTCTTTAGTCGAGGTCAAGGCTCCACTATGGCTCTTGTCCTTAATACCGATTATATCTGAATAGTTCTGCCTCGAACCATCTTACACTTTTCCTGAATAGATTCTAAATATGGCAATCACATTGTTATTACTTTCTTTTATCGAGGAATCATTTGACCTCGCTCTTAGTATGCCAATATTTATAGGTTGCACAACTATTCTTGTGCCATTTTCACGAGGTGCATTGTATTTCAGTCATAATCTTTTTCTGCTCTTGGCGTACTCTGTTCTATATGTGTCGTTGTACTAACCCGCTTTTATAATCTCTTTTTGTCATACTTGTTTTGTTCTCTTTCTCACTTCCCAGGGGGTCACCCATCCCAGTGCTACTCTTATTCAAGCACGCTCAACTTCGGAGTTTTGACGGAATCCGGTGCATAAGTTTGGGTATGATCACGTCCATCTCTTATGGGGTCTCGTTTGACGTTTAAGCGTCCCCATTTACATGCGATAGAATCAGTTTATTTTCTTTTACGCTTGTACTTCTTTTGTCCACTTCCCCCCTTTTAGGGTGTACCTATGTCATTCTCCGTATATCTTCAGCTATTTACACACGAATGATTCTATTCCAACATATTTAACGGGTTGCACCATATCTACATCTTCTGTTAAATCATCCCCACGTTAGGTTGCCTTTCTAGGAAACCCTAGCACAATCGTAGGGTGCTGTAATATTTGGAATATCTCGAATCGAATCTCATCTAATGATTGATACTCGAGTAGTATCCGTAATGTAGTAGTGCACTCAAAGCCACATTCCATTCATCCCAATCAGTAATTAGCGAGGGCTCATAATTGGTGCACATTCCCCACTCGAGTGTACTTAAACTTTAATGACTCATGTTTCGAGCTTCGTCATTATACTAACTTTATTCCAGTGGATACCACTAATCATTAGAGTGGAGTCACGTGTACACCTACTTCTTTACGCCTCCTGAGCTTGCATCTTTGTCGTGTGCTTTAAGGCTCATTTCTAATCCTGCTTGAAACCATATCAATTTCGTGGTAATAGGGGCCTTATCTTATTACTTTTTCATCATACTATACTTTCAATTTGTAGCTGTCTTCTTAACACTTCATATCCATCATAATTCTTTATCCCTCGTACTCTTGTCTTAGTCATACCGTTACTTCCTTCAACCATAACTTGTCATAGTTTATCCCTATGTATCAATTCAGGAGAAGCCTCTCCATATCATTTTATTCCGATCTATCAGTCTTTTATAAGTCATCTTCCTTGGCTTATAGCTCCTTTCCAACTTCGTTCTACTATATCAATATCGATCTCCTAGTTTTTATTGCCATTAATTCAGCAATTAACTCATTTCTCGAGGTCAGCCATACTTTTTTAGTCAAATCTCATCATTGTTGCGAGAACCACGTTTCAAGACATACTATAGCCTGCAGCTCATTCTCTTTTTATTTTTACGAAAATTTGGGCAGAGTTTTCTCTGTATTTCTTACTATCTCAACACCTACACGCAGAAAATGCCAACAATGCCTCACAGGGCCAACATCATATATATTCCTATCGTATTATATCGCAGCCACACAGGGCGCCCAATACTGATAGCCAACAGAGACATATATAACAAGGTGAATCCTAGGTCTATTAATACATATACATCCTGAGAGGAGATTAATAATATACCTGGAACTACATTTGACGACACCTCCTAGTCCTGTCCACTAGCCAAAGCATTAATGCAGTTCGACGAGTTCCTAGAACTAGAAGGTCTGTCGCGGTCTCTACCATGGCCTACTGAGGTATGAATATCCTGCCTTTTAGGGCACGTAGCCAACGAAAAAGGAACTCCAACAATTGATCCAATAGGTTGAGCTGCATCCCTTAATTTTTTTCTGAATGGACACTCTCTCACCAAATGGCCTTGACGGCCGCAGGCGAAACAAGCACCTGTAGTAAGACGGCATTCCCCAAAGTGAGTCTTGCCACAGTGAGGACACTAGGGCAAAGGTGTCTTTGACTGACGCGAACCTTTGCTTATTGGTGAACCCGAAACCCTAGAGCTTTGACCGACTCCTGAACATCCCGTGTTATTGAATCTTCCACCTAGGGACTAAAGAGGCACCCTCCAAGCTGGTTGGGTAGGGTATCGACTATACTGGTAAGGCTGTCTGCCTTGAGGCTCCCCCGAATCACCAGCCAACTTAGCCTTCTTATGCTGGCCTCTGCTGTAATCTTTATCGGTCTGGCGCTCACTGCATCGCCTCTTTATCCCCAGCCCATGCCTTTGAACCTGCCCTGCCATTATTCTGGTCAATAATTGAACTGCATCCCTCATTGCCCTGTCTTCTGGCCCTAGCTGTGGGGCTAGAGGCCTAGGTACTGGGGCCTCGGGGGCTGCAGCTACTGCTGCTCTAGGCTTCTCTGGGGGTGGCGGCATAGTAAAGCTCGCCGACTGGAGCATGATTCTCGGCATAGACTGGGCATGAGCCTTAATAACCCCCGAAGTCTGACGTGTTTCATCCGCTATTGACTTGCCCTTCTGAGCAACTGTCGCTTTCTTTGGAGGCATTGCTGCAAACATAATGGTACATTAGTGAGGGATCATCCTAATAACATAGCTCTACCGCACGATCTTAGATCTGAAAGAAAGTAACATCCTAACTGTCCTGTAGCCTCCTGTCTATAGATGTGGTGCACAACACACCGATAAACAAGACTCTACTAGACACGGTCTGTAGACACTCCAAGGACGAACTGCTCTGATACCACTTTTGTCACAACCCAACCCCGTAGGCCGCAACTGGGTTTTGACCTGGACCCTCTAATGCGTATTTATCAACTACACTTAAGTTGAACTGTGTGTGATGTGATACTATATACAAAAACCCCAATAGTTTAAAACTTTTTCATGTACATGTAGCCTCTTTCATTTGTTTCATATTATGAAAGGGCACGCGAGCCGACAAGGCTGCTATAACAAAAACATTCACAACATTTCGAATAGGCAACATCGAAACTAACTCACAAACAACCCACATATACATATGTCTACAGACCTCTAAGAATAGTAACAGCAACATATGGTGGGACAAGGCCCCCGCCATACCCCTGAATGTACAAATATATACATTAAGTGATCAGCATCAAAATTTAGGCTCCAGAACAGTGAAGCACTTCCGACACAGCTGAGAGGAACTCCTATGCTGATGGATCTCCAGAATAAACATTTGTACCTGCGGGCATGAAATGCAGCCCCCCCGAGAAAAGGGGGGTCAGTACGATATATGTACTGAGTATGTAAAGCATAACACATCGTAACTGAGATCATAACTGAAATAGGGATGCAGGGGATAAGTATAACAATTAATAATTTACTGTACCTGCACCTTAGGACACGTGATCCTATACACCATCATATACTGTGCCCGGCTCTCTAGTGAACTCAGTGTCATTATCATTACTTCATAATCACAAATCATTGTGTCATAATGCATTTCATTTCATCATATCATCGTATACGGTATCATACCATCGTATACGGTATCATCTTATCATGTATATCATTGTATTATACCCGGTTCACTACGGGGCTCAGGGTCACAATGTATTGCTTTAATCTCATATGCATTCCTACATAAAGTATCCGGCCCTTTAGTGAGGGACTCGGTGAATGGAGTGGTGTACGTCTATAGCGTACCATCATAATATACATATGTACCCAGCCCTCTAAGGAGGGACTCGGTGTTCCTTCCTTATTTCACCACATATACTATCATATTACTGCCGGCCTGGGACTCGGTGAATAATCATATCGTCATAACATATAACATATATCACACCTCACGTACGGCATCGTCTCCTTGTGCGTGGAACTATACACATCCGGCCCGGGATGCAGTGAAAGAAGCAGTAACACTGTGCACGATAACATATCCCGGCCCATCATGGGACTCGGGGAAGGATGGGTTACAGTCTGCACGAGTAGAGTAGTGAGAAACCATATGCAACTAAGTCATTATCTAAGACTCGATGAAAGAGTCAAGTGAACCATCACCTGAAGACTAGGGGAGTAGTTATCCAAGGTATCTCTTTAGATGTCATTAGGGTTTATATTAGTTGGGGCTTCAGGGATCACAAACATGCATCAAAATAATGCCACATAATTCATGCAATCAGAAATATAGTCTATGCAATCAGAAACACAATTTATCTAGTCAAAGACTAAACTCATGCAATCAATGGCATTTATCATTTCAGAGCCTCTAAAGAGAGGAGCTGGTACCTCTACTTTCTATTCATTATATAGCAGGCTCGAGAATAGTAGTTTGACTACTTTCAGACTCTTAATGCTCAGGAGTGACTACAAGTCACGAGTAACAATCAGAGCTCATAAATGGAATTACCTCTAAACCTATATCATATACCATTTCACTTAAAGTTAATCCATTCCAAAGGAAAGAAGAAATAGGCTTTACATGTACTAGTTTTCATCACATAGAAGACAAAAAGGCAATGACTCAACTATGGCAGAAGTTCTAATACCAAGAAGTAAACAAGAGTCTCGACTCATACTCAGGGCTTTACGAATTGATTGAATCCCAATTATAGTATACATATCATTCATAACTTATATCTAAGACATGCCAAAAGAAAAGAAGAATAGTTCTACATATCTATTCCAAAAACACGCCAAAGGAAAGCTTCACATACCTTGTATGGACTTCTCTTAATCACGTCCACATCGTTGTACTCGAAACCTATTTAACATGGAAATAATTTAAGTATTAACAACCTTGGACTTTTCAGCAACTTAGACTACCCACGAGTATTCATAACATTCATCCCTTCGCTCGCCTTCTCGGCTAGTTCCTTAACTAGTTAGGATGTTAACGAAAATCGGGAAGCACCTCCCCTATAATGTGCCCTATACGAATTCCCAACCATGTCCTTAGAACCTGAACACAACCAACAATGCAACCACCAACCCATACATATACATATTACGACCAAAATTACACAATATAAACCCCCGACAATTAACTCGAAACTAAGATACCAAAACTAGAGTCTTTAATCTTTCTTTCGCGAATTCTTTAATTGCAAAGCGGAGGGTCATGTGGCTGCAACCATAAGCTCCCACACCTCATTTATATAACTTTTAGACCATGCAACACGCCACAACACAACCAGCAGCAGCCCCTACGCGTACAACACCTTATTTTGACAACAACTTAACTATAGCGATTCCAAATTCGTTTATTCCGAACGCTGAACTTTTAAAAACTTTTACCCAACTTCCAGCAGCTCCTAAGGTGTGTAATACACCATAATTTAACATCATAAACTTCAAATTAGAGGGGAAGAACTTACCTTTCCAGAAATTGGCTAGAACTCGCCGAAATCGCGCCTCGGAATTGTTTTCACGTGCTGAATCGTTGTGGCAGCTTGCTGTCCGATTTTTGCTGCACCAAATCCTAATTTTGTACTACTAATACTTCCATATCATCGTAGTATACTCTAATTAATTAATTTACGGAACGAAAATGGGACTTACCTATTTTTTTCTCCCAAGACGTCGAAATTTTCTCCTTAGCTCTTAGGGTTTGTTTTCTCACGTTGCTGCTGGAAATTTGTTAATGAACTGAAGTAATTAGGATACATATCAACTTATATAGGTGGTCCCAAGGGGTGACACGTGTCAGACCCTAAGGATGACACGTGTCAAACCATGATTGGCCACCGTGTCATGCTGCCAATTAGGGGCTGCCACGTGGCAGCGGGGTCCACCTACCCCAAGCAGCTGCATCACCTACTTGACCCTAAGTAGGTGCATCACCTGCTTGCTTGAGGTTCTGCCACGTGTCGCTCCTCCATTGGCTTCCACGCGTCGTCTTTTTCCCTTCCTCGCGGGTTCGTAATCTCGTCTTACTTTAAGAGCTCATGTAATCCGAACTACGTAAGCTTGGTATATCCTTAAGCAACTTAAGTGTATAAGACTCTTAACTTAGTGTCTTACGTAGGTAAATCGAGTCCTACGACTCATTTCTTAACCTCCAACTCTTTCTGGATTCTTATGACTCTATCTCCAACCTCCCTTCTCGCGAGGTATCACAATCTTCTTTCCTTAGAGTTGTGTGATAGTGTCGTAGCTTATCCGGCTCACATGATAGTGTCTAAGGAACTTAAGAAGACGTTCCGAGCTCAAGAGTGTGGGGTGTAACAAACAGTTTGGACATATTGAAGCCGACTATTTGCATCCAGGGGTGTTTTGAACAATAGAAATGCTTACGTACACAAAGTGCATCAATAGATCTTTTTTATTTACTTTTGAAAGTGAGAAATAAAGAAATTACCATGGAGGTTCACGTAGCTTTGACAATCGATTCCAGTGTCATCCTAACTGATAAAGTTAGTGATATACCTACTTATATGATCCTTAAATTTAACTTATTATGCATTTTCGTAAATAAAATAGTACATTTATGACATTGTAGCCTAAAAAGATAGGTCATCATAATTTTCAGGTGATCAGGTTGAAACTACGTGAAAATGTGCCAAAGAAAGAGTTGGAAGCAGCCAAAAACATAGTAGCCAATTTTTTTGGCTAATAAGGATAAGGTGATGTAGTCGCAAGTCAACATGGGATGCTGCATCACCAAGTTTATTAATCACAACACAAAGTAGAATAGGCGGAATAAAATCTTCATATATGGTTCATTAATGAGGTCGCAACTCTAGATGTGGTGTTCCATTTCACCTGGTTCTCATCACAACTCAAATTTTTCAATTTGGATAGACTTCACCATGCGACGGAGAAGATATGATTGCATCAGCCTATGCAATGTTGCAGCACATGTGCGAGCATCAATTTTAGTCAATTTTTGTTATGTATTTTTAGAAACTACAAATATCATTTTTAGAATTTATTTTAGAGTTCAGTTTTTATCTGGTTTATAGGTTTTTGAATGCAATTTTCAAGAAAAATCAACGCTCTCTTGCAATTCACAATGTGAACGAGTTGTTGATTAAATTCAATATGTTGATTCATGATTTTACTTCTCGATCAGTGTAAGTATTTTTTCTCAAATCTTTATTACTGTTTTAGCAATGTCAATGGATAAATAACCCCATAGCTAGGGTTGTGGAGCCCTAAAATGGGAGTAACAGTGATAGTGTTGCTTTGTCAGAAATTCTAGGCGGTATTTCTTGGTGTATGATTAGTTCTTTCATCTTGTATGGGTTCTAATGGAAGTCTTTTCATTAGAAATCATCTATAGAATAAACTTACTTAGGAAAAGAGGTTAAAATTAGAAAAAAAAAACTAAGCACGTGGATTAGGGACGTGAGTTCCATCTGACTTTAGAGCTGAAATGGGAACCACAACCTTAGTTTCATATTCTCATTGACTGAAACGCATTCAAATTATTAGTTGTGAAGCACACAAAACAAACTACTTAAAATTTTACTTTACGCTAGTTTTAAGAAATAAAAACCATTTGTTTTGATGACACGAAAGAGTAATATTCTCACCATATTCTCTTTGGGATTTGATCCTAACATTGTTGGGTTCTATTTTCGACAGTGACCAATTTATACCTTCATAGAGCTGTAATATACACGTATCAAATTTTGGTGTCGTTGTTGAAAAATATGGTTAGAGACTACTTTTAGTGTAATGTTGATGCTTAATCTTTATTTCTTATATTACTTTTGTTTGTTGTTGTTGTTGTTGCTGTCCAATGTTAGGTGAAACCAGTGCATCCCGATACTAGAAGTGAAGGAAAGATTATGTTAGGTGAAATCAGTGCATCCCGATACTAGAAGTGAAGGAAAGACTTTAATTTCTCTTGATATTAAACTTGAAAGGAAATTGATAAATCGGAGAAAGCATCACAAACAACTACATCAAGTAATCGGTGAACATATAACACCTAAACAAATTACAGTTGCAGCAGCTACAACTTAGATGCAAGTTGAATAGGAAGATCGGATTGACATTGGAAAATTCGTTGGTGCCATAAACCCGCCTACATTAGAGGGAACAACCACCTTCCACATCAATGCTACTATGATGCATTTGTTGAACAGAATAGGATTATTTGGGGTTCACAATATGGATAATCCAAACAAATTTATGAGAAACTTTATTGGGGTCTGCTCATCTTTTTCTTTTCCAAGAATTACTCAGGATGGGATCTAAGCTAGATGATGCTCTATGGGCCTATCGTACAACTTGCAAGACCCTAATTGGGATGTCTCTATATCAGTTGGTTTTTAGAAAAGCTTGCCATTTGTCGGTTGAACTGGAGCATAAGGTGCTATAGGCACTCAAAATGTTGAATCTTGATTGGAATGAGGCCTTTAAGTTGGGGGTTGATCAAATAAATGACCTGGATAAGTTCTGACTATGAGCATATGAGAGGGAAGCATTGTATAAGGAAAGGATTAAAAGCTACCATGACCAAAAGATTATGAAGAGAGAGAT
This sequence comes from Solanum dulcamara, assembly GCF_947179165.1. Lineage (NCBI taxonomy): Eukaryota > Viridiplantae > Streptophyta > Magnoliopsida > Solanales > Solanaceae > Solanum > Solanum dulcamara. The sequence continues at coordinate 66,421,314 of NC_077237.1, read as the reverse complement.
TAGTCTAAGTGAATGGGTGTTATTGTTCAATTCTAGGCTCCATTTCGTAAAACCCAAAAATATTCTAACTCAGTTCAGTCTAGAAAGCCAAGTAGAAGACTTCAGTTCTTTAGAAAAATGACTTTTATGGATACCAATTATGGCCCGTAGAAGCATCCACGGATCATAGATAGGCCCGTAGAGTCAAATTTTAGAAAATAGTAAAAATAAGTTTGAGATTTATGGACCAAGTGTACGGATTGTATAACTTTGTGCGAGTTGTAGACTTGATTTGAGATCTAGTGTAGAAACTTAGAAGTTTCAAGTGTCCAAGCCAACTCCTTTTACGAGATATAGACCAACCTATGGACCGTTGATGGGTCCATAGATCAAAGTTCTCAAAATCCCCCAATCTCATTAATTTTTGCATGGGCGTACAAGATATTTTAAAGAAGTATTTACGATCCGTAAAAGGATCTGCAAACCCAAAGCTCAGAAACCTCATAATTCCCTGTCACTTTCTACGAGAGGGTTTCTACGGCCCATAGAAGTTTCTTTGGAACGTATATGGGCCCGTAGACAGCCTTTGTTAGATTTTAATGAGGGTTAATTCTATCTTTCCCACCCTTTCCAAGTGAAATACTCGACGTTTTTGGATACAATTAGGGTCTTTTTTAGTTTAGTTTGAACCTAATACTCTCATAATATTTCCTAAGACTAAAATCAAGGATTCAAGTGGAGAAAAGGTAGGGTTTCGAGCATTTTCTTCAAGTTCTTCAAGAGTCTAGTTCTTGCAGTTATGTAAGGCTACTCATACTGTTGGGCTAAGTTCATCCTCATCTCCTACATCAAAATTCAGTCAGTAAGAGTTTAACCTAGGGTTTTCACACAAGTTTTCTTGAATTTTGAGTTCTTCCTCCATCCCTTATTATTGAATCGTGATGCTTACCATTGAATTGTGATTTTTCATGTATTCCTTATTCTTAATTGTTCATGATTATTTATCACATGAACCCTATTTAGAAATTAATGATTAAATGTCCTTGCATTGATATTTATTATACACAATTTTCAGAAGTCAAGTAAGTTCAAGTATTTTCCTTTATTATTGAGAATGAGTTTTAAGGGAACTGAAGGGTTCCAAATGCATCAGTTGTATTGACAAAAGCACGTCTATTATAAAGAAAGAATAAATAGTTTTCAAAAATGATTTTAGTGAGTTAAAATATAGTTCTTCAGTTTATAGAAAGTATTTTGAGCATACGCTCCAAGTATCAGATTTTTTGTTTCCCCAAAAGTGGGACCTCTTTAAAGTTATTGAGCATAGTGCATGTTTTGGGAGAAGTATTGAGTACCAATTTGGGTACGAGTTAAGATAACTCAAATTCCATAACCTGCGCCATCAGCGTAGATAGAATCATGTCATTAGTTCGGACGATTCCTCACCCCTAATCCATGATAAGGACTTTTTAGAAGGATCCATAAGTTTAGTTTTGTTGTCTTATACTCTAGAAAGGTATAAAATGGCTTTGGAAATGTGGGCTAGACATTGTATTATCATGAGGCTCATAGTTATGGTTGTCGGTTAGAGAAACTCCTCAAGAAGTAGAGTTATTCTTTTCAGAATATATATATTGCATTGTCTCTGTTGTGAAGTTTTACATGATTTAATTTTACATTCATGCTTTACATTTTACTCTGTCATTATTAGTGTTTCCTTTCATTTCAATAGTATTTCATTCATCTTTATTACATATCGTATATTCCATGTACTAATGTCTTTTGATGCTGCATCATTTTATGATGTAGATACAGGTATTCAGGATCATCAATAGGTGCACCATTAAGATCATACTTTATCAACTGTTAGTGAGACATCCTTTATTTCTGAGGAATCCACTTCATTTATGCTTCAAGTTTTAGTAGCTTAATTTGAGTTAGTCATGGGTCTTATAATGACACCTATTCATAGTTGGGAGAGACCTCATAGATATAGTTGAGTCAGATCAGTCATTTCAGAGTTATGTGTTAAACATTATTTCACATTTTGTTCAATTTATTTCATATAGATACATAAGTTTTACTTATGATATTATAAATGTTCATCTTTTAAAGCTTCCACATTTATGTTTAATCTTCCACTCAGTAGTCAGCCAGGCCAAGGGTTCGCTTGGATCAACAATGATTTCCTACTACTGGTCACACCTAGAGTGTAGACTCGAGGAGTGATACATTTGTTACTAGATAAGCTTGAGTTAGAGTTTGGAGAGTCAAAGTTAATGGCCAAAGGGTCAAGCAATACTTTTGAACATCTGATAAAGTGAAGTGGATGGAGACAACATACTCAATAAAGTCTGATTGATTGGGTTGACTACATTGTGCTGCGATGTTAAATCAAGTGCTACTCAGGAGGCAATCTGATATTTTATTATAATAATTTGGAAAATATTAAAGAAATATTATCATTCTATGGAAAAAACTAAGACGCGGATATGATGCAACCCACCAGTCTAACTTAGTTCATAATTGTACAACATAAATAGGGGTTTGCAAGACTCCATCAACACCGCATCATGAGATGCAACCACTCTTGCTATTGCAATACTACACAGTATGATAACGCAATTCTGATGTCAAAAATCATTTGTATGCGACCATGGGATACGGTCGCAATATGCTATGTGGTGTGGCAACATCAACGCATTTATGAAATAGCAAGGAAGACAAGAGTCTAGGTGTTGCAATGTGAGATGCGATCAAATCTCACCGTTGTAGTCCAAACTCAATTGTGTTACCATTGTGACCATCTCCTAGGTAAAATAACACATAGTTAGAGTTTGACCCCGAATATCCCTTATATGGTCGCATCTCCACCACATGCGATAAAATTATAAATGGGAAAATTGAGTTTATTTATTTATTTTTCACTTTTCAGAAATCTCAAAACTCCTTCGTTTTCCCCAACTCTACCACTTTCCATGCTATCTCACACACAATCACAAACCAATCATACTCACTTTCATTTGTACATAATAGCTCCCACACACTCACTCGCCCTTGAGGACCTTCACAAATCTATCAAGGACCCCAACTTCTCAAAAGCTTCAATTTTAGTAAGATATTTGGACCTTACTCATAGTTTGGACTAATTAATGTACTAGAATTATTGCTTATAGATTTTTGTTGCATAATCCTAAACTTTCATGTGAAATCTTATGAAGCAGGTAGGTTTGATATTAAAAATTAAATATTGGGGGTGGTTTAATAAAATGGAGGGGGGATCATGGGATTTGTTTTAGATGTAGTTTAGGCTAATAGGGCACCTGTAATGCATGTTTTTAAAAGTATATTGGCTAGATATAGAATTTACTTTGAAGAAACATGATAAAAATGGCGGACCACTCACCATTGGGGATGACGAATAAGATGCAGCGTTTCAACCTATTTTAAGATTGCATTATGGCCCGCATCTTAGACAGGTACCCCTTCAAAACTGGTGGAGATGCAGTGGTGCAACACGCCAAACTATTCTAACTTTGATCAATCCTGAAGAGCCTAAAGAAATTGAGGAGAGTACATTGTCCAATGGGCCATGAGTGGAACCTATAGATTGTAGAAGGGTCTACGGGTCATTGGTGGGACTCGTAGGTCTGTCCAACACTTAGTAAAAATTTTGAGTTTCTGAGACCCCTCTACGAGTGGCTTCTATGGTCCATAGAAGTTTCTACAGATCTTAGAAGGCATCTATAGAAGAGGTCCTCCAAGCCCAATTTGAAGACCCATTGACATGATCCCTTCTATGACCTGTCAAAGGTTCTACAACTAGTAGATATAGCTTGTAGACCCAATACCACATTCTAGTAGCTACTAGAATGTGCACCAAGATTACACGAGCCAATTCAATGACTCAAAGAAGGGTCTGTAGACCTCAACCCCTATGAGAGCCCTAGTTCTGAAGCTTTACTCAGAATCGAAGGACTTAATGAACACTTTTGAATCCTAGACTTTTCTCCCCGCCGAAGCATTTTGTCTACTATCCAGAGTATATGAATCACCAGAATAGTATTTCTACACTACTAAGAACTAAAACTATATTTTAAGAATGAGTAAAGGAGTGTATAGAGAGAAGAGTTACTTGACAAAGCTTGATGAACAAAATGATGAAATAAGGTGGGTATTTATAGGTGTGAAGGAGACACCTAACAATAATTAAAATAATTATAAAGAAAAGTCTAAAAATTTAATGGAATATTATGATGTCATAGATAATGTCAAATGAATCTAGATCTTTCCATGGTTGGTGAGATGAGCCTTCTTTTATCGGAATACCCTTTTTTAGAGTTGCATTTGAAAAAGATAACTTCCTCATTAGGATTTGGTGTCTACATATGAATTGTTTCTGTAGAAGTCTACTTTCATATCATTTAAGAATCAATTGATTTGGAGCATCCTACAGTGAGATATAATTTTTCTTCTAAAAATACTCTATTTCGTCACAACACCATATCTTGCAACAATTATTTATTTGACCTACTTAACTCTGAAACTTAAAATATGGTCTTCACAAAATATGTAGGTAATGATGTTCGGGTTATTCAGAACTTTAAATCACCTAATTTGGATTATCCTATTAAAAGTTATGCCCAAAATACAGAAGTGATATTATTTTCATCAAGAATTAGAACATAATATACAATGTTTTTAGGGGGTGTTACGGAATTAGAGACTTCTTGAGGATGAACCCACCAGTCTTCACCGGGTCCAAATAGAGGAGGATCCCCAAAATTGCATAGATAAAATATGGAAGATCCTTAAGTCTATGCATGCGATTGAGATTGAGGGAGTTAAGTTTGTCTCCTGCAAACTTAAGGATATGGCCAATGTTTTGAACAATCAGTGGGATGAGAATCCTGGTGAGGATGTTGAGCATGATGCTTAGGATAAGTTTGAGAGTGAATTGCTAGAAAAATTCTTTCCTTAAGATATAAGGGAAGCAAAAGTTGAGGAGTTCGTGAATATGAAGCAAGAGGGGTTGACTTTGAAAGAGTGCAGCCTCAAGTTCATCCAGTTATCCAGGTATGCTCTAGAGATAGTCCCTGTGAGGTCCACGATAAGAAAATTTATCTCTGGCCTAGGAAAACATATGAAGAAGGAATGCAAGGTTGCATTATTGATTTCATACATGGACACCTCCAGACTCATGAACTATGAATAGCAGGTCAAAGAGGACAAGCGGAAAGATAAGAAGGTGCACTAGGATAAGAAATCCAAATTTGCGGGTAATGAGACTAATCACCAGAAGAGATATAATGGCAATCGATCTTTCTTTCAGATGAGATATTCTAGATTGGCACCAGCACCAGCACCAAGTGCATTGGCTTCGACAACAGAAATAACCAGAGATCTCAGAGTAACCAGAATTTTAGAGTTCATGGCTCTTAGTCTCATGGTAGTATAGCCCTAGGTTCTTCACATAAACTGCCTTATGGTAAGTGTGGTAGACTGCATTTGGGGGAGTGTCATGATGGAACTAGTGGCTTCTATAAGTGTGGTTAGATTTCTTACTACATGAGAGACTTCTCATCAGAAATGCAAGGTAATAAAGGCAACAAGGTCCAAACATCTTGAGAAGCACCATCCAATAGAGTTGCTTAGAGGGTATCTACTACAAGAGAGGGCGGAGGTTCAAACCGTCTGTATGATAGGGCTATCCGCTAAGACAAATATAACTTGCCAAATGTTGTCACAGTTATGCTTAAAGTTCATTCTTATGATGTATATGCATTACTTGATCCAGGTGCAACCTTGTCTTTGTCCTTGTGTAGATCTGAAGTTTAGGATTCATCCCGAACGTCTTTTAAACCCCTTTAGTATTTCCACTCTTGTTGATGAGTCCATTCTAGCTAAGAGAGTCTATAGATATTGTACAATTTCCATCTATCATAAAGACACCACAGTTGACTTAGTTAAGTTAGATATGGTAGATTTTGATATCATTCTCGGCATGGACTAGCTTTATGCTTGTTATGCCACAGTTGATTTTAGAACTCCAGTTGATAAATTTTGAGTTTTCTAAATAGTCAATTATTGAGTGGAAGGGTAGTCCAACAGTGTGTAAGGGGCATTTTATCTCATACCTTAAGGACAAAAGGTTAGTCTCTAAGCGATGTATCTACCACATTATTCGAGTTAGAGATAATAGTTTGGAGACACCATCCCTTCAGTCAGTTCTAGTTGTAAATGAGTTTTCTAAAGTCTTTCTAGAGGAATTATATTATACCCCGTACCTTTGTCCTTCAGAACGTCTTCTTAAGCTTCTTGAAAGTTGTCCTATGACTCAGATTATCTGTAATATTATCAAATAACTCTAAGGAAGGGAGGACATGATACCCCATAGGAGTGAAGGTTGGAAATAGGGATATAAGGATTTGAAGCGAGTTGGGGGCCAAAATAGAAAGTCGTGGGACTCAACTTACATGCGTAAGCTACCAACTTGTACATCTTACATACTCAAGCTACTGGAGTACATGTTGAGCATACGTAGAAAGGATTTCATAGGTTTTTAAAGTGAGACGAGATTATGAACCCAAGGAATAGGCGGAAGGAGATGTAGCACCTACTCGGAAGCAAGTAGGTGATGCACCTACTTGGACTAAGTAGGTGATGAACCTACTTGGACCAAGTAGGTGAAACACCTACTTGGGTATGGGCCCAGTTCCATATGGCAGCCTAGGGGTGGTGGCATGGTTGAGGTGGCCCAATAAGGGCTTGACATGTGTCACCCTTAGGGGATGAAACATGTCACCTCCTAAGGGAGTGTATATACACATGTAAATGTGAGTAAACTTCAGTTTACACTTCAAATATTCATCTTGTCTTAAAACAGTTGAGAGAAAATGTGATAGAGGGAAGAAGGGCAGCCACGGGTTTGGTTAATTTGAGGTAAGCCTCCGACTTTTGATCCATGAATTAATTATTTAAGGTATCCTATGGTGATATACTGGTGTTTAATAGCAAAAACATTACCATTAGGGTCAGAAAGATAGAGCAGCTAGTAGCCACCAAAGTTCAGCCACGTCAAGGATCTCCAAAGTCGATTTTTGGCAAGTTTTGGAAGCCCGTTTGCTAAGGTATGACTTGACTACCTTCTCCCACGTTTGGGAAAGTGTTTAAACATATTTTGGGTTTATAAATATGAGTTTTAAATGTGAAAATATGAACATTACGGATGAAGGATGTGGAAGGTCATGTAGGGACTATTTTGACGCTATTCTAGCAAGTTAAAGTTTGGCTAGTGTTGTCATTAGAGTGGTGTTGTTTTTGGAGGTATTTTATCTATGTTGCAGGGATGGAACATGGTTAAATATGAGTATATAGTCTGATGGTTTCAGCCTCATAATCCTCCATTTCGTATGGTTAAGGTTTTGCGAAATAAAGAGCTAAAACCCTACTTTGGCGTCATAGTTTTGGGTGAGTTGTGTGGAACTGGTATTGCATGATATAGTAGTGATTTGAGGGTATATGGCTGCTGCTTGTTGTTTTTGGTGTGGATGCTAAGGTTGGAGGTTAAAATTGGAAGTTTGGATAGGGAAAGTAATAGGGGAGATGTTGTCCGATTTCTGTTAACTTTGGAGCTAGCCAATAGACTAGTCGAGGAAGGCGAGTAAGGAAATGGTGCCTATAGATACTTGAGTATAGATTTGGAAGATGGAGAGTTGAAATTTATTAATCTTGGTATTACTTTCATGTTAAATAGGTTAAAGGAGAAACAAAACAAATTGGACTACAATCGAGCTACTACAGGTATGTAAAGCTTGTCTCTCTTTTTTTTTGGGCATGTCTTAGATTTAAGTACAAAATGATATGTGTATGAAGCTTGGGGTAATTCTATTCATGAGCTCTAAACATGATTCATGATTCATAATTCGTGTTCATTTTTGAATGTTAAACTCTTAAAGTAGTTAAGCTCCTATTCCTCAAGTCTTCTATATGCTGAAAAGTAGAGTATGTAAAGCTTAACTCTTCTTTTCTCTTGGCATGTCTTGTCCATAAGTGGTTGGTATATGTAATGTGGAGATAGTTCCATTCTTAGAACCCCAAGCATGACTCGTTAATCTTATTTATTTCTTGATGTTAGAACTCCCGCGATGATTGAGTTATGGTCTTGTAAGCCTTCTACGTGATAAAAAGTAATACACGTGAAGCCTATCACTCCCTTTTATTGAAATGGCTTAATGTAAGTGAAATGATGTATACTATGAGTTAGAGACAGTTCTATTTATAGGTTTTGTATGTGACTCATGACTTGTAGTCACTTTTGAATGATAAGGGTCTTAAAGTAGTTGAACTACGACCCTCAAACCTTCTATAGGCTGAATAGGGATGGAATGTGTAAGCTCTTATACCGAGGGGCTCTTGAACATATTTTATGGTGATACTTGAGGGATGTTTGACATGTTACCAAGTCTTACATGTACGTATATGCATTGTTATGTGATATGTGGATCCGGCCATCATTCCTTTGCACTATTAAATGATATGTGTGCATACGGATCGGGCCATCGTACCTCGGTATTATTATATGAGATATGGATCGGGTCATCATTTCTCGACATTATTGTAAGATATGTGGATCGGGTCATCGTTCTTTGGTATTTACCTGCTATATACATGGATCAGCCTGTACGTTCCACAGCACTAATGGCTATATATACCTATCATGATAGATGATGTATTTGTAACACCGAGTCCCCGAGCGGGTCGAATACGGTATGTGATAATGGTATACATGACTTTATTTTTTGAGGTGCAAGTACAGTACCCTATTAAATATTATGCTTGGTTTCCTGCATTCCTATTTTAGTTGTTATCTCAGTTATGTTATGCTTATATACTCAGTACATATATCGTACTGACCCCCCGCTCTCCGGGGGGCTGCATTTCATGCCCACAGGTATAGACACAGATTTTGGGAGTCCGCCAGCTTAGGATTCCACTCAGCAAGTATGTAAGAAGCTCCATTGATTTAGAGCCGAGTTGTGGTACCAAACCTCCTATGTATATTTTTTTTTATCTAGGGGTACGGCGAGGGCCCTGTCCCATCATATGTTACTGTTAATATTCTTAGAGGTCTGTAGACATGTATGTGGGTTATACGTGTAAGTTATTTTTAGTTATGTCTACATGATGTATTGTAAATATTAAGATACTATGGCAGCCTTGTCGGATTGCACGCCCTTTTGTGATAGGATACAAATGAAAGAGACTACAGGTATATGAAAATGTTATGATCCGCTGGGGTTCTTATGTATAGTTCTTATATTGATTGTTATATATGATAGATACGTATATGAGGGTCCAGGTCGGACCCCAGTCACTGGCCATGGGGTTGGGTCGTGACAAATTACCTAGAGTCCCTCCCAACAAGGAGATAGACTATCTCAGAATTGTTCTCCAAACTCTCAAGGATAGGGAGTTGTATGAGAAATTTTCTAAGTGTGATTTCTATCTTGGATTTGTGTCATTCCTAGAACACATCATTTCTGGTGGAATGGTATGAAAAGAGAAATTGTAGACTTTGTTTCTAAGTGCTCGAATTTTTCAACAAGTTAAAGTTGAGCATTAGAGGGCTTGTGGATTAGATCAGAATATAGAGCTTCTAAAGAGTAAATGGGAAATGATAAATATGGAATTCATTACAGGTTTACCGCGATCTCGCCAATAATGTGATTCCATTTGGGTGAGGTAGATCGATTGACTAAATCAGGCCACTACTTCCTGGTTAAGACTACAAATTCAGTAAAGGATTATATCAGATTAGACATTCGTGAGATATTCAAAATTATGAAGTTCCCTTATCTATCATCTACGTCAGAAGTGCTCAATTCACTGTTTAGTTATAGAAATCATTTTAGAAAGGTCTAGGCTCAAAGGTAAGTTGTAATGACCTTGAGGGTCATTTTTGGAAATTTATGCAAAATTACCATTTTACCCCTATCATTAGTGCCTCCAAGTATTATTTGTTTAGTTTGTGTGTTTAAATTTGTTAAAGTCTTAATAGATAATGAGATGGGCATATTCTCGAGTTCTATAGAGTTAAGAGGTAAAAAAGTAGTTTTTGGTACCAAATGGAGCTTCGTGTCTCTAAACGGAATTCCATCAGTTTCATTAGCTCTGAAATGGGGAGTTTGATCTAGGAAAGTCATCAGAAACAAATTTTGGGGTTAATATGTGAATTTGAGGTCTTAAGTTCAAAAGTGAAGTTTTAAATGAGTTGGTTTGACTTCAGTCAATGTTTTGAGATCCGAGCGTTGGATGAGAATTTTGTTTATTTCATTGCGTCTGGAACATCGAGTTTGATCTATTTGAGCATTGACTTAGAGCCTCAATACCTTAATCATCATTTTGAGTTTTTAGGCCAAAAGTTGAGTTTTAGGCCAATAAGAGGTTTTGGAGGGTATTTTGCTCAAAATACTTCTTTTTGGAAATCTGACGATTCCATTGAATCTGGAATGGAAAATTCAGTGTAGTAGCATATCTGATTTATTTTTATCAGACCCCAAATAATTTCTGAGGGTCCAACCAAGGGCATTTTTTTGGATGGTGTTTTAGCTGTTGTTTCTAATTTTTGGTGCAACTTCATTTGTTCTACGCGATCACGAAGAGTTCATCACGATCGCGACCTACTCATATTTTGTTCTACGCGATCGTGAAGGTTTATTTCTCTGTTTATCGCATTTGCAGAAGGTGGGGATGCGATCGCGGAGTGTATTTTCCTAGTACTTCGCGATCATGAGGGTAAGTGGCTCGCGATCGCTATGCAAAAATTGTGCGTGAACAGTGTTAAGTCGTGAAAATAGTCTTATTCTCGAAAAACCACCATTGTTATTGATCTTGATCCTTGAGTAGGTGATTTTGGGTCAGGTTCTTGAAGGTTTTCATGCGAGTAAGTTCCTTTGTCAATTCCCCATCATTTATCTATGAATTTTCTTCCTTTAATCCTTGAATAAGTCTAGTTTTAATTGAAATTTTGGAGGTTTTTTTCTTGAAATTTCAAATACGATTTTCGTTGATTTCTACCTAGTTTCATGGCCTATTTTTATGGTTTTTTCACCCAAAAACTCCTCTCAATTAGTAGAACGCATTTTTGAAGGAAATTTCCAGATCGACCCTTTTCAAAATTAATCAATGTTTGGACTATTTTACCCTCGGTTCCAAAACCTATTAATATGGGTGTAATTGGACTCCTTATGATGCGTATATTTCATTCTTGATAGTGGGTTGTCATTCCGGCCACATAATTTCAGAGTTGATCACCGGTGGAGGTGTTCGATTGTTGTTTCAACTGTCGAGGTAAGTTTGGTTATCCTTCTTGGGGCTGAGTTTGTGTGATTAGTCAAATTCTAAGTTGTAGAATTTGGGATGGCTTACTGATCTTAGGCATATTTATACGCCAAATAGCCAAATAAAGCCATGCTTTTAGTAGTTTTGAGAGCAAATCCTATGTGGGTCTTTGTAATTTAGTTGAGTTTTCTTGTATTTTTGCTAACAAGTATGATTAGGTGTTTGTAGAATGGAAAATGAGCAAAACGGGCTGAAAAAGGACAAGAATGGAAGCTAAGCTGAAGAAGGACGTGAAAGACAAGTGAAAGAACATGTTTAATGCAAAAAAGAAGATACAAAGTGGGTCCGTATCATGGACCTGGGCACTTAAAATTAAACTTGCAAAAGTTTTAGGCCGTGGAGTTCGTGATAGAGCCGCATCGCAGAGAAGAGAAACTTATTTTTCACTTGAAACTAAGGAAGCATGTCCGCGTCACAGATCTGGAGTGCCATTTTTGGCCGAAGTTTCCAACTCTATAAATACTCTAGTTTTTAGTATTTTTAATTATTATTCAAATTTTAATTGCTGGAGAACGACTTGAGAAACTTTGTGGTGGAGAAAACTAGGATTTATCTCTTTTGTTTTCATATTTTGAATTCTTGATGATTAAATAACTATATTTTGTCATGAATCAAATTATGAGTAGCTAAATTCTCTTATTCTAGAGTTGTGGATATAAGTTATGATTTGAATATCGATTTCTTTGTTTGAAGATGGGTTTATCAATAGAAGTTATTCTTGAATTATTGCTCTTATTATTAGGCTTGATCACCATTAGAATATATTTCTTGTCCATTCTTCAACTCGAGAGAGGAATAAAGGGATAGAACAAAGAATGCAGGGAACGTGTTCATTCTAGGTTAAGACTTAGAGTGTTTCATATATAGGATAGGGATATATCTAGTATATCTCATTTGGTTACGAAATAAGAAAATAGTTTAATGCTCCATAATTGGTTCAGATCTATCCCCGCTCAACGATGTAGTTAGACTATCAATTGTGGTAGGCCATTAGAGGTCGAGAGGCCATGATCGTATAATTAACCTTGTAAATCAATATCTTGATAACCCATCGGATTCCAAAGTGAGAAATATTAGACTTAAAATCATGCTAAGCTGCAGCCCTAGAATTTTCCCCAAATCTGTGACAAACTCCATTTGAAATTGAATCAATTGTTAGTTGGTTAGTTAATTAACTTAAGTAAACTGTTAGTTTGAATAACCACTCAAACCTTCTTTCACACACGTCTATTTACTTGAAGTATATAAAAAGTTAATCATCTGCTAAATTAAAGTCCTTTTGGGTTTATAATCCGCTTTGAAATAGCTACTATATTACTTGGCTGACCGTGTACACTTGCGTGTGTTATTGGTAATAACACTTACCTACTGGTGGGTTATGATAGGTGTCATCATGACTCGATAAATCAGATTGTGACAACTTCACAGAGCGGTCTAAGATCTGTGGTCCCCTAGATGGGCCGTGGATCCAACCGAAGAAGTCGACCCTTCAGCAAATTAGAACCCTCAACTTCACGAGCCACTTCACGGATCGTAGAGGTTTTAACGGTCCGTGAAGAGTGCCCATTCAAGTGACCCATTTAGTGATTTTTCAAGGGGCATTTTAGTTTTTTTAATTATTTTAATATTATATTTGGACTTTTTGGGAGTTATTTCCTAGCCTATTAACTACCCAAAACCCTCTTCTAATTTCTCATTCTCTCAACTACTCCCTAAACAAAAGTCCTCTCACTAGAATTCTCTCCCAAGGCTATCTTCTTCTTCAAGTTAGGGATTCAAGGACCTTCAAGATCAAGTCTCCTAATTTCAAGTGCATCTAGGGCTTTGATTAATCAAGGTTTATGGAAATTTCATCCGTGGAGTCCCAAAGATTTCTCAATTCTCTTCTTTATGAATTTCATCTAAAATCTAGTTTTGATCAATTTTTGCATTTGGTCAATTAAATTATGTTTGTATTCAATTATAATGATCTATTCATGCATGATTTGAATTCAATTACATGTTTTCAATCAATATTTACAAGGATCCATGCATTATGCTAAGAATTTCAAGTATGAACTATGAATTTATGGTCATGAATTTTATGAATTATGAATTATGTTCAAGTATGTTTTTAAGTAAGAAACTATGAATTGAGAAAGATTTTCTCACAATATGCAAGATATCATGATTTGGATGTTTAGACAGGTAAGTATCCACAAGTTCAAGTTATGATCATGGTTTTCAAGGAGCTATTGTTATGATGTATTTTCATGATGTTGGATTAGTAGATTTAACTTTCCTAATGACTATGTTTTATATCCTCCGTTGGAATTAACTTAGTACCGAGCGAACTTCATATTGGGGATCCACAAGGGAACCCAGTAGACACCCTTAGTTCTAAAAATACATGCCACCGTAGGTGCCTTTACAACTAAGATAGTGGATCAACATATAGCTAATATTCATGTTTGTATGGAGGTTATCTTGGAAAGTAGCCTCTCTATTCTCGGTGTGAGAGTTACATCAGATTTCATATTATAGCTCACATGGTCTTAAATGTCATTTAAGGTTAATATCTCACATATGTATATGTTATATCTATAAGTTTTAATGATGTTTTATGATGCATTGACCTTATGAAATGTTTTCAAGTGCTTTCAAGTTTTATTCATGTTTTTAATATATTGGTCATGTATCACATGTTCATATTAATTGTGTTTGTTTCTCATTGTTCATGCATGTTTCTCACATACTTAGTACATTCCATATAGTAATACATACTTTTTGCCTACACTGTATCATAATGTAGGGTCTGACGATGATCACTTGCAACCTACTCATGGCTCAATATTGGAGTTAGTTTTCCTGTTGTTGGTGAGTCCTCATGTTTCAAGGATGCGACCTTTATGATTTCTTATGTTCCTCACGACTTTTATTCTTTATCTTGCTTAGGTAGGAACTTGTCCTACGCCCCGGCCAGACTAGTAGAGGCATGTTAGTTTTTTCTATGTCTATGTTGTCATGTTCATTCAGAGGTTGAGTTTGATTTCTCCTTTATCAATATATTCATGATGATACTTATATTCCGCTTCCATATCTTTAAAGCCTTATTTATATTTACCTTATGTATCCTCATGTATGGTATGCTAAGAGGCTTGGTTGGGGTTTCTCGGGATCATAATCGTCGTGTCGCGTCTAGGGCCTAGCTTGAATCATGAAATCACCTAGATTAACTTTCTACCTCCACCATGATCAATCTACTAGAATTAAAAAATCAAATAAGTGTTAGATTGATGGAAGGACTTACTTTGACGGAGAAAATCAAAGGAAAATTAAAGAAATCGCCTCTCCCTTGCCCTAGTCTAACCTTGAAAGAGTTTTGAGAGTAAAATAACATTTTAGTCTGAAAAATAGCATTTAACTGCGCATAGATTTTGTGGCGTCCCCTCTATGGTGGCTCAGCATGGACAGTTTTCAGTAAAATGGTCATAACATTTTACTCCAGACACCAAATGATACAAACTTAGTGGTGTTGGATAGAAAAATCATAGACATTTAATTTGATAGGTCATTATTATAGTCTAAAAGATATGGTCATTTGAGGTTGACCTTAGTTTAAACTTAAGCCCTAAACTAAATCAATAAGGGCACTTTCACCTAACTTTGTGATAAGGGCATTGTTCGACCTTAATTCATAACTAATATACTTACATACCAAGGAATTGATCCAAACCCTATGAAAAATGAGATTCATATACCTTTACCACATATATTTTCAGTAATGACGGAATAGGTCATTACATAAATAAATACCCAAAAGAAATGTATTACTACTAAATAGATTTTGTTAATACATAATAAACCAGTTAAGATGCTTTCTTACCTTGAGAATCTTCATCATTGATTACATTAGCATTACTAATTGGAATATCATCCTTTTCTTCCCCTTCTTATTTTTTTCTTTTTCGCTCTACTACTATAGGTCCATGGCTAATATTTTCACTAGAATGATCCAAAATATCTATAGAATTATCTTATTCAATCTCTACCGTTGGATATTTTATTTCTACTGTTCTTAGATCAAATATAATGACATTAAAATAAGAACGAACATTGTAGTTGAACATCAAAAAGTACCTAATACTTATTAAGTAATGGTTGTTGAAATTCTTCCATCCTTTGGCTAGCTAAACCTTGAGAATGTTTCAATTCAACCTCTCATGCATCTCCACTAGAAACCTCAAGACACACTATGTCCTTGCAATGTCTGCTGACACTTTCTTTTTGGAATCCTTTGTGAGCAAAAGAAATTTGAATTTAGTTTCATACATTTTGAAATAGGGATAGAAGCGGACCTACATAATTAAAGGTAGACGGTACACACAATATTTTTATTTGACCTATGTTAAATTATCTCACATTAATTAATGGAATGAGTTATAGGTCTTGCCTATTTCTCACCTCATTAGCTAGCTTCTTCTGTTGAATAAGGCAAAAGATTTAAGTTTTACATGATATATATATTTATATAAGGATGTGTCTTACTTTGATACCATGTAAAAATTGAATCTTGGACCTTATTCAATAAAAAAATCTAGTTAATTATGTGAGAAATATGCAAGACCTGCAACTCATTCCATCAATTAATGTGGGATAACTGTGTGTACCATTTATTGTTAATTATATGGATCCACTTTTATCTCCGTTCCAAGATGTATGGAGCTGAATTCAATTTTTTTTACACACGTAGAATTATAGAAGAATTTGTCAGCACATATTGCAAGGACATATTAAACCTTGTGTGTTTTGAGGTTTCTAGTGGAGACGCATGGGAGGTTGAATTGGAATATTTTTAAGGCTAAATTTAGCTAGCCAAATGATGAAAGGATTTTAATGACTATTACTCTAAGTATTTGGTACTTTTTGATGTTAAAATGCAATGTTCGTTCTCATTTTAATGTCATTATATTTGATCTAAGCACAGTAGAAATTGAATATCCAACGGAAGAGATTGAATCATATAATTCTATAGATATCTTGGTTCATTCTAGTGAAAATCTAAGCCATGGCCCTATAATAGAGGAGTGGGAAAAAAAGACAAGGGGAAGAAAAGAATGATATTGCAGTTAGTAATGCTAATGTAATCGATGAAGAAGAGCCTCAAGGTAAGAAAGCATCTTAACTGGTTTATTAGATATTAGCAAAATGTATTTAGTAGTAATACATTTCTTTTAGTTATCAAAATCAAGAAATAAGTGAAAGTTGTGAGGAGCACGAACAACAACCCAACATTGATATTGGTAAGAGCAAAAACTTGTTATATTTGTTAAACTAATTAATAGCTTGTCTTTGGTATAATTAGATACTTGTATATATCAACGTGAGTATAACTTATAAATGAGATCCTTAATCTTCCTTAAAACCAAGTAGTAACTCCCATGTTTCAATTTATGTGATTTAATTTGAATAGACACAATTGTTTAAGAATAAAATGAATATTATTGTTGTAACTAGTGATTATAAACATGTCTTAACACTAAAATATATGATCATAAGATATAAAACTTGTGGTTTTAAATATTTCATAACACTTTAATTGAAATTATGTCGCAGTAGTTGCAATACTTATATTAAATTTGCTGCAAATCAGGAGGACAACGAAGCTAATAGTGGAAGTGAAGAAGATGGCCCAAAGAAGAGCAGTTGATACAGCTTAGTGAACCGTAATAGTGACAATTCGTATTATGAAATTGTTATAAAAAAACACTACTTCTTTGGTAAGGTTCAATAAATTTGTACATTCTATTTTCTTGTAAGCTAGATTTTTCATTGTACTAATTATTTTTTAAAAAATCTAACGATCATATTTGTTTGATGAATATGTTTATTAGATTATGAGATTTGTCAAAAGGATATGCAAAATTGACATAAAGAAAATAAGTCTTGTTAATGAAAAAGAAAAAGAGTGGAGAGTGAAAAAGTGCATATTGGGCGTGCGATTATCATAGAAAGAGGAAGCGCTGAATCTCGAACACATAACAAGATCGCTAGTGGTGACACTTGTCACTTCAAGTTGATTTAGGGCCATGTTGATGTTAATGCTTTGCATGTTCAGAAGATCCCAACACCTTGTTCCTTGAATATCTCGACTTATTAATTCTACTGGTATCTGCTACCTCCTATTAAATATTAAATTCATATTATATGTTCACACTCTAAGACTCCAAATGTTTGTCCTTGGGCGTGAAAGGAGCGTTTTTGGTCAAGGGGATGAAATTTTATATTCTTACATGATTTTGAAAAATTCTCATTGAATTAGATCCATATGTAATTTTCTAAGAAGTATATAATAATTTTGGATATAAATGAACAGTGCACAAGGAAAGAAAGTAAAGTTGCATAAAAATAAAATTTGAAAATCGTCAGTGAATCCAAGATTGAAAAGAGAAATTAAAGAAGAACGTGAAGAAAGTACTTATAAGACGATATAATTCATGTGAGTAAGAAATGATTTGAAAAAAACTTGGGAGGAGGAATGTTAGAAGATGAGTTCCCAATAGAAGAGTCACTGGACTTGTTTATCACGACTGTAGTTGAGCAAAGGATGAACATGTCATGCCTCAAGAGGGTACCCTAGGCGCGACCGGCACTCGAAAGCCATTTCTGGCCTCCAAGCAAACCACCTGATTCAGTCACACTATCACTCATTCATATTCACTCAGAGGGAGATTCAATCATAGACACATTATTCATAATATAAGGGCCGAGGGCCAATCACTATCAACTCATCGATACAATATAATAAGACTTCTTCAAAATAGCAGTCCAACCTTCCCACGCTCTAGTCTATGAAACCTCTATCAAAGTCTAGAAGGTGCCAATGACAAGCCCATGGCTACCAACATTCCAAAATAAAAGAAACAACAACAAACTATACAAGGAAACTCAACATCCTACGGAAACTAGGAAGACTCACCAACTGGCTGGAAGTGTATGTGGATCTTCAACAGAGCGCCGGTTGATAATCTCAAGTATCTGTCGTTGCATCATAAAATGATGCAGGCCAAATGGCGTCAGTACATGTAATGTACGAGTATGTAAAATGGCCGGATGAAACAAACATCACGAAAGCATCAATATCAACTCAAGATCCCAACTCATATATATATAACAACTTACTCAAGTGTCCTAAGTCTAATAAGAAGTGATTTAGACCGGACCAAATCTCATGCCACTCAACTCAACTGACTCGGAGTACTATCAAGACCTAAATAGGAGTTTCTCTTATCCGACAACCATCACTTATGAGCCAGTGAAAGTATAATAAACCGATGTTGTTGCCGCGTCCGTTCATACTTTGCCAGGGTATGAACGAATCAACCAATCATGGATCCAATCCAACCAAGTCCTATAATGTTAGGACAAACATCTTGGGGAAACATCCGACTTTAACGGTTCGATCCCCTCCTACGTTTGGCGACGTAGTTATTGGGTTCGAGTATGGACTTTACTCTTACCCAATTCAGTGCTCGATACTCCTTCCAAGACTCAATGCTCATAAAACTCCATCCAATCGACTCAATCAAATCATATCGACAAGTCTCATTTAAACCTTGTCTACTCATCCACTCTAGCACAATCAATCATCTCTAAATCATATCTTTCAAGAGAAATTTAAAGGCACATTTATAGCAACATGTGAACATAACCAATCATTTCCTCTATCCATTTAATCAATCTTTGAAACTCATTACAACTCCGAGGCCTTAAATCAACAATTCAAGGTAAGCATCATTTTTAAGAAGATAGCAACCTTTATCAAAATCTATATAATTAAGAAGTACAATAAAGCATGTTTAACAACTCATCTTCATCAACTCACACTCACATCAAGGCTCTTTTAGGGACTTCGTAGCCCAACAACATCGACACATATAGAATCAATAAATAGGGAACAAAACTCACTCAAACATAAACCATACCAAGAAACTCCATTTACATGGACATCTAACCTCAAAGCAAGAGTAGGGCACATGGGTGGACTCAACCCATGTTTTGGATAGCCTTACATACCTTAGAATAGATTCTTGAAGAAACCTTGTTGTTGGGTCTTCAATGGCAACTTGAATCTTGAAGCTCTTGGAACAACTCTTTGCTAGGAATGGAAAAGAAGAAGAGAGAGAGAGAGAGAGACTCCTAGGGCTTTTTAGAGAGAGAGAGGGGGGCTGCAATTGTGATCCCAAAATGCCCAAAGATGATACATATATAATTTGGGATATTTCCCAAATTGCCCCTTCTTAAAAGTTCTGAAAAATAGGCAAAAATGCCTCTGGCGCAATAGTGGCGCGTCGCGCCATTGCAGTGCCAGGCATATTTCGCCTAAAACCTGCACATCGGCTAGTGGCGCGCCGCTCCAAGGACCGAACTACTGAGGCACATTCTTGGCGCGATAGTGGCGCGTCGCACCCTTACAGCGCCAAGGCCAATATTTTCTGGGTTCTGGAAATTGGTTTGAAAACCCCGCACACCTCGTAGTGGCACGCTGCGCCAGGGGCCAAACTACTGAGGCATGTTCCTGGCGCGATAGTGGTTTGTCGCGCCACTGCGGCGCCAAGCCCAGTTTTCCAGCAATTTCAACCCAGGCCTGAAAATCCCTGCTGTGCTAGTTCATCTTAGGATCGTCATATCTTTTGACTCCGAACTCCAAAAATTACATTCTTGGTGGCGTTGGAAAGAAGACTCAATGACCTTTAATTTAATGAGTCGTGGTCTACTCAGATTGTCGTCTTTCAAAAGATAGGGTCATTAGAAGTCGACCCCATATACGAACTCATCCTAAAACTTAGCCACGACGAACCTTTTGGACTTAGCTTGGTCTTAGGGGTCCTCTTTGACCCCACATCACCTCCAACCCTCTTCAATTCCTCAGGGACTCATCTTAACTCAAGAACATACTTTGAAATAATTACGATTGACCCTACATGTGTATAAGGAAGGTCCAAATTTTAGGGAGAAATTTTGAGGGGTGTTATATTATTTCCCCCTTGGGATCATTCTTCCTCGAATGACGAGCAACCAAGAACGGACTCGGGGTACAAATCACAATCAACATTTCAGTCATTCAACCAATCAAATTCTCAAACAATTATCAATCAAAACACAAAATGCATAAATGAATTCAAGTCAAGGAAATGGATATTACCTTCAACATTCTCCTCGGTAGGCACGAATAGATGTGGATATTTAGATTTCATGGCTTCCTTCGCTTCCCATATGGCCTCCTCAACAATTTGGTTCCTCCACAGGACTTTGACTGAGGCGATCTCTTTGTTCCTCAGTGTTCGAATTCGGCGATCAAGAATTTAGACCGGAACCTCCTTATAAGACAAGCTATCCTTAATTCTAATGCTATCAATGGGGACTACCAATGAGGGATCGCCCAAGTACTTTTTCAACATCAAAATGTAGAACACCGGATGAATAGAGTATAGCTCTGAGGGTAACTCCAACTCATAGGCAACACTCCCAATCTGCCTCAAAATCTGGTAAAGACCAATATATCGAGGAATGAGCTTCCCCTTCCTTCCAAACCTCATGACGCCATTCATGGGTGACACCTTCAGGTATACCCAATCACCCACCTCAAATTCTAAGTCTCTCTTCCTCACATCGGTATAAGATTTTTGGCGGCTCTGGGCTGTCTTTAGCCTATCTTGAATAACTCTTACATTCTCTATGGCTTGGTGAACAAAATCAGGCCCAATCAACTCAACTTCACCAACTTCAAACCACCCAATGGGTGATCTACACCTCCTCCCATACAAGGCTTCATAAGGAGCCATTTGAATGCTTGCATGATAGCTATTGTTATATGCAAACTCTATGAGAGGTAAGTGATCATCCCAATTTCCCTTGAAGTCAAGCACACATGCCCTTAACATATCTTCTAATGTCTGGATGGTGCGCTCTGCCTGGCCATCTGTCTGGGGGTGGAAAGCCGTACTCAAGTTCACCTTCGAACCCAGTCCCTTCTGAAAGGATTTCCAAAATTGGGAAGTAAATTGAGCTCCTCTGTTTGAGATGATAGAAAAGGGAACCCCATGCAGTCTGATGATCTCTTGAATGTATAACTTTGCATAATCTTCTGCGGTGTCAGTCGTCTTAATCGTCAAGAAGTGAGCTGATTTCGTCATCCTATCCACAATCACCCAAATCGAATCGTGTTGCTTTTGGGATTTTGGCAAACCAGTGATAAAGTCCATGTTGATCATCTCCCACTTCCATTCCGGAATTTCTATGTTTTGGGCTAAACCACATGGACTTTGATGCTCAACCTTCACCTATTGGCAATTCGGGCACTTGGAAACGAATTCCGCAATATCTCTCTTTATCCCACTCCACCAATAGATTTCCCTCAAGTCATGGTACATTTTCGTAGAGCCCAGATGAATAGAGTATCTAGAACTATGCGCTTCGGCCATAATCCTTTCTCAAACATCATCGACATCAGGTACACACAATCTATTTTGGTACCTCAACACACCATCTCCCCCTTTGGTAAAGACCATTACTTCTTGTTTGTGAACAACTCCCTTCAATTTGAGAAGGACGGGATCTCGGTCTTGTTTCTCCTTTATCTTTGCCACAAGTGAGGATATAGACCCATTCTGAACAGTAACTCCGCCTTCATTGTTCTCTTCCAGACGAACTCCCAATCGGGCTAATCTATGTACCTCATTTGCCAATTCCCTCCTTCCCTCCTCTACATGGGAAGTGCTACCCATAGACAACCTGCTAAGAGCATCAGCAACAATATTAGCTTTACCTAGATGGTAGAGGATGCTCATGTCGTAGTCCTTGAGTAGCTCGAGCCATCTCCTTTTCCTCAGGTTGAGTTCCTTCTGGCCGAAGACGTATTGTAAGCTCTTGTGATCGGTGAACATATCAACATGCACTCCATACAAGTAGTGGCGCCAAAATTTAAGCGCAAACACCACAGCTGCCAGCTCAAGGCCATGAGTTGGGTAGTTTCTCTCATGAACCTTAAGTTGTCTTGAAGCATAGGCTATCACCTTTCCCCTCTGCATCAGTACACAGCCCAATCCAATTCTAGATGCATCACAATAGATCACAAAGCCCTCTGGCCCATCGAGCAAAGTCAAGACAGGAGCAGTGGTTAGCTTGGTCTTCAATTTCTGGAAACTCTCCTCACAAGCATCGGACTATTGGAATTTAGCCTTCTTTTGGGTCAGCTTAGTCAATGGCGATAATATGGATGAGAATCCCTCTACAAACCTTCGATAATAGCCGGCCAAACCTAAGAAGCTTCTTATCTCCGTCGAGGACGTGGGTCTGGGCCAATTCTTCACTGCCTCAATCTTCTGAGCATCAACCTGAATACCATCTCCAGATACAATGTGGCCTAGGAAGGCCACTGATGTATGCCAAAACTCACATTTGGAGAACTTTGCATATAATACCTGGTCCCTCAAAGTTTGTAAAACAACTCTAAGATGATAGGCGTGCTCCTCTTCATTCTTGGAGTAGACTAGAATATCATCTATGAATACAATCACAAACATATCAAGATATGGTTTAAACACTCGGTTCATGAGATCCATAAGAGCTGCGGGGGCATTTGTCAACCCAAAGGACATGACCAAAAATTTGAAGTGGCCATAACGAGTCCAAAAAGTGGTCTTCGGGATATCACATTTCCTCACCTTCAACTGATGGTAGCCCGATCTTAGGTCTATCTTTGAGAAACAGGTGGCACCCTGAAGCTGATCAAATAAGTCATCTATTCTGGGGAGAGGGTATTTGTTCTTTACGGTGACCTTGTTCAGCTGCCTGTAATCAATACACATTCTGAGGGACCCATCTTTCTTTCGCAAAAATATGACCGGAGCACCCCATGGTGAGACACTCGGCCTAATGAATCCCTTATCTAACAAGTCTTTCAACTGCTCCTTCAACTCCTTCAACTTAGCCGGAGCCATTCTATAGGGAGGGATTGAGATAGGTTGGGTATCAGGAAGAACATCAATCCCAAAGTCGATCTCCCTATCAGGAGGGACTCCAGGCAGATCTTCAGGAAAGACATCTGGAAACTCGTTGACAATCGGGACCGACTCAAGGGATGGAGACTCAATATCGTCATTTTTCACTCGAACGAGGTGATAAATACACCCCTTTGAGATTAGCCTCCTAGCCCTAAAGTAAGAAATAAACTTACCCTTAGGCACAACAGGACTACCCTTCCACTCTATGACAGCCTCATTCGGGAATTTGAACTTAACGATTTGGGTCCTACAGTCAATAGAAGCATAACAGACATAAAGCCACTCCATGCCAAGGGTTACATCAAAATCAACCATGTCCAACTCAACTAGGTCGGCCAAGGTATCCCTGTGATGAATTGACACAGTGCAATCTCTATAGACTCTCTCAGCCAAGACAGAATCACCGACCGGAGTAGCTACACTGAAAGGCTCAAGAAGGCATTCAGGAATTTTATTGAATTTACTAGCCACGTAAGGAGTCACAAAATATAGGGTGGCAC
The DNA here is from genome assembly GCF_947179165.1 of Solanum dulcamara. Taxonomy (NCBI): domain Eukaryota; kingdom Viridiplantae; phylum Streptophyta; class Magnoliopsida; order Solanales; family Solanaceae; genus Solanum; species Solanum dulcamara. The sequence goes on along the minus strand of NC_077237.1, from coordinate 66,397,388 downwards.
CCGAATCCATCAATACATAACAATCAAGAGAAGAGACTTAATCATACCCGTCACGACGTTTGGAGAGTTCTCCTGATCTTGGCGACTACCCATGGCATATAAACGGTTTGTACCTCCCCTCGTGCCTGAAGTAGTGCCCCTCTGATCACCCCTAGCCGGTGGTGCGGTAGTAGAGAACTGGGCCTTGTCTCCCCATGCTAGACACTCCTTCTGAAAATGGTTCATTTGGCCGCATTTATAAAAACCGGCCCTCCCCGCTCTGCACTCTCCCAAGTAGAGCTTACCACACTTGACGCATGGTGGCTTACCTTGCGAACCTTAACCCACGCTAGCTTGGGATTGAGAACCTTGGGGTTTGAAATTCTAGCGACTCTGTCCTTGCCAGTCATACCTGTTCTGCAGCATAGGTGCACTTGCGATAGATGAGGCATAATTGGGAGGCCTCTTCTGGAAGAAGGACCTGTTGCCCTTGTTTTGCCTCTGATTATCCTCATGCCCGGCTGATCTTGCCTTCTTGCTCAGATGCTCCTCTCTGTATTTTCTTTTATCATCCTCCACTTGTTGAGCATACACCATTAGTCTCGAAATATCCATGTCTGAGATCAACAATGCTGTTTTGCACTCCTTCTTCACATGCCTCCCTAATCCGGAGACGAACTTCCTCATCTTTGACCTCATATCTGGGATCATTTCTGGAGCATACCTGGACAGCTGGATGACTTCAGGCCATACTCCTTAACTGTCATGCCTTCTTGTTTCAGATTCACAAATTCCTCCACTTTCGCTTCCCTCAATTCTCGGGGAAAGAAGTGGTCAAGAAAAGCTCCTTCAAATTCATCCCACATAGCAGGTTCAGCATCCTCACCTCTACCTTTTTCCCATTGGTTATACCAAATGTTTGCTACATCCTTGAGTTGATAAGACACCAACTCAACCCCCTCAATTTCCATAGCATGCATAGCTTTCAGAATTTTCCACATCTCATCAATAAAGTTTTGTGGCTCTTCATCAACCTTAGAACCCATGAATGCCGGCGGATTCATTCTCAGAAAGTCTCGAATTCTGGCCGCAGCAGACGGCTCTTGGGAACAAGAGCTGGGAGTTGGCGAACTCTGGCTACCATTTCGAGCAGCCATTAATTGAGTGAGCATTGTAATTGCCCCTCTAAATTCTGCCTCTGACGTGGGTGCAGGCGGGGTAGCAGGCACTTGAGGTGCCTCCGCATATCTCGCAGGCCGGCCTCTAGCCCTTGTCGGGCGTACCTCTGACTGGGTCATATCTTTGTTATCAACATTCCTCTGGCTAGCCGTACGTTTTGAAGGCATTATCTGTAACGTACAAACGCACGAATTAGAAAGGAGTTTTATAGAGTTTAACTCTATCGCACGAATTCCAGAGTATGAAAGAAGTGAAACAATTCCTAATGTCTTGTAGCCTCCTGATTATAAGTGTGGTGCACAACACACCCATAAGCAAGACTCTACTAGACACGGCTTCATAGACTCCCTAGGACACTTGAACTCTATTCTCTGATACCATGTTTGTCACGCCCTGGGAGGGTACCCTAGGCGCGACCGGCACTCGAAAACCATTTCTGGCCTCCAAGCGAACTACCTGATTCAGTCACACTATCACTCATTCATATTCACTCAGAGGGAGACTCAATCATAGACACACTATTCATAATATAAGGGCCGAGGTCCAATCACTATCAACTCATCGATACAATATAATAAGACTTCTTCAAAATAGCAATCCAACCTTCCCACGCTCTAGTCTATGAAGCCTCTATCAAAGTATAGAAGGAGCTAATGACAAGCCCGTGGCTACCAACAATCCAAAATAAAAGAAACAACAACAAACTATACAAGGAAACTCAACATCCTCCGGAAACTAGGAGGACTCACCAACTGGCTGAAAGTGTATGTGGATCTTCAACGGAGCGCCGGTTGATGATCTCTAGTATCTGTCGCTGCATCATAAGACGATACAGGCCAAATGGCGTCAGTACATGGAATGTAAGAGTATGTAAAATGGCCGGATGAAATAAACATCACGAAAGCATCAATATCAACTCAGGATCCCAACTCATATATATATAACAACTCACTAAAGTGTCCTAAGTCTAACAAGAAGTGATTTAGACCGGACCAAATCTCATGCCACTCAACTCAACTGACTCGGAGTACTATCAAGACCTAAATGGGAGTTTCTCTTATCCGACAACCATCACTTATGAGCCAGTGAAAGTACAACAAACCGACGTTGTTTCCGCGTCCGTTCATACTTTGTCAAGGTATAAACGAATCAACCAATCATGGATCCAATCCAACAAAGTCCTATAATGTTAGAACAAACATCTTGGGGAAATATTCGACTTTAACGGTTCGATCCCCTCCTACGTTTGGCGACGTCGTTATTGGGTTCGAGTATGGACTTTACTCTGACCCAATTCGGTGCTCGATACTCCTCCCAAGACTCAATGTGCATAAAACTCCATCCAATCGACTCAATCAAATCATATCGACAAGTCTCATTTAAACCTTGTCAACTCATCCACTCTAGCACAATCAATCATCTCTAAATCATATCTTTCAAGAGAAATTTAAAGGCACATTTATAGCAACATGTGAACATAACCAATCATTTCCTCTATCCATTTAATCAATCTTTGAAACTTATCACAACTCTGAGGCCTTAAATCAACAATTCAAGGTAAGCATCATTTTTAAGAAGATAGCATCTTTTATCATAATCTATATAATTAAGAAGAACAATAAAGCATGTTTAACAACTCATCTTCATCAACTCACACTCACATCAAGGCTCTTTTAGGGACTTCGTAGCCCAACAACATCGACACATATAGAATCAAATAAATAGGGAACAAAACTCACTCAAACATAAACCATACCAAGAAACTCCATTTTCATGGACATCTAACCTCAAAGCAAGAGTAGGACACATGGGTGGACTCAACCCATGTTTTGGATAGCCTTACATACCTTAGAATAGATTCTTGAAGAAACCTTGTTGTTGGGTCTTCAATGGCAACTTGAATCTTGAAGCTCTTGGAACAACTCTTTGCTAGGAATGGAGAAGAAGAAGAGAGAGAGAGAGAGAGAGAGAGAGACTCTTAGGGCTTTTTAGAGAGAGAGAGAGGGGCTGCAATTGTGATCCCAAAATGCCCAAAGATGATACATATATAATTCGGGATATTTCCCAAATTGCCCCTTCTCAAAAGTTCTAAAAAATAGGCAAAAATGCCCCTGGCGCGATAGTGGCGCGTCGCGCCATTGCAGTGCCAGGCAGATTTCGCCTAAAACCTGCACATCGGCTAGTGGCGCGCCGCGCCAAGGACCGAACTACTGAGGCACATTCTTGGCGCGATAGTGGCGCATCGCGCCCTTACAGCACCAAGGCTAATATTTTCTGGGTTCTGGAAATTGGCTTGAAAACCCTGCACACCTCGTAGTGGCGCGCCGCGCCAGGGGCCAAACTACTGAGGCATGTTCCTGGCACGATAGTGGAGCGTCGCGCCACTGCGGCGCCAAGCCCAGTTTTCCAGCAATTTCAACCCAGGCCTGAAAATCCCTGATGTGCTAGTTCATCTTAGGATCATCATATCTTTTGACTCCGAACTCCAAAAATTACATTCTTGGTGGTGTTGGAAAGAAGACTCGACGACCTTTAATTTAATGGGTCGTGGGACACTCAGATTGTCGTCTTTCAAAAGATAGGGTCGTTAGAAGTCGACCCCATATACGAACTCATCCTAAAACTTAGCCACGACGAACCTTTTGGACTTAGCTTGGTCCTAGGGGTCCTCTGTGACCCCACACCACCTCCAACCCTCTTCAATTCCTCAGGGACTCATCTTAACTCAAGCATATACTTCGAAATAATTACGATTGACCCTACACATGTACAAGGAAGGTTCGAATTTTAGGGAGAAATTTTGAGGGGTGTTACAGAACAGTTGTTGAGGAAATAATTTTATTGGACAAAGCTATAATGTGGCGCAGACTTATAAGGCAAAAGAGGTAGACCTAAGAAGTTGCCCTAAAATATGAATGAAGAAATTAATAACTATTTTATTTTAGAAAAACACATGAGTAGTGTTTGACTAGAGATTTCGAATCAGATTTTTTTAATTTATCTCCAAGAAAAATTTAAAATTTCACGCATATTTTTGAAGAAATTTCACTTTCACTAAAGTTTAATTTTTTTCAAACAAAATACATGTTCAAAGACAACTTCAAGTCCCAAAAATTATGACTTTAAATACTCAAATTTTTAAATTTCAGGTTTCCACTTTAAAAATCTATGGCTAAACAAGAAGTAATATAGATCATGTGTGCCACTTGGTATGGTGTTATTTATTGCCTTCAGATAGTTTTTGTTGGTTTGATTTTTAAAAAGCATCTACTTTGGATGTGCTAGAATCTTAAATGAACCCATTTATATTCATCCAATTTTAAAAAGTATATTCATCCGAATAGTATGACACATAATTCTTAGCAACGTTTAAATACTCCATTTGTTCTCTTTTATTTATTCATTATTTCAAATATAGATTTCACTTTTACTTGTTATTTTTGGCATATTCATGTTTTACCCTTAACATTAATTGCTTATTCTCCAAATTATTTCTCAAGATCTAATATTAAACACCAATTTATAGAGATGGTATGATAAAATAGTCATGTCAAACATTATGTATGTACAAATACATCTTCAAATCAGTCCGACGGAAAATATATTGTGATTCAACATGTGTTAGTTATAGGAGTGCATCTTCCCAAGTCACTCCTTGTACCAAATTTTAGAATGCATACATTGTTAAAAGTCAAAAAAGGATGCACTAGAAACAAATACATTAGAATTTGGACGTCGTGATAGCTGCATCCGCTGCTAGCACACTGACGGTCAAGTTGCTTAAATAAGAGCCAAAGGCACCCCATTTTCTAATTCTCTTAGAAGAGATGAGCAACAAGAAATTGTAATGTAAGTTTAGAGAAAATAAGGTGTCCAATACTCTTTATGTGTTAAACATACAAGGACCAGAAACTCTCTGAGTATTTACAGTTAAAAGGCAAAAGAAAGCACAAGGTGTTGAACCCACCATGACATAAAACCCAAGACACGAAAATACTGCGATCCAGAGCCCTCAAAGACACAAAAATATGGAAATGGAAACAACGGTATATATATTAAACTGAATCTCAAACTTTCACCAGAACACAGGTTGCACAAGAACAAGAGATAAGGCCAATCAGACCCGCAAACAGCATAGGAACATGAATCCAGCCATGGTGACGAAAACAATGCTTCAGTTCTAACAACACCAATCACTTTCTTTGAGTATTATACATTTAGGTAATTTCATACTAAAAGCAATTATGCACCAGAATCAAGGAAGACGGGAAAGGATAACTTTGTTTACGACACCAACAGGCAACGCATAAGCAGGATCTATAGGTTTCAGTCCTGGATATTCAAGAAGTGAAAGCCCTGCAGTGCAGAAAATACAAAGGAATAAGTTATGACAGTCGGGTCTGAAAAGTCAACTTTAACTATACAGAAAAAGTGAACCAGGATAACGAAGTTGACAACTATCGGTTCACCACTTTTATGGAAATGTTCGGACTGATAAACAAACTCATTCAACAACTTAGTTATGCAGTTACAACTTTATAGCAAGTGGATCTAATGGGGTTGACTTAATAAATCATTTCAATATTCCTATTCATCATTTGCCTTTTAAAATAAATTTATATCTCTGAAATCATCTCAGATGCAGGAGATTATTGTAATTTCTTCTAAAGACAAACATGTATGCACATCATTTTACTAACCTCCCCACTCCTCCATCAGAAAGTTGGCATAATTGATTGAATTGCTAACACACCCATGGTGGGGGTGTTTGTAACTAATGATCCTTAATCACGTTCATGGCTAACACACCCATGTTGGGTGTTATTCCAAGATACCACATTAGTTGTCAGAAAGGTTGGAGTCATGGCTCACGTTAATGTGAATGGCTGATTATGAACACCCTTGTTAGCTCAGAATCTTATTCAAGGTAATGACATGTACTACAACATGTAAGTAACAAACCATATTGTAACAAAAGATTTTTTATGATTTAGATCAGGGTCATGTATTCTTAACAAACTTCGAAGCTTCCATCTCTCATCAGATATGAAGTTATCATGCTCAAAAGTAAGACATCCACATGTCATTACAGACAAAACTATGCAAACCATTTTAAAAAGCATGATCATCTAACTCCTACCAGCGATTCCAAAGTAAGTGTGGAAGACGTCAACCGCGTCATCTGGCCTATCTGAAATTCCACCCTTCTCTTTATCCTACATTTACCAAGGAAGGTAAGTTTTGTAAGTTGATGAGAGAGTCATACAATTACATGAAAATATGATATCTATGACTAAAATTCAACTGAAACAACTGGTCAAATGCAGAGTAACCTGACAGTCCAAAATAAATTTGGCAAGCTTCTCCTTGTCGATCCAGTGCACTCTGTCAATCATGATTAAGCTGGAGAGAACCCACCAAGAGTAGCAGACCTAAGAGGAAACAATAGGGATATCAATGAAGCTCAAGTGACATACAAATAGAAAGTTCAATTTAGCATGAATAACCAACATCAGGAAGCTTCTCAGGACGCCCATTTAGACCTCCAGATTTGACTTGTCTTTCGCATAACCACCAACCAAGGAGGTCCTTATCAACATGATGCAGAGAACCAGTTATTGCAAGAGCTCCGACACAACAGAAAACTGCAATGCAGAGGCATAGAAACGATTGCAGTACAGTAATGCAGCAGAAAAATGACTCACATACGATAAGAAGACTAGCGAAAGATGGAAACTAAATGTAACACAAGGAGGTTAAATACAAACAGATAGCCAAAACCATGCTCCCTCCTTCTAACTTTTCACGGATACTATGGCTTTTGACTAATTGTCGTCTAAGTAGCTCGGACTCGGGTGTGGGTGTCCGAGACACTCTCTGATTCGGCAAAATCTAAATTGTAAGATTTGGGGATACGAATCCGGGTATGGATACAGGTGCGGGGATTCAGCTAAAAATATTCAATATTATAAAAATATAGTTATTAAGATAAAAGATACTCTTTCCCACAGAAAAGAAAAAGAAAGTCATTCAAGACCTTCCACCAATTCTCCTTACAGATCATTGTTACTGTCTACCATAAGTCGAACACAGCCGCTTGAATATTTAGCATCTCTCTGTTTGGCTTGACACATGAAGCAATGTATATTGACCAAGAGGAAAAGTATCTTGGTCAAAGTATCTAATGTGGGTTGATGGAATCCCACACGTATCTCGCACCCGCACCCGTCTGATGTATCTGATGTGGGTTGTCCACGGACTCTTGGTCAAAGTATCTGATGTGGGTTGACTGAGTCCCACACATATCCCGCACCCGCACCTGCACGCGTCTCGTGTCGACACGGGTGCGGTAGCAAAAATAAAGAGTCTGCGCAACTTTAGATGCTCATATACATTGAATGATAAATAAAATATTTTATTAGGAGAAACAAACTCCTCCAGCAGATCCCGTTTGTTCCATGCAAAAGAAGAGACAAGCAAAATAGAAGATTTTTATTTCAGAGCATTCTCAGTTAGTTTGCATCAGTTCATTTAAAGCAGATAATGCCCATAAAGGATCACAGTACTCTATCCATTGCTCATGACTGACTATTTCATATCTTTTGACAGCTTGAATATCATGCGACACCAGTACCTTCTCATTGATGATCTTAATGCTTCAGTTATTGCCAACTAATCCGGGTTTCTGGTATGACTTATAAGTGCTAATTGTCATGATTGTATATAAAAATTATGCTATTATGAGACCCTAATTACAATAACTTAGGAGTGGAATCCTGGATTTACTGGAACATGAAATGTTAAAATCTTGCAAATATTTTGCATCTCTGGAACAAACATAATACAGAACTCAAATCAGATAGGGGCTCTTGTTCATGTTTTAGTTCATACAACTATAGGAAGTATGAAAAAAATCATTTATTTCTTTGTTCAACATACTTTGCCCAGCATGAGATTCTGCTCCAGGTGTGCATCCAAATCCACCATCCACATTCTTGCAACTTACAATATATTTCACTGCTTTTGCAACATCAATTCTATCCAACTGGCGCAGCAATGCTAGAGAACAGATTGCAATGTAAGAAAACCTAAAAGAAGACTTAATTTAGGTCATACATTCTAAAATTACTATTATTTGTTCCAAAAATCTAAAATGAAGGACAAATCGCTGCTAGTATAAGTAAAATTTAAAGAAAATAAAATATGTGAATACTACACTGACGCATGCTGAAATATTAGAACAGTAAGCAAAATGAGCAGCTATTACCGTGTATCAACTTCACCCCACATGTCACCAGAAAAGGATCCATTTTCATTTTGCAGGCCTGCAATATCTGGCCGAAAAGTCAAGTTTATCCTTGGCTACAGATCCTCAATTGCTTTTTAATGGATTCAAAGCCAATTACATTAATATTAATCAACTGATGAGTGCCTTCTACATTAGTTTCACCATATTTTAGGTGTCAGAGCAATCTCACCAAATGACCCAAACATATCCAAGTACTGATTTCCGAGGTTATTGGCAAAACAGTCAATGCTATTAGTGCTACAAACTTCATACAAATACATATAGGTGAGATCTAAGAGGTCCATGGACAGGAACTCCAGTGCAATGATAGATTCCAGAAGAAGTGATGAAGGATACAGCTTGACACCTTATCAACGTCAAGAACATGTAGTTTATCAAATAGGGCCAAGACTTGAATTGCACTAAGTGTATACAGCATATGTGGATCATGGCCAATATTACCACCAAACATATCCAAGTACTGATTTCTGAGGTTATTGGCAAAAACAGTCAATGCTATTAGTGCTACAGACTTCATACAAATACATATAGGTGAGATCTAAGAGGTCCATGGACAGGAACTCCAGTGCAATGATAGATTCCAGAAGAAGTGATGAAGGATACAGCTTGACACCTTATCAACGTCAAGAACATGTAGTTTATCAAATAGGGCCAAGACTTGAATTGCACTAAGTGTATACAGCATATGTGGATCATGGCCAATATTACCACCAAATCCACCTGCATATTGGACAAATAGAGAAGTGAACTTTTACATAAAGACCATGTAGAGTAACTTTAACAATTAACTCTTCCACAAGGGAGAGAAAAAGAAACAAAAACTATAAAAGAAAACCATCCTCAATACAGAAGCTGGCAGACTAGCTGCAGGACAGTTGGAAATATGTACAAAGTTTACTGTCACAAAACAAAACGAAGTGCAAGAAAACACACCAGCTTCATGTTGGCACTGCATGACCCATGAAATAACTTCATCTTGATCCACAGCATCAAGCTTTCTCAAAATATCAAGAGTTGTCAATCCCCAGTATGCCCCATTTAACCTCAGATGCTCCATCACCACAGATTCAAAATCATCTTTCCTCTGAAGTTATATGAGCACATTTTAGAGATAAAAATAATATCATGGATACACATATACAGTAAGCCAACAATCCACAAACAATTTATTTATTTTTTAACTACGTTTACTCATGCTGCAACTGAACATAAAATATTTGCAGGTCAATCACAGCTACGAAATTAGGGGATTCATTTCTCCTAGAGTTATTGAACATTCTTTGTCCTTACTAACTTCCACATTGAAGTCTACTAGAAAACACATGAATTAATTGTTCCCAATTCCATTTAACCTTTGCCTGTTTGTTAAGAAATATTTTGTCTTCCAGTAGTATGTTTGAGCAGTGCCAGTCATATGTAAGAAGTAGATATGCATACCAGAAAATCCGATGCAGAGAAGTAGAAAAATTACCCGTGAACAAGTAATGCAATAACAAATATAATATAAAATGAAACGGAAAAAAAAAAGTAGATCTGGAACAAGATGAGTATAGACAAGAAAGAGTTGTTCGGATAGTAAGCACCCGTTACTTCCAACCCTAAGGTTGTGAGTTAGAATCACTAAGGGAGCAATAAGGCGGGAGCTCCTAGGGAGGGGTTTTAAAAAAAAAGAACAAGATGAGTACCTTTTCAACTGCTAAAATGTACTTAACATGCTTTTCCACCTGCAGTTCTCCCATCTGCAGTTATTATGGCACATAAGTTAGATTATGATAATAGGCATAAGTGTGTCAAAACAAAAAGAATTAACCCTAAACAAAATGTTGAACTCCATTCATAACATCCCAGTCTCAAATTTGTAATCCAGCTTCGCCAACACCATAACTAAGTTTCCTGCTTTATCATTGACCCAAAGGTCCCAAACTAAATAACGCTAAAGGGATACTGCAATATCCAAATATACAAGTACAATGAAAAGAACAATGTAACAAGAAATGGACATTTAAGTAGCTTTACGTTTCTTGTAGTGAAGACATCAAGATATTTGCTCTTACCTAGAAAACAGGAAGAGGAAAAGCAAAGCAGGATTAAAATAAGCTATGATTTCAAAATAGAGTTCACCCGTCCAAAAAGGCTCACGGGAATACGAAAAAGAAAATCCAACTTCGCCATTGTTCTAAAACCCCAAAAAACATGGAAAAAAAAAAGAGTTTAGTTTATGTCGCCGTGCAAATGAATGTTAACACCTCTTGCCTGTACATTTTAAAGTCTGTTTTTTTAAAAAAAAAAAATCTGCAGCCAAGGGAAAACCTATTTGACTCATCCAAAGGGCTCTTCAGAGTGGCAACCAAAAAAAAGTAGGGCGTGCAAATGTCTACTGGGATGGAAAACTAAAATGCTATACATTGAAACATTCCTTTAGTTTCCAAAAGCTTGTAAAAGGCTCAAGAATTCGGACCTTTTCACTAAGGGGAAAGTGTGAGAGGCACCCTTCGAGGACCAACTAATTATTAGGTTCAGTTATCAGTTGCTTCAAAGGAAACACCAAAAGGGAGGGGAAAGAAAAACACATTGCACATCCCTGCACTATCCTTACATACTTCTCCCTATATGTTATGTAGTTTGAAATAAAATATACAAGAAAATGCTCTAAAACAACTAAGGTTGTGCACTGGACTTCTTAATAGGTTTTCACTGGTCATAAAACCTAAAATTAACAATTCAAAAACTACAGAAAAAACTATGGTAAATCAACTGAAAATCATGAAAAGGCATCCAATATATCAGCCACAAAAAAGTAGCAATTCTTTCCAATGTTCTTTTTTTCCACATTATTTCACTTAAGCAAAGGGGTCCTAAATCTACGAAACCTAACCATATAAATGCATAAAACCTGAATGGCAAATCATACAATCATAGAGAAATAAAAACCAGTACACCGCTATAGAAAGGTCATCAAACTTGATTAGTTAAGAAGCTCCAATATAGCTAGAATAAAAGCAGCACCATATCGTCATGCTATGCAATTGCACTCCCGACTGACCATTTTGCAGATCTTATACATAGTAATGAAATACCAATACTCCAAAGATCAATAAAACAATATTCCTCAAGAGCAACATGCATCTCAATCCTTTCTTTTGCTGGGTCAGATAATTTACTGCTATCTACAACATTAAGGACCTGGGCAATGAATATGGGAGAATGTATTATAAGCAAGGCATGATACCTCTACTTGATGTTCGGGATGCATGGCTTTGTTTAATGCACAACAGGGAGGCAAGAGGCCAAATCCGAAGATATGCTGGGAGGCATCTTTGACTTTGTAGCTATTGAGTTTGAGAGCTTGGTGATAGTTACTCTCTTGGTATCATGGGTAATGAAAGTGGAATACAATGAAGGATTCAAGTTTCAGCTCTTGAACTTTTCATTAAAACAACAGCCCCAATGAAGGCATATTCAAGAATGCATTGGTTAGATCTGGTTTGCAACTACAATCTGCTTATGGAGTCATTATACATGACTTGACTGTTTTTAGTTGCTACAGATCTCTTGATAAAGAATCTCTGGATAGAGGAACAAATGTTATAGAAAGTTTACTAAGTAGTGATGAAGTTCATTACATGCTTAGCTCCTTAAAAACACTTGTATTGCATAAAAAAAATAAAGGTGAAAACCGAAAAAGCAACTGTTGAAGATTGTGGTACAAGAAGTTACAAGGTTATGTCAACTTTACTTACTGTTATCATATATAAAATGGGAGAAAAGTTTGGATATGGAGCAATATAACAGTAAAAGGACCATCAGAGAGTTCTTCTAGAATGAAACATTTCCTTGCTAATGATTTTTCTGCTGCAATCAATTATTTTCACCAGCAAAGCCTGAGTCGAGTATGTCATTACATCATTAAAGCTCTTGGTTAAGGGGGTAATAGAAAAGGCAACTTGGAGGACATTTCAATACTTATAGGAGGAGATCTCATTACTGAAGAATGTGCTTTGAATCTGAACAAATATCATATTGACATGATTGATACTGCTAAAAGGATTACTATTTACTATTGCCCTTGATGTCACCATCACTATAAATAAAAGTGAGAATAGAAAGCTAATTGAAATGAAAAGTGGGCTGCTACAAAGAGCCATGGAGAAAGGCACCGACATGTTTGATAAACAGAAAACTCAAGAAAATTTGTCAAAAGTTCTCTGGTAGTGTGGTTTGCTATGGCAAACTTCTCTCATTTACCATATGGTAGTTTCCAAAATGACTACTTTTTTTAATAATCATAGTATCCGGGTCAACTTACATGTACCTCGACTAATTTCACGGAATACCCATCATTTCCCATTAGTAATAGGTAGCACCTAACTCTATCCACCAAAGCTAGAACAAATGAAAAAAATCACAGTGTTTTTTGTAGTTTCCAAAATGAGTACTTTCCTGTCATTGAAGTTTCTATAGAATTAATTTTTTTTGACAACTATGTTGTCAAGGCCAGCTTTCGCGCACATTGACTAATTATATGGGATACCTGCCGCCGAGAATAAATCACTAATTGTTTTTGTCTCTGTTGGGGATTGAAGCTGAAACCTCATGGTGCTCACCACTAAGGCACACCCTTGGGTGCTTCTAAAACATTAATTATACCATTTTCTTTCACTTGTTGATTTATGCTTCAGTATATTTTGAAAGTGAGATGAAGATTTAAAGGATCGATGTTGACATGAAGAAAAGAAAGATCCAGGAAGTGGAAAAGCAAGTAGGTCAGCTTGCAAAACAGATATTAAACTCGTATTACGACATGGGAAAGTGAAGTAGAAAATGAGAACACTTGCTATTGCCATTGGTGGTTCAATTCTATTACAAGTGAAAAAGGAGAAAGATGGAAACTTCACTGGGAAAGTCGCCGGAGAAAGTTGATGAGAAGCAAATCACCGACGTTGAGACGGGTTGTTCTTCAATCCCAAACTTAGGGGTCAAATGAAATCAGCACAACAGCATTAGGTACAAATTTTTGCAGGTAGTTAATTTTTTTATAAAAAAAAATTAATTTCTATTATTTATTTAATACATAATTTATGAGCTAAAGTATTTTTAGTTTAAATTGATTTCATAAAGTAAAAAAATCATTATCTGTTATGATATAAACATTGTGGATGTCCGTTCACCCTTTTTTTTCTAATCCCGTTAATCTTTCTTTTCCCCTAACCCAATTAATCGCCTTTTACCCAACCCAATTATTCATTCTTTGGCTTTGTAAATTTGGCTATAAATAGTCATGCCAAAGAATGAAAAATATATAGACATTGATATCTTCTCAACTATTTCTGTCTCTTTTATTGTCTCGTTTTCTTATGTTACTAAATTAATTTATTTTACAACACGTTATCAGCACGAAACTCTAACTTTTTTTTCAGAAAATTAACTTTTATATCAGGTATATCTACTGAAGAAATTTAATTTTTAACTTGTCTTTGTTATTTTTAAATTAATTTTATCATGTCAAACTTGTCAAAATTGGAGTTTGTGGCACTTGATATTTCTGGCAAAAATTATTTGTCATTGATACTTGATGCTAAAATCCACCTTACCGCTAAGGGTCTTGGTGATGCTATAATCGAAGAAAATACAGCATCAAGTCGGGATAAAGCAAAGGTTATGATTTTCCTTCGTCATCATCTAGATGAAAGCCTAAAAGTTGAATACTTGACAGTAAAAGATCCACTTGAATTGTGGAAAGACTTAAAAGGGAGGTATGACCACCTCAGGGCACGGTATTGCCAAGGGCTCATTATGAGTGGATGCACTTACGGTTTTAAGATTTTAAAACTGTAATTGAGTATAATTTTACTGTATTTAGAATAACTTCCCAATTAAAATTATGTGGGGAAACTATAAATGATGAGGACATGTTGGAAAAGACACTAACTACTTTCCATGCCTCTAATGTGATATTACAGTAGTAATACCATGAAAAGGATTTTCAAAAATATTCTGAATTGATCTCATGTCTTCTGGTGGCTGAGCAACATAATGCCCTTTTAATGAAAAATCATGAAGTCCGTCCCACTGGAACTGCCCGTTACCGAAAGCAAATATGGTAGAACCACATGGCCAGTCTGAAAGAAGACAAAATAAAAATCATGGCCACAATAATGTGCGTGGAAGTGGCAATGGCAGAAGATGATATAATAATCATCATGGTGGTAGTCAACATAAAAGGAATAACAATATCAGTTCTCAAAGTGGCCCTTCAAGAAGTAACTGTCATCGTTGTGGCATGAAAGGCCATTGGAAATATGAATGTCGGACACCTGAGCATTTTGTAAGACTTTATCAAAATTCATTCAAAAGAAAGGCAAATAGAGGTGGTGCCTCTTCTTCAAATACTCGGATAGAGTCACACTTAGCGTTTGAAAATAATGTTGAGGCAGGACCTTCGCATAATAATAATGTTGAAGCAAATCTAGCTTTGAAGGATGACGATTTTAATGACCTCAATGATATTACTCATTTGGAGGTTGAAGACTTTTTTAAGGATTATAATTGATTTTTAATTTCATTGTATGATTTTCAATAATTTGTCATTTTTATGTACCTTGAATTATCGTATTTTTACGTTTATCTATTAAAAAAAGGGAGGGACTTATGTTTTTCTAGCAAAACTCACTCCTTTTGTGTCCATTATTACTTTTTAAATATACATTTTCTGTTATTTCATTCCCATATGTTTTATAGCACATTTCCTACATTTTTTTAATTCTTTTACAACTTTCTACATCAATTGCACACCATATTATTATATATTTCTATTTATGCTGAACCACTCATATACCACCGTATTTGTATCTATTTCTATATAATAATTACATTTATCACTACTACATTAATTCGTGATTCATTCTTTATTACGCTACATGTTAATACATCATACCTTTTAACTTATTTTTTTTTACTTGAAATTCTAATTAATTATAATTAATTTTTTTATGCAGTCACTACACACTTTGTGTTTGTTGCTAATTTGATGATTTATATATTATTATCCAAATTAATTACATTATTTTAGATGTGTTCAGTTTTGTTATTAACTTATATTATACGTATTTACTCACAGTTATAATATCATCTTTTAAACAATTTATTACTATATTATGATTTTTATTTGATTTTAATCTTGTTTTATTTTATTTTATTTTTAAATTATTTATTTTTGTTACTTATGTGCATATTGTTTTTATTACTTATTTCTTATAATGTATTTTTATTTTATGAAGATAAATAAATTCTCCAGTCTTCAATTGGATCTAAGATGAGTAATGGAGATATGTGCATTTTGGATAGTGCCACGACTCATACGATATTAAAAGAAAAAAAATATTTCTGTCATTTAATTATGAAAAAGGCCTATGTCAATACAATATCCGGTAGTACAAAATTAATTGAAGGCTCTGAAAGAGTGGCCTTATTACTACATGGAGGAATGATATTGACAATTGATAATGCATTGTATTGTAGTAAATCTCAAAGAAACTTGTTAAGTTTCAAGGTTATTCGTCAAAATGGTTATCATATTGAGACTGCGAATGAAGAAAAGATTGAATACATTTATATTACTACAATAAATATGGAGAAGAAAATTATGCACAAAAAATTACCTGCACTTTCTTCTGGATTGTACCATACAAATATTGGTACTGTTGAATCACATGCCATAGTAAACAAAAGGTTTACCGATTCTAATGATTTTATCATTTGGCATGATCGGTTGGGCTCCCGATTATAATATGATGCGCAGAATTATTGAGAATTCACATGGACACACTTTGAAGAATCAAAAAATTCTTCAATTTAAGAAATTCTCTTGTGTTGCTTGTTCTCAAGAAAAACTGATTATTAAACCATCAACAACTAAGGTTAGGATTGAATTCCCGGCGTTTCTGAAACATATACAAGGTGATATATGTGGGCCAATTTACCCTTCATGTGGATCATTTAAATATTATATGGTCTTGATAGATGCATCTACAAGATGGTCACATGTGTGCTTATTATCAACTCGCAATATGTTTTTTGCGAGATTGTTAGCGCAAATTATAAGGTTAAGAGCACAATTTCCAGATTATGCAATAAAGATAATTCGTCTTGATAATGCTGGTGAATTTACATCTCAATCCTTTAATGATTATGTATGTCGGTTGGAATAAAAGTTGAGCATCTGGTCGCTCATATTCATACTCAAAATGGTCTAGCAGAATCATTGATTAAACACATCCAATTGATAGCTAGACCATTGCTACTAAGGACAAAACTTCCTATTTCAGTATGGGGGCATGCTATTTTGCATACAGCAGCACTTGTGCGCATAAGGCCAACAAATTTTCAGGAATTTTTTCTGTTACAGTTGGAGTTTGAAAGGGAGCCAAATATCTCCCATCTTAGAATATTTGAGTGTGTGGTATATGTCCCAATTACTCCACCGCACCGCATAAAGATGGGTCCTCAAAGAAGGTTGGGAATATATGTTGGGTATGAATCTTCTTCTATTATAAAATATTTGGAACCTATGACTGAAGATTTATTTACGGCAAGATTCGTTGATTGTCATTTTGATGAATCAGTATACCCAACATTAGGAGGAGAACATAAGCAATTAAAAAATGAGATAGATTGGAATTCATTATCATTATGGCATTTAGATCCTCGAATAAATCAATGTGAGCAAGAAGTTCAAAAGATGATTTAATTGCAGAATATTGCAAATCAACTGCCGGATGCATTTACTAACCTTCCACGAGTTACTAAATCGCATATCCCAGCTGCTAATGCTCAAGTTCGAGTTGATGTCCTGGTAGGACAACTTATTCAAACAAATGAGTCTAGGCCACGCTTAAAACGTGGAGGACCAATTGGTTCCAAAGATAAAAATCCTCAAAAAAGAAAAGGAATAAATAATCAAGATGATCATAATTTGGAGGCAAGTGGTTAAGAAGAGCCTAGAGACACAACAAATGGTGATACCACCGAGAAGGTCCAAGTACCTGAAAATAATGAGAATGAAGAAATCTCAATAAGTTATGTCTAGATAGAAAAATGGTGGAACCAAAATAATATTGTGGTCGATAATATTTTTGCTTATAATATTGCCATTGAAATAATGCAACAGGATAAGGATCTTGAACCAAAATCTGTCGATGAATGTAGACAGAGAAATGATTGTCCAAAATGGAAGGATGCAATTCAAGCAGAGTTAACTTCACTTGAAAAACATAAAGTTTTCGGATCAATAATCCGAACACCTGAAGGTGTCAAGCCAGTAGGGCACAAATGGGTTTTTGTGCGTAAACGAAATGAAAAGGGTGAAGTCGTAAGATATAAAGCACGACTTGTAGCCCAACGTTTTTCGCAAAGATCTGGCATTGACTATATGGAAACATATTCTCCTGTGATGGATGCAATTACCTTTAGGTATCTAATGAATTTGGCGGTTCATAAAAATCTTGAAATGCACCTAATGGATGTGGTCACTACCTATTTATATGGCTCATTGGACTATGACATTTTTATAAAAATTTCCGAAGGGTTCAAAGTGCCTGAAGCATACAAGGATTCTCGAAAAACTTGCTCAATAAAGCTTTAGAAATTCTTATACGGGTTGAAACAATCAGGGCGCATGTGGTACAATCGTCTTAGCGAATATTTGCTAAAAGAAAGATATAAAAATTATCCAATTTGCCCTTGTGTCTTTATGAAAAGGTCTGGATATGAATTTGTTATAATAGCAGTATATGCTGATGATTTGAATATTATTGGAACTCCGAAAGAACTTTCAAAGGCAGTAAAATATCTAAAAAAGGAGTTTGAAATGAAAGACCTTGGAAATATAAAATTTTATCTTGGTCTACAAATTGAATATTTTACAAATGGGATATTTGTCCATCAGTCAATATATACTGCAAATATTTTAAAGAGGTTTTATATGGATAAAGCACATCCATTGAGTACCCCAATGGTTGTGAGATCTCTTGATATTAATAAAGATCCATTTCGACCTCATGAAAATGATGAAGAGCTTGTTGGTGCTGAAATATCATACCTTAGTGTAGTTGGTGCATTAATGTATCTTGCCAACAATTCTAGACCAGATATAGCTTTCTCAGTAAACTTATTAGCAAGATTTAGTTCTTCCCCAATGCGCAGACAGTGGAATGAAATTAAGCATATATTCAGATACCTCCGAGGGACCATTGATATGGGATTGCTTTATTCAAATGAATCCACATCACAATTGATTGGTTATGGAGATGCGGAATATTTGTCTGATCCCCATAAAGATCGATCGCAGACAGACTATTTATTTACGTGTGGTGGTATAGCTATATCATGGCGTTCAACAAAGAAAACTATGGTTGCTACTTTTTCAAATCATGCAGAGATAATAGTCATTCATGAAGCAAGTCGAGAATGTGTTTGGTTAAGATCTATAACTCAACACATTCAAGAAACACGTGGTCTTTCTTTGAAAAGAGACATTCCAACAATATTGTATGAAGACAATGCTACATGTATAACTCAACTGAAGGGAGGATATATCAAAGGAGACAGAACAAAACATATTTCACCAAAATTCTTTTTTACTCATGATCTTCAAAAGAAGGGTGAAATAGATGTCCAACAAGTTCGTTCAAGTGACAATTTGGCAGATATGTTCACCAAAGCATTGCCAACTTCAACCTTTGAGAAAATGAGATACAAAATTAGAATGCGTCGTCTTCGAGATATCAAGTGATGTTTTCATCAGGGGGAGCAAAATACGCACTGTACTCTTTTTTCCCTAGCCAAGGTTTTGTCCCACTGAGTTTTCCTGATAAGGCTTTTAATGAGGTAGAACTCAAGGCATATTATCAGATGTTTGTATTTTTTTCCTTCATTAGACTTTTTCCTACTGAATTTTTCCTAATAAGGTTTTAACGAGGCACAATATCTATGGGGGTTCAAAATAACTACTATGTATATTATTTCTTGTAAAGCTTTTAATGAGACACATTACACAGAACATCCAAGGGGGAGTGTTATGATATAAACATTGTGGATGTCCATTCACCCTTTTTACCTAATCCCATTAATCTTTCTTTTCCCCTAACCCAATTAATCGTCTTTTACCCAACCCAATTATTCATTCTTTAGCTTTGTAAATTTGGCTATAAATAGTCATGCCAAAGAATAAAAAATATATAGATATTGATATCTTCTCAACTATTTCTCTCTCTTTTATTGTCTCCTTTTCTTATGTAACTAAATTAGTTTATTTTACAACATTATCATTGTTATCATCATTATTGTCATTATTATTATTATTATCATCATTATCATCATTATTATCATTATTATCATTATTATCATCATCATCATCATTATCATTATTATCATTATTATTATCATCATTATCATCATTATTATCATTATTATTATTATTATTATTATTATTATCATTATTATCATTATTATTATCATTATTATTATTATTATTATTATTATTATTATTATTATTTTCTGCTTTATTGCTCATCTTCAGCTTGATAGCCCGTTGCCTCTGGTTTTGGGCTAAAGGTTAAGGGTAGGCTTACCTGCCAATGGGCGTTGACATGTGCCATCACAGCCTGAGATAGCGAGTCGTGACACAAGAATAACTACAACTTTGCCAATGTGATATCAGTCTTGTCCAGTAACTCAGCACATACTTACTCTAACTCAAGTGAATTCCTCCTGCAAAATACTTGACCTCTATCCCCAGAAAGAAATGTAAAGGACCAAGATCTTTCATAATAAATTTTTTTTCAAGTTGTGAAACCAACTCTGAGACATGTAATGAATTACTTCCTATTACAATCATATCATCTACGTATAACAAGAGGAATATGGTACCTTTGTGAGTCTGCAAAGTGAATAGGGAGGGATCTATCTTACTATAGAGGAAACCAAGATGTAGGAGATGCATGCTAAACCTATGAAACCAAGCTCTTGGTGCCTCTTTAAGACCATACAATGCCTTTTTCAGTAGACAAACATGTTGAGTATACCTAGGATCAACAAATCTAGGAGGTTTACTCACGTATACCTCTTTTTGCAAGATATCATAGAGGAATCCATTTTTGACATTTAGCTGCCGGATTCTCAGTTAAAGCTAACAACAATAGATAGAACCACCCTAATAGTTGTGGCCTTAGATACAGGGCTAAATTGTTCTTCAAAATCTATCCCTTTAAGTTCTGAGAAACCCTTGGCAACAAGCCTGGTTTTGTATTTATCTACTATTCCATTGGCCTTCAACTTGGTCTTGAATACCCATTTTGAATCAACTAAGTTTATATCAGTAGATTTGGGCACCAATAGCCACGTCTTGTTGTTATGCAAAGTGATCGTGGGTGAAGTTATGCTTCCAATAGCCAACATAACCCATGTTTGTAGTCAAGTTTGAGAACGAATTGTTAAAATTTAGTTTATTTTTAGAGTATTTGTGGGTTATTTTAGCTAACAAACGTGATTAGAAACTTTCAGAGATAAAAGAAGAGAAATAAACCTTAAAAAGGGCATCTTGATGAAAGTGGAGCTTGAAGATGAAGTTGGGAACGAAAGTGAAGAAATTATGTTGTGAAGGAACACCTCTGCATCGTGGATTTTACTACAGGGATTGAAGCATGATTTTGGATTAACTATTTGGTGAGAAACTTAAGTCTGCACCAGATCCGTGTCATGGACCTGGCTGATGCTAGAAGGAAATTCGTCGAGAAGAGCAAAATGAAAAATTACACAGTAAAGAAACAAGTCTACATCGCGAAATTCAGTACAACTAATAAACCCTCATGTTTTTTGAGGCTATAAATACCACGCTTGTATTTTTTATTATTCATTTAGTTTTTATTCAATTTTTTGACAAACAGGACTGAAGGAAGAACTTCTCTAGGGTTACTTTTCTCCTTGTCTTTCATTTTAAGCTACTTTTTAATGCCATTAATTATTTTTATGATTGTAATCAAGACTATGAGTGTCTAAATTCCCTTATTCTAGGGTTGTAACCATAAGATTATGATTTAATATTATCTGGTTTGGTTGAAAATGGGTCTTGTACATAATTACTCCTATATTCTTGCTTTCACTGTTTTAATGCTTGATCACCATTAGAATACATTTATTGTCTACCTGTAATGGAAGACGGATAGGGGATAGAACTTTATAATATAGGGAACATGTTTGTTCTAGAATTGCCTAGGATAATTCGTGTATAGGAGGCCCGTGATACATACTTATACACCATATTTTAGTTATTAGACAGGATGATAGAATAAACTCATCTTTGTTGGTTCATGCTTATCCCCATTCAATGATATAGTTAGGCTTCCAGTAAAGGTACGCAATTAGTGGTCGGAAGACCATAATTGTAACATCAATCCTGTAAATTAGTAGTTAGAAGACCCATTGGATGCCAAAGTAAAGAGTATTGGACCTGAAATCTATACGTGTGTCACGACCCAAGCCTAGGGCCTAGACGTGACATGGCGAATGAAGTACCCGAAGGCACCTCACCCAAATCTCTTAGCATTCATTTAGTTTTTCATAGGTAATGACATACAATAACAAGCGGAAATAAAAAAGGAAACGGGACTAAGGAAAATACCATAGAACAAGAATCGTTAACGACTTCAAAAAATTATCCATTTGTGTCCAAACATACATCTAATAATAGACTTGGTGGGGGCTACAACATGTCCCTAACCCCTCCTCAAAATAAGTGTCAAAAAATGCCTTAATAGAAGTCTTACTATTCTACATAACATAAGCTAGAATTAAAAAAAGGATGTTGTTCCTGAAATATGGGAACTCACCACAAGAAATCTTCAAACAAATCCAAGCTAGCCACACGGAGGAGGTCGAGGAGGAACCCCTATCCCTACATGGTGATATCATGTAGTCAAAAGTATGTGTTAGTACTTTGAATGTACTAAGTATGTGAGCAATGAATGACTTTAAAGAATAAATAGGACATAAGCCTAATATGAAATATAATGCAATGCATGCATAATCAATCATGTACATAATATTTGAAACCTTTATTTGTGGAGAGATGACCATAACCGATATTTAAGACCATGCGAGCTATTACATGAAATCCAACATATCCCCCTACGCTGGCACGGGAAGACTACTTGCCAGGTAGAACTCCAATCAACTTTAAACATTCTTTAATTTTAACTTTAACATTTGATGGATACAAAGGCCTAGACAACAAGGGCTCTTATGGTGGCACATAGTTAATGCAATATGAGACTTTACTTAAGAACCTCTACGGTCGAGTCCCTATCTACATGCTATATTCGGTACTAGGTCAAATCTCACGGAATAATGTTTAAATATTAATATAGCATAAGCATTATATAATTTTAGCATTAAAACATCAAACAGTGGAATAGCTCATTAAAATCTTTGGTTTATAATATCATCATGGCTGGCATACCCTATTTACCATCCCACTAATGAACCTTGATTTATATGAAAATTAGGTCTACAAT
Source organism: Solanum dulcamara (assembly GCF_947179165.1). Lineage (NCBI taxonomy): Eukaryota > Viridiplantae > Streptophyta > Magnoliopsida > Solanales > Solanaceae > Solanum > Solanum dulcamara. The sequence goes on along the minus strand of NC_077237.1, from coordinate 66,374,354 downwards.
CAGTGATGGTATTTTGGTACCATGCTAATCGAACCTACCTTTTATAAAAAAAATGTTCAAAAGCATTGACGGCATATAGGGATGCCATGCATGTCATATCATAGTCTTAAATAATTCATTTGATTCAATGTGAGGATTGTCCTTTCACATTGAAAACTTACTTTGGCTAAGAAGCCCTTCATCAATCAATCATTTCATAAAGACTCTCATTCATAAGCATTTACTTCATAACATTCATTTGGAGTCAAACTTCATTTCAAATTTGCTTTATTATAAGAAACTAGGTGGATTCATTTCGTAAAAACCTTTCAATGAATTTAAAGAATTCTTGCATGCATGAGAGTAATGGAAATGCATAAAATACACATTCTTAAAGAAACCCCACCATATATGTCTTAAAACTCTTTTCAAGCTTTCATATAGGCACGTTAATAACATCATAACTTCATGAAATCAAGAGTCAATATCCATCAATATATGTAAAGAAACTTCAAATATATCATAATCTATGCATTTAAAGTCATCATGTAAAGCCCATAAAATTTTGTCATTTTGAATTGAAATACTAGGTTGAGAAAATATTTGGACTCCATGAGTGGAAGGACCCATGGATGAAAAAACTCACATACCTTGAGGGAAACCAAATCCATAAGAATATTTGAGGAAGAAAGGAGACTTGAATGCCTTCAATTTGAAAGCCCTAGTCTTGGCTTGAAGCCCTTGGAAGAACTTAAGAGATGACGATTTGTGTTGGAGAAGTTACAGTGAAAGAAATGAGGGATTTGAAGGGTCTACGGTATTTAGATAGGTGAATTTTTTCCCCTCAAAACGACACTACTTTGGATTAAAATGCAGGAAAAGACCAAAATGTCCCTTTAAAGATTTGGCCGAAAGAAACTTCATGGGGACCCTTCATGGTCCGTGGTGCTCACCCCTGTCCATGGTGGGGTCCTGTGATAAGGGACTTAGAGAAAGTAAGAAAAGGGACTGCAGGGTAGTCTCTAAAGTTTCTTTACAGATACCTTGACGGTCCGTGAAATGCATCTTGTCCCGTGTAGGGTGACCGTGGTGAAGGTCTTGTAGGAGGCCTGCAAAAGTGACCACCATGGACTACTACATGGTCCGTGAAAGTCTCCACAGCCTGTGGGGTCATCCATGGACCTTGCCTCTGGAAAATTCCTGAGGACTTTGGGGAGGTCTCACCATGAAGGGCTTCACGGCCAGTGGTTCTCACCATGGTCTGTGGTCCCCTATCGTGGTTCATCCTTTGCAGACTGAGCCTTTGAATCTCTATCATGGTTTCACACCACCGTCCGTGTATCCTACCACGTTCTGTGAAGGCTTCCGTGGTCAGCTTTGGTTGCTAGTTTTTTGAAACTTTCTGAGAATTTGTCCTTGGTTCCATGGTTTAGGACTTTCCATGTTTGTGGGGTCTTGCAACGGGGGTCTTGCAATGTGCTATAACCGTGGAATTCATTCTTCATTTGATTAAAATCCAAGTAATTATTGAATCACTTTTAATATTATTTTTAATAGGTTCAATTTAGACACAACAAAACTCAACTATTTGCAACACACATAAATAATTTATTTCATTGTGAAGTTAGCAAGTGCCTAATTAAATTACTTTAGGTTCCATAATCCAGCTCTAAAAAGATTCACTTTACTACTTGTGAGACCGCATAAACTTTCGTGTGCTTTTGTAGCAACAAATTTTTGGCGTCATTTCCGGGGACTTTAAATTTGGAAATTATTTCTTTTAGAAGTTTCTTTGTTATTTGTGTTAGTGTGAACAACGTGATCTTAGATGTGATTTTTTGCAGGTATCCTTAAAAAAGCACACTGGATAGGACTGGAGAAAGTGTAGAGCCGCTAGCTGAGCTTGAGAGATTTTTATATCAACAAAGGAGGAGAGCGGCTTCTCAATATCCGATACAATAAATCAATTTGAATGATAATCAAGAAGTGCCTGTGGTGGTACCTACAAATATGGCAGCAAGATTTGTTAGGGATATGCCAATCCCTCAAACTACAAATATGGCAGCAAGATTTGTTAGGGATATGGCAATCCCTCAATCCCTCGAACTAAAGCAAAATATGGTGCAACTCTTGCACACTAGTGGTCAATTCACTGGATTGACACATAAGGATCCTCAAGTTCATTGGCAAAATTTCCTGGAGTTCAGTCACACATACACCAACTGGAGTGTTACTGTACTATGTAAAACTAACCTTGTTTCCATTTTCTCTGTTGGGAGAAGTAAGGAGGTGGCTGAAAATGAATACACCAAACTCAATTACTACTTGGGATAATTTAGCCCAAAAGTTTCTGAACAGATTCTTCCCATCAGGGAAGACAACAAAACTACGAAGTGAAATCTTAAGTTTTAAGCAGAAAGCTGGAGAGAATTTGTACCAAGCTTGGGACAGGTTTAAATCTTTACCTATTAGTTGTCCTCACCATCATCAATCTAATAAGGTGTTGGTTCATACCTTCATTGAAGGGTTGGAATCCAATACCAAAATTCTTCTTGACTCTACTGCAGGTTGACAGGCCTTGGAGAAGACCTATGATGAGCTCCATGCCCTACTCAATCGTATAACTCAGGGAAATCCTGAGTGGAATAGAGGGAGCTCTAGACCTGTGGTTCAAAAATAGGCAGGTATGCTTGAAATTGATGTAGTGACAACATTAATAGCTCAAATTTCAGTAATGCATAATATGATGAACACACAATTCAACAACTTAACATTGGGGAAACAACAAGCTCCAGTAAATGTAGTACAACAGCATACAACATGGTGTGAGGTATGTAGTAGAAGTGAGCATCTATCTAAATATTAGTGAGCCAATCCGGAATTGATAAATTTTGTAGGTAATGCACAAAGGGGTGAAGGCCAGCAAAACTATAGTAACACTTACAACCCAGTTAAAGGAACCACCCTACTTTCTCTTGAGGTGGGAGTCAGCAAAATTGGCACCAAGGGAAATCTCAACACAGACCTCAAGGAGGAGGACAACATTATAATCAACAAGGCCAGGGTAGCCAGCAAGCAGGAAGTTCAGGAAATATGAGTGTGGAAGACATTTAAAAAACTCGTGGCTGACCATGCTAAGTTAGACGTTGAGGTTCATCAATACAAGTTCATAACTCAAAATTTAGAGAAGCAGGTTGGACAGCTAGTTAGTGCTCAAAACCCTCGCCAGCAAAGTGGTCTGCCAGGTCCTACTGACCCAAATCTCAAGCAGGTAAATATTGTAAGTACCCGAAGTAGTCGCCCATTAGTTGAGTGTGCTCCGTAAAGCAAAGTTAGTAAGGGTAAAGATAAAGAAACGATCGTTGAAGCAAGTGAACCTAGATTGCCAAAAGCTTACTAGGAACCAAAAGCAAAACCATCTCCTCCATTTCCACAAAACTTCAAAAATAAAAAAGAGGAGGAGTGTTTTGAGAAGTTCATAGACATGTTGAAACAGGTACAAATTAACTTATCTTTAATTGATATTTTGTAGGGTATTTCAAAATATGCTAAGTATGTCAAAAAATATAGTGGCCAAAAAGAGTAAGATGGAAGAATATGAGACAATAGCACTTACTGAAGAGTGTAGTTCAAGAATTTTGAATAAATTCAAACTCCCAGCTAAGCAAAAAGACCGGGGAGTTTCACAGTGCAGGTAACCATTGGTAAGTGCAGCAATGGTAGAGGTCTCTATGATTTGGGTGCAAGTATAAACCTTAATTCCCAGATCTATGCTTAAGAAATTAGACTTGGGAGAACTTAAATTGACCACAATTTTATTGCAATTTGTTGATCGTTCTGTGTCTAGGCCAGATGGTATCATTGAGGATGTGTTGGTTCAAGTGGGATTCCTTATTTTCCCTGTAGACATTGTGGTTATATATTTTGAGCCATACCTAGAGGTCCCTTTCATATTGGGATACCCATTCTTAGAAATAAAAGGAGCACTAATTGATGTATCTACATGTAGATTAACCATGAGGGCACATGACAAGGTCAAGGTATTTGATGTCTATCAAGCATTGAAATTGATCGTGGTTTATGAGGGGTTGTCTGCAATAACTGTAATTGATGAGGAAGTGGTAGTTCAATGTGTATTAGTAAAATCCCCTTAGAAGAGTGTTAGTGGGTCAAGATATTGAAAGTGACGTGGAAGCAAGGAGTTACCTAGCGTGTTAGACATTCTGAACGTAAGTATGTGGAAGAAGAATGTGGAACCGCTAGACAGAGTATTGTGTCCTACACCCAAACCATCCTTAGAGGAATCTTCTAAATTGGAGTTGAAGCCACTTCCAACCTATCTCATGTATGCTTTTCTTTGTATTAAAAATGCTTTACCTATGATCTTTTCTTCTTCGTTGTCTGAAGTGCAGGTCACATAAGCTCTAAAGGTGCTAAAAAGGTGCAGGAAAGAAATAGAATGGAAGATGGATGATCTAAATGGGATTAACCTGGCTTTATACATGCACATGATCTTCATGGAAGAAGGGCATAAGTCAAGTGCACAACCATAAAGCAGACTAAATTTTGTCATGAAGGATGTAGTAAGAAAAGAGATAATCAAATGGCTAGATACAGGAATTATATACCCTATTTTAGATAGCAAGTGGGTAATCTCAGTCCAGTGTGTACCAAAAAAGGGTGAGATGAATGTGATAACAAATGAAAAAAATGAGTTAATCCCCATCAAAGCAGTCACTGGATGGCATATTTGCATGGACTATAGGAAGTTGAATGATGCCATAAGAAAACACCACTACCCAGTCTCATTCATTGATCAGATATTACATAGGTTGGCTGGAAAAGAATACTATTTCTTCCTGGATGGGTATTTAGGCTATAATTATATCACCATTGTGCCGGAGGACCAGGAAAAGACTACTTTCACATGCCCTTATGGGACATATGCCTTCAAGCATATGACATTTGGATTATGCAATGCTTCTGCCACATTTCACAGATGCATGATGGTAATCTTCCACGATATGGTGGAAGATTTTGTAGAAATTTTTATGGATGACTTCTCAGTCTTTGGGGAATCTTTTGTTCTTTGTTTGAAAAACTTGGATAAGGTCTTAGCAAGATGTGAGGATACCAATCATGTCCTAAACTGTGGAAACTGTCATTTTTTGATAAAGGAGGAGATTGTGTTAGGCCATAAAGTTTTTCCCACCCTAACGCTATCTTCCTTATTAGTGAACCGAAGGGCATGGAGATTAATGTGGGCGTTGTTATAAATTCCACTATTTAGAAGTCGAGAGTACATAGGGGCAGAGGTTATGCCCTTTGAGTCTTAATTACGTTACTGTGCCGATTAGCAGGGGTACCTAAGGAGCCATTTGACTACATGGTCACTACTGAGCCCTTTAACGTTACAAAGATTAAGGGGGTAGATACCATTTATGGGCCCACCCTCACTTCAAATGAGAGGACTAAGCGTGATGAGATGATTATGGCTCGTATGTATGGTTTGGATATGCTCCAACACCGGATAGGGTGTTTCCCATCCATCGAGGCTAAACTACTCGAGGTGGAAAACTAGTATTCCCTCCATGACCATGCTAAAGCTTCACTTGGCATAGGGCCTGACTTCTTTGAGCTGACTTATTATGACTTCACAACTGATGAGGACTAAAGGCGGATCGGTTCTGATGTGGAATTGGATTTCGAGGCAGATGAGGCTCCACCCTTGGCCCTTATGAATCCAAACAATGCAAAGGGAATAGAAAAGTAAATAAGGCGATCTCCCACTTCACTCCTTATTTATGCTTTTATTGTGTTACTGTATCACCCCCTAAAAATGTTATATATGACATTTCAATTCTCGATGAAAATAATATCTTTTATGTATTTTGGGTATAACTTTTAATAGGATAGTCTAAATTAGGTGATTCAAATTTGTGAATAACCTGAACATCATTACCTACAACTTTTGTGAATACGATATTTTAAGTTTCGGAGATTAAGTAGGTCAAATAAATTAATTATTGCAAGATATAGCGCTATGACCAAATGGAGTATTTGTAGAAAAAAATCATATCTCTATGTAGGATTCTCCAAATTAGTTGAGTCTTGAACGACATTAAAGTAGACTTCTAGAAAAACAATTCATATTAAGATACCAAATCCTAACGAGGAAGTTATCTATTTCAAACACGGCTCCGAAAAAGGGTATTCCATTAAAAGAAGGTTTATCTCACCAACCATGAAAAGATCTAGATCCATTTAACATCACCCATGATATCAATAGTCCTCCATTTGACATCACCCATGACATCACAATTTTCTATTAAATTTGTAATTTTTTCTTTATAATTATTTTAATTATTCTTAGGTCCCTCCTTCACACCTATAAATACCCATCTTATTTCATCAAGCTTTCTCAAGCAACTCTTCTCTCTATACACTTCTTTACTCATTCTCAAATTATAATTTTAATTCTTAGTAGTGTAGAAATACTATTCCAGTGATTCATATACTTCGGGTAGTACAAAAAAGGTTCCAGCGAGGAGAAAAGACTAGAATTCAAGAGTGTTCAGTAAGTCCTTCGATTATGAGCAAAACTTTAGATTCCAGCTATGTAAGGCTTTAATGAGAGTATTCCTTCCACTCTCATGCCTAAAGTATTTTAATTATATAATAAATTATTTTTATTTTCATTAAGCTTTACTCTAAGCTATGTGGGCGTTTATCCATGGGTTCTTCCAACCATGTAGTTCAAAAACTCTTTCAATTAAATCTCTTGATTTTAAGTAATATTTTTTATGGGTAATTCTTATTTTTACTTAACAGCATGAAATATGGTAAAACTAATGATTATTGTTCTATTTTCATGCAACATGATTTCATATGTATGAATTGATGGTTTGCAAGTAATTTCTCTATATATCTCTTTAAAGGTTCTTGAAATTCATGGTGGGTTGTTTAAAGCATGATTTTTAATTAATGGATTTCAAAGTATATATGCATATTTATTTACATATATGTTTGCAAGTTGAAGTGATTTGAATCCACCTAGTTTTACTATATTTTCAATAAAGTTTGATCTGAAAGCTTTGACTTCAAATAAATATTATGAAAGCAATATCTATGATCAAAAGGGAGTCTTATGAAATAAAAAAAATGATGAAATGATATGAATGATGGATTCTTTATGCAATAAGGACAATTCTTGCATATTTGAATCACCAAATATTTTAATGAGCTATTCTACCGAATATGATGTTTTGAATTCTCAAGCTATATGCTATGAATATTTTGAAGTATTAAATTATTCTGTGGGATTGACTTAGCACCGAATGGGGCATTGAGGTGAAATTCGGTAAGGGAATCCTAGTAGCAACCCTTGTATCATTAACTATGTGCCAACATAAGAGCCCTTGTACGATTAGGCTAGTGGATCCATGAAAGCCCTTATAGTTAAAGTTAAAGAAATAAATGAAGTTGACGGAGTTCTACCCGGCAAGTAATCTCCCCAGCCAACATAGGGGGTTATGTTGGATTTCATGTAATAGCTCGCATAGTCTTAAATATCGTATATGGTCATTTTCCCACAAAATGAATGTTTTAAAGGATATCTATATGATTGATTATGCATGATTGCATTATGTTTCATATTACATAAATATTTTTATGTTTCCTCAATGTTCATGCATGCTTACAAACTTAGTATATTCAGAGTACTAACGCATACTCTTTTGCCTATATGATATCACCATGTAGGGACTGGTGCTCCTCCTCATTCTCCTCCATATGGTTAGTTGAGATTTTATTTGAAGACTACTTTTGCTGAGTTCCCATATTTCGAGAACAATACTCTTTTATCTGTCTAACTTATGATATGTTGAGATCTTTAGACACTTACTATGACATTTCTTTGTATTATGATTGAGGGTGATCTAGGAACTTGTCTTAGCCCCGTTAAATCTAAAAGTTATAAGTATTATTGGACATATGTAAGTTGAAAATTTTCTATTATAATTTCTGCTTGCTTATTTATTGTCATTACCTATGAAAGGCTAAAAGAATAGAGGCTTGTTTGAGGTAATTTTGGGTTCCTCATTCGCCATGTCATGTCTAGGCCCTAGGCTTGGGTCATGATAGTTGCACTAAGGACAGTTCTTATGTTTTAAGTGTGGGGTGGGGGATGCATATTTACTTCTATAAATATTCTATCTTGTTTGAGTTGTATTGTTTGGTTTGTTATTTTTGGTTCCACGATATTTGTTTTTGGTTATTTGGCCGCGGCTAGTCCCTTTGAATCGTATAAAAAAATTAGAGTGTTGTAGAAGTAAGTAGAAGTCGTAGTTGAGTGACGTTTCCTGATGATGGATGGATGACGACCATCCTAAGGGAATTCATCGTTAATTTATTTTGTGAGGTATTTTGCTAGACTACATGATTGCGTAAGTAGAAAATGAAATGGTTGAAAGCATGAAATCAATGGCAGTAGCTAAGTTGAAACACCTAAAGCTCTTTTGTTAGACTTTGAGTATGCAAGCTTAATTTTGAATTCAAGTAAATGTTGGGTTGAAATTTCATAAGAGTTGTCATTCTTGAATTAAGCATGTACCATGTAAGTGAGGTTGATTCTATAATTCTTGTTGTTTTTTGATTGCTAGAACTTGCCTGGTGTGTGTGTAGCAAAAAGAAAAGGAGTTTAGAGTTTAGGGAAAGAATCTAGACATTTCTTTGGTAGCCTCATTTTAAACCACTTGTGATAACCACCTTGATGTAAATCCATAGTTAACCCCTTTTGAACCTTAGACTTGTTTCTTTGGTAGCCTTGTTTGAAGCTTATTCCCTTTTTTTCTTGAGATCTTAAATTTGATCCAAAAAGTCCAAGCATTTTAGGAAGGAGAAAGTGAAAGAATAGGGAAGTCACAAGCTCTGCAACCAAGTGAATAACCATTGGTGCGTGAGAGATGAATTCTTGTTGTTAGGGAGTGAAAAAAAGAGAAAAATGTACGGAAATAAATAAAACCATTGTATGGTTGAAAGAAGAAAAAAAATTTAAAAATAAAAAGAACTCCCTAACGCAAGTAGTAAGTGCTTAAAAATAAAGGGGCAAACTTAAAAAAAAAAGAGGTAAGAGTGAGGTTGTGAAAAATGTGCTTAAAATGAAAAGATGTAGTGTATTAAAGCGATTGGGAACTAGTCACTATTCATATCCAAAAATAGTACCTACCCGTCCCCTAGCCTACATTACAACCCAAAAAGTCTTAAGTGATCCTTAACTCTTAGCTACCTTAAATGAGTTGCATATTACACTAAGGACAAACCTATGTTTATCTTGAGTAACTTGTGATTTTGTTTGGGAGAGTGAGCGAACTTTGCTTAATACCCATTGTTGTTGCATTGAATATAACTTTGAGAGAATACGGGTAAATCTTTCTTGGTAAGGGCACATGTCTAATGAAGGAGTGGTAATTCGACATGAGTTTTGACTTAACAAATCATATGAGTTTGATTCATTATAGAGTCAACTCTTAAGTTTAGGTTGTGTTGGATTACTTAGTCAGGCGAACAAAGTTAAACATGCCTGTGAAATGTAAACTATTTGTGCAATCGCTGTGGTTTGGTAGGACTGTCTTATGTAAATTGTTTTCAGTATTACATGTATAATATTTGGAGTTTGTTCGAGGATGAACAAAACTATAAGTATGGGGTGGTGATCTTGGGTGCATTTATTCGCCTAATAGCCAACATAAATGATATTTGTAGTCAATTTTGAGAATGAATTCCTAAAGTTTAGTTCATTTTTAGAGTATTTGTGGGTTATTTTTGCTAACCAACATGATTAAACACTTTTAGGCTAAACAAAGAGAAATGAAACTTAAAAAGGGCATCTTGATGAAAGTGAAGCTTGAAGATGAAGTTGGGAACGAAAGTGAAGAAATTATGTTGTGAAGGAATGCCTCTGCATTACGGATTTTTCTACAGGGATTGAGGCATGATTTTGGATTAATTATTTGGTGAAACAATTGATTCCACATCACAGACCTGACTGATGCTAAAAGGAAATTCGCCAAGAAGAGTAAAGTGAGATATTATACAGTGAAAAAACAAGGCTGCGTTGCAGACTTCAGTACAACTAATAAGCCTTCATGTTTTTCAAGGACATAAATAACATACTTGTATTTTTTTTATTATTCATTCATTTTTTATTCGAAGTTTTCACGAACGGGAGTGAAGGAAGAACTTCTATAGGGTTACTTTTTTCCTTTTGTTTCATTTTAATCTACTTTTTAATGCCATTAATTATTTCTATGATTGTAATCAAGACTATGAGTGGCTAAATTCCCTTATTCTAGGGTTTTAGCCACAAGATTATGGTTTGATATGATTTGCTTTGGTTGAAAATGGGTCTTGTGCATGATTACTTCTATATTCCTGCTTCTAGTATTTTAATATTTGATCACCATTGGAATACATTTATTGTCTACTTGGCACTTGGAAGACGGATAGGGGATAGAATATTAGAATATAGGGAACATATTTGTTCTAGAATTGCCTAGGATAATTTGTGTATAGGATGCCCGTGACAGATATCGATATACCATATTTAGTTATTAGACAGGATGATAGGATTAATGCATCTTTGTTGGTTCATGCTTATCCTCTCAATGATGTAGTTATGATGCCAACAAAGGTACGCAATTAGTGGTCGAATTAGAGATAACAAAACTCAACTCTTTGCAACACACACAAGTAACTTAGTTTATTGTTAAGTTAGCAATTGCCTAATTAAAGTCCTTTGGGTTTGATAATCCGGCTCTGAAAAGAGTCACTTTACTACTTGTTAGACCGCTTTCACTTGCGTGTACTTTGGTAGCAACACAAAGCATTAATTTCCTCCTACGTAGCTGAAAGACAATGAGGTGAGTTTAGTGCTTCGTTAGTAGTTTTTGGTTCTCTCAGAATTTCTTCTTTGTTATTTGCAACAAGTGATAGGCGATATCCATTTGCCATATGTCTATTGATCATGTGATGTTCTTGTGGTGCAGGAGGTGGATCAATTGAAGCAGCTGGATGCATTATAGTATTTCCAGATAGTTGGGTCTAATCTATATTCCATCTTGAAAGGTCAACTTTTAGATGTATCCCTTGTATGCTAGTCATAGATATAGTTATAGGAAGTGGTGGTGCATCACATTCGTCCTTCTATAGAACCTGATCCTTACCACCATTGTCTGGATCAACACTTTCAACCTATTCCATGCTACCATTGTCTGATTCTGTATCTGAGGAGTTTGGAGTACTATCATTACCAACAGGTATACGTGTTCTTATGTGGTCAGTGACATTATCATCAGGAACTTGTATATTAGGATTATCATGCACTTCCACTAAGTTAGGAACATCATGTGCCTATAGTTTAGAGAAAAATTCAAAAACGTATCTAGATGAGGTGAGATTTTGGCTAACCTTGAACAGAGTAAAGGGTGGGCTAAGAGCTTTTTATAAGGGGTCTTTTTTCAACAATATACCCCAGGCTCACCTAGATCCTATTTCTCTTCTAGATGGCGCCTGCTAAAATGAGTATTTAAGGCTGCCCTTTCATACCTTACAATGAGTATATTAGATTTCTATAATATTTGGCTTTACTGTGTTTACAGGGTTCTGAGATTTCTTTTAGTTTGTATAAAAAAGACCTTTGGTATAAACAACATTATAGCTCTATATTAAATGATGATAAAAGTGTGACTTGAAGGCACAAAGGGTAATGTGTTTTCATCAAAGACAACATGTCTAGACACATACACTCTCTTTGCTGACGGATGATAACATTTGTAACATTTATGCAAACTATTGTATCCCATGAACACACAAGGATAAGTCTTTGGGCTGAACTTGCTACTACTCTTGATATATAGGAAACACCTACAACCAAACACCTTTAGGATATTGTAATCAGGTTGCTCACCATATAACTTGATGAATGGATTCACCATCTTTAAGACTGAGGAGGGTAGTCTTTAATGAGAAATACTGAAGCAAAAACGGCCTCAACCCATAGAAACAAAGGAAGATTAGCATAGGGTAGAAGAGTTAAACTAGTCTCAATAATATGCCTATGTTTTCTTTCTGAAACTTCATTTTGTTCAGGTGTGTTAGGATATGAAATATGCCTGACAATACAATAATCTTTCAAATATTTAATGAAGTATGTTTTGATGAATTCCCCACCTCCATCATCCTGGAATATCTTAATCTCTTTAGAAAACTGTTTTCCACATTTTCTAAAATTTGAGAAATAATTCAAATAAGTCAGACTTCTTTTTCAATGGATAAACCTAGGTATACCTTGTGTTCTCATTGGCAAACACTAAATAATATCTCATATGCTGAGAAGATTCAACAGGAGTAGATCCCCATAAATTACTATGTATTTTTAATAAAGTTTCCTTCTCAATTTTATTCCTAAAGCCAAATGAAAGTTTACAACTTTTGCCCAATTAATAACTAGAACAAACAACATGAATTTTACTCCAACTACTAACATTTATGCAAATATTACTACTCAAAACCTTTAAAGACTTCAAACTAGGATGTCCTAATCTATTCTACCACATATTGTCTGATGTGTTCTAATTGTGTGTTGCAGTCAAAGCATGAAGGTTGTTATCTTCCAAAGCATATAGTCCCCTTTTCTTAGATCCCTTGGCCAATAGTGTCCTTGACTTCTTGTCCTTTACACAAAGTTAGTTCATCAAATTCAAGGGTGTAAAATTATCCTTTGCAATCTTATTAACTGAGAGTAGATTCTTAGAAATCTTTGGAACTACAAGAACTTCTTGTAATTTTAGACATGATTTAGTTATATTTCTTTGATGACCCTCCAGTTCATTTTCTTCTCAATGCCTTCTTTTCATCATTTAAAATATTTATGTAGTGACCCCAAGTCACTTGTACTATTTGGTACTTACTATTTGATTGCCTAGTCATTTGTTTGGGTTTTATGTCTGTTTTCTCATTTTAGCGCTTTTGAAACTTGAAAAATTGACATTAGTCAAAATATCGGGTTAACGACCTCAGAATGAAATTCTGATGGTTTTATCAGCTCCAGAATTGCCAAATTAGGATAGTAGCATGATTGGTTTGAGTATCAAGGTAATCGATATGAGTTTAGAGTCATTTGTTTGGGTTTTATGTCCGTTTTCTCATTTTAGCGCTTTTGAAACTTGAAAAATTGACATTAGTCAAAATATCGGGTTAACGACCTCAGAATGAAATTCTGATGGTTTTATCAGCTCCAGAATTGCCAAATTATGATAGTAGCATGATTGGTTTGAGTATCAAGGTAATCGATATGAGTTTAGAGTCATTTGGCATTTTAGCCTTTGAAATTTTGCCTAAGGTTGACTGTAGTCAAAATTCTTGGAAAATGCACTCGGATAAAAATTCTATCAATGCGGTTAGTTTTAAAATATCGAGTTTGGTCTAGAATGACCCTCTATTCACTTTTCAAGGCTTCTAGTCTAATCCCGAGCCCCGTTGTGAAAGTTAACTAAAAATGGCACTTGGGTGTAGGACCCACTTTTAGTCAAAATGAGCTCATACGGAAATTCCAACTGCGCCATTGAGTTTAAAATGTCGAATTTGATGGGGTAACATAGTTTTTTTGCGCGCACGAGCTTTCGAATGAGTCCCAAGCACCACATTGGAGACTTTAAAAATGAAAATAATCTGCTGGTGCGCTGGTGCATTGTATCCGGTGCACCCTCGACTATAAGACAACCATTTTCAGTTTTTCTTCTAACTTTCAAAGTTGAACATCTTGAGCTATAGATCTCTAAATTGGGTGAATCAAGAGGCTAGGTTGTGAGATTGTTCAAGGGGAACACATTGGTGAGCTCGAAAGCTACTTTGGAACCTTTGTTTGAGGTAATTTCTCATTTTTACCTGCTGACGTGTCTACTTTATGAACTCAATTTGTGGGATATTTTGCAACTTGATTTCTCCCTCATTCTAAGTCCAAAATTGATGATTCCAATGGCCATTTTAGTGTTTTTAGAGGAGAAATCATTGGCGTGGTTGGAATTTGTATTTGAAACTTTGTTAGAGGTAAGAATTATGTTTTACCAGCTGCCATAGCTCATTTTCAAGCTCAATATATTTTGAAAATGTTGGAAGATGATTTCTTGGGCATTTTAGGTCCGAATTTGGTAATTCAAGTGTTACACCTAATAAAATTACCAAAATATCCCTATAGTAAAGAACGCTCGCACATTGCATCATCCTTAAATTTTTCTGTTAATTCGAGGTCAGAATATCAATCAAGGAAAAAATCATATGAGGAAGTGGTCTCGGTTGAATTTTAGCTCAATCGAATTAAAAGATAATTTTTTGGGGAAAAAATACAATTCCAGAGATGTATACGCCAAGTCCGCGTCGCAGACTTGGCCAAACTTGGTTCAAAAATCACTGTTGAAAATTTTTGGAAAAAAATGAGCTATGAGGGAACAAGTCCGCGTTCCCCCAAGGCCAATTTTTCTGCCCATTTTTAATTTTAAGGAGGGGCATTCCGGTCTTTTTTTCACCCCTCCTATACTTAACCCATGACTGGTATAGGTTATTTTCGACCTTAAAAAAATTTCTAAACATTCCGAAGTCCATTCTACGTATTCTAGCTAGAGACCTAGGGCTAAAGAATGGTGAAACGGCTAGGGTTCAAGAGATTGAAGCAATTTCTTGTCAGATTGATTGTCCTGTACTCAGTTCAGGTATGTAAGGCTAAACTAAAGCATGAAATATATTCTTTCATGTTCCCCACAATTGTTATAGGTTGAATTATGAATGAATTGAGTCTCCATGATTGTGTTTCTTGAGAATTTTCTTTAAACTTAATATATTTTTACATAATATTGCATAATTGATGATTTCTATGAACTTGTTCTTGAACAAATAATTTTTGACAATTTACTTAATAAATCCTCATCATATTTTGATTAATATTGGATGAATATGATTAAGGATTGAGTCTAGAGCCTTGAACTTGTGAATGTATGATTGTGATTGGATATGAGCATGATGATAGTCTTGATGAAACTTGATAGTCTTTGCATCTTTATTATTGAACTAAATTGAATGGTCTCAACTAAATATTGTCATAAATGATTGTACCAACTACTCATAAATAAATAATTTGGAAAGGATTGGAAGATTAATTATCCGAAAGTATTGATTGAATAGAATCGATGAACTGATAAAAGTCCATATGAGACTTGTTGATTTGTTTGATTGAAAGATTGATTGTCCAAAAGAACTAATTTCATAGAACCGATGAACTGATAAAAGTCCATATGAGGCTTGTTCATTGGTTGTTTGAGATTGATTGTCTTATGTGCATTGAGTCTTGGGAGGAATATCGAGCACCAAATTGGGTAAGAGTAAGTAATAACTCGAATCCAATAATTACA
This sequence comes from Solanum dulcamara, assembly GCF_947179165.1. Lineage (NCBI taxonomy): Eukaryota > Viridiplantae > Streptophyta > Magnoliopsida > Solanales > Solanaceae > Solanum > Solanum dulcamara. Next base: position 66,358,914 of record NC_077237.1, on the reverse strand, counting down.
TAGCTAGCTTAAGAAAGGATTGAACCTTTAAAGTCGGATGTTTCCCTTTTCTTTAATGTCCTGAAAAGATAGGACTTGATTGTTTGATTTGATCCTTGATTGGATGATTTGTCCTTTACCCTAGCAAAGCACTAGACGGTTGTGGTAACAGAAATGGGCTTATTGTACAAACACTGTCTTATAAGTGATTGTTGTCGGATAAGAGAAACTACTATATAGGTCTTGATAGTACTCTGATTTGATTGGATTGGATCGGATTGGATTGTATTGGATCAGATTTGGATTGGATTGGATTGTATATGATTGGTCTCTACCTAAACCTTACTCTTACTTTAGACTTATGACTTCCTGATTGAATTCCTTATCTTTATGATTGTGATATCTGAACTAGTATTATTCTACCTTATGCATGTTTTATTTTTCCATATTACATACTTGTATATTTTACGTATAGACTTCCATTTGACAAGTACTATAGATCATCAATAGGCACGTCGTTGAGGATCTATTTGTACTCAGTTGAATGGTGGGTCCTCCCTACTTTCAGAGGATGACACTCATTTATCATCAGCTTTAGAGTTTAGACTTTCACTTTTATTTTATTTGAGATAGCCATGAACCTGTCATTGGCACCACTTAGACAATTGATAGAGGCTTCACAAACTAGATTATTTGTTATTGATTTGAGATTGTCTTTTGGCTAGTTTCATTCGTACTAGTCTTGTTGATTGGATTAGACAGATTGTTGGCCTTTGGCCTTATTTCATAAGTATTTATTTGATCATCTTGATGAGTTGAGTCTTCCGCTGATAAAGAGTTGATTGAATGATTATGTGAACAGGCCAAGTGATTTGCTTGGAGACTAGCAATAGTCTCTAAGTTTCAGCCACGCCTAGGGTATCCTCCCGGGGCATTAAAAACTTGGTATCAGAGAAAAGAGTTCAAGAGTCCTAGGGAATCTATAAATCTAGGTCTAGTAGAGTCTTGCTTATGGGTGTATTCTGCACCACACTTATAATAAGGAAGCTATAGGACATTAGGAATTGTTTCACTTCTTCACATTCTGAGTTCGTGCGATAGAGTTTAACTCTATGAAAGTTCACTTCTAATTCATGCGTTCACACTTTGACTTCAGATTATACCTCCAAGAAGAGATGCAGGCCGAGATAGGGGCAAAAGATGCCCAACCAAGAAAAATGTTAACCAACCTGGACAATAAGTTTTTGAGGTGCAAGAAAACCTAGATATGCCTACAGAGCAGCCACCATAGGCTGACATCACAAATGTTGTGATTCGCCAGGCCATTCAAACCTTGGCTCAAGCAGTGATAGTGCTAAATTTTAGACAAGGAGTAGGTAAACAGGATGCTCTAGATAAATCTAACATCCGTGAATTTTTAAGAATGAACCCATGGGAGTTTACAAGGTCTACACCTAATGAGGACTCGGAGAACTATATCGAGGTGTTGTAGAAAGTGTTTCAGGTGATACATGTGGCCGACATTGATAGAGTTGAGTTGGCTTCCTACCAGCTCAAGAGTGTGGCCAGACTATGGTTTGATTAGTGGAGAAACAATAGAGTAGAGGGAGCACCAGTGTTGACTTGGGCAATATTTAAGGAAGCTTTCTTGGGTCATTTCTTCCCGAGAGAACTGAGAGGGGCTAAGGTAAGAGAGTTTTTGAATTTGACAAAGGTCTCTACGACTGTGTAAGAGTAGAGTCTCAAATTCACACAATTGTCCTGCTATGCTCTGAAAATGGTTGCTGATATGAGGAGTAGGATGAGTTTGTATGTGGCTGGACTGAGTCATTTGACAAAGAAAGAGGGAAAGAGAGCAATACTGGTTGGAGACATGGATATTGGGAGATTGATGACTTATGTGTAGCAAACAGAGGAGGAGAAATTATAGTATAGGGAAGAGTTTAGGAGCAAAAGGGCCAAGACATCCAACCATAAGGGTAGTAAGAGAGGGAATGGGAATATGAGCCATTTTCAAATGGGCCCATCTAGGCCATCTCCATCATCTTCTAGTGCGCCTGCACCCAGGATCAGAAATGAATAGGAGACCCAAAATTGTATAGCCCAAGGTTCCCAGTCATAAGATAGCGTGGCTCAAGGATCTAGAGGTAAGCCACCATGTGGAAAGTGTGGCAAACTTCACATGGTAAAATACCGTGAAGGAGGGGATGGGTGCTATAAGTGTGACCAAGTGGGTCACTTTCAGAGAGACTATCCGAGGTGGGCCAGAAAGACCCAGTCTTTTGTACTAACACCACCAGTTCGAGGGAACCAGAGAGGTGCTACTACTGTTACAAGTGGGGGTTCAAATCGTTTGTATGCCATGGGTAGTCGCCAAGATTAGGAGAACTCATCAGATGTTCTCACTGGTATGATTCGAGTTTTTACTCTTGATTGGTATGTTTTGATGGATCTGGGTGCCACTTTGTCATTTGTAACTCCCTATGTGGCTAGTATATTTGATAGAATCCCTGAGTGTCTTCTTGAACCTTTTAGTGTGTCTACTCTTGTTGTTGAGTCTATCTTAGCTGAGAGGGTCTATAGATATTGTACTATGTCAATTACCATGGCTGACTTAGTTAAGTTGGATATGGTTGATTTTGATGTGATTCTTTGCATGGACTAGGTTTATACCTATTATGCCTCCGTTGATTATAGGACTCGGATTATTAAGTTCAAATTCCTGATTGAGCCTGTCTTAGAATGGAAGGGTAGTCCTGTTGTACCTAAGGGTAAATTTAATTCCTACCTTAGGGCCAGAAAGTTATTCTCTAAAAGATATATTTATCATATCATTAGAGTCAAGGATTGTATTATTGAGTCTCCTACTCTTGAGTTAGTTCCGATTATGAATGAGTTTCCTAAAGTGTTTCCTGAGGATCTGCTTGGAGTCCCTCTTGTTAGGAAGATTGATTTTGGAATTGATGTTCTTCCCGATACTTAACCTATCTCTATTTCGCCTTATAGAATGGCTCCTGCTGAGTTGAAAGAATTGAAAGAGCAATTGAAAAATTTGCTAGATAAGGGTTTTATTAGGCCGAGTGTCTCACATTGGGGCGCTTCTGTCCTATTTGTGCAAAAGAAAAATAGATCCCTTAGAATGTGCATTGATTACTGGCAACTGAACAAGGTCATAATAAAAACAAGTATCCTCTCCCCAAGATAGATGATTTGTTTGACCAACTTCAGGGTACCTCTTATTTTTCAAAAATTGACCTCAGATCGGGTTACTATCAGCTAAAAGTGAGAGAATGTGATATCCCAAAACAGCCTTTCGGACCCGTTATGGCCATTTTGAGTTATTGGTCATGTCCTTTGGGTTGACTAGTACGCCTGCAGCCATTATGGATCTCATGAATCGGGTGTTCAAGCCGTATCTTGATGTGTTCATGATTGTCTTTATTGATGATATTCTAGTCTACTCCAAGAATGAGAAAGAACATGTTTATCACCTTAGAGTTGTCTTCTAGACTCTGAAAGACAAGGAGTTGTATGCAAAGTTCTCCAAATGTGAATTGTGGCTTGCATCAATGGCTTTCCTAGGCCACATTATATCTGGAGATGGTATTCGGGTTGTTACCCAGAAAATTGAGGCAGTGAAGAATTAGCCCAGACTCACATCCCCAATTGATATAAGAAGCTTCTTGGGTTTGGCTAGCTATTACCGAAGGTTTGTAGAGGGATTCTCATCCATATCATCTCCATTGACTAAGCTGACCCAAAAGAAGGCTAAGTTCCAATGGTCCGATACTTGTGAGAATAGTTTTTAGAAATTGAGAATCATAGAGATTGCTTCAGTCAAAATCCTGTAGAGAAACCAATTTGTTGAGGAAGCCATTGGGAAGCTGAGGATGATATGAAAGCTAAATACCCGCATCTATTCGTGCCTAATGATGCAAATGATTAAGGTAATGTCTCTATTCTTGACTTGAACTGTTTTGTCTATTGTTGAGTTTGAATAATTGATTGTCTAGATTTGATTTGATTGATTAGTCGATTTGATTGAGTCTCAATTGTTATTCATGAATCGGGTCCCAATGGCTCTTCATTCGAGGATGAATGATTCTAAGGGGAAAATAATGTTACATAAGGTAAAATTACCAAAATACCCCTAGAGTAAAGAATTCTCGGACAATGCATCATCCTTAACCTTTTGGGTCAATCCAAAGCCGTAATATCGATTAGGAGGAAACATCATGTGGGAAAGTGGTCTCGGTTGAATTTTAGGCCAACCGAATTAAAAGATATTTTTTTGGGGCAAAAATGCAATTCTAGATAAATGCGCGTCAAGTCCGCATCGCGGACTTGGCCAATCTTGGTTCAAAAATCACTGTTGAAAATTTTTAGAAAAAAATGAACTTTGAGGGAACAAGTCCGTGTCGCACACTTATTCTCCCACAGACCAATTTTCTACCTATTTTTAATTTTAAGGAGGGGTATTTCGGTCTTTTATCCACCCCTCAGATACTTAACCCATGACTTATGTAGGTCATTTTCGACCTTAAAATACTTTCTAAACATTCCTAAATCAATTCTACGTAGTCTAACTAGAGACCTAGGGCTAAGGAGTGGAGAAAAGACTAGGGTTCAAGAGATTGAAGTGATTTCTTGCCAGATTGATTGTCTTGTACTTATCCCAGGTATGTAGGCTAACCTAAAGCATGGAATTTTTTCTTCCATGTGCCCCACAATTGCGATAGGCTGAATTGTGAATGAAATGAGTCCCCATGATTGTGTTTCTTGAGAATTTTGTTTAAACTTAACATATTTTAACATAAAATTACGTAATTGATGATTTTTATGAACTTGTTCTTAAATAAATAATTTTTGACAATTTACTTCATAAACCCTCATGATATTTTGACTAATATTGAATGAATATGATTAAGGATTGAGTCTAGAGCCTTGATCTTGTGAATGTATGATTGTGGTTAGGATGTGAACACGATGATAGACTTGATGAAACTTGATTGCCATGGCATCTTCATTATTGAACTAAACTTAATAGTCTCAACTAAATCTTGTCATAAATGATTGTCCTAACTACTCATAAATGAATGATTTGTGAATGATTGGAAGATTGATTGTCTGAAAGAATTGATTGGATAGAACCGATGAACTAATAAAAGCCATATGAGGCTTGTTCATTGGTTGATTGGGATTGATTGTCTTATGAGAATTGAGTCTTGGGAGGAGTATCCATCACCGATTTGGGTAAGGGTAAGTAATAACTTGAACCCAATAACAACATAGTCAGCATATGAGAGGATTGAACCATTAAATTTGGATGCTTCCCTTTTCTTTAATGTCGTGAAAAGATAGGACTTGATTGTTTGATTGGATCCTTGATTGGGTGATTTTTCCTTTACCTTGGCAAAGTACTGGACAGTTGTGGCAACAACAACTGGCTTGTTTCATGATCACTAGCTCATAAGTAATTATTGTTGAATAAGAGAAACTCTCATATAGGTCTTGATAATACTCTGATTTGATTGGATTGGATCGGATTATATTGGATTGGATCAGATTTGGATTGGATTGGATTGTATATGATTGGTATCTGTCTTAACCTTACTCTTGCTTTAGACTTATAACATCCTGATTGAATTCCTTATCTTTCTAATTGCGATATCTGAACTGGTACTATTATACCTTATGCATATTTCATTTTGCCATATTACATACTCGTATATTCCACGTGCAGACGTCCATTTGGGCCTGCATCATTTTATGATGCTGAGACAAGTACTAGTGATTATTAATAGGTGTGTTGTTGAGGATCTATTTGTACTCCACTGACTGGTGAGTCCTTTCTGCTTTTAAATAATGCTAATCATTTATCATCTAGCTTTAGAGTTTAGACTTTCACTTTTATTTTATTTGAGGTAGTCATGAATCTGTCATTGGAACCACTTAGACAGTTGATAGAGGCTTCATACACTAGATTGCTGACTTATTGATTTAAGATTGTCTTTTGGCTAGTTTTATTCCTACTAGTCTTGTTGATTAGATTAGATAGATTGTTGGCCTTTGGCCTTAATCCTTAAGTATTTATTTGATCATCTTGATGACTTAAGTCTTCCGCTGATAGAGAGTTGATTGAATAATTGTGTGAACAGGCCAAGTGGTTTGCTTGGGGACTAGCAATAGTCTCTAAGTGCCGGCCACACCTAGGGTACCTTCCCGGGATGTGACATCAAGAGCCTAGATTATAGGGTTTTTTATGAGAATCATCGTGGTGTGGTTGGTTTTAGTAGTTGGGCCCTCATTTCTGGTAATTTCTTGGTTATAGTTGCTGCCATGTCTCTTTAATAGTGATAAATTTGTAAAATTATTACATGTGCTTGTTTGGGCTATTTTGAGACCCAAATTGTGTTCCATTTTGGAACACAAGTTTGGGGTAGTGTTTAGGACCTCTTGATGGAGTCAATTCCAGAATTATTAGAGCGGTTCACTTATTTTCCTTTTTGACTCCAAAATTATTCCGTCTCAGTTTTGTCTTTACTGTCTAAATAACTGTAACGACATTGCGATTTTATTTTTGACAGTGTGGTAGCAATTCGAGGCTATTCGAAAGGGAAAAGCTCTGGTAGAGTAGTTTAGAGCGCGCCTGTTCGGCCTACAAGTAGGCTTCCCTTCCTTTAGATTGAGCTTGAGAATGTGATTGCATGTTGATTAGTTAGAATTTGGGTTGGGTAGCTATTGAATCATGTATAGGTGTTTAGAATTTATGTTTTGGGCCTATTTCGGGGATTATCAAGTAACTGTGGGCATGCCTTGTACTTATTTATTTGATCCTCTTTGCTATGTGGAGTATTTGTATACTATTTTGCTATTTATTGGAAATATTTTGGGCCTTATCCTAGGTTTGACTAGTGCTTACTTTAGAAATGCATGATTCGGACTCGATAGGTCTTAGTTTTGCCCCGATGTCATTTTGGTCAGCTTAGATCCCTGTACACTGGTATAGCAGACTTGAATATGATAGTTTAAGCCTTAGCTAGGTGATTTGTTGGCTCCAACGATAGTTAGACATTTTTTTTATTCTATGATTTCGCGAGTTACGTCGACAACACCGATTTCATTCTGCGATTGGAGGTTAGTTGCAGATTCTTCCTCGGGAATTACATTGATTGGCTAAATGTGGAAAACATTCCACAGATGTTATGATTATGGATAAATTGGTACTCCTTTAGCAACTACATTAGCACTTTTGCCTGGTATCCAGATTTATTCTCAAGCCCCAACCTTATTGATATTTCAAAGAGCATCCAAATTCAAGCTCCAACCTCGATCACTCAGATAATCATTTAGAGCATTCGGTTGGAGTTCCGACCTCAATTACATAGTATCTGCAGTTGGTTACTTAGATACTTTTGGGGAGCATCATGTGCGACGTTCCTCCATTTAGTCATATTCTACTAGTGTTGGTTGAGGTTTTGGTTCAGTACACTCTAGTTTTGAGTCCTCAGATTCAGTTCTCTTTAGTCATAACTATTTTGTGTACTCGTCGGGCTTATGGGAGTCCATTCGGTGTTTTATTTAAACTTGTGCACGAGTGTACCTTCTTGGCTTATGGGGGTCCAGTTAGGTATAGTTTAGTTTGTAGATTACTTCAGTTAGTCCTTTATACACTCGTGTTCATCTTATTATTACACTATAGCTTTCCTCTCTTGACCATTATTCTGCTCTATTCCTTCTTTTCATATTGCCTTTACCTTTCAAGCTCAACCGACCTATAATGCCTACTTGGTACATGTTGTTGTGGACTCATACTACACTCTGCATCTTTTTTATGATGCAGGTCTGAGCACCAGTGGCCAGCATTGGTATCGAGCCTACAGTAGACTGATCCAAAGACGAGGTGAGCATATGGCGTTTTTGTACTATTTAAGTCTCTATTTGTATACATTGACTAGTCTAGTGCATTTTGAGACAGTCCAGTTTCTATAGTCCACTTTTGGAGCTTGTACTCATTTTGTTAGTGGCTATGTACTTGGAGGGATCTTCTTTTGTATATATATGTTTTGGGTTGCTTCCGCTTATCTATTCTTTTCATCTTAGAATTGCCTATCTTATTTAGTTTCTGCACTCAAACTCATTACTTGTAGTTTCGGGTTACAAGTTGACTTACCAACTGATGGGTTATAGTAGGTACTATCATGACTCAAGAAATTGGATCGTGACAATTTCAACATTTGTTATATCTAATTGTGATTCATTACAAACTATGATTTTATCAGATCCATTATAGTTTTTAAGGTCAGATAGAATACCTAAGTTATTTGTCATATGATTGTTGGCTCTTAAGTCCACATACAAGGTGTCATCAATAGCAGATATATTCTGCAAATTGACACCACCCAATGCTTGTGGTAGTTCATCTGCAGATTGGTAAGAATAATCCCACCTGTAAAAACACTTAAAATCAGTATGGTTATTCCTACCACAGATTTGACATGACTCATTAATGTTCCTTTCCTTATTTCCACTTGGAAAGCTTTAATTGTTCTGAGAACTTATTCCTTTCCAGCAGGCTTGAAACCTCTTCCTCTAGAGTTAAAGTTGTTGTTTCCTTTTCTCTAAGAATAGTTTCCTCTTCCCCTGCCCTTTTGAGTAGAGAATGCCATGTTATGGTTCTTTTGTGGCACCTATTCTTCATCCTCACTCATATCAAAATCCCTGAGAGCATTAATAAATTGATTAAGAGTGGGATATGGTGTCTTACCTAGCATGACAATCTTGAAGGTCTTATACTTTAGACCTAAAACTCAAGAAAAAATAATTACTTTGCTATCTTCATCCATAGGTTTATGAATGGTTGTAAGGCCGTCAGATATTCCTTTGAATTCCTTAATGTATTCATCAATCTTATTGGTTCCTAGCTAACATTTTGCAGTTATTGTTTGAGTTGAAACTCCTTATCTTTGGTTGCTTGAAGATAGGCTTCTTTCAAGCATTCCCGCATCTTCTTGGCAATTGAGCAGCCCATAATTTAAGCACATGCTTTGTTCTATAAAGGTGCCTGAGATCCAACTCCTTAACAACACATCTTTCTCCTCCCAATCATCAATGTTGACACTATCTTCTGCATCCTTCTCAACGGTTATAGCTTTCTCAGCAGTATTTCAAGTGGAACAACCACTTTTAGTGGTTTATTCATTGTGATGAGATAGGTTAGTCTCATCACCCAAATCAACTGCATCATTTGTGTCCTCCATAAGAGATAGTTTGTTGGCTTAAGTTTAATGGGGAAAGAGGCAATGAGGTGGTGACGGGAAAAAGTGGACAATGTATTAGTAAGGGAACCATTTCAGTTGAACGTGGGATTATCTTGGATTCAATACTTTAGACAGTGGAAAATCTTAAAAGCTCTAATACCATGTAGAAATCTCAACAACTATTAAGAGAAATTAAGGATTATATTGATAATTAACAATCGAGTACATGCTGCTTTATATAAGAGAGAGTTGTAGAGTCCTAGGCTAGATAAACATAGAATTATACTACAACACAAATAAGATTACAAGTAATAGATTAATTACAGATAGACTACAATCACTACGTTTACATAGCCTAGTCACAGTCTGACTCTAACTCTCCAACAGTGAGTCCAACTCTAACTCTTTAACAGTCTTTGACAGTCTTCATGACTCCTATCAGTTGGACCATGTTGTTTAACCTGATCCTTAGCTTCATCATAATCCTTATCTTCAACAATAAGTATGAGGATGTTAAAAGCTTTCAATAAGTATTATCAATCATGTTATCTGTCAGATCAGAATGTTACTCATTTGTAAATTCCCAAAAGTACTTTACACTCAGTAATGGAGAAACACTATAATATAAATTGAAAGAATCAAACCTAGGATTAACATCAGATATCTTAGGTAGAGTAAAACAAGTCCAACCAGATTCAAATTGAACACCGATGGATGCAGCAAAGGAAACCCGGGCAATGCAGGTGGAGGAGGCATTCTCAAGGATGAGAATGGTCTTTTTATCATAGCTTACTCAAACTACTATAGAGACTGTACTAATAATGTTGCTTAATACAACGCTCTTCTTCAGGGAATGCAATGGTGCATCACTAATGGATACAAAAATGTTGACATAGAATCTGACTCCATGATCATTATTAACATGAGCAATGATCAATCCAGTGTCAACTATTATATCATTGATCTCATTAGCCAGTTAATTTCCTGAAGAGAATGTTGATTACAAATTCCAACATTGTTATAGAAAAGTAAATTACTCGGTAGATTACCTAGCTAATATGAGTGAAAAACAAAGGAAATATTCCTTCTTCACACAGAATTTGACTCTTCTCAATAAAGTCAAAAAATGGTTGAAGAATGACATTGAAGGAACACCAAATTTAAGAATTCGAGCACAAAGGAGGTCTTTTTCTTTTGATAATGGTTAATTACTTTTGATCTTATTTGGGACATGGAAGCTGTATATTTCACATTTTGTATTTATGCACCCGAGACGTTACCATGTACCACTGTATTAGGACATTTTCGTAAAAGGATGAATTGTTCATCCATTTTATTTCTCAAGGTGATTTGGACAAAAACTCAACACATCGACTCTGTATTTTTGCTAATATTAATATATAAATTAGGCAATTCCTAATCCCCACCTTTGGCGGTTAAGAATGACTCATAACATACCAGTGACCACACCTGGAGAATCTTCTTCATCCTGTTGAGTCAGAAGAACATAAAATATGTTTGGCATTGTCCGCCACCAAAACTAGATAAGGTACCCTGCAGAACCCTGGAGCTGCTGAAGTGTTCGGCTGAGACTGCTGGCAAACATCCCTACCCTTGCCTCAGGCCGATGGGCAATCCCTCAAACTTTGACCGATCTTTCCACATCTGAAACAACCCCCATTACCAGCCATGTACTCTCTTGGATGATTCTTACCACACTTATGACAAATCGGTAAAGAGAAACCACTAATGACACCACCTTGAAACTTATAGTCGGGTTCTCCATACTTGTTAAACTTAGGCACCAGAGCACTAGCAGAAGATGGGGTCAGGAAGAGTATTTCTATCAAAACTGAGAGAGACTACCACCTCCTAATTTCTATTAAGAGTAGTCCACACTATCTGTCCGAGCCCTCTCGTTATCCCCAATATTTTCCTTAAGCTTCTTCTCATAAAATTTTGAGCATGAGTCATAAAATTGGAGATATCCGTCTCTCTTGGTTCTGCACTCTTTCACCATTATCTTAGAAACACTAGAGACAAACTTACTCATGCGGACCCTAGAGTCAACCACCTTAGTCGTTGTATACTTTGATAGTTGGATAAACTTCAAAGAGTACTACTTCATAGTCATATTTCTTTGCTTCAAGTTAATGAACTCTTGAACCTTAGCTTTCCTCAACTCAAGTGAAAAGAACCTATCTAAAAAAACACCCTCAAACTTGTTCCAATCAATGGGGCCTAAAACATCAGCCCTATCATCCTTTCATTGCTTATACCAAATTTGAGTCACTCCCTTCAACTTCAACTGATAAACAGCCAAGTTTGCACTCTCGATCGGAATGACACCCATAATCATAGTGATCTTCTTGATACCCTCAATGAACTCCTGTGGATCCTCATATACCATAAAACCATGAAAATTTTGAGGATTCATCTGAGTGAAGTCCCAGACTCTAGTAGCAGCAGTATTAGCATTAGGATTAATCAGAGCCACAATCACTCAATTGTCTTGATCAGTCATAGCTTGGCCCAGCACCTGAAAAACAGCCCTAAACTTAGCATGAGAGACATGTTCAGCCAAAGAGTCTACTGGAACTGAAGGTGTTTGTTACTCTTCATCTCTGTTCGTTCTGAGATAGGCTCTTCTGGGAGGCATGATGTTGTAAACGTATAGAGCAAGAGTTAGAAGGATATTAAATAGAGTTACACTCTATCACATGACTGAGAGTATAGAAGAAGTGAAGTATTTCTTAAAATATTTCATAGCCTCCTATTCATAGATGTGGCGCTCTTCATACCCATGAATAAGACTCTACTTAATGCGGCTTTCACACACCTTAAGACACTTGAACCTGAAGCCCTGATATCAAGTTTTTGTTATGAATCAAGACTAACCCCTAGTTGTGACACTGTTCTTAGAGCCATAAGTGATCCAAAGCTAACTTGATGACATGGCATGACACTAAGATTCATAAAATCAACATCAAGAGATAACTGAAATGCGTAAATCAACATGAATAGTCTAGTAAGATTTTAACATCAAATAGAAAATATCTAAACAACATAAGAGGAATCTAATTTGACTATCTGAAAAGCTTCAACTACATGCGAGTTGCTAGGACAAATCTCTAACTAACTCTATATGTCTGAAACTGAAAGTAAATGATGAAATCAAAGATAGAGGTCATCTCCAAATATTAAGGATTCATCAAAAAGGCTAACTTGCAGATCAGAACTCATACTAACCATGGCTCGAATGTTAAATATCCGAACCTATATTAATAAATAATATAGACAAAAAGTATATGGTAGTACTTTGAATGTACTGAGTATGAGGAATATGCATAATAAACATAATATCAGAACATATTGAATTTGTAAAACATGTTGATGCAATGATCAAGTAAATAACATGAAAACTTATAAATTGAACTGAGATAACTGAAATACTTTATCATGCAATAACTGAAAAGTCTAACTTTGGGAGGTACTATTAACTGACAGAACCACGTGAGCTACAACACTGAGTCTGGTGTATTGCCCCACCAAAAACAGCATATATAGTTGCTAAGGTATAAAGGCTGAATCTGAGCTAATGTGGATCCACTAAGCTAAAGTCTGTGTGAGAAAAATCCTACATTAGCACATAGTTCTGGGAATAGGAATTTCTACTAAACGACCACGGATGCTAATCAAAATCCTTCATCCCTAACTTCGATTGGTGTTAATTATTACTCTCATAGAAAAATGCATAAAACTAATACAGTATTAATATGATAATACTATAATTATATAAATTGATAATATATTGAGTAGCTCCTGAATCATAATTTAATCTGATAATAACTAAAAGATACTTTATCTGAAAGCATCAAAATTATGGCAATCTAAGACATGCATCTGAAATAGCATAATTCTAAATCATAAAATTACTTTCATGCTATGAGTTCATTAAAATACCATTAAAACATGAAATTATAATTGAAAACATGAAATTAAATATCATACTTAAAGAAGAACTGAATTTCAATAAAAACCCATGAAAATTTAAAAATTCTAGGTTTGGAGAATCATAGAACTTGAAGAATTGGAGTTTTCTTGGGACTCAATGAGTGAAGAGATACCCATATTGATGAAATTACACATGCCTCGAATAGAAACCTTGTCTTGATTCTAAGGAATGGAGACTTGAAGTTTGAAACCGTAACTCTTGCTTGAGAGAAGACATGAGAGAGAACAAATCTATTTTGGGTATGCTATGAGAGAATGAGAGATTTATGCTAATAAGAATCACATAATTCCACTTAGAATAATCAAATAACGTAGTATAAGGATTGAAAGAATGGGAAAAGACCTAAACACTCTGATTAAAAGTTGTTAGAAGACAACTACATGGGTCATCTGCGGACCGTAGATCCCTTTCCGTAGATATCAGGAAAGATTTCAGGATTTCTGAAGTTTCAAACCACGAGACTAAACTATGGTTCATAGTCCGGATTATGACCTGTCCTGCTAATTTGTAGAACAATAATACTGAAAAGCATTATCTTTGAGGTTTAATCTACGAGACCCTTTCTAGAGACCATTTCTCAAACTATGACTCGTAGATAGTATTTCGTAGAACTCAAATATAAATCTAAGTATTAAAGTTTGGGACTTTGGTTTACAAGACCATCTACGGTCCGTAAAATCATCCATGACCCATAATTCCTCTTGTCCTATTCAAGTCTAATTTTTCCCGAGTTTTTGAACATCATTTACGACCTCGATCTGCGACCCATAAAACAAAGTACAACTCGTAACACCTGGCTCATAAATCTCAGACCAAATTTTTGATTTCTAAAGTCTCATCTACAAATGGTATTTACGAGCCATGGTTCCATTTACCCCGTAAACGTCCATCATAAAACCCAAAAATTGCAGACTTCAGATTTTTCCTAAAATATCCAATGGATTTGTACTTAGGGACTTCAGATGTGTTACAATATATCTCAATATGCTAGCATTTCCAGTTATCTCTCAGGACATCACATTAGTATATATAGATTAATAAAAAATTCACAATAGCTGACATGTTTATTCATACAAGAAATCATTAATTCAACTATCGACAAAACAAAACTACTCCAATGACCAATCAACATGTTGTACAACTCATATTACATATCAGAAACTAAGCAAAGTGTAACTCCAAATAAACCTTTAGTTATCACAGTTGTTCGCCCCACTTTAAAGTATCCAAGTCACTTTATCGACTTAAACAAATTGCTCAACTTTGATCATCATGTTTAAACTAACTTTCTTCTTACTTACCTTTAGAGCCATTTATTAATATCACATTTTAATCCTCATTTAAGCTCATTCTTCTTCTTTACTTAACCAATTATGATTTTACTAACTATGCAACCCTCTTGATTCCACCTGACAAACACATCAAGACCCATAAACAATCCTTCCTTCCCCATAACCATTATCAAGTACCACATGGTTTCATTACCAAAGACATAACAAGCACAACCAGATTGACTCTATGCACTTTTCACATTTGCTCGAATTATTAAAATACCATGAAATTCCTAAGTATCTCTTCATATTTTATGCTATTAACAATCCATATAGATCACCACCATGATTAAAAAATTTGGGTTACTCTATTTTTAAGGTTAACACCCAATTTTCAATACCGGGAGACCTAAATTTTATACCTCTCAAATCTGCGATGTAGAACATATCATTAATCAATTCTAATGAGAATTAAATCATAACCTACCTCAAAGTCGAGCCGCTTCCCCAATCCCCATACATCTCCATTTCCATTTGGTGGTTCGATGGCTTGCTGGAGAAACCGAAGGAAGAAACAGTGGTTGATTTGCAAGAAGAATTTCCTTTCTCCTCTCTTTTGAATTCTTCTCTCTCAAAATAAGCCCTAGGATATTTTATGAAGTGCTCTCACTAAGTTAGAATAAAATCCTTGAAAGCTACATAAAATAGTTTACTGTTTCTCAGGGTTTGCTATGGAGAAGCTTGTTGACCTGTCAACTTTGACTTGGAAGGTCAACGAGGTCGGAATTGACCCCAAAATTTTTATATTAAGCAGTTTCATTGGAACTATTTCAAGTAACAACGGAATGAATCATTGCATCATATACCAATTAATCAACCGTTCATTTCCAAGCGAACTAGGCAGAAGAACTCTGCGATAAAATCGCGAGATAACTTATCTCGAGATAAAATTGCGAGATAACTTATCTTAGGATTATAATGTTATTTTTATACTACATTGAGAATGGAATAACGATCTTTCAATAACTAATCCCAAAATTTTTAGTTTCGGGATAACTTGTTCCCCAACCAAATGAGCCCTTAGTGATATGCTACCAAAGCTGACTGTTTTCAAACCAAAGCATATGGCTGACTGTTTTATATCAAAGTTTAAGACTTTGTGTCAAATCATTATATTAGTTCCTTTTTCTTTTTCTCTTAAAATTCCATTGCTATTATATAACTCAGCTGGTTATATACAAATATAGGTACGTACAAAAATAATTTTGGATTTCCTATCCTTTTCTTAATTGTTGTATTCAGTAATAAGATTATATTAAACAATTCAACTAACATTTTTTTGTCAAATTCACGGATGAAAGGAGTTATAGTTTTGAATCAGAAAATTGATATGATACCTATATGTGGATCTATATATAATTTACATGCATCAATCAAATTTTCCAATGTTAACAATTACTAAGTATATATGTTTATCACAGGTAACTTTTACATTTTTTTTCCAGATGTAATCTACTCATATATAGATCATATTTCTACACAATTTTTATAAAACAATAATTTTAGGGAGAGCTTATTCTAACTTTTGTTGTCAATGTAGATTTGCTCATATTAAGGGTGTTAAGTGGGCCGGGTCATATAAGCCCACCAATTTTTTTGTCCATCAGGTACCGGCCTGGGCTGGGCCGGTCCGATCCGGGCCCAACAGTGCCAAAAGGTCAGACGGCCCAGCCCAGGACCTATTAAGGGTATAGTTGTCGGGCCTGACGTGACGGGCTGGACTAGACCCATTGGGCTTTTTTTTGGCGATGTTTGTGTATTAAAAAATTTGAGTCAATCATCAATATAGTGTATCATTATCTTTTAAATTTAGAAGTAATTATAACAATTTATATTCTTAAAATATATAATGATATACTTATATTATATTACATATATACTTACAATGTATATCAAATATAATCACAATATTCTATCTATTATAATGATATACTTACATTATATTGTATATACTTACAATATATACCAAATATACTCATAATATACTATCTATTATAATATACTATCTATTATAGTGATATACTCACAATATACTATCGATTATAGTGATATACTTACATTATATTATATATATACTTCAAAGTATATCAAATATACTTATAATATACTATCTATTATAGTGATAAACTTACAGTATACTATATATATTTACAATATATATCTAATATATTCACAATATACTATCTATTATAGTGATATACTTATGTTATATATAATATATATGCTTATAATGTATATCAAATACACTCACAATATACTATTTACTATAATTATATACTTACATTAATATATATATATATATATATATATATATATATATATATATATATATATATATATATAGTATATCCAATATACTATCTATTATAGTGATATACACACAATATACTATCTATTATAGTGATATACTTACATTATAATATATGTATATATACATATACTTACAAAGTATACAAAATATACCTAAAATATATTATCTATTTTAGTGATATACTTACATTATATATTATATGTATTTACAATGTATAACAAATATACTCACAATATATTATCTATTATAATAATATTTTTTCAAGTATTGAAATCTTATACTGACTACAAATTTATTTTTTCTTATATGATTATGTAAAGTAAAAAAAATTATTTAATTGAATCATACAAAATTTATAGAGAAAAAAAATTAAGAAATACAAAAAATTCAATGAGTCTTTGACTTTATTAATATATTGATAAAATTCAAAATATACAAGTTACAAACTTACAATTAGTTGTATATAATGAATTGTAACTTCTACATATTTCAAATTATTTTCTTCAATTCATCTGTATTAACATTAACAGCAATTGACTCATAATTTTCAAAATCAACTAATCCGTAATTTGGACTAGCTTGTACCGAAGAATCTCCAATTGACATTATTTCTTCAAGTTCTTCATCTTCTTCCGTATCTTCTGCTCTTCATTAATTCCTATGCTCTGATCTAATCCGATCTTTGACGCAAATTAAAACATTCATGGCATTGCTCCCCAAAAGTGTCGATTATCTCCGATCTGTTGTCTTCCTTGACTAAATGCGTTCTGTGATGTAACAATTGACATTGAAATATTTAGCACATCCCTAACCATAATTGATAGTACTGAATATTATTTTTGATTGTTCTTCCATCATTCCAGTGTAGCGACATTATTTTCATCATAAGTCTCTAGAACCTGTCTCAAATAATTATTAAGCTCGTCTCAATTTATAGTCTATTGTGATGTAGGCTATATTTTATTCCAAATAGATAAATTAAAAAAATTATGGACAGATATATCACATGCCTGTCTTTTAGAAGATGATGGCTCGTCAGAAGGGAGACAAAAATAATGAATGGGATAGTGACACTCCACTAGCCACCAATGCGGAAGGATGCCGTCGGAAAGAATGGAGGAACAGTATGACTAGGGGTAGCATTATCAAGTAAGTTGATTTAATGATTATATAATATTTGAATATGATCATTTGTAGCACGCATCGCCTTAAACATATTAGGATCTTCATCTTTTTCAATTTCTATAGAAGTATATATAAGGAGAACATATTCAGACATAGTATTAAATTTCATATACAGATTTAACATAGCACCAATTAAATAAATAGGAGGAATAAGAAACAAATATTTTTAAAATTTTTCTATCATTTCAGCGACAACTTCTTTGTAATCATCATTTTTTTTATATTCCATAAGCAATACAGAAATTTCGGCTAAATAAACTAAAATATTGAAAATACTAGGATAATAAGCACCGAAAAATTCAAGTGTAGCTAAATAGTTTTTTTTAAAAAATATAACAACATCATTAATTTTAGTCTAATAAGATTCTTCCAATATGACTTCAGAAAATTTATATGCATATTGATAAAAAGTTATAGTTATAGGGGCTTTATAAATATTATAAGTCTTTAAAAAATCATAAATCGAATTCCACCTAGTCTCAATTTTTCGGGCATTAATCTTGGTCTAAGATTATTTTTCTCTCATTTTCTTTTAAATTCTTTAAATCTAGCTTTTATATTATTTCCTTGAATAAAACCAACTTCATGCATAATTTTTTCAATTGTTGGCTCAAAAAAATAAAATCCATCTTTTACAATTAAATTATATATATGACAAGCACATCTAATATGAAAAATATCTTCTAAGGGGGGGAGCTCAATTTTCAAAGAATTAATAGCAATTGTATTGTTATATGCATTATCAAAAGAAATACATAAAACTTTGTGTTGAAAACCATAATATTTTGCAACCATTGATATAGAATCAGAAATAAATTGTGCATTATGTTTTCGATCTTCAATATATTGAAATGCTAAAATACGTTTTTGCATAATAAAATCACTATCTATCCAATGACAAGTAACAATTAAATAATCATTTTTATTTATAGCACGACCAAGATCAGAAGTAAGTGAAACTCTACATGGAAGATTTGTTAATAACCAACGTAAATAATATGCATATTGTCCATGAAATATAAAAACATCTGATCTACAAGTACTTCTAGGAATACCGTTAAACATGAGATTATAAATTAATTGTATATAATGAATAAAAACATCAGAAGAAGCAAACGAAAAAGGTACACAACCCACATCTATTATTTTTGCTATCTCTTCATGGTCTCTCATTTTATTGTACGTCCCATTAATTTTTTGGTTTGTAGGTTTATTCTACCTTGAACTGGTCTAGTAGCACCCCTTATTCGTTCTTTCCAACCAGAATGCTCATTGTCTAGATGTTTAGTCAATTGACTTGTTCCACCTTTATTACCCCCAATCTTATGCTCAATTTTTTTTGACATTCTTTACATTGAACTTTAATTGTTTCGGCTATGCGTTCAAAACAATGTCATACTAAACTAGTTTTTTTTGTTTCTTTTACAGGTCATGGATGAAAATTAACAGTTCTAAATTGAGCATTACCTATATCTACATCAGGATTAATTAATGTAACATCAACATCATTATTATTATTTTATTCTATTTCTACTTCAAATTCATTTGGTTATTTTATACCATAAGTTTCTTGATATTCATTTTCATTCATATCATATGTACCTACACCTATTTCTCCAAATTTATTTGGTGGTGCTTCAGGCATACGAGAATAATTTCTACTTATACTACCTCTATCGGAAGCACTTTTTTCTTACTATCACTACCTTCGCCAAGACACAAATTTTTAACACTTTTACCTATATTTTTTAATCTATCCATTATGCAAATTAAACTAATAAAAATTATAAACACAAAAATTAAATATTTAAATATACTAGAATTAATTTATAAAATAAAAGCAAGAGAAGGAACGATTATACAAAATTGTCGGAATCAAACAAAGAATCGTAAAATTGATGAATATTTAACACTTGAAAGTTGAAAACTTCCACTTGATTTTTTTGTACAAAAACTAATAAAAGATTGATATCACTTTAAGAGAGAATTAAGAAATTGAGAGAATTAGATGATTGTTGGTGGAAAAAAATGATTAAATGTTGTAGGTATTTATGGAAAACAATTAGATTAATAATTTTTTTTTCTTTTTTTAAAAAATGTCATTTTATATAGATGTTGGCCCAACAACCATTTTCTGAAAATTGGCCAAAAATGACATTTTTTTTAAACAGAAATTTTTTTATTACTCAAGTTCTTTTCTATAAATATCGACAACATTTAATCATTTTTTGTCATTGGACCCAACAACCATTTTTTGGAAAGTGGCCCAACGGCTATTTCAGAAAATAATTTTTTTTAATTATATTGGGCCGGTCTAGGCTAGTGGACCGATGGGCCAGCTACCGATTCCATAACGAACCAATCTAATCGGTCCAGGCCAAAAATTACACCGAACCAGCCCAACTTTCTTTTGGGGTGGGCCAATACTCGATCCGCTCCCAACCGTGCCGAGCCCTTAATGGGCCGAAAACCGGCCACCCAGCCCATTTGACACCCTTAGCTCATATTCATTGCTATTGCACATTATAATCAAATTGAAATCTTTTTAAGGGACCCCACCTTTTTGAGTTGGTGTGTAAGGCATTGATGCAAATGACTTTAGTACATTGTTGGTGGGAAAAGATATCCCCCACTGCTGCAGTGAAATTGTAAATTATATTATGATGGGGTTTAATTTCTACTCAAAAGAGTAAAACTCTAATTCATAATGGCAGGGGAATTACATAATTAACGTTGATATATTAGTTCAAGAGTAGTAAATTAAAGGCTTTGATCTCACACCCCTTCCCTTTCTGATTCCATGTCACTGATGCGAATAGAAGCATTTTCCATAACCTGATTATAAACAAAAGGAAATTATAGGTCAAAACAAAGCAATGTTGACTAACTATTGATCAAAATAAAACCATGAATTTTTTTTATTCATAAACTAATCAATTTTGAATGCTCTTTACAATTCATCACACTACAAAAATAGCTAGCACTACTTTTATTTAGGCAAAATATATAAATGTGTCATCTAAATTGACGGTTCTCTAATTTTGGGTGTACAGAAATAAACATTTAAACTTATATTAAGTTGAACAAGTAGAGACGAGTATCCTATGAGAGAACTTAAATAGTTGTCCTATATATATATATATATATTATGACAAGTAAGATGTGTTTGTTACTTGTTCAATTTTTATATAAATTTAAATGTCTATATGTGCACACTCAAAGTTGGAACATGTAATGTCAAATGACACATGTACTATGCCTTTTATTTATATTAATAATAACAGGAAACGTAGCTACATTGACTATAAATTGACAAATGTCTTCATGAATTTTGACTAACTAGAGATGGAAGTAAATAAACTAACAAATATTGAATCCTAATAATTTTGAGTTTACTACAATTTGAATTATTCTAAGTAATTAATTCCAACAATAAACAACTAAATGTATCCTATGTATGTACATTAAGAAAGGCGCAATGTCAAATATATAGATAAACTTACTTGGATCACTGAAGGTAACAAGACCAGTGCCTTTGAAGTCACAGTTCCAATAATTCCTTCCATGCATCTGATAATAAGCGTTCATGGCATAGGATGCATGGGCATAAACTTTATCAGGTTGAAAGCAGTCCCCATTTTCATATATCTCTCTACAGTCCACGCCCCCAGATCCACAACAGAAATCCAGCACCGCCTGTATTACCTTGTCATCTGCATGTGGCTTAGCCACACACCAAACTGAAGGTCCACGACTTAAGGACGATACTATTTTCTCTCCAAATTTTTCATTACTGCAGAATTGACAACTCAAATCCACATCATAAACCTTTGATCCATCCCCATTGAAAATCCCAAAGTTTCTCTCGCTATTTGCTCCTTGTTTCTTGTTTTCGTTGAATAACGCAAACACAAAAACATCAATGCGATCTTTTGGGCTCATCGGGGTACCTTTATTCGACTGAGCACGTTCAATTAATCGGGTATTATAAGTTCTAGCATTTTCAGTGGTTGCGGCTGCATCTCCCTTCGATGGCCATCCTGATTCTGACACGACAATCTCAATCGTCCGATTTCCAAAACCCAATGCATTGATTGCTGATCGAATCGCATCAATTTGTGCATCTAGCATGTTATTGTATACGTAACCTTTAGGGTCACGTACCCCGGTTGCGTTTCCTAGTAACGCATATTCTAAATTGACCATAGAGGGATTGTCCCGGTAAGCAAAATATGGATATGCATTAATCATGAAGGGGGCATTTGTATCAGCTAAAAGCGCGACAATGGAAGTCATAATAGGAAGGAGTGTAGTGGCAAATGTAGACGACGAAGGTGGAAACGAAGAAGCAAGTACAGCCATGCTATGTGGGGTGGACACTTTAATTTTGCGGTCTAATCCGCGTGATAGTAGAACCGAATGCAGATTTTGCATTGCTTGGAGTAACGCATTATGGTCTAACAATTGATGATCATCGCCATCCGCATTTAAATACTCATTTCCTACGGCAATTGCAACGACAGAAGTGGAAGGAATGAAAGGCAATATACGAGTGGTGAACCACTTATCCGCAGCGGATTGTGTGGCGCTTAAGTTTGCGACGTGGGAATTTTCAACAGCAACAATGAGGTCAATGCCGGTGTTGGAGAAGGCTTCAAGGATTTCAGGGTTGGTATCGTAGATCTTAACCTTGTCAAAGATTGTGGACTGAAGTAGCTGAGCCACTTTCTTTGGTGAAGGGAGGTTGCTTCCGATCGTCCCATAGTTTATTCCGACACCATAAACGATATTGCAGCTAATAAGAGGGAGGAGAATGAGGAAAAGACTGAAAAGGAGAGACATGCTAGAGGTTGCTCTGAACCTGATGAGGAGTGGACAGTAGTTCAATTATGTATGAATCCACTGATGATATGATAAAATTATCTGTACTGTACGTGTCATGTGCCCCAGCGCAATTCAGTCAAAGTAGTGGGTCATCTTTTATTCAAAATTGTGTAATTTGTCAAAGTGGTGGGTCATATTGTATTGAAAAGTGCTGACAGAATTATGAGTCTCCCAGGAGCTAATCCTGATTGGTTTGAAATCGTGCACCTGCAAAGACAAAATGTCAAAAAAAGGCGCTTCATAAAGTCGATCGCGATCTGATCACATTGAAACCCGTGCAGCATTCTGCATCCAGCTAGCTAGTTGAAGTGACGACGAAGTCTATTAATTACAAGGCAGATCCCGGCCAAGCTTCTCCACCCATCTCCCGCCGGAAGGTATTTACAGTAAATGAGTGAAAAATATATGTTATAATATATATATATATATATTTTAACTTTTCACCAAATCAATTCACTAAAAAAATAAATTGTGTGAAATAAATATCATTAGTCTAAGCCTAGACTAAGGCCCAACATATTTCCAAACATATAACCACAGACAATGCATACAACAAGGCGTAGATGAACGACAATAGCAGGGATCATGCTTAAACAATCCAACAATTTCTTAAAATAGCGCCTAAAACATGAATTCTAGGAATTAACATGCTTGACACCCTAACCCCTCCAACTCATAAAATTCAAGATACAATTGCCTGAGCATGCTCAGTCTCACGAGGGGAAAATCGTAGCCTACCTGTAAGCCGACCGTGCGCGCTCCTACTCACAAAATCGGAACTTTTCCTTCCGAGTGGCCTTCGAATGCTGCCACGCTATCAATGATAGAATCACAACAATAATATGATCGTTATGACACTAAAATTATCGAATTCGGAGACGGGCTAATTTCAGAGTCAAAAATCGAGAATTGTGGGACACACTCTATAATTCACGAAATTGACTCTGAGAATAGGCTCCAACTACTACCCCCATCTCATGTTCCACAAAGGAACACAATTCACACACCAAAGCAGACCCAAACCTAACATGCACAAGTGATCAACTTCAAGGCCTAAGAACTTAGAAATGCAGGAGAAAAAGGGAATTTTACCTCAAAGGAAGCCTCAACTCCTAATTCTGAACACACAATTGGATTTTTCTCAAAAATCTACACAATTCAGCCTTTTGAATCACCCAAATTGCCCAAGAATTGAAGGAGAAAACAAGGTTTAAATTTAATAGAAAATCTGAAAATTGGGTCTTAAGAACGACCCTCTTTGTCGCGTTAGCAACTCCCCGGTGATCGTTTAAGCGACACCCACCAAAAAGGCGAGCATCGCATTATCGACACCAAGCGAAAGGAGTGTCGCTTAAGAGACGCCCGCCCAAGAGGGTTGGTCGATTTAGCGAGCTCCTGGCCACTTTAGCGACACTCACTTTAGCGACCAGGGGTCACTTAAGCGACGACACCAGACACAACTGGTGCAAGAATGCGCTTAGCATGCTAAATCCTCTGACGGGGTGCTCAAAATTAGTTCGAAATTCCATGCGCACAAACGAGATATGCTACCCTAGAAAATTTAACGTTCCGAACTCAACGACGCATTCGAGCTTCCCATACGAGGTCATTTTTGAAGAAAAGTGGGTCCCACACCCAAGTGCCATTTTGAGCCCATTTTAACAACGGGCCTCGAGATTAGACCGAAAGCTTAGAAAAGCAAACAAAGAGTCGTTCTAGACCAAACTCGATATTTTGGAGCTAACTGTGTTGTCACAATTTTTCATCCGAGGGTGTCTTCCAAAAATGTTGACCAAAGTCAACTATAGGCCAAATTTTAAAGACAAAAGCGCCAAATGGTCCTAAACTCGTACCGATTGTCTCGGTACTCATGCCGAGCATGCTACTAGCCTAATTCGGCCATTATGAAACAAATGGAACCGTCAAAATTCCATTCTGAGGTCGTTTTCCTGAAGTTATGACCGAAGTCAACTTTTTAGGTTATAAAAACTTCAACACAGGAAAATGGGCCTAAAACCCAAACGAGCGACCAGACGGCCGAACACTCAGTTTCAGTAAGTCATAAATAACTTGGGGTCGCTACAGAAATGCTCTAAACGATGGAATGAAGGATAAAATTCAAAAATAACCTCGAGTAAGAGGATGGAAACAAATTAAATTTTTTATTAGTAATAAACAAACATGGATTCATTTGCATATAACACAATCAAATAAGACACAAATGGAGAAGTGAACCTTTAACAACAAAAGTTTCTTTAAAATATCAAATACAAATCCTCCAAAGCTTCAACATGCTCCACACTTTACATATTTAAAATCCACAATGAAACTGACTATAATTAACAAATATTTGTTTCTCCAAAGCTTTTAATACAACTCAAACAACAAACTAAGATATTTCTTTTTTCTTGCAAAAGTGACGTAAATAAACTAATAATGAAACAAACTATCAACACCATAAGATCCAAGAAAAGCAACCACATATGAGCGTAAAGAATTGACCGATAACCGAATGAACATAATTTAAATATAAACGAGAAGTAATGCTGGAAATCAAAGCGAACAAAGTTAGAATTGGACCTTTAGCATAAATCCTCTTTGTAATATGTTGGAGAAATTTAGTTGTCCAGCAAAATGAAAGTACATTCATAATCATGCATTAAACATCTACCAAAAAGCACCATAGTAGGAGAATGCCGTCAGAAATCTTGACGGACTCAAACTCTTGAACCTAACTCAGAAACGTTCGGTTAAACATCATCGGAAAGATGTTATCTTGGAGATTTATTAAGCAGGTGGTGAGTGGTGGCTGTTTTCGATGGACCGGAGTGGTTCAAGGTGGACCTCGTGCTTGAGCTTTTTGGCTATGGAGTTTAATTGTATTGGAATTCCTAAGTTTTAAAAAAAGGTTGATGTTTCATGGCTACCTCATGAATTATATTAGCTAGTAGAGAATAAGTGGTTTAAGAGGCTAAATTGATGGTGGAGAAAAAAAACTAAGGAAGTCAGAACCCTCTTTTTTTTTTTTTTGTGAAGAGGAGTTATTTTTTGAAGAAGATTAGCTTTTCATTTTAATAATAAAAATAAGGAACGTTGGAGGGAACAAAATAAAAGGAAAAACTTGATCTAATGGGAGTGATTTTTAGGAAAATAATATTCTTCCCATGAAAGAAAAATATTGATGTGGATTTTTCCAAATATGAAAAGATTTGACCAAGTTTGAAATTTGAATGTAATAAAATTCTATCAAAATATATAAAATAAGTAACTACTAAATTACTAAGTAAATAAATATTATTCAATCACTAATTATATTTTATTGTCAAAATAATCCAACATTATTTACGATAGATTGATCAAAATTGGGTGTCAACAGAGTCATCGAATTCAACGAATCACCGAATATGTTCGTGAGTCATCGAACTTGATTTCTCCTCAACAAATTTCTCTTCTTCTGAGCAAACTTTTCAGTAACATTAGGTGAGCTCGCATGCACTTCGGCGATCCGCCGAACCCTTTCGGTGAGTCGTCGAATCTCAGCCTCATTCCTCCTAAGTTTCCTTTCTCAACTTCAACATTCCAACTTTCCAACTTTCATGGCCTTACAATATCTCCTCTTTAGGAATATTCTTCCTCGAATGAGAACTTAACTAGCACGGAAAGAGACTATCAACCCAACATGAATGCAATGACACATTAAAAATGCATAAACCATGAAATATTCAATCCCAAGCTAAAACATGACTAAAAATCAATTTCATGAAAATGCATGCATATGAAAGATACGAGAATGACTGAAACGTGTGAATTCGATGGAGTGAATCATGAAGAAACTTAATACCTCAACTAGGAAGGAAAGAGATGGGGATAATGTGTCATCATGGAAGCCTTGGCCTCCCATGTAGCACCTTCAACCTCTTGGTTCCTCCACAACATCTTCACAGATGCAACTTCTTTGTTTCTCAACTTTCGAACTTGTCGGTCTAGAATCTCAACTGGAACTTCCTCATAGTATAAACTCTCCTTTACACCAATATTTTCCAAAGGCACAATGGAGCTAGGATCACCAACACACTTATTCAATAAAAAACATGAAACACTGGATGCACCGATGCCAACTTCGAAGGTAAATCCAACTCATATGCCACCTTGCCATAATGCCTTAAAATTTAATATGGGCTTACATACCGGGGACTAAGCTTTCCCTTCTTGCCAAAACGCATCACACCCTCATGAGTGAGATTGTAAAGTAAACCCAATCATCCACCTTGAGTTCAAGTTCCCTTCTCCCCACATTCGAATAAGACTTTTGCCGACTTTGGACAGTCTTTAATCTTACTCCAATGAGTCTAACCTTCTCCATTGCCTCATTCACCAACTCAGGTCCTATTAATGCAACATCACCAACTTCAAACCAACCAATAGAAAACCTACATCTCTTATCATATAAAGCATCAAATGGAGCCATTTGGATACTCGAATGGTAGTTATTTTTATAAGTTTGATCAATGACAAATAATCATCCCAATTACCCTTGAAGTCAATGACACAAGATCTCAACATGTCTTTCAAGGTCTGAATGGTACGCTCGGCTTGACCATCGGTATGATGGTGAAAAGTTGAGCTCAATTTAACTTGAGTACCAAGAGCTTTTGGAAAGAACTCCAAAATTAAGATGTGAATTGTGTACCTCAGTCCGAAATGATAGATAACAAAATACCGTGAAGCTTAACCAACTCTCGAATGTACATTCTAGCATAATCCTCTGCCAAATAAGAAGCTTAACAAGGAAAAATGCATTGACTTAGCCATTCAATCAACAATAAGCCAAATCGAATCATGTTGTCTACGATTACGAGGAAAATCCGTGATGAAGTCCATATTCAAGTCTTCCCACTTTCAAGTAGGAATCTTAATGTCTTGAGCTAAATCTTTCAATTTTTGATGTTCAACCTTCACTTGTTTACAATTTGGAAATTTAGCCACGAACTCTGCAATATCGTTCTTCATGACCTTCCACCAATACACTTCCCTCAAATCTCAACACATTTTTTGGGAACCCACATGAATAGAATACGATGAACTATTAGCTTCAGACAATATCATTTCTCTCAATTCATCAACATCAGGTACAATCAGCCTTGATATCTTAGTACGTCATCTCACCCTTGAGAAAAATCCTTAATGGCTTTTTTGACAACCTCCTTCTTCAACTCAACCAAGATCAGATCATTATCTTGCTTTTCTTTCAAATCTGTCACGAGAGGATGATTCGAAACCATTTTGGACAACAACAACACCATCCTCCGAATCAATCCAGTAAACACCTAAACGAGCTAGACTATGAACATCACAAACTAACTCCTTCTTTTCATCCTCAACATGAGCAACACTATTCATGGATAACCTACTAAGAGCATCGACAACCACATTTGCCTTACCCAGATGGTACAACACAATCATATCATAATCCTTCAACAACTCAAGCCACCTTTTTGCCGAAGTTTCATGTTTTTTTGGTTGAACACATATTGCAAACTCTTACGGTTCATGAATACATCAACATAGACACCATACAGATAGTGTCTTCAAATAATTAAAACAAACACAACCGCCTCTAACTCCAAGTCACGAGTTAGATAGTTCTTTTCATGTACCTTGAGTTGCCTAGAAGCATATGCTATCACTTCACCATTTTGCATCAAAACTAAACCAAGACCAACCCTTGACACATCACAATATACAAAAACCCGTTGGACCCAAGTCAACACATGAGCGAAAGTAAGTCTATCTTTCAAATCTTGGAAGCTTTTCTCACATGCCTCATACCATTGAAATTTCATCTTATTTTTGGTCAAAATAGTAAAGGGTGATGCAATGGAAGAGAATTCTTGTACAAACCGTCTATAATAATTGTCTAAGCCCAAGAAACTTTGAATATTAGAAGGAGACAAAGGTCTAGGCCAATTCTTTACCCCTTTATTTTTAGAATACACCATAATCCCTTCACCGGACATAATATGACCAAGAAAAGCAACCGACCCCAACCAAAACTAACACTTACTAAACTTAGCAAAAAATTGAAGATCCTTGAGAATTTGTAAGACAATTCTCAAATGATCAGCATGTTCATTCTCACTCCGAGAGTAGATCAATGTATTATCGATGAACACAATAACGAACATGTCCAAGTATTGCTTAAACACCTTGTTCATCAAATCCAAAAAGCTGCAAGGGCATTCGTTAGTCCAAAAGACAAAAAAAATAATTCAAAATGACCATATCGAGTTTTAAAGACCATCTTCAGAATGTCACATTCCCTTATGCAAAGTTGATGATAACCCGATCAAAGGTCGATCTTTGAGAAGTAACTTGCTCTTTGAATTTGATCGAACAAGTCATTGATCCATCAGATGGGATACTTATTCATAATAATGACCTTTTTCAATTTCCCATAATCAACAAACAAACAGATAGAACCTTCTTTGTTCCTAAAAAAAAGAATCAGACCACCCCATAAAGATATACTTGGTCTAATAAAATCCTTATCCAACAAATCCTTTAACGGATCCTTCAATTCCTTAAGTTCTGCCAGAGCCATACAGTAAGAAGGATTAAAGATACATTCGATATCGGGAAAAAAGGTCAATACTGAAGTCAATCTCCCTTTCCAGAGGGATACCCGAAAAATTATCGAGAAATACTTTCGAAAACTCATTAACAATTGAAACTGACTCAAGATAGAAGCTTCGGAATTCATATCCTAACCCGTAATAGATGATAAATGCAACCTTTAGAAATCATTTTCTGAGTTTTAATGAATGAGATGAATTGACCCTTAAACACAAAATTACTACCTTTTCATTCTAGGATGACTCATTAATAAACTAAAACTTAACTATACGGGTTCTACAACATATGAAAGCATAACATGCATATAGCCAATACACACCAAAAATAATATCAAAATCGTTCATATCAAGCTCTACAAGATCAACTAAAGTGATTTTATGAAAAACTAAAATTGAACAATTTCTATAGACTCTTTTAGCCGAAATAAGTCAAAAATAAGAGTACATACCGAAAAAAAGGTTCTAATAGAATCTTAGAACTAGCATCAAATTTATTAGCAAGATAAGGAGTAACAAATGATAGAGTAGAACTCAAATCTAAAAATTCATAAACGTCAAACTCAAATACCTTTAGCATAATAGTCACAACATCGGGTGAATCCTCCAACTCTTGATGAGTCTGTAGAGCATAGAATCTTTGGCGCTGATTTTCACCTGAAGTAGAACCGTGCTGAGCCGGTTGGCCTTTAGTAGTCTGAGTCTGGTGTCGACCACCTTCACCTCTAGTAGCACTCAAAGTACAATCCTTCAATTGGTGACCTGTCTTTCCACAAAAACAGAAAGCACCCGATCTCTCCAAACATTCTCCGAGATACTTCTTTCCGCACTTCTTTCATGATGGGATAGTTTGTCCACAGAGCTCCTCCTTGAGGATTTGGGTTAGACACCCTATCTTTGTTGAAATTTGGAGCCAAAGTGTTTGAAAATTTTTAGCTGAAGAACTTTTGGCAAAATAGCAAACAACCACCATTACTGACTTACCACGAGAAGACTCACCACTATCACTCCGAGCCCTCTTAGACTCCCTAACTCTCTCTTTAAACTTCTCCTCCTTAATTTATTTGGCATATGTCATGAGCCTTGAGATGTCTATCTCCTTGATCAACATAGAAGTTCTACATTCTTTGACCATAAAGTCGGACACACCCAAAACAAATTTTCTCATACAAACTCTAGGACCGGCCACCATGAAAGGACAATATTTCAACAATTGTGTGAACATAAGGGAATACTTCCTTACACTCATATTCCCTTGTCTCAAATAATGAACTCTTGGACCTTGGCTTCTCTCAACTCCAAAGGAAAGAAACGGTCAAGGAAAGCACCCTTGAACTCTTCCCAATCAATGGGACCATCATCTCTACCCCTTTTACCTTTCTATTGTTTAAACAAAATCTGAGCAACTCCCTTGAGTAGATAGGTGGCCAAGTCAGCCTTCTCCACTGGACCAATCCCTATGATGTCCATTATCTTGCAAATTCCCTCAATAAATTCTTTTGGATCCTCGTCCACCTTAGAACCATAGAACTCAGGAGGGTTCATGTAAGTGAAGTCACGAACTCGGCTAGTCGTCTTACCAATATTTGGGTTCACGGGAGCAACAACCTCTTGGTTAGCTTGTGCAGCCACGGCTTGGGAAAGTACTTGGAATGCAGCTCGAAATTCGACATGAGAGACTTGCTCATCCAAAGAATCATTAAGGACGGTGAGCTTGTTGCTCCTCACTCACGTTCTTTCTCATGGGAGCTCTTCGTGGATGTATGATTCTATAATCGCAAAGAGAAAATATTAGAGGCAAAAGCCTTACATTTCAACTCTATCGCATGACATGAGAATAATGAAAGAAGTGAAGTTTCATGAAAGGCCTCATAGCCACCTATTCACAGATGTGGCATACTTCAAACCCATGAGCAAGACTCTAATCGACGCGTCCCTAGGAAACTTTAAAACTTTGTGCTCTGATACCATGTTTGTCACAACTCAAGCTAGACTCTATATGTGACACAATGATTAGAATTCTGAGGGACCCCAATCAAGCCTTTTAAACTATCATTCATGAGCATACATAAGGTAAATAAGAACAAGAAGCTAAAACATAGATGTGGACTGTATAAGTATCAATAAGGAAATATCATAATAAAGGAAAAGCAAGCTGAAATCTCCAAATAACGGGATGGCATAGACTTCATGACAAAGCTAAAATATCTTTACTAGTCTAGACGGGGCATAGGACAAGTTCCTAGATTACCAACATAAAGAATAAAAGTCATGAAACATGAAGGAAAACCATAAACATCATGTCCTCAAAACATGAGAACTCGTCAATAAGGAAGTAGTAACTCAATATCTAGCCACGAGTGGGGTGACGAAAGAGTGATTGCCTTACCCTACATTATGATAATATGTAGGCAAAAGTATGTGTCAGTACATGAATTGTACTAAGTATGTGAGAATGCACATAAATAATAATAATCAGACATAATCAATATGAACATGTGATGCATGACCAATTATCTTGGAAACATGAGATAAAACTTAAAAATACGTTAAAAGTATTTAATAAGGTTAATACATCATAAAACATCATAAGATCTTATAGGACATAGCATATACATATATGGGATATAAACCTTGACTGACATTTAAGACCATGTGAGTTATAATATGAAATCTGATATAACTCCCACACCAAAAAGAGAGAGGCTACTTGCCAAGATAGACTCCGTATAAACATGAACATTAGTTATATATGGATCCACTAACTAAGCCATAAAGTCATCTACGGTGGCATGTAGTGTTAGAACTAAGGGTTGCTACTAGGATTCCCTCATGAATTCCCACCACAAAGTTCGCTCGGTGCTAAGTCAATGTCAACAGAATACATGAAAATATCTTCATTCAGAAAGGCAAATAATTACCAATCCACATTCATAAAATAATATAATAAGAGTATCTCCTTCAAAACCATGATCATAACATAACATGTGGACACTTACCTTTCTAAGAAATTCAAATCATAACTTCGTTCATATTGTGAGAAAACCTTTCACAATTTATGGGTTCTTGCTTGAAACATACTTGAAAACATATTTCATAACTTTACATAAATCATTCATCAACATTCTTATACCCTTGATCATGAAATCATAGTTCATACTTAAAATTCATAGCATAATGCAGTGGTCCTTGCAAAACTTTTTGAAAACATGTAATTAAACTTAAATCATGCATGAATAGACCATTAAAATATATTTAAAACATAATTAAATTGACCTAATACAAATTGATCAAAACTTTAGCACCATTGAATTGAAATGGATAGAAAAAGGAGAGATCTTTGGGACTCCATGGATGAATTTTAAAATATCTTGACTAATCAAAACCCTAGTTGCACTTGGAATTAGGAGACTTGAACATGACCTTGAGAATCCTTAGCTTGGAAGAGAAGGAAAGTTCTTGTTCGAGAGTTCTAATGAGAGAATTATTGCATAGAGTAATTGGAGAAGGAATGAGGGGAATTTAGAAGGGGTTGGATAGTTGTAGGTTTTAGAAATATGTCAAAAATGACATATTTTAGGGATTTAATGATTTAGAAAACACCGATATAAGCCCATTAAATGATTGTCGGAGACCTATTAGTGAGATCCATCGAGCTCGCCATCCTGATCAATGAGTCATCGATCTCCTGGCCCAACCCTCAAAAAAGGGTGGGTGCACTGAGGAATTTCTCTAAGCTATTTGGAAAATTACCTCAGTTTACCTTTCAAGTTAGTGAGCCACCAAAACCTCCTTCTTCTAACCTAAAATCCTTATTTTCTAAGCAAATAATCAGGACTTTTGGCAAGACTTCTCATATCTCTAAACGTATTTGGCGAGTCCCAAACTTGATTGCTCCTCACTAAATTTCATTTCTTCTTAGCAAACTTTTCCGTAATATTGGACGAGCTCGCATGCACTTTAGTAATTCATCGAACCTATTAGGTGACTCGACGAGTCTCAGCCTTTTTCCTCCTAAGTTTCCTTTCTCAACTTCAATATTTTGACTTTCTAACTTCTGGGTCCGTACAGAAATATTCTAATTTAGTTATATCCCGAGGATCCTAGACTTAGTAAAATTTAAGGTTGGTAAGGCTCCTTCTATGGATGACCTTTAAGGCCTATAGAAGATTCTACGGAATGTAGGAGGAATCCATAGAAGTCACCCAAAGCCCAATCTTCAGACCCTGTTTCATGAGCTAGTTCGATGATCCCTCTAAAGGTCTATGACCCATAGGGATACCTCATATACCTACCTTGCAAATTCTAGTAGCTACTAGAAAGTGTACTTAGGTTCTACGATTAGGTTCTACGATCTGTAACAAGGTCTATGACCCGTTGAAAGGTCTGTAGACCCCCAACCCTTACAGACCCTGTAACTTTCCATGAGAACCTTCTATGGCTTGTAGAAGTTCCTACTACCCGTAGAAGGGTATCTATAGATCCAACTTGACAAATCTAATAGATCCTATATTTGGACACTATTTACTAGGAAGGGTATTCTACGGCTCGTAGGAATTCCTACGGTCCAGTATCAGTTTTAATGAGAGGTAGTTTAGTTTTTTTCCACCTTTTCCAAACCCAAACCTTAACTTTTAAAGATAAATTTAGGTCTCTTATAAGTACCCTACGTGCTTTTTCTCTAATTAACACTTAGAAGATTTAGAGCGAGGATTGAAGAGGATAAGTGCATTAGTCAAGTCCTTCGAGTTTCGCCAAGAACATTGTTCTTCCAGGTATGGACGTCAATTCATAGTGTTGGACTTGGTTTGTTCTCGTGCTCTACATCTTAATTCTATAATTCAAGAGTTCAATCCCGTTATATAGTGTTTTTGTGTTAGTTATGTTATCTCTCATTAAGTTCTCTGTGTATTTTATTCTATCACAATTATCACCATGCTTCGAGTTCTTGAATTATTGTTCATGCTTACATTCACATGAATCCTAGTTGAGAAATTACCATTGCTTCATACCATGCATTGTATTATTTAAATAATGATGTAGTTTATTTTTTCATTGAGAAAAGAGTTTTCAAGTACATTATACTATTGAGTACATGAAGCTATATATGATTGATTTTATGCATGTTTTCACTAAGTCCAGATGAGTTAGAGTATTTGAGCATAAAAGATATTTTGAGAAATCATTTGATGAGACACGAATAGTCCTAACTGTATGATTATTTTTAAAAGAGAAAGCATATGAATTGAGAAGAGTTGAGATCTACAAAGTAAAGTCTAATGAGATTAAATGAGATATATTTTGAGTATTTTCACTCATTTGAGTATATGAGCATTATATATATGATTTATGAGAGTAGTATTGAGCACTGATTTGGGTGAGAATTTAGATAACTCAAACTATATAAACTAAGTAGTAGTGTAGGATAGGATTGTATTGTTGGTTCGGGTGACTCCTCACTTCAATCTCTGATATGAACTTTTATTGAATCCATGAGATGAGTTTGCATCCCTTACTCTAGCAAGGTATTGGACGGTTCTAATAACGAGAGTAGTTCATTGTATCATCTCGATGCTTATAAGTTATGGTTGTTGGTAAGAGAAACCCCCCAAGGAGTATACATTATTTTTATATTGAGTTGCATTCGCATATTCACACTGTGTAAAGCATTGATTTATGATCATCTTTGCATGCTTCATTTGAGTTGAGTTGCTTCAGTATTCTTTCCATTTTAGTATTCAGTGAGTATGTTTCCTTTTAACTATTTTACATACCGTACATTTCATTTACTGATATCTTTCGATAATGAATCATTTCATGATATAGATACAGGTGTTAGAGATCCTCAACCAGCGCATCATTGAAGATCACTTTCCATCCAGCTTTTGTGAGGTCTTCTTGCATTCGGAGGAACTCGTTTTATTTCTCATTATTTCAGTACTATTAGTCCTTTGAGGTAGTCGTGGGCTATCCTTATACCTATCTAGAGTCATTAGAGGCTTCATAGGCATAGATTGAGGTACAGTTGAGTCGGTTTAACCTTTTAGAGTATGTTATTAAATAGTAATTCCTTATATATATTTCAGCGTATTAAGACTTATTTTGATAAGTTAAATTTATATTCTTTTCCATGCCCATGATCTCTGACTGTTCTCACAATCTTAAAAGGACCTATATATCTGGGGCTAAACTTAACCCATCTCCTAAATCTCATCACACCCTTAATGGGTGATATTCGGAGGAATACTTTGTCACTAACTAAAAATCTCAAAGGTCGGCGTCTACGAGTAGCATAACTCTGGCGCCTACTCCGAGTTGTCCTGTGCCTATCCTGAATTACCCTCACATGATCCAAGGCCTCTTGAAGCAAGTCTGTGTCACACGGCCTGGGATTCGTAGACTCAAACCAATCGACCAGTGAGCGAAAACACCTACCATATAAAGCCTTGAACGGAGACATTTGAATACTAGAGTAGTAAATGTTGTTGCATGCAAACTACGCCAAAGGCAAAACTAGTCCTCTGACCTCTAAAGTTCATAACACAGGCTCGCAACATATCCTTAAGTGCCATGCTCCGAGCCTACACCTTAGACGCGGATGACACCTGATGTTATTGCTGGCCTGAGGGTACCATAACATGGCATTAGACAATAAAACACATCTAAACAGGAGTTGAAGAATACATTGAAAGCATTTGAAGAGACAGGTTTCATAAGAGATCAGATTTCATAACGTAAGTCATAAAAATTTAAAACCATTGTCAAAGGAAACAAATATCCAAATGTAACATAACTATTCATTCATAATTTTCAAGATAAGAATTTCTTCTTACAGTAATCATTAATAATTTCATGTAGAAAATCTAAAAAAAACTCATGCATAAAAGAATTATCAAGAAATTAAAGTACTTTCATGGAGTGTTATTGGGGTTTCATGAAGATTCAAGAGTAATTCAAGAATATGCAGTTTCTTCCTAAACCTAATTCATTCATGGAGGATCCTTTGAAACCATGGAAATATAGTTCGTGAGGAAGAACAAGGTATTCCCATACGTGGAGATAACCTTACATACCTTAGTGAAGAATCTTGAAGAAAAACCCTAGAAGATAAACCCTAACATTGGTCTTGAAGTTCTTGAGCATAGAAGTTCTTGAGAATGAGAGCATTTAATAATGAAAACTGATTTTCTATACATTTAAGGCCATTTACATAACACCCCAGAGGTTTTAGGACTAAAATACCCTCTTAGAAACTCAAAATGGGCTAAATTTACCATTTTATCGTCATTTGGGCTTGGGTGATGGGCTGTCACCCAGACCATCATAACTGACCATAAAATAGGGTTATTCTTCCTAAGTGTGATGGCCAAGTCTGAAGGACCGTCACAAGTCTAACAGGCCATCATATTTCCTATCGGACACTTACAATTTATAGCGTCTCTAGTAAAATGGTCATAACTTTTTACTCCAAGCTCGGATTGATGCAAACTTGGTGGCCGTTGGAAAGAAGAATCAAATAAATTTAATATGATAGGATGTAGGTCACCTTAATATTTATATTTTGATAGATATGGTCATTTATAATTAACCCTTATATAAACTTGTGCAAAAACTTACTCAGTAGTAAAGCTTTGCGCTTGACTTGGTGTTAGAGGTTTATTATTACCCTAATCCACATCCAATACACTTTTCACACATAAGAGTGTACCTTAAAATATATGAACAAGTAGTATATCACCCGACCCAAGTTGATAATCTTACGACAAATGGTTCGAATCCATAGAGTAAAGTTGCGAGGTGTTATATTAAGAACCTGAATAATCTGCTTTGACTAGCCACAGTTTGCAGGTGAAATATTATGCTAAGGTCGACATGGGTACCCAACTCATCTTGAAAAGTCCTCCAAAACCTACAAGTGAATTATGAACTTCAATATGAGATGATAGATACAAGCACACAATGTAGACAAAGCACCTCCCGAATGTAGATATGAGCCAACCTCTCACCACTAAGGAAGTATGAATGGGAAGGAAGTGTATCGACTTGGTCAATCGATCCATAATGACCCAAATACTGTCAACACCCCTAGAAGTCTGAGGTAAACCCACTATGAAGTCCATGGTGATACACTCCCATTTCCATTTCGGAATAGATAATCTTTGAAGCTTGACACCAGGCCTCAAGTACTCGACCTTAACCTGATGATAGCACAAGCAATGAGACATATAGTCCACTATATATCTCCTCATATCGCTCCACCAGTAGTGTTTCCCAGATCGCGATACATCTTCATGGTGCTCGGATGGATAGAACGTCTGGAATCATGGGCCTCAAGAAGGATCAACTAAATCAAACCCCCAACTCTCGGGGTAAATACATGGACATTGAACCTCAAAACCGCATTTGAATCTAAGATATCCTTCATTTCATAACCTCACCAAACCCGCTCTTAAAGAGATACCAAGTCCTCATCCTCAAAATAATGACTACAAATTCAATCTAGAAGAGATGACTAAATTCCCACATAAGCCAAAACCCGCCTAAAATCTGAAATATCAAGTCGAATCAGCTTGTTGGCTAAAGATTGGATGTATAAAGCCAAAGGTCGCTTTAAAACAGAAATTAGGACTAAAATACCCATACTCACTACCTTCTAGCTCAAGGCATCTACTATTATATTCACTTTCACTTGATGGTAGAGAATAAATAGGTCATAGTCCTTCAGGAGCTCATTCCAAAAGCGCTGCCTTAAATTAAGGTCCCTCTGGCTCATAATAAACTGAAGACTCATATGGTCATTGTAGATCTCACAACGAACTCCATACATGTAGTGCCTCTAGATATTAAGTGCAAAAACTATCATCACCAACTATAAGTCATGAGTGAGGTAGTTGTGCTTATGCAGCTTAAGTTTCCTTGACGCATAAGCTATAACTTGTCCTCGCTGCATCAATACACAACCTAAACCAATGCCGGATGTATCAATATACACCATGAAGCCCTCACCCTCAACTGGAAGAGTCAATACTAGAGCGGGAGTAAGCAATTCCTTGAGCCTCAAAAATCTCATCTCACACTCCTCCAACCACTCAAAACGGACATCATGGAGAGTCAACTGAGTCAAAGGTGTTGCAATAGTAGAGAAGCCCTAACAAAGCATCTGTAGTAACCCAATAATCTGACGAAGCTAAGAATCTCAATCACTTGGGTAGGCCTGGATTAATCACCAATAGCCTCAATCTTCATTGGATCCACCATAATGTCGTCCTTGGGCCACATGCCCTAAGAATGAAACAAACTCAAGCCATATAGTCGCTGATCTTTCTAAGTTTGAAACACAATCCTCAAATGCCACTCATGCTCTCTCTAGCTCCGCGAGTATACCAATATGTCATCTATGAAGATTATGATGAAAAAATCAAGGTATGACCTAAATACACGGGTCAGCAGATCCATAAAGGCAGTTAGGGCATTAGTCAACCCAAAAAACATCACTAAGAACTAATAATGGCCATAACAAGTCCTAAATACAGTCTTAGGGATGTATGTTGTCCTAATACTCAGTTGATGGTAACTAGACCTCAAGACAATAGTAGAAAACACGATGGCACCCTAAAGCTAATCAAATAGGTCATCAATATAAGGCATAGGAAAACGATTCTTCACCATCACTTTGTTAACTTTCTGTAGTCAATACATGTTTGCATAGAACCATCCTTCTTCTTTACAAATAAGAGTAGGATACCCCAAGGGGATATGCTAGGCTGAATGAATCTCTTACCCAAGAGATCCTGAAACTGAACACTGAGCTTCATGAGCTCTACGAGGGCCATACGATAGGATGGGATAGAAATAGGATGAGTTCTTTGCTCCAAATCGATGGCAAAGTTAATATCATGCTCTTGGAGAAAGCCATGTTGGTCTGAATGAAACAAATCCCTAAAATCATGGATAATAGAAAATGAATCAATAGAGGGAACCTCCCTACTTACATTCCGTACATAAGTCAAATAAGCTAATCCCGTACATAAGCCAAATAAGCTAAGCATCCACTAGCTACTAACCTTCAAGTCCGAATAAAAGAGATAACTTCAACCAGTGTGCGACTACAAGAGCCCTGCCACACCACCAGTGAGATACCGGGCATGGCTAAAGTAAAGGTCTTAGCATAGGAATCCAAGACCGCATGGTGAGGGGATAACCAGTCCATGCCCAGAATCTTATAAAAATCTAACATATCAAGCAAAATAAGGTCACTCGAGTGTCCCATCTCTGAATAGTCACCAAAAAATATCTAATTACCTGATCCACAACTAAAGACTCACCCAATGGGGTAAAAACACACAACAGCACAGCCAAAGGCTTTCAACACACACCCTATGCATAGGATGCCTGCACCATCCCCACAAACAACTCAAACAGATCTAGCAGCAAATGAATGGCCACTATAGCCTAAAGTACCAGATAGTGAATCTCCTCGGCTCTGACTCGAGCCAGAACTAGAACCACTCTAATAGTGCTGATTTCCCTCTGAAGCATGTAGAGAGGCCTTGACTATCTAGTTGGACTGACCCTACTGAAACCTCTAGCGGGGCCTATCAAATGAATCCTTGGGCCCGGGATGGGACCTGTTGTAGTTGTCCTCATACTAAACCCTCTTGTTGCTGCCCTAGTGGGCCTCATAATGGAGCTTCTCAAGTGTATGGACATGGTCAAATATATGAAGAAATAAATGGTCGGCCGACACCATAGACTAGGTCTCAATCTGAAGTTGGATTCTCAAACCTCACGGGCATCCTCCCCAATTGCCTTAGAAAACTTTGACATGAAAATCTCAAAAACACTCCGACCATCTTCTGCTACTGTAAAGGCATGACTGTATCCATAATATTTGGCTGGAGAATGACAGGTTGTTACATTCTATATTTTTGCATCTGGATTATTCGTAAGCTAACGATTATAAATTCAAGGACTTTTAATTTTGAATTTTAAAAGGACATGATTTGTTATAGATGCCAAGTTATTTGAATAATTTATGTGAAGTAAAATACATCTCAAGAAGGACCCTTGAGCCAAATCAAAGTAGAAGCCATCAAATGTTTTTTTCTTAAAGTCACGTTTCGGGTAAGCCAACTTTGGGAGGCCATAACCTCTTTAGAATTTGGGAATTTGGGAAAGCTCTCAAAATGAAAGTTGTAGGTAATTGAAATATCTTTCCAACCATAGGTCGTGGAACAAAATGTGATATCGGAGTAATAAGATATAGACGTTTTAAGTCTGATAGGCCAAGCTAAATAGTGAATTCGGCCCAACCCAATTCTAATTCGGGTCAGGCCCAATACCTACGAAATTAATCTAATTTTTATCTCTTCCTTCATACTTTAGACCAAGAAATATCTGGAAATTTCCAGAAAGAGTAAGAGAAGGGAAAGCTAGAGAGAAACACCAACATCTACCACAATTAAAGCCCCGAATCTCAAAGCTCTTAAAGAGAAAATTGTTGTACGTCGCATTGGCTTCAATTTGAACTAGATATCATCCAATAAGGAGAAGATTTTATGTGGTGCTGCAAATTTAAGGTAATATTAAAGTCTCCTTTTCATTGTTAACAAGTTTAGTTAGAGTTTTAACGGATTAGAACGGAGAAAATAGTGTTATAAACTAGTTTGGTGATTTGTTGAGATTTATGGGTTAAAGGGTTGTTTTAGGTAGCTTAAATGGATGGAATTATCTTAGTGATGATGTATAATAATGGTTGATGTTGTTTTTATGTTGTTGATGAGTTGTTGTTCTTGAATTTGGAGGAAAAAGATGTATGAAGATTGTGAATGTTCAAACCAGTTTTTGGAATTGAGTAGCTGGTAGTAATTCTGGAATATCTCATTGTGTAGACCTTCGATTTTAGATATTAAATATGTTTTGGAAATATAATACACGTACCTACAACTCTTATGTTTATGTTGTAGTCTATATATGCTGTTATTATATCGAAAAATGAGGATGAATCATAAGACAAATTCTGTCCAGATTCTGGATTGCAAAAATCCCTCATGTATACCTGTTAGTGTTTTGATGATATCTCTTTGTAGAAAATGAGTTTTGAGTGGATTTCTTTTGCATGGGAAACTTAAGATAGAGATCTAAATGTTTCATGAAGGTCATAAAGTCCATTTTTGCCATTTTCATTTTTAAAATTTAGATACAACTTGAGGTACTCGGCTTTCCGAATTTACTGTTTTAGTAACATGAGTCGGGTGGAAACATTCTAGGCTTATTGTCAATAATAAATCTTATTTTGTGTCAATATTTTGGATTTTTGATGTTTTTTGATGATTATATGGCTGG
Organism: Solanum dulcamara; assembly: GCF_947179165.1. Taxonomy (NCBI): domain Eukaryota; kingdom Viridiplantae; phylum Streptophyta; class Magnoliopsida; order Solanales; family Solanaceae; genus Solanum; species Solanum dulcamara. The sequence continues at coordinate 66,316,975 of NC_077237.1, read as the reverse complement.
TTTGAAGGTGGGAAAAGTAAGCGGTATAGGGGAGGTGCTGTCCAATTTTTTTTAGAAATAACCTACTAACGATAGACTACGTTTTATTCTTGTCCATAGCTTAACCATAGTGCTTAACGTTTTAATATAGGTTGAGACAATATTGGACAGCATATACGTATAAACGCTAAAGGTATGTAAAGTTAACATTTTCTTCTTTTAGCATGATCCATATGAAACGAACGAATGACGTATGCTTAAATTCCAAAGAAACTCTTATTCGTAGATATACTCGGATGGCTACCGTTCTTGATTTTCAAAATTTATATTGTTATTCTTGACTCATGTGTATGATTCCAGCCATCCTAGTTGGTATAACTCATGTTGTGGTATAATTCATATTTTAGTATAATCATAATTGGTGTGATTCATAATGACTATTGTCTTGGTTTTCAAATGATGGACTGTTTTGCTTATTCTATTAAGTCTCCGATAATGATCAAATTTCACAAGGTTGCTAATGATACCTTATTCGTGCATATTGTTATGGTATTATTCACCGAGTCCTACGATAGGCCGGGTATGTTATCATGTATGTATTCCACTACATTATTCACCGAGTCCCTTACTAGAGGGCTGGGTACATGATATGATAATATGATATTATGATGATATGACGATATGATTATGGCACCGAGTCCCATAATGGGCCAGGTACGGTATCAGTGTACACTACTCTATTCACCGAGTCCCTTGCTAGAGGACCGAGTATGGTATATATATACATATGATGATATATTGATATAATTGTGACACCGAGTCCCATAACGGGCCAGGTACGATATATGATGATGATATGCATGTCTTCATTTTATAAGACACATGTACAGTGATTTATTGATTATGATACTTGACTCCTGAATCTTTATTTCAGATGTGATCTCCTTTACGATATTTTATGCTTTATATACTCGGTACATATTTCGTACTGACCCCCTTCTTCGGGGGGCTGCATTTCGTGCCCGTAGGTACAGATACTCATTTTGGAGAGCCGCTAGCTTAGGATTCTACTCAACGGGTTTGAAGTGCTCCATTGTCTCGGAGCTTAAACTTTTGGTACTAATCCTTATAATATATATATTTGTGTATTTAGGGGTACGGCGGGGCCCTGTCCCGTCATATGCTATTGTTAATCCTCTTAGAGGTCTGTAGACATATGAGTGGATTGTATGTAGATGTTGTCTGGTGTACTAGTATGGCTTATATTTTTGTACGTTTACATTCGGAGTGAAAGCCTTGTCGGCTTACCTATTATGTTATCTTATTTTTGACAATTAAGACTCTCCAAGAAACATGTGATTTTGGTATATATATAAGTGACAGTTTGAGACGACGTGCTGCCCATATAAATCCTATATCATATTTAACTGCCGATTGACTATAGGTAATAAGTGTGTATACGAGTGTCCAATTCGGACACTAGTCACGACCCACGGGGCTAGGTCGTGACACAGGTACCGGTGGCGGCTGAACCTCTAGAGTTGTTGGTACAGTCTGACCCTGCGGTACTAGCATAACTAGAGCTGGGGTTGGAGTCTGCTGCATATGCCACTAGTACAGTCAAAAACTGAGTAATGGTGGGCTGAAGGTTGGGAGAAATAGCTGGTGTGAGTGGTGGCTGGGTTGGTTCTGACCCCATCAGTTGTGGAGGTATATAAGCTACCTGAGGCACTGCCCTAGTTTTGGAGTCCTATCTGGGTTATGGGATGGTGTTGCGGCCCTCGCGCGACCTTAGGGTCGACCTCTACCCCTTGCTGGAGCTCTATCTTCGGTCTCGAGAGCATCGCCCCCGGCCTTTGTATCGTGTATAGGAGCCATCCTATGAAAGAATGAAACAAGTTAGTTTCCATGAAACTAACCTAAAAAAAACTACACGAAAGCAATACAAAATAGGAAATCTTCCTAACAACATCTTGTAGCCTCCCGAAGATAAGTTACAGACATCTCCACATTGATCCACATGACTCTACTAGATGTTAGCTCTGTACAAATGAGACCGGTGAACCTGAGGCTCTGATACCTATGACACGATTTCTCGAGTCATGATGCCACTTACTATAACCCACTAGTAGGTAAGCCGACCTATATCCCCAAATTACAAGTAATAGGAATAAGGGTAGAAACTAAACCAAAGTAACCAAGTTACAAAAATAAGTAGAAACCAGCCAAAATATATATATAAATAAAAGATCCCTCCCCAAACCCAAAGGGCACATGTACAGAGCTACTACAAAACAAATATAAGTTCCAAAAGTGGATCACAAAAACAAAGACTTATTTCAAAAAGCAAAAGACGAGTCACTATATACATAAGGAGACAACTAAAGTCCAGAACGCCATGTGATCACCCTCGTCTCCTAATCAGACTATTACAGCCTCGATCTTAATATTGATAGCTGGTACTCGGACCTGCATCATAAAAACAAATGCAGAGTGTATTATGAGTACCAAAACAATAGGTACTTAGTAGGCATCATAGACCGACTGAGCAAGGACAATAAAAGTAATATGAAATTCTAGAATTTAAACACAACCAAAATCAAGGGTGAGAAACTAACAGGAATGCACATGAGTGTACTAAGAATAGGAAGAAAGATGGTACAACTAACTAAACCCATCTGAGCCCCCATAAGCCCAAAAGGTACATTCGTACGCAAGTTAAGCAATACCCAAATGGACCCTTATAAGATCGACAAGTGCACAGGAGAGTTAAAAATTACAAGGAGAATCTGAAGGTACTACCAATATTATCACGGTCCTGCACGGACTTGAACCGAGTCAACTGAGCGCCAAGAACTTTAATCACAGCAGAACAGGAGTCAAGGACTTTAACCAAAGCGAAGAGTGGGTCAAGGAATCCAACCAAGGTTATTGGTACACCAAGGACTCTAACCAAGGCGAGAGATACACCAAGGACTCGAACCAAGGCAAAGTATGCATTACAAACTCTAACCTAGGCTGAAGATGGCCAAGGACTTTAACTAGGGCTATTGGTATGCTAGGGACTCTAATCGAGGTGAGATATACACCAAGGACTCAAACCAAGGTGAAGGATGCGCCAAGGACTCTAACCAAGGCTGAAGATAGTCAATGACCCTAACCAAGGATGAAGATATCTTAGGACTCTAACCAAGGTTGAGAATAGGCAAGGATTCTAACCAAGGATGAGGAGAGACAAGGACTCTAACCAAGGATTGAGATAGCCAAGGACTCTAACCAAGGATTAACATAGCCAAGGACTCTAACCAAGGCTGGAGATAGCCAAGGACTCTAACCAAGGCTGGAGATAGCCAAGGAATCTAACCAGATAGCCAAGGACTCTAACCAAGGCTGAGAATATAGATGAGGACTTTAATCGTAACCCGTGGAATGAATCAAAGACTTTAACCGAGAATAGAGATGAGTTGGCTAGATTTAGGATCAACGGCCAGACAAGCGTCAAAGGAAGAACCCCAAATCGAATGCCATCAATAAATCACTCCAATATCCAAACCCAATCAAACTAGAATTCATAAGGGGCCTTCAAAATAAGAATCAAGTGCACAAGAGCCGGTAGAAAGAGGGAATTATGGATATAAGGTCTCAAATGATGGGTTACTTCCTAGCTAAGGCTCAGACTATTAGACTTGAGTCTGCTATACAAGCTATAGGGAGTTAAGCTGTCCAAAGCAACGTCGAAGAGATTTTAAAGCTTATTGCTCCAAGCTATGCAAGTCTATGACAAACACTAGTGTAAGCCTAGACTAAGGCCAAGCACGATCCAACATCAACAACAAACTATAACAAGTCACACCACAAGGTATGGATGCTCAACAATAAAGAAGATAACATGCCAACGATCCCGAATTACCTGAAGTAGGCCTAAAATATGGATTTTAGGAAGCTAAACCTGATCAACAAGATACCCTCCCTAAATTAACACAAATAAAATAAATTTACATATCCAAGCTTAATCTAAAAGTCGGGAAGTTGTATCCTACTTTAGGCCGACCGAGCAAGCTCCAAAACTTCTCCAGAGCTTTTGATCTCTTTCTTACTGCCTCTAAATGGTGCCACTCTATAAAAATAGGATCACAACATTAATACGATCGTTTAGACACTAAAAATACTTAAAACAGAGATGGACCAATTTTGAAGTCTAAACATGAATGTGCCGAGCTGGCATTTCAGAATTGACTCTGTCAAATATCCTAATTACACACCCAAACTTGTGTCCCCAAAGAGGAACACAATTCAGGGGCTTGGAACAGCCCACAAACCCAACATGCATAAAAACACCATTTAAGGAATACAATCTAAGGTATTGCAGCCACCAAACACTAGAAATGACCTCAAACGAAGGCTTTCAGACACTCCCTAAGTGATAATCCACATATCCACAAATTATCTGAACACCTAGGGCTTTGAATTACCCTATTTGAGCTAAAATGAGAAAGCTATCAAGTTTTAAAGTTTGGAGCAGAGAGTTGATCGCATTTATCTTTTAAGTAAAAGATCAGACATAATAGAACTCCGCGATTACAGCCATAGAAGCCCGCAAACATGGAGGGTCGAAAGCCAGACCTTTACGAATGTAGCACCTTGCCTGCAAACATGAAGAAGATAGGGACAGGCCTCCGCGAATGCGGCATATCCTACACAAATGCGGAAGTGCCACTGTTAATACTCTGCGAATGTGTCCCTAGGCTCCGCGAATACGGAGGGAAATTTCATTGGCTATCGCGATCGCAACCCTCAGCACATGAATGGGAAGAGAAAACATGACCAGCACCTGCTGAGTTGCATTAGCTGGTTTGGCCAAGTTCAAAATTCTCTGATGGGATGCTCAGGATTCGTTTGAAATTCCATGCGCACAAACTAACTATGCTTCTGGACTCAACAACGCAGTTGAAATTTTTAATTGAGGTCATTTTGATAAAAAGTGGATTCCACACCTGAGTATCATTTGTAAACATTTCCTGCAAGGGACTCGGGGTTAGATCGGAAGCTTCGAAAAGTGCATAAAGGATCGTTCTAGACCAAATTCGACATTTCAGAGCTAACAAGGTCATTTTGATAAAAAGTGGATCCCACACCTGAGTATCATTTGGAGACATTTCCTGCAAGGGACTCGGGTTAGACCAAAAGCTTCGAAAAGTGCATAAAGGATTGTTCTAGACCAAATTCGACATTTCAGAGCTAACAATGCTGATAAATCTCATTCAAGTGCATTTTTCAAGAATGTTGACCAAGGTCAAACTTAGGTCTTCAACGCTAAACGCCTAATGGTTCAAACTCGCAACAAAAGCCTAGGGACTCGAGTCGACCATGTCACTATCCTAAAATGACCCTTCAGGTACTTATGGAACCGTTATAATTCCATTCTAAGGCCGTTTACCTGACATTTTGACCGCAGTCAACTATTCAAGTTCCAAAAGCTCCAAAACACAGAAGCGTACATAAATCTCAATTGAACGATCAGGTGATCGAACATTCAGTGCCAACAAGTCATAAATAACTCGGAGTCGCTACACAAACTTTATAAACGACGAAAACAAGACTTTTACATAAAATAATTTGGACGGTCATTACATTACACTTAATCCTCTGTAAATATGGTTAATTAATAGCCTCTTTTCTCCTCAAAATGATAGAATATATTCTTAACAATGTATTTGTTTGCTCAATATATGTATATCTATTAAAATTAAAGCATAGAATATTTATTATCTTTCCCTTTGTTTTGATAATTTTCCTTAACTTATCTACGTATTTTATTTATTTTTAATAGCCCAAAAAGTCTTTAAATTCAAGTAATCAACTTTTCACCTCCCACTAATATGCCTATTAATTAATAATTAATATTAATCTCTTTCTTCATATTAACTAGTACCATATATAAAAAAAATATTAAAACGCTGCATTATGTTTTTTAGAAACGTCTTCTTTGTTTCCCCCAAAACGGCTCCTCAATCTTTATCTGATTTATGATTTCTCAATGAAATTGTGAAACATATGCATTTATTCTTTACTCATTTTTGTGTGACTACCATTAATTATAAATCATCTTTAGTCTTTTTTCTTTCATTGATCACAATTTCCAAATTTATCTCCACTTTTCCCTTTCATCATCTACATACGGATAACGCAAATGTTGTTTGATAACATTGTATCATCATTGAATGAAGAATAATTCTGATGATTTGCATCATTGCATGAAACATATATATATATATATATATATATATATATATATATATATATATATAAACAACAACCCAGTGAAATCCCACAATGTGGGTCTAGGGAGGGTAAAGTGTACGCAGACCTTACTCCTACCAAGATAGGACGGCTGTTTCTGGGAGACCCTCGGCTCAATAAAGCATAAAAAGAAGTTAAATAAGGCTAAAAAGTTAATAAGTTCAAAGCGATATGGTAAATTAAATAACGAGAGTATATATATATATTTGTTCTTGTAATTTTGTGATATTGTATTTTTATTCAGTAGTATCTTATGCACATATTTCATCAATATATTCAACTATATATTGGTTTGTTTTCAAATTCAGACGATGGAGATTTGCAGCGTGAAATGTATGGGACACAGAGATCCTTGGCGTAGCTATCATCTAGATTTGCAGTCAGTTATAATTTTTTTTGACAATTGACCAAATCTAATGGCATTCCAGTTGTATAAAGACCTGTGTATAATATACAATTCCATTTCGTAAGATCTTTTTATGCACGCCTCCATCTCTATTATGCTTACATATTCATACGGTATTTGTTTTTTTCCCCCACTTTTGGTATTGAGTGTAGAAAAATGATATCATAAATTTAAAAAGTCTTTTATACTGCACAAAGCACGGATTAGTTAATGCATATGTGTGACAAAGTATCCATTACTATTGCGTAGTTTGAATAATAATAATAACAACACTAGTGTAAGCCTAGACTAAGGCCAAGCATGATCCAACATCAACCACAAACTATAACAAGTCACACCACACGGTATAGATGCTCAATAATAAAGAAGATAACATGCCAATGATCCCGAATTACCCGAAGTAGGCCCAAAACATGGATTCTAGGAATCTAAACATGATCAACTAGATACCCTCCCTTAATTCACACAAACAAACATACATTCACATAACCAAGCTCAATTTAAAAGTCGGGATGTTGTAACCTACTTTAGGCCGGCCATGCGAGCTCCAAATCACTTCTCTAGAGCTTTTGATCTATTTCGTACTGCCTCTGAAGGTTCTACTCTATAAAAAATAGGATCACAACATTAATACGGTCGTTTAGACACTAAAAATATTTAAAACAGAGATGGACCAATTATGAAGTCTAAACGGGAATGTGCCGAAATGGAATTTCGGATTTGACTCCGTCAAAATATCCTAATTAGATCCCCAAACTTGTGTCCCCAAAGAGGAGCACAATTCAGGGGCTCGGAACAGCCCACAAACCCAACATGCATAAAACACCATTTAAGGAACACAAGCTAGGGGATTGCAACCACCAAACACTAGAAATTACCTCAAATGAAGGCTTCCCGACACTCCCTAAGTGATCACCCACGTATCTACAGATTATCTGAACACCTGGGACTTTGAATAACCCTATTTGAGCTAAAATGAGAAAGTTATCAAGTTTTAAAGTTTAGAGCAGAGAGTTGATCGCATCTATCTTTTAAATAAAAGACCAGACACAATAGACCTCCGCAAATACAGCCATTGAAGCCCGCAAACATGGAGGGTCGAAAGCCAGACCTCTACGAATTTAGCACCTTGCCCGCAAATATGAAGAAGAGAAGGATAGTCCTCCGCGAATGCGGCATGGCCTACGCAAATGCGGAAGTGTCACTGCCAAGACTCTGCGAACGTGGCCCTTGGCTCCGCGAACGCGGAGGCCAATTTCATTGGCTACAACGATCGCGGCCCTGAGCACATGAACAGGAAGAGAAAACATGGCCTGCACCTACTGAGTAGCATTAACTTGTTTGGCCAAGTTCAAAATTCTCCGATGGGGTGTTCAGAATTCGTTCGAAATCCCGTGCGCGCAAACTAACTATGCTACCCCACCAAATTCGATGTTCCGGACTCAACACATGGTTGAAACTTTTAATTGAGGTCATTTTGATAAAAAGTGGATCTCACACCTAAGTATCGTTTGTAGCCATTTTCTACAAGGGACTTGGGGTTAGACCGGAGGCCTCGAAAAGTGTACGAAGGATCGTTCTAGACCAAATTCGATATTCCAGAGCTAACTATGTTGATAAAATTCTCATTCAAGCACGTTTTCCAAGAATGTTGACCAAGGTCAAACTTAGGTCAAGGCTTCAAAGCTAAAACACCTAATGGTTCAAATTCGCAATAAAAGCCCCGGGACTCGAGCCAACCATGTCACTAGCCTAAAATGACCCTTCAGGGAGCTTATGGAGCCGTCAGAATTCCATTCTGAGGCCGTTTACCTGACATTTTGAGCGTAGTTAACTATTCAAGTTCCAAAAGCTCCAAAATACAGAAGCGGACATTAATCTCAACTGAATGACCAGGCGACCGAACAGTTAGTGCCAACAAGTCATAAATGACTCGGTATCGCTACAAAAATGTTGTAAACAACGAAAACAAGACAGTTAAATAAAATAATTTGGAGGGTCATTACATTACACTTAATCCTCTATAAATATGGTTAATTAATAATCTCTTTTCTCCTCAAAATGATAGAATATATTCTTAACAATGTATTTGTTTGCTCAATATATGTATATCTATTAAAATTAAAGCATAGAATATTTATTATTTTTCTCCTTTGTTTTGACATTTTCCCTTAACTTATCTACTTATTTTATTTATTTTCAATAGCCCAAAAAGTCTTTAAATTCAAGTAATCAACTTTTCACCTCCCACTAATATGTCTATTAATTAATAATTAATATTAATCTCTTTCTTCATATTAAGTAGTACCATGTATAAAAAAGATTGAAACGTTGCATTACGTTTTTTTTAGAAACGTCTTCTTTGTTTCCCCTCAAACGTATCCTCAATCTTTATCTGATTTACGATTTCTCATTGAAATTGTGAAACATATGCATTTATTCTTTATTCATTTTTGTGTGACTACCATTAATTATAAATCATCTTTAGCTTCTTTTTTTTTTCATTTATCCCAATTTCCAAATTTTATCTCCACTTTTCCCTTTATCTTCTACATACGGATAATGCAAGTGTTGTTTGATAATATTGTATCATCATTGAATGAAGAATAATTCGGATATATATATATATATATATATATATATATATATATATATATATTTCATCAATATATTCAAATATATATTGGTTTGTTTTCAAATTCAGATGATGGAGATTTGCAGCCTGAAATGTATAAAGACTTGTGTATAATATACAATTCCATTTCGTAAGATCTTTTCATGCACGCCTCCATCTCTAATATGCTAGCATATTCATATGGTATTTGTTCTTTTCCCATTTTTGGTATTGAGCGTAGAAAAATGATATCATAAATTTAAAGTCTTTTATACCGCACGAAGCACAAATTAGTTGATGCATATATGTGACAAAGTATCCATTACTGTTGCGTAGTTAGAAAGTGATACATTTCTTAGATCCATTACACGGACAGAAGATGTGCTGCGACATGCAGAAGCAGTAAATAGTGATCTAATTATCAATTTCGATATCAATGTAAGGAAAGAAAAGATGGCATAATACAAGGGAAGGCTATACGTTACTATGGAGTAGTGTTTATCAAATCGTTACAAATTTGAAACCTTGTCATCTAAAGAGAAATTTTGGTTTCCGATCCACAAATAGCTGGAGCGTTTTTCTCTCTTACTATACTGAGTAATATTTCATAACACAGAGCAACTCACAACCTACAGTTAGCTTCCAACTGAATTCAAAATGTTGATTTGCAGGACAAATGGTTACATGGTAGAGCACATCATTCATCATAATGCACTCTATAATAAGAGAGCTTCTGCATAGGCTTAAACATGAAGATCAGCAACGTCTTGAGACAAACCATCGACTTCGTTTTGTTCTTCAATTGGCTCTTCCTGTGAAAACATTATCATCAATAACAAAAAATATTGTCAGATGAGTGAACGAATATTATAAATTGCAACAACTAGCATTCAAATTGGTTTCTAAAACAAGAAACTCTCATCACTTGCTGTATTGAGTGTACATTTATTGCTACTATCTGCATCATTATATACGTCTCCATGATGTCGAGAATATCCAAGTGAACGCAACAATATTAAGCATAAAGTCAATGGAGATAAGATTGCAACTGCAAAAGCTATCAGGACTACCAAAATAAGCTCTAAAAACTCAATGAAGCTGATACAGCATCTACACCTATCATTCCAGGGGGCAAGGGAAACAGAATAAAAAGATTACCTCTGTGTTTCTTCTTTTAACTTCCACACACTTGGAACCACTGATGCTAGCACTCTTCAGCAAGCTACGAGCACTGTAATTCTCTGATCCCTCAGACTGTGCTGGTGGACTCTGAAGAGTTGTTGAAACAGTTCTCTTTTCACAATCATTATTTTGGGGAGAGGTGTCCGCTTTAGGTGCAGGAACTCGCTCTCTGCAGCAGAGGTATTCCAAAAAGAAAACAAGTTCATAAGTTAACTGAATGTGTCTAACCAAACACATAATTCAGCTTTTAATGTACCACACCAGGCTATCAATCTATTTATTTATTTTTTAAAACTGGTAACATGTGTGTGTGTATGAATATGTATAAGATCTGCACCATAACAGTGCTATCTACAATTACAAAAACCCAACCAATGTTAGGACTACTGCTTCACAAGGAACCTATCATATCAACCTACTCATTTCAATCTAGTGAAATACTTGAATTTTGTATCAAGTATATGTGAACAAACTAAAGAGTTTAAACGGCACAACATCATCCTGAAACCAAACAGGATGATAATCGATTTTAAATAGCACGTAAACAAATCCAAGGTCCTCAGTGACCAAAAAAGACTGAAATATTCAAACAACAAGAGCTAACTGGTAAGTCACTGCACAAAATAACACAAGCAACTCTATGATCCACACCCATATGTAAAAGCACAAAGTATTTTTTAAAAACCTTGTTTCCATTTTATTTTTATTTTTTTCCGAGAAACTACTTTCCAAATCTGTGGATGGTTTAAATACAACAACAACAACAACGAACCCAGTGTGATCCCACCATGTGGGGTCTGGGGAGGGTAGAGTGTACGCAGACCTAACCCCCACCTTAAAAGGTAGGGCGGCTGTTTCCGAAAGACCCTCGGCTTAGGATGGTTTAAATACAAAGATAGCAAATCCTTAATATGCAGATTCTGAAAAAAAACATTTTTACCAATCTGTCGAAAAGAACCATAGATTCAACCACGCACCTAGGCAAGGAAGCATGCTGCCTCAGAAGCGGAGCGCTATTTTCACCTTTACCAGCATGCTCCTCAAGATGTGCAAATTGTCGCTTGAACCGATCAACACCACTAAATTAACATAGAAGAAAGACCATGATCAATATTTCTTGAAAAACAATACAAAATGATTCATCAGAAATAAAAAAAATTATTTGGCACAATACATTTGCCTTCATATGAAGTGAGGAGTCTAGAAGACAACAATCAACTGTATGTGATAGAGAAAAAAAGATAAAAATAACTCATGTCTTTGCACAGAAGAATGATCAATTAGATACGACATAAGACCAAGGATCAAGCAATCACTAATCAGAGTGAAAACCTTGCGAACCAAGGTTCAAATTCTAGCAAAAGTGAAACCAGGTAAATTCTTCTCATCTGCCTAAACATCGGTGGGCAAAGTTACCCAATACTAGTTCTAGTTGGATCCCAGTGGATTAATCGAACTGTGTCTAAAACGAATATGATTCTTTTGTTACCGTCATGTTAAAGTTTGCAGTAACCCTTCTGTTGCTGAAAACTTAATATCTTTGATTTCAAGAAGATTCACCACTGTGTCTGTATCTGTGAGAGGATGGGACGAGAACAACTTCCAACACAGCCAAACACAGTATTTTTTTAAAGTAATTGATAAGACACACAAACTTAGAACCAAACAAAATGATGATAACTTGTTCAATATTATCCGCAATCCACTATGAAATGTTAATAATTTATCACAGACTAGATGATGACCATGGTTTGCTATCAGGAAATGAATAAGTTTTACTGACAGATGAATGATGGTTCCTTGCTAGAAAATAAGTAGTCAGAACTGTCAATAGTGAGATAGAAGAAGCAGAACGACAGAAGGCAACATCAAAAGCTAACACCAAGAACATAATTTATCCCCATGAAAGGATTGAGCTCCAAATGGAGTAGATGGACCCACTAGTAGACTTTACCATATAAACATACAAAATCTAAAGTATATCCCAGGGAAAACACCGATCGTCTGAAAATGATTGTCAACTTTTACTTTTAAGGGAAAGAAAAGTTGTTTATGTTTTGTGATGTTCTTCCACCTATGAGAGTAGCACTTATGCTCCAGTTAAAAACTACGAACACCGGCTTTTAATGCATGAGAAAGAGGCAGGCAACTATTATAGAAAAGAAAGAGCATAAATTATTAGAACTAGCTTCTATTAGCAGCAAACCTTGGGTACATAAAGCCACTAGTCTGATCTCCACCACAAAGATACTCCTGAAGCATCTGAGGATGATATTCTAAAATCTGGTTGTTGAAGACAAGTGTAAAGTCAGTCTTTTGATCCATTTCACTAACAAGGTAACCATTAATACTAAAGAAAGCCACACCTCACGATATATGAGTTCTCTAACATCATCTTTTGCCAGTTTCCTCTTCTCAAATTCAAACTCAAGCTTTGATATTGGTGGTCTACATGGTTCACGATCAGCATTTGATAAACCACGGAAATAAGGATCCTCTAATCCCTAAGAAAAGGCAATATTAGTGTTAAGTCAATTGGATTTGAGAATTTCTTTAGTAGTTGAAATAACATTGGATTTGTTTTCAATCACTACCTCTTCCGCTGATGGCCGATCTTTAGGGTCAAACGCGAGCAGTCGTTCAAGTAGGCGTAATGCCAAAGGATCTGCATTTGGAAACTTTTTTGCAAATCCAACCGGTTGTTTCTTCCGCATGCTACTGAGGTATCTTCTTGCCTTTTCATTTCTAATCTGCCAGTTTTGAATGAAACAAGTTTAATAAAATAAGAGAAAAATAAAGTGACATGTAAAATGTGACACCATGTAACTTCTCAGCAACATTTTTTCTACTGCATCTTCTAAAGATAACACATAAATACCACCCTATACTTGTCCCATTTTTTCAACTGTACACTTTATTCTCGCGTGGATCTTATACCACCACACCTCCTTCACCAGCCACCAGAAACCCAAGCTTTATAATTCTCATTGCCACCTTCATTCTTCCCCATTCAAGTTTGAAGAGTTCACCGCAATTCAACCTAGAGATGTCTTTTTTTAAGAGTTTAGAAATATATTTTTAACACTACAACCCACAAACCATTATACTCATCCTTCATTCACCACTATGCCTCACGCCACCTTCAAGGGATATCACCATTACATCTTTGTGACCACAGATCATTCACACAAAAATAAAGCCACCTATAGTACATGTCAAAAAACCCAAAATCACTGGACAAAATCTTTCAAGCTGCCGGAGGACCACCAGGAAGAACGCATCGGTTACGCCACCTGAAAACCCACAGATACATGCTATCAGAAATACCCATGAATGCTTCCTTTAATTCACCCTCACTCTACCAGAAAATGGCATCACCTTCATCAGCTTTCATGCCATAGAGGTCTCTCTTTTCAACTTTTTGATTTAGCTCAGAAATAGTCCTCAGGGAAATCACAGCTCCTCCCGTCTTCAACCAATGAAACCCGACATCACCACAAATTTGGCGGTGATTTTTATTTTCAACAATGGTTATTTGACAGTGGATATATGGTGTGAAGAGATAATAGAAAGGTGATTTTTCAGATTGATGGTGGAATAAAAATTGAAAAGAAAAGAAAATTTACGTGGTGTCACTACACTTCCATTCATAAAACTGGTGTTGGTCGCAAAAGCTGGTATTTATACCACTTCGAACAAATATAGGAAGGTCATAGACCCCCCACAAAGTTAGAAGTATTCAGTTGAAAAAATGGGACAAGAATAGGGGGGCATTAAGTGTAGTACCCTCATCTTCTATTCTCAAATATGTATACTTGCAGTATTAGACACATACTTTGTCAAAAAAACATGCACAATAGGATGATGCTAAAAGAATAACACATTATTAAAGAACATTCTGAGAAAGAAAAACATATATTATGAGAACCGACCTTTGCAACTGTTTCTGGAGGAGGTGTCCCAAGCAAATCTGTGATTAGGTCTAATTGATGCACCACATTCTTTCCAGGAAATAATGGTTTTCCAGAAAGCAACTCTGCAAATATGCATCCGATGCTCCAAATATCAATTGCAGGAGTGTACTGCAAATAGAGAACTCTCAGAGACAGTATATGTCACATGTAAATAAGTCTATGAAGATGTGTCAACAACACAAATAAAGTCTTCACATGTATGATAAATTGTTTCATAGTGAAACCACATCTTTCTACATTATAATTCTATCATCAAAATTTGGCAAGGTACAAATCCTCGTCTTTATAGCATATAAATTGTGAACTGATGTTTCAGTGTAAAATGCAAGAGAAGTAGCTTCTTAGCATCTCATCCATTTCCTCTGTCTACACCAATGCTGGAAGCATACTCAAACTAAACTTGGAAAAGAAGTTCTCAGAAGGTTACCTGAGCGTGACATAGAGGCCGTTTGAATTGGCTTATAAGCTGCTTATAAGCTGTTTTCAGCTTTTTTTGAGTGTTTGGCTGGCCAACTTAAAGTCATTTTGTGCTTAAAATAAGCCCCAATAAATAGTTGAGTTTATTTGAATGAACTTATTTTAAGCAGTTTATAAGTTGAAAACAGCTTATAAGTCAAAACAAAAAAGTTGGCCTGCACCTACTTTTTTTTTTTAACTTATAAGTTGAAAACAACTTATAAGCTCCTTAAAAATAAGTCAATTCAAACAGGCTAATAGTCATTCTCAAAGCCAGTAAAAGTGTGGTGTGCTCTGTGCTAAAACTAAAAACTCATATGACAACATATTAGCTGCTCTGAAATGATATTGTTATTACTTTTAAAAGTTTCGCCTTTTCTAGACTTGTAAAATGTTGAATTTCCAATTTCCTTAGGCAGTTACTTGAAGATTAGCAAAATGCGCTCAATTTTTCCTACATCCTCATTGACTTGGTAATCTTCACAGTAAAATGTTTGTTGCAGCATATTCTTGCTTTTTAAGATTATCACTTTAGTCGTCCTTGTGGTGTCTCTTAACCTTGTGGCTAATGGTGGATCTACTTCGGAGCCAGTGCAGTACGAGACCCACTGCCTTTAAATTCTGTGTCCACCTATGACAAACAGTCAGCAAACTAAATCTTCCATTGTTGCTGAACCATTGACGAGAATAGGCCATACAGCAGGTACTCCATAGTATTGACGAGCACTACACTAGATTCGAGAAATTGATACTCATTACAGAAGGTGGACCATATGCTGTAAGAGGGATATTCTCATCATTGATCTAATTCAAGGAAATTATGCTACTAACTAAGTTCTTGAACTCAAATTTTCTTTTTCCAACAAGTAGCTCCATAGATTATCAACTATACTTCAACCTCTAATGAACCTATAATTCAACATAGCTACATAGGATAATATGATAAACAGGTAACATCTTCTCCTAACAAGAATAAGAACAGATTAGCGAAACAACAAAGTTATAAATCGCATAATAATGTGCCTTTTATGTATTATACTTAGACTCTTCCCTTTGTTCTACTTTTTTTTCTCCTTTTGGTTTTTGCTGCAGTTAATTTTTCAGTCAGTGCATTTTCCAGTTGTAATCAAATGAATCTAGATTGCAGGCATTGTTAAAGGCTGCAATGGTATATGAGTTCATGCAGTGTCAGCCACAAACATTTATTGTGAAAAATAAATAATTTACCTAGTGTTTTGCTCTCCCCGGGGATATAGAAAGACATATTAGCTATGAATCTCAAAGGAAAGCAAACGAGTTGAGGAGAGGAGTAACAAAATAGTGAGGAACAATCTTTATCATAATACATTGACGCTAGGTAAGCTTGCAGAAGTAACAAAATAATGGGAAACAATCTTGAACACAATACATTAAAACCAAGTTTTATTAACTACACTTTAAATCATTGTAGTTGTTGAATATATGGAACAGAATGAACAATTAAACTCTGAAATTTAGTGCCATTACAGTTGTTGCATGCACAATCAGAGAAAAAGAGAGTTATAGCTCAAGTCAGTGACATTGTAGTTGTTGCATAAACACCTGCAGATTGAACAATAAAACTGTGAAAGTGCTAAATGAATCTTACCTTAGAGAAGAAGGAGCCACAAAGCTCAGGAGCACGATACCATCGAGTTGCAACATAATCCTTTAATACATTAAAAAAGATACATGTATCAAAAATACCAGACAAAAAACATGTATAAAAAACAACGGGAGAAAGGAAGCCTTTTAAATTTGAACTTACAGTCCAGAAAATAGCTGATGGCACATCATTGAATGATACACGAGCAAGCCCAAAATCACATATCTTCAACTTACAGTCAGCATTAGCAAGGATATTTTTCGGCTTTAAATCCCGGTGGAAAATATTTGCTGGTAAGGGGGTAAAAGTGGCAGGTTTGATTATCAGAGTTAATTTTAACATCTATAGTTAGAGGTAGCAAGAGGCACATTTTGAATTACACAAAGAACCAACCTGTATGAATATATTTTAGTCCACGCAGAAGCTGGTAGAGAAAAAACTGATAATGCTCATGTGTAAGGTCATTATTGGCCTTAATAACCTGATGGAGATCTGATTCCATCAATTCAAAAACAACATAAATATCTTTAAACTCTCTTCGAGAAGGAGGCAACATAATGTGCTTTATTTCTACAATATCTGGATGCCTAAGTAGCCGAAGAAGCTTGATTTCTCTCAAGATTCTTGTCGCATCAGAAACATGATCAAATACATCATTAATTTTCTTGATTGCAACTCTTTCACCAGTATGGGTATCAACAGCAGACCCCACAACTCCATAGCTGCCTTTGCCAATTACTTCCTGAACTTGGTATCTACTTGCCTCTCCATATTCAGTAAAGAATTCCGTCTCCAATGCATTCTGAAATAAAAAGAATCCCATTCAAAACAAATATCATACATCTTGAAAGCTAAAATATCCTCTTACTCATGTTCATTGACATAAAGGTTAAAACATAATAAGGGACGATTAAAAGTAACTTCTTCATATGCTAGAAAATACACACACAATGAACATGAAACCTAAGCAATCAAGGAAGCTGTTGCTTTGACATGACTTCCCCATTGACCAAAATCCATCTGATACTTCCCGTTAACATAACTCCAAGTTTCTAAGGAATTTGCAGAGAGCAACATTTGGTCTGATATTATTCAATCATAGTAATAGCAGAGACTACCAAAAGTTCATTTCCCAAACATATAGATCAGAACAAATTAAACA
Source organism: Solanum dulcamara (assembly GCF_947179165.1). Lineage (NCBI taxonomy): Eukaryota > Viridiplantae > Streptophyta > Magnoliopsida > Solanales > Solanaceae > Solanum > Solanum dulcamara. The sequence continues at coordinate 66,299,278 of NC_077237.1, read as the reverse complement.
AGGGAACGTGAAATACAAACATCAAGACAGATCATCCGCATCAAAAAGTCAAATCCAGAAAAAAAAAGAGGGGGGGGGGGCGTAGGTAGGAAATAGAAAAAAGAGAGACCTTCTTGAGAGGATCCATGGAAGAAGAAGAGATGGGCAAATGAAAACGCTTGGGTACTTTGATGAGCTTTAAACCGGTAATGTCAAAGTCTTCAGTAATAGTAAATTCCTGTTTATCTTCTTCTTTTCCTTGTAAAAGGGTGTCTGCAGAATTGTGGGGTTGAGTCAAGATCGCATCCTCATTGGTGTGACGACGATGAAACCAGCGAAGAACTCCATCAACAAATGTACCACTACCCCCCATATACACTACCCAACTTCTCTCCTAAACTTTCGTGTCGATTCTTGATTACTCACCACAAGATCTCAGCATTCCACGCTTTCTCTCTTCTCCAATATTCTCCCTCCTATTTTTATTGGTAGAGATTGATGCAAGCAAGGAACGAAAACAAGTAGTAATAATAGTGTATGTAAGAGTTAGGACGATCTGGCAGATGTTTCCATCTTCCTACCTTTGAAATTTTTGGAAAACTATATTAGGGAAATTACGGCTGCCAACTGGGCAAATTGATTTCCTACCTTTTAAATGTTACAAACCATATCATTACTAAAATTACAGGTAATTATTAGGTATAAACTGGACAAATTGTTTTCCTACCTTTCAAATGGGGATTTTTTTTTTTTTTACTCCCCTATGAATCTATTTTTAGTTTTGTGTCTTATATACAAGAAATTTCATTTTTATAAATAAGAAATTTGGGAGAGAGGAGGGGGGTAAATCACAAAAAAAATAATCTAAGATAACCTTTTCTTCTACTTAAAACTGTGTGTGTGTCACAGGAGACCATTTCCTCCAACCCTCTGGGATGGTCATTAAGGCAAAAGAAATTATGGGGTCAATTGATTTTGTACACCTTTATAAATTTGTTTAAAATTATATATTTTATTTTACATTAGATCTTCAATTTTATGTATAATAAAGTTGAAAATAACATACAAGAGATCTTAAAATTTATTTCTCTTATTTAAAATTATAAGTGCCAAAAAAGAAAAACAATCAATTAGAAGCATAAGTCTGCTGCAAATGACACTAATTAGGCACACGTTAGAGGCTAGGTCACTCTCTTTCGGCACACAATGCAATTGTGATTGTGATACTATGGCCCGAGACCAGAAAATTGTACATGAGCCCTTACTACAAATGGGAAAGTTGATAAACCCTGTGAATGGTATCCAACGGGAGCTCCTACCTCTAACTTTTGGGAATTTTCTGGCACTAATTTACCAATAGATTGAGGAAGCTAGGGAACATAGCAACCCCAATGAAGATGAGCCTATCTTAATAGAAGGAAAGTAAGCTCATGTTATACGCCGACTCTAATTCTCTTAGAGGAACAGCTATCCAACTTACTCCACTAGTTGCTAACATTGTTTGAGATAATAGAAGCGCACAAATGGGTAAGCCTTTAACCTTTATACCTCTGATTGACTATGATGAAAGCTTGATTGACGAACTAAAATCGCAAGTTGACTATTAAAAAACTTTTCTAATTGGGTGTGTAATTGGTAACACCACTTATGAGCGATCCATGGTTAGTTAGTCTCGAGTGTTTGGAATTTCATTGCAAAACCTCAAATTCGATTGTATACCGAGGGATACTATATTTTCAAATTTTGATCATTGAGGATAGGGATCGGATTCTTCAATCCGGTCCATACACTTAGAATAAGAACCTACGGCGGACAAGCTTTGGAAAATGGATTTCTCTTTCAACCAACACAATCTGAGTATTATACCACTGTGGGGGAAATCCCTTGGTCTTCTAGTGGGGATTGGTCAGTTGAAGCATTTAATAAAGTGGCTAGTGTGGTGGGTAAACCTCTATATACTAACAAATTCACAACCTATTCAGAGAATATATCCTATGCTAGAGTCCTCGTGGAAGTTGATGCCTCTCGGCATCTAGTTGAGTATATTTGATATTGAGTTGCCTTTTAAATCACAAGTAACATATTGAATATGATTGGAAATTCAATTTTTTCAATTGTTTCCTCATATTTGATATTGATTGTTTTGATTGCAGAAAATAGAACTTATATGGAAGAGAATGTCAATGCATAAGGGAAATCAGAGAAGCCTATAAGGAAAAAGAGAAGGTTAAAAAAGAAGAAAGTAGTGATTGTTATCAGACAAGAATGGATTGCTAAGCCATTTGAGAATGATCTTCAAGCTGATGATGATCACTAATTGTTAGCTACTGTAGTTCCTACTGTCCAAACGATCATGTTCTAAATCTTTTACTAAGCACACATGCAATACTTGACAACTTGCTCACGTTCTTGCACTACTTGTTCACGATCTTGCTATGCCAAGTAAGCCTAAGGCTCTAGAAATCACTAAGAGAATGGTGGACCGAGCACAAGAGAATTGATATGAAGAATGTGTTGTAGAGAACTTTGATTGATTTTTGCTTGACGATTTTCCAAATAGATGCCCTTCTATTTATACTCCTTACTTAGAGGCTAATAAGTAAATAATAATTGTTATACAAGTCCCTACTTATTTAGAAATAAGTCCTCTTTCTAGAATATTCTATACAACTAGAAGACTCCAAGAACTTCCATGCAAATCCATGAAATTCTAAGGTCTTCCAACAGAATTTTCCACATATCTTTAGAAATTTCAACAATAGACTAGACTTCTTCCTATGTAAGGCTTCCACATGAATAGCTTTATGTAATGTGGTTATGTGATGTGATGACATGATGGGTCATCACACTCTCCCCACTTGATGTTGTGACAACCGTCGTGCATTTCTATTGCATAAATTCTTGGATCTTGTCTTTAAATTTCCACAAGTCTTCATATCTCTCCCATGTGGCTTCTTCTGGTGATTTTCCCTTCCAATGGATGAAGAACATGCCCATAGCTTTTTTTCATTTTTTTTGCTAGGCTAGTTATTAATGATATTCTCAATCTCTCTATCATGCGAGACGGTGATAGTAATGGGCACACGACTTGATTAGCCTATGCTTGGGTCATCTTTGTCTTTTTTGTATGGCTTAAGCATGCAAGCATGGAAGACATGATGAATCTTAAGATGTGGAGGCATGTCAAGCTTGAATGAGATCTTTCTCACCTTGGAAAGGATCTTAAATGGGGCCTCGTACTTGTAAAATAGATTTTGGTGAATGCCTCGTAGTGCCTTGAACTGTCTTAGGTAAAATTTCAATATGACCATGTCCTCAACTCTATAGTCTGTGGGACGCCTTTTGTGGTCCAGAATTTCTTCATCCGCTTACTTGACTTGTCCAAGTAGGACTTAGCAGCGCCAAGTTGCTCCTCCCATCCTTTGTCTATATGATAAGATCCCAAACTCTTCCCTTCGAATACGGATGGTAGTGAATGTAGAGTTTGAGGTTGTGGTCTTATGGCTAGCTCAAATGGTGTATGCCCTGTGGAATAACTCCGCTGCAAGTTATAAGAAAATTGGGTGATGTCTAAGACTTTGCCTAATCCTTATGATGTGCGTTTACATAATGCCTCAAGTAGCACTCTAGTACGGCATTGACTCGCTCTGTGTTCCCATCAGTCTACGGGTGAAAATTAATAGAGTAGTGCAGCTCCGTGCCAAATATGTCAAATATCCCTCTCCAATAGTTCTCAGCGAAGCGAGGGTCTCGATCACTAATGATATGCCTCAATATGCCCCAATACTTCACTATAGTTTTAAAGAATAACTTGGCATCTTCCTTGGTTGGGCAACTTGGCAAGGCGGGCATAAAAGTGGCATACTTAGAAAATCTATCTACGACCACCATAATAGTACCATAACTGTCAGACTTTGGTAGACATGTGATGAAGTCCATAGTCACACTCTCCTATGGACGCTCTGCTACTGGTAGCAACTCTTTCATGACCCAAATTCAGGCTATGATGGCGCCTACTATAACCCCCGAGTAGGCAAACCAAACCCAAGACAAGCGAAAAATAAATCTCAATCTAATTAAATATTTAATAACATAAGAAGGCAGAAGCAAAAGAATATAACCAAAAAAAAGTCAGGCCAAGGTATAGATATATAAATATGATACAAAATATATAATAAGCCCGATAGTGACCCAGAAGAATAATGAATTGACAATAGACCAAACCCCGGACCTGGTGTCACCTATACAGGAGTTACTAAGTATAAAAGCTGACAATATGTATACAAATATAAAATACAAATCTGACTGTTCAAAATACAAAATACAAGTCAGAGAAAAAGAGGAAGTGTAGCAAGTGTCTGAATACCAAGCGCTCACTACAATCCAGATCTGGCACCGCTATGGATAATCAGGCGCGCGCTAGGGGTGGCTTGAATTGGGAGCTGCATCAAAAATATGAAAAAGTGCAGTATGAGTACCAAAACACGGGGTACCTAGTAGGCATCATAGGCCGACCGAGATCAGACGGAATAAAATATATAATAAGCGGCACGATGATACTAATAACAATAAGAGAAGCACAAACTACAAATACGGGAGAAAAGGGGCACAGGAATAATCATATGGTAGTCAGGTAAGCCCGACCAATCAAGTAAGCACATCAATAATCCCAATTGATAAAACACCGAAAGAATACACAAGTGTAAACTCGTAGATAAGGCTCAATATCCTCCAAAGGTATCATGAAGCTCCCGGAATTCACACCTCGAGCTTCCCAACAGTAGTAGTAATAATAGTAACCTGAATATGTATCATGGGCCACTCGAAATTCACACCTCAAGCTTCTTAATAATAATAACCCGAATTATGTATCAATGGGTTACCCAAATTATGTATCAATGGGTTGTCCGAAATTCACTCCTCGAACTTCTCAATAAGAAATGTCATAATTAAAATATCACCGATATTTTCTTAAATTATTACACTTATCCATCAACCAAAAGTCTTGAAATTTCCATTTTATTCTTTCTTTAAAAAGAGTTTTTAACACCGGAGAGGCAAATCAATACAAGTAGTATGTCAAAATCATATTTCACTCAAGTTGGGTAAAAATCGCGTCAAAGGTGCCAAATCACTAACCTAAGACTTCGGTGTGCCGAAAATACGGCCTTGAGCCCAATATTTCAATATCAAAAAACAAGCAAGATAAAGGCATACACCAAAATAACATCAAACGGCAACCAAAACCAAGCAAGTCAAGCAAGCGACATTCTAAGTTCAAATCACCTAAGAGCAAGCTCTAAGGATTCTAATCGATGTAAACAAATCAAGAGATCACCTAGACTAAGGATCCAACAACAAAAACCCCAAACGAGTCGCTATCAATGATCATCGACTCCTAAATTTCCAATGGATATCAACACTTAAATCACCAATCTAATCATGCATTACTACTCAAAATATACCAATTCTAACCAAGCTAAGTCTAACAAGAGTAAGTCATAATCTACCTGAAAGTTGAAACTGCACCCGAACCGCTAAACTTGAGTCTTTCCTTTCTGGGCCACCTCCAAACGATACCACTCAATCAAATTATTGAAGGACACATCAAAACAAGGCCAAAGATGCCTATATTGCTATAATTAAAACAGAACTAAAATCGGGTCAAAATCAATATTGGGACCAACGCACGAAATCAAAAACCTAATTCCGTCACAAGGTCCCAACTAGCTCAAGGAACTTATGCCCCAAAAATGAGCACCTTTAGAGCACTGGAATGCTCAAATAATCCGACTAAATTTAAGCCCTAGAATAGTTAAAAATGCAAGAAAAAGTACAATGTACCTCTAAGGAAGCTTTTTTGCCTAATTATGTACATAACAATGGATTTCCCTAAAAAATACACACAATTTAGCCTTTTGAATTACCCAAATCGCCACATATAGAGAGAAAAATTGAGGTTGGAAGTTTGGGGCTCAAATTTGAAAAAGAGACCAAAAATAGGTCTCTAATGTCGCTTAAGTGAACCCCCGGTGTTCGCTTAAGCGACCACCTCAGAGAGGCAGGCGTCGTTTTAGCAACACCAGGTTGCTTAAGCGATAGTTCGCTTTAGCGACGACCGACCCCTGCACTCAGTTGCTTTAGCAAGCTCCTTGTCGCTAAATAGTGAAGGCACCAGATTCCTGTTGGTGTAATTTGAGCTTTCCATGCCAAATTCTCCGATGGGGTGTTCTGAATTCGTTCGGACCCTGTTCGCGCAAATGAGCTATGCTACCCAATTGGAAAATGGCATTTCAAACTCAATGGAATTGATCGGTTTTCTAACGGAGGTCATTTCGATGGAATGTCGACCCAAGTTAAAGGATTTCAAAGAAAATACTTAAAATACACAAATGGCCAAAAACTTGTTCCGATCACTTTGGGAACCGAACCAAAGGTCATTCTAGACCAAACTTGGGTTTTGAACCTAACCGCGCTAACAAAATTTTTATCCGAGTATGTTAACTTAAAATGTTGACCGAAGTCAAAATTGGCCAAAATTTAAAGTTAAATTGGCAAAACCACCTAAACTCAAAACGAAGGCGCCAAAACCAAAAACAACCTTCCTTCTAGACCAAAATGGTCCTTGCGGAGTTGATGGAACTGTTGAAATTCCCATACGATGCCGAATCTCTAGATGTTGACTAAAGTCAACTCTTTCAAACTTTAAGCCTCAAAAATGGCTAAACCGCCTCAAAAATGGCTAAACCACCTCAAAACTCAACTGGACACCTTGGAAAGCGTGCCTCTCGTCCCAATATCACATATGAGCTATAAAGAAGGGGTAAAATGATAAAAACACGCAAAAGTACAAAAAGGAAGAAAGGTACTTGGTGCCTCAAAAAGATAGGATATTGGGTGCACATGTCCTGCTCAGTCTCCCAAGTAGCCTCCTCAATCGGATGATGCCTACACTGGACTTTCACCGATGAAATCTCCTTAGACGTCAACTTCCTAACCTGTCTGTCTAAAATAACTACAAGTTTCTCCTCAAAGGAGAAGGACTCATCAAACTGAACTGAATCCCACTAAAGCACGTGAGAATCATCTGGGATGTACCACTGCAGCATAAAAACATGAAACACCGGGTGAACAACTGATAGTGTTGGGGGTTAGGCCAACTCATAAACTATCTCCCGTACCTGTCTCAGGATCTCAAAAGGGGAGATGGACCTGGGGATAAGCCTACCCCTCCTCTCGATTCTTATTACGCCCTTCATGGGAGAACTTACAGGATTACTCAGTCTCTAATCATGAACTACAAAGGTCGCACCCTCCGATCAACATAACCCTTCTACCTACTCTGCGTAGTAAGGAGTCTCTCTTGAATCATATGAACTCTGTCCATCAACTCACACAGCAAATTGGCCCCAAGGCCTAACCTCAAAAACATCAAACAGCCCACTGAGGAATGATATTTCCTACCATACAATGCCTCAAAAGATGTCATCTTGATGCTCGAATGGTTATTGTTATTATATGCAAACTCTGCCAAAGCTAAAGACTGATCCCACTGACCTCAAAAATCAATAACACAGACCCATAGCATGTCCTCTAAGACCTGAATAGTCCTCTCTGATTGGCCATCGGTCTGAGGGTAGAACGTTGTGTTAAGCTTAACTCAGGTACCCAACTCCTTCTGTATAGACCCTTAGAAATACGAAGTAAACTGAGTACTATGGTCTGAAATCATAGATACTGGCACACCATGAAATCGAACCACCTCTCGAATGTAAATCTGAGCCAACTTTTGTGAAGTATAGGTAGTCTGGACCGGTAAGAAGTGAGCAGACTTGGTCAATCGATCTACAATGACCCAAATAGAATCAAAACCTCAGGAGGTGCATGGTAAAACCACTACAAAGTCCATAGTTATCCACTCCCACTTCCACTCTAGAATGGGTAGTCGCTGGGTCAAACTACCTTGCCTCTAATGCTCGAACTTGACCTGTTGATAGTTCAAGCACCTAGCCATAAAAGTTGCAATATCCCGCTTTATCCCACACCACCAGAAATATTGTCATAGGTCGCAGTACATCTTCCCCGCACTGGGGTGAATGAAATATCTGGAATAATGGGCCTCCTCAAGGATGAACCTGACTATATCTCCAACTCTAGGAACACAGATACGACCCTCAATCCTTAATATGCCCTCCGGATCTAAGGTTGCCTTCCTAGCCTCCCTACTGAGTACCTTATCATAAATCACCCTCAGTTGTGGGTCCTCAAACTGTTGTTCCTGAATCTGCTCCATCAAGGAAGACCTAGCCTCTACACAAGTAAGTACCCTGCCCGGCTTAAAAATATCAAGATGAATTATCTGTTCAGCTAAGGACTGAATGTCCAAAGCTAGAGGCCGCTCCTCAACTAATAAGAATGCCAAACTCCCCATACTCGCCGCCTTCCAACTTAAAGCATCTACTACCATATTTGCCTTGCCCGGGTGATAGAGGATAGTGATTTCATAGTCCTTCAGCAACTCCAACCACCTGCGCTATCTCAAATTAAGATCTTTCTGGCTGAAGATATATTGAAGACTACGGTGGTTAGTGTAGATCTCACAATGGGCTCCATACAAGTAATGCCTCTAAATCTTCAATGCGAAGACTACCACCGCCAACTCTAAATCATGTATAGGGTAGTTCTGCTCATGCACCTTCAGCTGCCTAAAAGCATATGCAATAACTCTACCATGTTGTATCAGAACGCATCCCAAGCCAACACCTAAAGCATCATAATACACTGCAAATCTCTGACCCTTTGACAAGAAGAGTAAGAGTCAAAGATGAAGTCAACAAGCCTTTGAGCTTTAAGAAGCTCACCTCACACTCTTCAGACCATTAGAAAGGAATATTTTTCTGAGTCAGTATGGTCAAAGGTGCTACAATAGAAGAGAACCCCTCCACAAACCCTCTGTAATATCCTGCCAACCCGATGAAACTATGAACCTTGATAGGAGAAGTGGGCCTAGCCCAATCACGAACTGCCTCTATCTTCACCGGATCTACCATAATCCCATTCTTCAACACTACGTGCCCTAGGAATGCCACAGATTTAAGCCAAATACAACTGTTGATCCCTCAAGGTCCGAAGTAGGCGAGAATGTCATCAATGAATATAAGGACAAAAGATTCCATGTATATCCTGAACATACGGTTCATCAAATCCATAAATGTTGCGGGGGAATTAGTCAACCCAAAAGACATGACTAAGAACTCATAGTGCCCGTATCGTGTCCTGAAAGTAGTCTTAGGGATATATGACTACCTAATTCTTAGCTGGTGATACCTTGACCTCAAGTCTATCTTAGAGAACACTGCTACACGCTGGAGCTGGTCAAATAAAACATCAATCCACAACATTTAATACCTATTCTTGATGGTCACCTTATCTAGCTGCCTGTACTCAATACACATGCGCAAGGTACTATTATTCTTCTTTACGAATAGAATAGGAGCACCCTAGAGAGACATATTGGGCCTGATAAACCCCTTACTCAAGAGGTTCTGGATCTATACCTTAAGCTCCCTCAACTCAACTAGAGCCATCTAATACGGCAAAATAGAGACTGGTTATGTACTCGGCTCAACATCAATGCTGAATTTAATATCATGCTTCAGAGAAAGACCAAGTAGATCAGTGGGAAATACATCAGGGAACTCTCAGACCACCGAACCAGAATTAACAGAAAAAGTGTCAGCACTAGCGTCATGTACATAAGCAAGATACGCTAGATACCCTTTCCCCACTAACTGCTGAGCTCTGAGGAAGGAAATCATACAACACAACACATGACTAACTGCACCTGCCCACACGACCGGAGGGATACCAGGCATATATAAAGTAATGGTATTAGAGAAGTAATCCAAAATCATATGATGAGTAGACAACCAATCTATGCCTAGAATCAAGTCAAAGTCTACCATATCTAGCACAACAGGTTCGCTCAAGTATCATACCCTATGATAATCACCACATAGGATTGATACACTCAATCCACTACTAAAGAATCACCTACGGGGGTAGATACACATATAGAAATAGGAAATGGCTCACATAAAACATCTCATCGAGTGGAATAATGAGCAGACACATACGAGTAAGTGGACCCCAAATCAAATAAAGCATAGGCAGGCTAATGAGAGACGGAGTTCGTACCTGTGATGAAAGCATTCGATGTCTCCACCTTTGGCCTATATAAAAAGCATATATGTGGCTGCGTCCATCTCTACTATATGTTCGGTCAGCTTGGGTACCACCCTAGTACCTGAGACTCACCTCTACCACCCTACACACTCTTTCTGGGCAGCTGAACTAGGTTCTTAGGGGCCTAAACCTGCTGACCCTGCTGCATCTGGCGTCTGCGATGGCTAATAATAGGACACTCCCTGGCAAAGTGTCCTATCACACTATACTCTTAGCATGACCCTCTAAATGAATCCCCTTATGATGTCCCAAATGAACCTGAATGGCCACCAAGGCCTAAATACCCCAAAAGTCTGACCCCGAGAAGACTGACTCGAAGTCTGGCCTCTCTGACCATTTGTGCATGCTGATCCATTGTTGGTAAGCTATAAGGCTGCCTAAATCAGTCTACTAGGTGGATACTACTGGGGATGACCTATAACAAAAGAACCAATACCATATGACTAGCGTCCACTAAAATTGCCCTGGCGACAAGGCTTTTTGTCGCTGCCTTTATAGGCCTCACAATGTATAGCCTCAATAGTACGGGCATGATCTACTATCTGCAAAAACGAACAGCCAGATGCAACCATCTGCTCTATAGACAACCTTAAAGAAACAGATAACCCTCTAACAAATCGGCATACCCTCTCCTCCTCTGTCGGCATGATCATGGTAGCATGTCTGGAGAGCTCATGGAATCAAGACTCATACTCTATGACTGTCATCGATCCCTGTACCAACCCTGTGAACTCATCTCTCAACCTCTCCCTCAAACTGCGGGTACATACTTAAAAAAAAGCCTCAAAGAACTGAGTCTGTAGTTGAGATAAGACCTCCACCACTGCTTCACTAGTCCATCTAGATGAAAATCAGTGTAATCAACCCTGTGGGACTCCACCAATCCAAGGTTATGCAGCCTCTCCTGGCAACTAACCAGAAACTCATAGGCATCCTCACCCGCAGCACATGAGAACCTGGGAGGGGCTAATCTGATAAACCTCATTAACATATTCTGCTCCTCTACAGTCATAATCGGCCTAGCAGCCATATGCTGAACAACTGTAGGAATAGGCTGAATTATTGGGCGGGCTGTAGAACTGGGTCTGATCATATAGTGCCCTGGTCTGGCCTGAAGTTTTTGCCTTCTCTCAGACCTGAGGTCCAGCTGATGTGCTAGGCAAAGTCCCTATTTGGGACATACCCTCCATGAAGCTGAGGATCTGACCCAGGGTATCTTGTAATGGTGGTATGGCTATGAATCCGAGTGGGGGCAGGGTTGGATCCTCCTCCATTGGTTGATGCTCGAACATTTGAACTTCAATGTCTGGCTCCGGCACTAGTGTTATGGCTTGAGCTCTACCCCAACCTCTGTGTCGATATCGACCTCTACCCTAAGTTAGGGCTCTATCTGTAAGCGCAGGGGGCTCTCGTCCACCCTGAGTAGATCTCTTCCTCATCATCTGAGAAAGAGTAAAACAATTAGAATTTAGAAGTGTTCATCAATATTAGTGCACGATCAAAAACAAGAATAGTGAATTAATTCCAAACAATGTCCTATAGCCTCCCGAATATTATATACGAACGTCATCAAACTAATCCACGGGACTCTACTAGACACTTGCCCCTAAAATAGTAAGACCGATGAGCCTAAGCTTTGATACCACTCTGTCACAACCTAAATCCGGGCCATGATGATACTTACTATAACCCCTAAGTAGGCAAGCCAAATTTAAGAAAAGCAGAAAACAAATCTCAATCTAATTAAATAATTAATAACATAAGAAGGTTGAAGCAAAAGAATATAACAGAAGAAAAGTCAGTCCAATGTATAGATATGTAAATATGATATAAAATATACAAAGGTCCCGATAGTGACCCAAAAGAATGATAAACTGACACTAGACTAAACTTTGGACCTGGTATCACATATACAGGAGCTACTAACTACAAAAGCTGACAATATGTATAAATATACAATACTAATCTGACTGTCCAAAATACAAAATAGAAGTCAAAGCAAAAGAGGGAGTGTAGCAAGTCTCTAAATGCCGGAAGTTCACCACAATCTGGATATGGCACTGCTACGGATGATTAGGCGTGAGCTAGGGGCGGCTTGAATTGAGAGCTGCATTAAAAATATGAAAAAATGCAGTATGAGTACCAAAATATGGGGTATCCAATAGGCATAATAGGCCGACCGAGCTCAGAAGGAATAAAATATACACAAACTAAAAATACGGGGGAAAGAGGGTACGAGAATAACCATACAAAAGTCAAGTAAGCCCGACCAATCACGTAAGCATATCAATAATCCCAACTAATAAAACACCAAACGAATACACAAATATAAACTCGTAGCTAAGGATCAATATCCTCTAAAAGTATCATGAAGCGCCCAGAATTCATGCCTCGAGCTTCCCAACAATAGTAGTAATAATAGTAACCTAAATATGTATTATGGGCAGCCCGAAATTCACACCTCAAGCTTCTCAATAGTAATAATAATAATAATAACCCGAATTATATATCAATGGATCACCCGTAATTCACCTCGAGCTTCTCAATAAGAAATGCCATAATTAAAATATCACCAGTATTTTCTTAAATTATTACACTTATCCATCAATCAAAAGTCTTGAAATTTCCATTTTATTCTTTTTATAAAAAGAGTTTTTAACACCAGTGAGGCAAATCAATACAAGTAGTATGTCAAAATCATATATCACTCGAGTTGAGTAAAAATTCCTTCAAAAGTGCTAAATCACTAACCTAAGACTTCGATGTACCAAAAATAGAGCCTTGGGCTCAATATTTCAATATAAAAAACAAGCAAGATAAAGGCTTTCACAGAAATAACATCAAATGACAACCAAAACCAAGCAAGTCAAGCAAACGGCATTCTAATTTGAAATCACTTAGGAGCAAGATCTAAGGATTCCGATCAATGTAACAAATCAAGAGATCACCTAGACTAAGGATCCAACGACAAAAACCTCAAACTAATCTCTATCAATGATCATCGACTCCTAAATGTCCAATGGATATCAAAACTTATATCACCAACCTATTCATGCATTACTACTCAAAATATACCTATTCTAACTAAGCCAAGTCAAACAAGAGTAAGTCATAATCTACCTCAAAGCCAAAACCGCACCCAAACCCGATAAATTTGAATCATTCCTTTATGGGATGCTTCTAAGTGATGCCACTCTATCAAATTATCGAAGGACACATCCAAACAGGGCTAACGATACCCATATTGCTATAATTAAAATAAAACTAAAATTGGGGCAAAATTGAGATTGGGACTTGCACACGAAATTGAAAAACTAATTCCATCAAAAGGTCCTAACTAGCTCAAGGTAATTATGCCTCAAAAATGGGCATATTTCGAGCACCAAAAGAACTCAAATAATCCCACAAAATTCAAGCCCTAGAATAGTAAAAAATGCAAGGAAAAGGGAAATGTACCCCAAAGAAAGTCTTTGCTCCTAATTATGTACATACCAATGGATTCCCCTCGAAAATCCATGCAATTTAGCCTTTTGAATCACTCAAATCGTCTACATATAGAGAGAAAAATCGAGGTTGGAAGTTTGGGGCTCAAATCTGAAAAAGAGACCAAAAATAGGTGTCTAATGTCGCTTAAGCGAACCCCTAGTGTTCACTTGAGAGACCACCTCAGAGAGGCGGGCGACGCTTTAGCGACACCATGTTTCTTAAGCAATAGTTCACTTTAGTGATGACCGGTAGCTTTAGTGACAACCGACCCCTACACTTGGTCACTTTAGCGACCTCCTTGTTGCTTTAGCGACAAGGAGTCACTTTAGGGCCGACGCCAGATGCCTGCTGGTGCAATTTGAGTTTGCCAACTGGAAAAAACATTCCAAATTCGTTTAGAACCCCATACGCGTGAATGAAATATGTTATCCAACAGAAAATGGCATTCTAGTCTCAATGGAATCGATGGATTTTCCATTGGAATTTGTTTCGATGGAATGTTGACCCGAGTCAAAGGATTTCAAAGAAAACACTTAAAATGTACAAACGGCTAAAAACTCATTTCGATCACCTAGGGAACCGAACCAAAAGTCGTTCTAGACCAACCTTGGCATTTCGGAGCTAACCACACTGATGAAATTTTTATCTAAGTGCGTTAATTCAAAATGTTGACTGATGTCAAACTTGGACAAAATTTAAAGTTAAAACGGCAAAACCACCTAAACTCAAAACGAAGACTCCAAAACCCAAACCAACGTTTCTTCTAGACCAAAATGGGCCTTCCAGAGTTGATAAAACCATCAGAATTTTCATACGACACAAAAATCTTCGAACGTTGATTAAAGTCAATTCTTTCAAACTTTAAGCCTCAAAAATGGCCAAAGCACCTCAAAACTCAATCGAACACCTTGGAAAGTGTATCACCCATCCTAACATCACATATGAGCTGTAAAGAAGCTACAAGAATAAGTAAAATGGTAAAAACATGCAAAAGTATAAAAATGACCTTGGAGGTCATTACAAGCTCAAAACTTCCTCTATACTGTCTCTTCTGAACCTTGTGTTGTTGGCACACAAGACAAGTCTACACATAGCACTATATATACTCTCGCATTTGCGTCGGGTAGTAAACTGAATCAACTAAGGCCCTAGTGCGATGTTGTCCTGTATGAACAACCCATAATGTGTCATAAATCTCCTTCATAATACACCGTCTAATATTTCCAAACTTGGTCATGTAGAACCTCCGTCCAATGGTGCTCAATAGACCATCCTCCACCTAAAAGTGTCTCGTCTTCCTTTAGATTGGCTAACGCCATGAGTTGTTTGGCTACTGGATCATACTGCATACCCTACTTTATAGCATCTTGAATGTCCCAACTTATTGTAGTGATGGCATCAAGTTGATAATGTTCCAACTGGGGATGAAGCCAATTCAAATCAAATGTGGAATTAAACAACACAAAAGTACGATAAATGAGAAATAAGGAATGATAAAGGAAGAAAGAAGGGCTAATTGAAAACACAATTAACCAAGGGAGAAGAGACTTAAATTCAATAGAAAAGAGAAACTACTTGAAATCCACAAATAAGTTATTCAATGTGAAATCAAAAACAAGGAGTCTTCAATCAACAATATGAATCAACCCATCAATTAAGCTACACTAATCTAGACTAACCTAAAGGGATTCCACCCTTGAACTACACTCTATTAAGAGTTTCTTCATTCAACATCAAAAATCTCCCTTCCAAATTCAAAACGGAAAAGGGTCAAATATACCCCTGTACTATTGAAAATAGTTTAAATATACCCCTTATTATATTTTCGGGCTAAATGTACCCATCCTGTTATACTTTTCGGTACAAATATACCCGTCACATTATACTTTGGTACAAATTCACCATTAATTTTAAAGGAAAAACACTTGAAAAATTCAAAATTAAATAACTCATTCTCAATTTTAAATATCTAATTTTTTAGAAATAAATAAAATTTTCAAGTACTAATTTGAGTTTTTTTTCTTAGAAATGACAATACAATACTATAATTTTGCAGCATTTTCTGTCTTATCTTTTTGTAAGAAAAAAAGACTCAAATTAGTATTTAGAAATTTCATGTATTAGTACTTAAAATTATGCAATGCATTTTGTATTGTCATTTTTAAAAAAAAAAAAAAAACTCAAATTAGTACTTAAAAAATTAATTTATTTTTAAAAAAATCAGATATTTAAAACTGAGAATGAATTATTTAATTTTGAGCTTTTCAAGTGTTATTCCGTTAAAATTAAGGGCGAACTTGTATAAAAGTATAATGAGAGGGGTATATTTGAACCGAAAGTACAACAAGAGAGGTATATTTAGCCCAAAAGTATAATGAGGGATATATTTAAATTATTTTCAATAGTACATGGGTATATTTGACCCTTTTCTGAATTAAAAAAGACTACTATTTATACTAAGAAATAAAGAAGACACTTTCTTTTATAATTTTACCCTTAATGATATAAGGGCCTTGTTTGGTTGCCTTCTTTTGTGAATTCTTGAATTTATGAGATGGTCATTTGCACACATAGCCTCTTTCTTCTTTATTTTAACTTTGATGGACTTTCCACACATTGTATGTATTTATTTGGTGTCCATCAAGCTCATATAAAAATTTCATTTGATCTATACTATCCATGCCATTATCACAAGTCCAGGCTTTCGGCTCAAGGCATCAACCACAATGTTACCCCTGCATGACTTATACTCTAGCACATAATCAAACTCAGCAAAGAAGTACTGCCACCTAGCCTGCTTCAAAGTAAGCTTCTTTTGCGTCTGGAAGTAACTAGTGGTCACACTGTCAGTATTGAACACAACCTTTGACTTGAGCAAGTAATATCGCCATATGCGAAGGCAATGAACAATGACAGTCATCTATTTTTCTTGTACTGTGTAACGTCATTCTTTCTCATTCAACTTGTGTCTCTTGAGTGCTATATGATGTTTATCTTGTATCAAGACACCTCCTATGATGAAATTAAAGGCATCCATATGTACCTCAAATGTCTTGGTAAAGTCGGGCAATGCCAAGATTGGCTTATCAGTCACAACTATCTTAAGGCCTTCAAATGCCTCTTGACAATGTTCTGTCCAAACCTATGCCTTTTTCTTCTTCAACAACTCGAACTCTTGATTGTTCTTCGAGTCTAGGTATGTAAGGGTAACTAAAGCATGGTTTAAGTTCTTCCATGTGCCCCTAAGTATATGATTGGTTGAGTAGTAAGTGATATAGGCCTTCTACGAATGAATCTTTGAAAGATCTTTATAAATCCTAGTATATTTTTGCATAACCTTGCATGATTGATAGTTTTCATGAAATAACACTTAAAATAAATAATTTTGTTTCTCCCTACATGAAGCCTATTTGAGTAATAAATTTTAATGTATTACACAATGATTAAGTCTAAAAGTTTGATTGGTGAATGTTGAATGAGCATGAGTCAAACTTGAGTTGGATAGTAGAAGTCTAAATAATTGTTGATTGGAGTTATGATGAGTCATGAATGATCTTGAAAAGAATGCATAATTGAAATAAGTGATGATTGAGATGATGATTGAGTTTATTAGAGTCCAATGCGACTAGACGATTGATTTATATAAACTGATTGATTTGAGTCTTATGAGCATATTGAGTCTTGGGAGGAGTATTGAGTATCGAATTGGGCAAGAGTATAGTTATAATTCAATTCCCATAAACTACGTCGCTAGCGTAGGATGGAGGGTTAAACCTCTTAAGTTCCAAAATGATGAACTTTGATTGATTGTGGATCCAATAATAGTGATTCATCCTTTACCCTGACAAGGTATTGAATGGGTGTGGCAATGACACTGCTTTGTTGTACATCACCGGCTCATAGGTGATGGTTGACAGTTAGAGAAACTCCCAAATAGGATATGATCATACATGATATGATTGGATTGATTGAGTTGTAGATGATTGAGTCGTTTTGAAAAATATTGTAAAATTCTAATTTGCATACCTATTGAGTTGAGTCCTTTGAGTTTATTGTTAGGTTGATTTGAGGTATGTTTCAAATACATTATTCTTCTCAAAATATCAAATTTGTTATCCCACTTGAATATCTTTTAAATTGATGTTGAGTCTTCCACTGAGTGATTGGATATGTGATCGGATCAAGTGGTTCACTTGGAAACCAACAATGGTCTTCGAGTGCCGGCCACGCATAGGGTACCCTCCCGAGGTATGGCACTTTTTTAAATGCTCTATGTTCTTCCAAGGTATTGTTGCATATGACTATATCATCTAAGTATACTACCACAAACTGATCAATGTAGGGATGAAAGATCTTATTCATAAGGGTGCAAAATGTAACTGGTGCTTTGGTTAAGAAGAGGGGCATTACCAACTACTTAAAAGCTCTGTATCTTGTCACACATGTTGTTTTTGGCTCATTCCATTCCGTAATGCAAACCAGGTAATAGCCTTTATGAAGATCTACCTTCCTAAAGTACTTGGCTTGTCCAAGTTTGTCAAATACATTGGCTATTACCTAGATCAGATACTTGTTCTTCACTGTGACTTTGTTTAGCGCCCAGTAGTCTATGAAAAATGCAATGATCCGTTCTTATTCTTTTAGAAAAATACTAGTGTTCTAAATGGTGCCCTCGATGGACGGATATGACCGACATCTAGTAGCACGTTCAATTTTTTTGAGCTCTTCCAATTCAGGTGGTGCTATGTGATAAAGAGCGAATGCAGGTGGCCTAGCTCCTGGCTCCAACTCAATCTTGTGATCTACCTCATGCCTAGGAGGCAAGTGCTTAGGTAGCTCATCAGGAATCACATCTTTATTCTCTTCCAATAGCTTCTGTATGCAAGGAGGTAGTGTCTTCTTGTAACTCATGTCTTCCTCCAAGCTTTCAATAGTTGTCATGAATGTCGGCTCCCTCTTCTTGAGACCTTTGACTAACTACATAGTTGAAAGTTATGCTTATCTCTGTTCGTGTGGCATAGTCATGGTAGACACCATGCAAGCTCCTTCTTATTCCATGATCAACAGATGTTGGAGGTAGGGGTCGATGATAGTATGACAATGTCTAAAGAATTCTTATCCTAGAATAATATCAAAGATATCCGTTGTTGTAGCGGTAAAGTTTATCGTACCTTTTTAACTACCTATTTGACACCAACACCATTGGCTACATCATGAGCATTTTAACCCTCAGTATTCACGGTCTTAACATGAGAGTTAGTTGAAGCGAGCTTCAACTCTAGTCTCTTTGTTATAGCTTTGGACACAAAATTATGAGTTTCTCTAGTGTCCACTAGTTCACGAGAGAGCTTGTTGTTGATTTTGAGGTCCACGTACTAATTTACATTGTCATAGAGTTGTATAGATTACTTCTTGACAGCTCCACATAGTCTTATCATGCCCAACTGTGTTGTGCCTAAACCCTATCCTTGCTTTTGTTCCTTCTACTCAGGCACCATGTCACTAAGATTCTTTAAGTTGGGACAATTTATGAAGTTGTGCAGTCCTCTGCATATGTAGCATCTTTTCTTCTTGATATAGCTCTGGCGACCATTCACCTTTTTAAAATCATAGTTATTGGCATCTTGAGTCCTGGGTGTTGTTGGTAGGTTTTTTTCTTTTCCCATGATCTCCCCCATATTTGACATTGATACCTTTCGACTCCTTGACTTTACCTTTGTCAGGCCTGTTAGGTTGGAAATCCATCAAAGACTCAACCTTCACTATGGCCTGGTCTATAACCATGACTTGTGGGTGTTGCAGCTCTTACTTAGCCCAATTTTGCAATCTGTCCATAAATTAGAATAAAAAGTCATCGTTCTTGAGGTTGGGGATTTAGAGCATAAGAGTGGTGAACTCCTTGATATAGTTGTGTATTCTCCGTGATTGCTTCAACTCTCAAAGTTTGCATCTTGTATCATACAAGACATTAGTTGGTAAGAACTACCACTTAAACTCGGCCTTGAACTGATCCCATGTGCTAATTGTACACATACCTCTCTTAAATCAGTCGATTTTTGTCTCAACCATGGCATGAAAGTCTCTGATAAGTACAACATTGTGGTGTTGAACTTGGCATAGTCTTCCCTTACATTTTTGTGTCAGAAATAGTTCTCCTGGTGCCAAAAAAAGTTCTCTACTTCCTGTGCATCATGAACCCCTTTGAATACTCGTGGCTTGAGAGCCTAAATCTTAGTCGCCTTCATCATGAAAACATTTCTGGAAATCTCAGTCATGCCAGTTTTGACTTGCTCTTCGAGTGACTCCATCTTTGCCTTCATAGCATTAATAGTGCTCAATGTCTCCATAAATCTGCACTCTAAGGTAGCGATGGTCTGTCTCATCTCTATCTTAGTTTGCATATGCCCAGTCAAGTCATTTTGGATGATTTCTATATCTTCAAGAGTATTCTCCTCAAGAACGCTTAGAGTGCCCTCTACCTTCCCTAAGCATTGGCCAAATATCGGTTGTATCCATCCCTACATTAACCTTTTTGACCCACTCTCTACCAAGTGAGATGTCCTCAAATAGTACCTTTAGATTATCCTCTCTCTCTTTAGTGATAGAATGTTCATAGAATATAAGCCCTTCATTTGGCTCAACCTCAAGCGGCACTTCCTGGTTTTTGTTAACGACATTCCTCTCTTTGCTATAACCCTTTTTGCCGGCAGCATCCCAGATGACGTTGGCTAGGGTATTAGCAGCGTTGATTTCTCCATTGTTCATTTCTTTAGTTACAACCTTACTCTAATATTATATTTTCATGTCCTTAGTCTTTTACTAAGCACACGTGCGACACTTCACACCTTACTCGCATTATTGCACTACTTGCTCACGTTCTTGCACTACTTGCTTATGATCTTTCTATGCTAATTCAGCCTAAGACTCTAGGAATTGATAAGAGAATGGTGGAGAGAATACATAAAAATTGATTAAAAGAATATGTTGTAGAGAACTTTGATTGATTTTTGCTTGATAATTTTACAAATGGATCCCCTTCTATTTATACTACTTACTTAGAGGCTAATAAGTAAATAATAATTGTTAAACAAGTCCACACATATTTACAAATAAGTTCTCTTTCTAGAATACTCTACATGACTAGATGAGTCCACGACCTTCCATGCAAATCCATGGAATTCTAAGGTTTTTCAAGGGAATTCTCCATAGTCTCTAGAATATTTTATTATGGACTAGACTTCTTCCTATATAAGGCTTCCATATGAATATCTTTATGTGAAGTGGTGCCTTTGTGGCGTGATGACATGGCAGATCATCACAAAACACTTAATAAACCATCTGAGTCTTGCTCTATAACACAAGAAATAAAATTCATATTGGAAATTGTCACGCTTAGTCTCTTAACCAGCAGTCTTGGATGGGAATGACGGAAGGAAAATAAAAGTTGATCATATTGTCTCAACTAGTTGTGATATCATAGGGTACCAAAAGGACTTAGATGCAGTTGAGTGCTCTAGTACATAGACATATAGCCCACCATGATTATTTTCAAGTTGTCACGATTTAAAAATTGGGAACGTGCTTTCCTATCTCAACTCCAGTGATAGCTAAGTCAATTCAATATTAAAACACACGACATAGAATAACATGCACGAAAGTAAAATTTAAAATAGAATAAGTCTTTTAAAGAACCTTTTTCATAAGGCTCATAAAGAGAAGTCAAAATAATACAATTATTGCAAAATCTAGTGTCACTAGTACAAGCCTCTACGAATTTTCAAGTACAACCTCAATATCTATAATATTTGAAATAAAAATAAAAGAAAAGAAAGGAAGATATAGAAGATCCAAGAACTTTGGATTAGCAAAACGGCTACTTTGAATCTTGGAAAAATGCACAATCGCTACCAGAACATGGCCACTTGTACTCAGCTCTGAACCTGCTCAATGAAAGTGCAAAAAGAAGAAGGGTGAATACAAAATCCATGTGTACTAAGCATCATCATTGATTGACCCAATTACGAAGCGATGGTGAAGATCGGTCCTAAACTCCCTTTCGATAGTCATTACAAATACTACTCATTTTTAAGAAAGACATACTTGGACTAGTAGTTAATGCCAACAATAGTTTATATAAACTAAGTATAGATAATTCGAAATCACAGTCAAGGCGAGATAATAATAAAAAAGTCACTTTCACAAACATCCAATCATTTCCACACCAAAACAATACTATACGAGAGAAATGAGATTATGTAAGCATATGCCTCATACCTAGCTAGAAAACCTGTATATACCCATCTCCATAGTGTAGATATCTGAGATCCATGGGGAACTGAATAAACCTTCTTGATAGATACATGAAAGATTGTAAGCTACCACACCCGGTAAAGTCTTTAAGATGTTTATTTGGGTCTTCAAGAGATCGACCACCGAATAAACTCTTCATCCCCAGCAAATGCAACATCATGATGTTTAGGTCGAATGCCACAAAGATCGTATTATAGTTTTTTTAAAATTTGATGTTGAGATTCACAATAGTAACTATTATTGAAAAATTGGAATTTTTTTTATGAAAATCTACTAACTACTGAGATTTTATCAATAATAAATGTGAATTAGGATAACATTTCTTAGATATCATAACTCAAATAAATATTTTACTATTAATTCATTATTGAATGTGTTCGTCGTGCAAAATTAACGAATCTATAAATCTCTAAAGCCTCTCAGCCCAATTAGGAAAATATCTCCCTAAGTCTTTTTTAGGCACATGAGTGTCAAATTAATTTGTTCATTCATTAAAAGTCTCAAGTAAACTATCCTCTCTCGAGCTCAAGTTATTAGATGGTGGTTGGTAGCACTGAATCCTTGTTAATGATTCTTTTTCCTAATTTGTACTTCTATGGTCTAGCAAGTCAGAATACAAGCAAGTTCTTTAGTATGTTTTCAATCATTCAAAGAAAAAGTTAAGCACAAAAGGGACTTAATATAGAATGATCACACCTTCAGAAAAAGATATTTATTGTAAAGTACTCATTAGCATCATCCCTATTCTAAGTTCCATAAGCCTAATTATGAGTTAACCTACTCATACCTAGAGAAAACAATAATTATAATAAATTAAACTATTAGAAAACATGAATGTAAAATAAAAGTAATAATAGCCTTTAATAATGCAACTCTTGCAAGAAAATCTTGTTAGGGTTGAAATGTAAGACTC
The DNA here is from genome assembly GCF_947179165.1 of Solanum dulcamara. Lineage (NCBI taxonomy): Eukaryota > Viridiplantae > Streptophyta > Magnoliopsida > Solanales > Solanaceae > Solanum > Solanum dulcamara. Next base: position 66,276,345 of record NC_077237.1, on the reverse strand, counting down.
CCGAAGTTGGAGGTCGAAATGAAAGAGAATTCAGAGAAATCTTGACTGCTCATATTCCTAAAATTCATAGAATAGTCTATGACTCGTAGAAACGGGTTGTAGGACCAGTGAATAGGGTTAGAAATTTTACTAAGTCTAAGAGTGAGCTGAAGGGTAGGTTGACGACTCATAGAAGTTTTGACGACTCATTTCTATGAGTCGTCATTATAAGGTTTGAGATCCTACAGATCACAAGTCTCAGAACCCACACTAATACTCGACAAGAGATTCGTATACCTAATGATGACTCATTAACACGACTCATAGAGAAACTTCAAAAACCCCAAAATCTCAGGGTTTTAATGACCTGCTGGACTTTTTACAACTCGTCAGGAAGTTTACGACTCGTAGACCTGAGTCATAGACCCCAAGCCTTTTCTAGTCCAGTTCTACAATTGATCTTCTACGACCCGTAAAAGTTTCTATGAGTCGTAGAACGACCCGTAGACGGCCAGACTTTGTTTTTTAATAGGGGTATCTTGGTCTTTTTCCACCCATTCCAAACTAAAACTTTGACATTTTGGGACTATTTTGAGTCCCTTAGCAGTACCCTTTATGCCAAGAGAGCTCTCATTAACACTTAAAATTTTTGAGAGCAAGAATTGGAGAAGAGAAGGAGGGCTAGGGTTCAAGTTCTTCAAGTGAGGCCATCAAATTTTCGATTGTTCTTCAAGTCCAAGTATGTAAGGCTGAGCTAAAACATGGATTTTGTTCCTCCATGTGCCTATGATTATGATAGATTGATTGTGAATGAATTGAGTCCCCATGATTGTGTTTCTTGAGAATTCCTTTCTTAAATTTAACATGTTTTACTGATTATTGAGAAATTGATGCTTTTCTAAGAACTAGTTTCTTGAAAATATAATTTGAACTACTTGTTTCATAAATCCTAATAGCATATTGATGGATATTGAATGTGTATGCTTAAGGATTGAGTCTAGAGCCTTGAATTTGTGAATGCATGACTGTGATTGGGATGTGAACATGATGATAGTCTTGATGAACTTGATAGTCCTTTATATTTCCATAATTGAACCCAAGTGAATGGTCTCAACTGAACTTTATTATAAATGATTGTCCAAACTTCTCTTAAATAAATAATTGGTAATGATTGGGGAATTAATTGGTTGGAAGGATTGATTTGATAGAACTGATGAAACGATAAGAGTCCAACCAAATAACTACATCGCCAAACTTAGGAGAGGTTGAACCATTAAGTCGGATGCTTCCAAATTATTGTCCTGACATGATAAGACTCGATTGGTTTTGGATCCATGATTGGTTGATTCGTTATTACCCTGGCAAGGTATTGAACAGACGTGACAACAATGTTGACTTATTGTACTATCACTGGCTCATAAATGATGGTTGTCAGATAAGAGAAACTCTCATATAGGTCTTGATAGTAATCTGATTGGATTGGATTGTATATGATTAGTCTTTGTCTAAATCTTATTTTTGCTTAGACATAGGACATCTTAATTGAGTTATTCACCTTTCTTATTTGAGATCTCTGAACTAATTTGATTCTATCTTAATGTATATTTCATGCTCATACATTCCGTGTACTAACTTCCATTTGGACCTGCCCCATTTCATGATGCACAAAAAGGTTCTAGAGATCACCAATAAGCGCATCGTTGAAGATTTATTTGCTTTCCAACTGATTGGTGAGTCCTCCCCTGCATCTGGAGGATCCATATGTTTTAATCTTACTTTGAGACTAGTCCTTCTATTTTGATTTAAGGTAGCCATGAACCTGTCATTGGCACCAATTAGACAGTTGTTAGAGGCTTCATAGACTACATTGTTGATGTTGTTGATTTGTATTGTCTTTTGGCTAGTTTCATTCATACTAGTCTTGTTGATTTGATTCAGCTAGATTGTTGGCCTTTGGCCTTATCTGGAGTTGTTTTCTTAATGAGTTAAGTCTTCCGCTGATATAATATTGATTGAATTAATATGTGAACGGGCCAATTAGTTCGCTTAGGGACTAGCAATAATCTCTAAGTGTCGGTCACGCCTAGGGTACCCTCCTCGAGCTCGACAAAATCCTAATTTTGATTGGACTCTACTTTGACTGGGTCAAACATAGACTGGTAGATAGGGGGTCACGGCGTGATGTCCCTCGTGCAGCGCTCTGATGCGCGTCGCGGACTCTGCCCCTTTTTTATTGAGTTTCTGAAGTTCAATTCTAGTACAGGTGCAATGCGAGCTCATCTCATGGTCTTTCGTACTGCTGTGCCAGTTGGTCGATTCGGATTTATGGCCGAAATCTTGCATCGTTAGCTATTTTTGCTCCATTTTAGCGCGGATTACTTCACTTTGCATTTCAATCCAACCTATGAGTCTTTTCTTGTTGTTTTTGGTCTGAACTCAACCTAATCATGTCTATTAGCTCATCACAACATATCATCAATAAACACAACAATAATCACAAGGTTATACTCATAACTTAGTCAAAATATGAGTAAAATATGATGTTTGAATGCATAAATACACCCCAGATCGTTGCAGCAGTTGCACATTTGTTGTGGTGATAACCCGTCCTTGGACGATCCCACAAGTTGGGCCCCACTCCTATCGCATATTTAAATATTTTTGGAATGGGATTTGCATCGAGGGAAATTTTAGTTTCTACGGCTCCATTACCCTATCAATCTTGTTTCTCCTCTTTTTTCTTCTGCTGTTGGAATCTTATCCTATGTTTAGGTGAGTTACTGAATTCATGCTCCATCTTTTTGTACCCCAAATTAAACCATAATTTAATTATGTATATTAGATTTTACTTCAATATCGAGCTTTGTCATTTGATTAACTTCCGATTTGGTTCTTAAAGGGTCTACCAATCAACTTTAAAATAATAAAAAGAGAACAAACATTTTAAGGAATATGAGTAATTAATGCATAAACTGTTAAACACAAGACGTTTGGTCTCAAAGCTACTTTCCTCCCAGTTTATTTATTAATTCCCCTAAAATTATTAACCATGCACCTTGAAAATCTGGGACTTGTGCTGACAGGGGCTCAATACTGTATGTTTTTTTTTTTTCTGTCTCAATTTATGTTATATAGATAGAATTTGAAGAGTCAATTAATTTTAATATGACTTTTAGAAATTTTAAATTGTTAATTATTTTGATTTATAGTATTTTTATGTAATTTTAAATGATATATGTTACTCTCTTTGTCTCAATTTATGTGGAACTAATAGAATTTTGAGAGCCAACCAAACATTTAATGTCTTTAAAAATTTTAAGTTGTTAATTATTATGATTTATATTACCTTTTACGTCATTTTCAAATAATATATGTTACTTCCTCTACCCAATTTATGCGGCACTCAAGGAATTTGGAGAGCCAATCAAATGTTTTATACGTCTTTTAAATATTTTAAGTTGTTAATTATTGTGATTTATAGTACCTTTTACACAACTGGTAAATAATATATGTTACTTCATCTTTCCCTATTTATGTGGCACTAATAGAATTTTGAGTCAATCAAACTTTTTATGTGTCCAATAAATATTTTAAGTTGTTAATTATTTAGATAATTTCAAATAATATATATTACACACTTTATCCCAATTTATGTTACACAAATAGAATTTCAAAACTCAATCAAATATTTTTAATATCTCAAATTGTTAATTATTGAAATTTAGAGTACTTTTTGCGTCGTTTCCAAATAATAGATGTTACTTTCACTATCCCATTTTATGTGGCATCGATAAAATTAAGAGTCAACCGAGTTTTTTATGTCTTTAAAATATTTTAAAGTTATTAATTATCGTTATTTATATTTTTTATGCAATTTTTAAATATATAAAAATAAAAAAAATAAGATAAACAAATTATAATGGGGAACCCACAAGAAAATTATCAAACTACCCTTAAGTGCCAAAGTAGGCATATTGACCTGCTGCCTACTTTGGCACTTTGAAACTCCCTCTTATGTATGGTGATAACTGATATACTAGATATATGTTATTTTTTTGTCTCAATTTATTTGACACAGATATAATTTAGAGAGTCAATCAAATTTAATATGATTTAAGATATTTAAGTTGTTAATTATTGTGCTTGATAGTACTTTTTATGTAATTATTAAATTATATATGTTACTCCCTTTGTTTCAATTTATGTGACACAAATAGAATTTCAAATTTCAACCAAAATTTTATATATTTTTAAATATTTCAAGTTATTAATTAATGAGATTTACAGTACTTTTTACGTTGTTTTCAAATAATACATGTTTTCTCCTATGTCTTATTTTATGTGGCGCCGATACAATTAGAGTCAATTGATTTTTTTTGTATGTTTTAAAAATATTTTAAATTATTAATTATCATGATTTATATATTTCTTTTACACAATTTTTAAATATATATAAGACTAAAAAAACAAGACAAAAATTAAAACAAAAAACCACAAAAAATTACCGAACTACCCTTAAAGTATCAACGCAGACATGTTGACCTGCTTTGGCACTTTGAAACTCCCTCTCATATATAAGGTAAAGTAAAATATTTCATAATCTATAACTACTACTAAATTATATAATTTATAATGTATATTCTATAAATGAGTAAAGAGAAATCCTTTAAATATGACAATTTATATATATAAGTTATTGAATACGTGTGTTTGCACATATATTCCTTTCAATTATTACAAATTTTTTGATTCACACATATTCTTTTCAGTTATTACAATTCTTGGGATTTAACATCTTAACAACAGTTTAAATTTTAAGGGATCATTTGGTAAAGTGTATAGGGATAGTGTTGAATATGATATATTAGTAACATTGACATTAGTATAATGTTTGTATTAGTTGCTGAAATTATTTATTATGAAGTATTTGATTTGATGTATTAAAAATATCATGCATTGCACAACTAAAAAAAATATTTATTTATAAAAATACCCTACAAAAATATAGTGGAAAGGTTGTGAAAAATATGTCGAGGGGCAATTGTTTGTTAACCATGCTAATGCATGCATTAAAATCTTTTGCATTAGGAATATAGATTCATCGGCTTTGCACAATGAACACACCTGAATGAGTTGAATAGTACTTTATCTGTTTGAATTCCAACATATAGGAAACACAACTCTAGTACTTCTTTAATTATTGAAAACAACTTAATTATATTTGTAGATTGTAAATAAGTCCTAAATATTTCCAATAAACCACATTCGAAATATTGATCATAAGATTGAAGTATTATATAAATTGTAATTCCTCGTCACACTCTCTCTGGGATTCAACCCCAATTTTGTTGGGTTCTATATTATTTGATAGCGACTGCGTTATATCAACTAAAAAAGTGTAATTTGTGCGACAACAATGCACTGCACTTTTTTCTTCTTAGTCAGATTTTGTTCCACTGAATTTTTCTGACACAATCTTTAACGATGCAACAAAATGTGTATTGAAAATATGTGTATTTTTTTTCTTCACCTTGATTTTTTTCCACAAGATTTTTTCTAGTAGAATAGGCACATTATCTATTAAGACATGGACAATCAAAATAGAGTGTAATGAAACAATTATTTTATGGATGTCCACTACTCCACAAATAGATCCTCCACTACTCTCAATCATTATGATATTAAACCCCACACCTCCATAACCTTCCCCATGAATGTCACCCATAAACCTCATAGTTAATGTCATGTTTATGTCAATCTTTTGTATGCTTCTATGTAACCCTATAAATAGAGGCATAAGATTTCACATTGTACACACTTGAACACTTGAAAGAATAAGATAAACTCTCATTTCTTTTCTATTATTTTCATCTTTTGATATATTGTACTAAATCTAACCCTATAAATAGAGGCATAAGATTTCACATTGTACTCACTTGAACACTTGAAAGAATAAGATAAACTATGTTTCTTTTCTATTATTTTCATCTTTTGATATATTGTACTAACTCTTTTAGATTTATTTTACAACAAAATCTTCTTTTTATAGGATACAAGAAACTAAATACTAGGAGTAGTATTAATTAAATACAGAATCTCCAATTAATACTCTCTTATTTTGTAAATTCAATAAACTACACACATATTATTTGTTTTTTTGACTAGAGTCTCTCTTAAATTATGTATGATGCTAAAAGTAATTAGAGTTTGTAAATCAGTAGAGATTAGAAAGTGGAATGAATAATCGGGATAAACTTTAATAAAAAGAATGGATAAGTAGGCACACGTTTGTAACGAGCAATATGTCCGCCCTGGCCATACCACTCACATTACCCAATTTTTTCCATAAATAGAATGCTTCCCACTATAAATATCCTACACTCCACTCCACTCCACTCCACTCACTAGCTACTGCTTTTCAGAAATTGAGAAAATGATCAAAGCGCTTCTTGCTGTACTATTAATGGTGGTCATTCAGAGCGTTAATGTGTTGGGAGAGACGGCGGGTTTCGACACCGGAGGATTGAACAGAGAGAGCTTTCCAAAGGGTTTTGTGTTTGGCACATCAACTTCAGCGTACCAAGTAGAAGGTGCGGCTAGCAAGGATGGTCGTGGACCTAGTGTTTGGGACACTTTCATCAAACAGCCTGGTACACATAAATAATTCTATGTATTATCATCATTTTTTGGACCATTTCGATCCAAGTATGAGCTCTTTAATTTCCTTCGTGTTAAAACAGGACGTGAGCCAAATAATGCAAGTGGGGAGGTCTCTGCGGACCAGTACCACCATTATAAAGTAAGCTGAATTGTTTGGCTTAACTTTGAAATCAATTTATTTCGAAGTCTCTTGTTCTAAAGAAAATAAAAATGGGTAACAAACAATTTTTGTTGGACCAATATATTTTAAAAACATTTTTGAGCAATAATATAATTAAATTTTCACAAAAAAGTGATTTTCAAATAAATATTTTTGACAAAAAAACTAATTTTTTTACCTTCTGAAAAACAAAAGCTTTAATATTCAGAATCAAATCACTCAATTAATTTAGATTTGCATTATCATATAATTTATTAAAGGAAGAACGAAACCCTATAAGAATTAAAGAGTTTTTTCATTTTTTTAAAGCTTTAAATCCGATTGAAACATCTAAGAACGAAAAGTAATCTTATTTATTTCACCGTGGTGAATTGCCCCTTCCTTGTCTGCGAGACATAGACAAAGACAAATGCTTTACGTCTTTACATGGTGTAATTTTAAGGATAATATATAGTAAGTTTACGTTGTTACTTTCTTAGAGCCCGTTTGGATGGGCTTAAAAAAGTAACTTTTATGTATGAAGTGTTTTTAGAACTTTGAAGTGTTGCAAGTTATTTTTATAAATAAGCAGTTGAGTGTTTGGATAAAAGTGCTTATGTTGAAAATAAGTGTTTGAATTTTAGGGTTAAAAGAATAAAAAAAGGTAGTTTGGGAATTTAGTTAAAATATAAGGGATATAAAAGTAATTTTCATGGTCAAACAAAATGGCTTCAAGCACTTAGAAAAAAAAAATTAGAAATCCAATTTTTTCATTTTTGACTGACTTTAAGAACTTTATGACTTAAAGTTAGCATTAGGCAAACACGTCCAAAAGTTAAAAATGGACTTATAAGTTGGTTTGACCAACTTAAAGCCCATCCAAACGGGCTCTTAGTTTTATTTTATATATATATAGTCGTATTTGACTAGATAGGAAGTTTGGAAGAAGATTTTTTTTTTTGGCACATATCAAAGTACTCTTGGACTTTGTGGTTTTAAATACTACATAATATTTCTATATTATAAAAATATGTCATTGAGGATAAAATGAGAAGTTTAATATTTTTTTTAAATCAGATAAAAAGATATTATTCTCACACAACAACAACATTTCCAATGTAATTACCCACAAGTAGAATTTTGGGAGAATGGGGTGTACACAAATCATAGAGAGTTGTTTTCGATAGACTTCTTGGCATATATTATATTTTTTAACAAAATTATTTTATGTTTTCTAAAAAAATATAAGAATAAAGAAGTTGAGATTAAAATAAGGTTATAATTGAAATAATTATTTTTCAGAAAAGGAAAGAGTGACATGTAGATGGAGAAATTCAAAAAGTAAATCAAATAAGCTACTGTTGCTGACGGTGTGGAAGTATATTAAATTCCGAATGTAAAACCCACGAAAGAATTGTCTCTGGGTGAAAGCCTCTTTTAACCATCACCAACCATATTGACAGACAAAATGATTAGAACTATTTTATTCTTTCTTGGGATGTGAAAGAATAATTATAGAAAAATTAAGAATCCAATATGATGATCAAGGTCGAAAATATCATTTAACTGTAGAGTTACCTTGTTAACGAATTAATTAATGGATAACGGAATATTGCACCCAGATTAGATTTACGATAAGTATATCCAGTATAATTTCACAAAGTGAGGTCTGAGAAGAATAAAGTATATGCAACCTTACTTTTTGTAGGTAGAAAAGTTATTTCTGATGGACCCTCACTTAGTTAGATTTATGATTTTGTGACATGAAAAATGATTGAATCCTATTTTATGGGTACAGGAAGATATTGATCTAATGGTGAAGCTGAACTTTGATGCTTACCGTTTCTCAATTTCATGGTCCAGGATTTTCCCAAGTAATAATTTGATCATTTAGTTTCTTTTTTCCACTTCTCAACTTTAATACCTAGCCCATTGCATAAATAATAAAATAAATTGTGTTTCACTTACTTTTCCAATGTAGATGGAACTGGAAAAATTAACTGGCAGGGTGTTACTTATTACAACAGGTTGATTGACTATATGCTCAAAAGAGGTAAATTTACTGAACTTGCTTAAATATGCTTTGGTATGTCTATTTTTGGCAGTGTGTATATTATTAGTATCATTGTCACACACACAACAAAAAATTTGATGTAGTTGTACGCTATATCCACCGGTTTAAATTGCTGTACCTGCCTCTATTTAACAACAGTCGATATGGAAAGCTTGAACATCTGTTTTTGCAGACATTACCCCGTATGTTAATCTTAATCACTACGATTTACCTCAAGCACTTCAAAATAGGTACAAGGGATGGTTAAGCCGTGAAGTCGTGTAAGTATATGAAGAAAATTTACCCCAAATTATAATTTTGAAGAATAAAATAAGATTAGGTTTATGACCTTTTTTGTTCCGGAAAGTGATTTGCCATTTAAATCTTGCAGGAAAGATTTTGCTGATTATGCAGAATTTTGCTTCAAGACATATGGAGACAGAGTGAAGAATTGGTTCTCATTTAATGAACCAAGAGTTGTTGCTGATCTAGGATATGATGCTGGATTCTTTGCACCTGGAAGGTGCTCTAAAGCATTTGGCAACTGCACAGCAGGGGACTCTGCAACTGAGCCTTACATTGTTGCACATAATCTGATCTTGAGCCATGCTGCTGCTGCTCATAGATATCGCGAAAAGTATCAAGTAGGATTATATATCCTTTTCTTTTTTCTTTTTTTTTATTTTACTTGCATACACTAATAGTTGTTGGGGGAGGAAGCACCACAACTAAAGTTTGATATGATGAAAATAATGAAAATAAATTGGACACAAGAATTTTACGTGGAAACCCCTCTAAATGATAGAAGGGAAAAACCACGGGGTAGAAGGATCTCACTATTTAATATGGAGTACACAACTCTCAAATACAAGGAGAAAACAACAATTAACACTTCTCTCTTGTAAAAGGAACAACTACTAAAGAGGACACTCCAGACTAAAATATTTATCTTGGTGTATAACTCTCTTTGTATTCTTACTCTCTCTTTCTGGGATGGAATAAATGAGGGCAAGAGGTCTTCTATTTATAGAAAACTAGAAACGCGTAAAATCCGCGTATTGAACCTTCCTTTTTTGACTATGCGTTCAAAACGCGTTTTGTTCCTTTTTTGACTACGCGTTCAAAACGCGTTTTGACTATCTTGCATTCTCCCACTTGAAGATTTAATTGAGAATCAATTAAGTCTTCACACCATCCTTTCTACCCAATTACTGCAATGTTACGTTTCTGCTAGGCCAATAGAAGATCGACACCATATGAACTTATTACTGTTGATCGGCTTCGTAAACATATCTGCCAGGTTGTCATTAGTGTGGATTTTCTGAATATCCACACTGCCTTCTTCCACCTTCTCACGAACAAAGTGATACTGAACTCGTATGTGCTTTTTCCTTGAATGAAATGCCGGATTCTTTGCAAGATGCAAAGCGCTCTGACTGTCACAAAACAGAGCAATCTTCTCTTGTTTGTGCCCGAGCTCCTCCAGTAACATCTGCATCCATATTGCTTCTTTGCTAGCTTGTGTAGCTGCTACATATTCTGCTTCCGTCGTAGATGTAGCCACGATAGATTGCAATTTTAAAACCCAACTTACAGCTCCTCCAGCAAGAGTAAACACATAACCTGTGGTGGACTTGATTTTATCAAGATCACCTGCATAATCTGAATCAACATAACCTTTAACAGTAAAGTCTGATCCTCCATAACACATTGTAACATCTGAGGTACCTTTGATGTATCTTAGGATCCTCTTAACAGTATTCCAATGCTCTCTACCAGGATTAGCTATGTATCGACTAACCACTCCCACTGCTTGTGCAATGTCAGGTCTTGTACATACCATGGCGAACATTAAAGTTCCCACTGCTGATGCATACGGTACTCGAGACATCTCCATCCTCTCTGCTTCATTGCTAGGACTCATACTTGAGGATAACTTGAAATTAATAGGAAGTGGGGTAGAAATTGACTTACAGTCTTACATCTTGAAGCGTCTCAAGATTTTCTTCAAGTAGTTCTTTTGAGAAAGCCAAATCTTCCTATTATCTCTGTCTCGGTGAATTTGCATCCCTAGAATCTTGTTTGCTGGTCCCAAGTCCTTCATTTCAAACTCCCTAGCCAACTGTGCTTTTAAATTTGTGAGACGATCTTTGTTGGGGCCTGCTACCAACATGTCGTCAACATACAACAGCAAAATAACAAAAGCTTCATCACCAAATCTCTTGTAATAAACACAAGGATCTAAACTATGTCTGTTGTATCCAAGGCTTATAATGAAGGAATCAAATCTCTTATACCAACATCTCGGCGCCTGTTTGAGACCGTATAGAGATTTGTTCAACCTGCAAACCAAGTTCTCTTTTCCCTGTTCTTCAAAACCTTCTGGTTGGAGCATATAAATTTCTTCTTCAAGTTCTCCATGAAGAAATGCAGTTTTGACATCTAACTGCTCCAAGTACAAGTCAAATGTAGCACACATCGCCAGGACCACTCGAATTGTTGTGAGTCGAACGACCGGAGAAAATATCTCATTGAAGTCTATACCTTCTTTCTGAGCGAATCCTTTCACCACCAATCTTGCACGATACTTCTCCACTTGATCATTACCATTGCGTTTGATCTTGTAGATCCATTTGTTTCCAATGGCCTTCCTTCCTTGTGGTAATTGAACAAGATCCCATGTTTTATTTTTATGGAGAGCTTCAATTTCTTCTTGCATTGCTGCCACCCACAGAGATGATTCTTGGCCTTTCATAGCCTCGTGAAAAGTTGAAGGCTCTCTATCTTCTGTTAGTAGGCAGTATGCAATATTACTCTCCATAGAATAATCTGAGTGCCAAGCTGGTTCTCTTCTCTCCCTAGTTGACCGTCGAACTTCTGGAGTTTCGATCTCAGCTTGCTCTTGTTCTTCGTGCTCTGGTGCTGCTTCAGAAGAAACTGGAACTTCTTCTTCAACTTCAACTGTAGTAGTCTCTGATTTTTCTTTTGAAGTGCTACCTTCTTTTGCTTGTATCTTGTTTTCAACAAATACAACATCCCTACTGATTACCACCTTGCGGGCTGTGGGATCCCACAAGCGATACCCCTTGATTCCATCATCATACCCTAAGAAAATGCATTTCCTGGATTTTGGATCCAATTTTGATTTTTCTTGGGTGTTGTACATAACATAAGCAGGACTTCCGAATATATGTAAGCGAGAATAATCAGCTGGTTTTCCTGTCCACATCTCCATTGGCGTTTTCAGATCAATTGCGGTTGATAGTGATCTATTGATCACATAACAGGCGGTTTTGACTGCTTCTGCCCAGAATGGTTTTTCCAACCATGCAGTTGCCAACATAGCTCTTGTCCGTTCCAACAAGGTTCTATTCATCCGCTCTGCTACTCCATTTTATTGTGGAGTATATGCCACCATGAACTGCCGTTTAATACCTTCTTGTTTACAGAAGTTATTAAATTCATCACCAGTGTATTCTCCTCCATTATCTGTCCTCAAACACTTGATCTTTTTCTCAGATTCAAGTTCCACCCGCACTTTGAATTCTTTGAAAACTGAAAAAATATCTGCCTTCCTCTTGATTGGATACACCCAACTTCTCCTGGAGTAATTGTCGATAAATGACACAAAATATTTCGCTCCTCCTAGAGACTCCACCGGTGCTTGCTAGACATCAGAGTGAACCAGATCTAGTATTTCCTTGCTTTTAGCAGAGGAACTGCTAAACTTCAATCTATTTTGCTTACTGGTAACACAATGCTCACAAAAGGGTAGTGAAACCTTTTTGAGCCCTGGAAGAAGTTTTTGCTCAGCAAGAATTTTCAAACCTCGTTCCGACATATGGCCAAGTTTACGATGCCATATCATCGTTGATTCTTCAAATAAATTTACTTACGCGGTTGATGCTTCTCCTTCTTGGTGTGTTTCACCTTTAAGCACATATAGATTTGCAGCAAGTTTTTCTGCTTTCATCACTACAAGCGCTCCTTTGGATATTCTCATGACTCCACCATGAGTCTTATATGAACATCCATTATCATCTAGTTGTCCTAAAGACAATAGATTCTTCTTCAAGTCTTTTACATGTCGTACCTCCTGTATGGTGCGAACCGTGCCATCATACATCTTTATTTTGATGGACCCAATACCAATAACATCCAAAGCATGATCGTTTCCCATGAACACAGACCCTCCTGAGATAGGATTATATTGATGGAACCATTTTCTCCTGGAAGTCATGTGCCATGTTGCTCCTGTGTCCATGATCCAGACATCAGCGAAACGTTTTCTGCCTTCATTATTTGATATTGCCTCACTACATAAAATATCGCCATCATCCGAGGTACATGCAACATTCCCTTGAGCATTTGATGGCTCAGGGTTTTCACTCTTCTTCTTGAACCGACAATCTTTCTTGAAGTGCCCTTTCTTGCCACAGTTGTAGCACTTGATATTCTTCTTACTTCTTGATTGAGATCTGCCATGATTGTGACTCCCACTAGGGCCACGTTCCGTTGGTCTTCCTCTCACCATCATCAAAGCTTCAGCTTGCTGCGAACTTGCTTGTCTGTCTTCCTTATTTTTGCGTCTATTTTCTTCTTCCAAGACAGCGGCTGCAATTTCATCGAAAACTAGACTGTCTGTATTGTTCGTCAGGTTGATGATGAGTTGATCATACGAGTCAGGCAGACTTTGAAGTAGAAGCTCCGCACGTTCAGTACCCTCTATTTTACAACCCATTGTTGTAAGTTGCGAAAATAGAGTATTCAAAGTATTGATGTGTTCAGTAACTATTACTGACATGGACTCTGTCATTCGAAGAGTATACAATCTTCTTTTTAAAAAGATTTTATTATGCAAAGACTTGGCCTCATACAACCCTGTAAGAGTATCCCATATTTCCTTCGCCGTCCGTTTTTCCGCCACACTAGACAGCACTTGATCAGCTAGTGCCAAGTGTAGATCAGCAACTGCATTGCTGTCTATGTCGTTCCACTTGCTGTCATCAACAAAGTCTGTGGGCTTGCCTTCAATTGCAGCTAAGCAATTTTCTTTTCTCAGTATTACTTTTATTTTCATTTTCCACAATGAGAAATTAGTTTCATTGAATTTCTCAACGTCAAACTTTGTTGTACTCGACATTGTTATTTGCTTCACACCCTTTTAGATCGTTTCTGAATATTTTTGCGAACAATCGTGACAAACTGTACCGTCACCGAAATTTACTATTCACGTGACGTGAATAGTACTATTCACCAAATTTTACTATTCACGAAAATTTACTATTCATGAATAGTATCTTTGCATAAAACATACAGAATAACCGAGGGCTCTGATACCACTGTTGGGGGGAGGAAGCACCACAACTAAAGTTTGATATGATGAAAATAATGAAAATAAATTGGACACAAGAATTTTACGTGGAAACCCCTCTAAATGATAGAAGGGAAAAACCACGGGGTAGAAGGATCTCACTATTTAATATGGAGTACACAGCTCTCAAATACAAGGAGAAAAAACAACAATTAACACTTCTCTCTTGTAAAAGGAACAACTACTAAAGAGGACACTCAAGACTAAAATATTTATCTTGGTGTATAACTCTCTTTGTATTCTTACTCTCTCTTTCTGGGATGGGATAAATGAGGGCAAGAGGTCTTCTATTTATAGGAAACTAGAAACGCGTAAAATTCGCGTATTGAACCTTCCTTTTTTGACTACGCGTTCAAAACGCGTTTTGTTCCTTTTTTGACTATGCGTTCAAAACGCGTTTTGTTCCTTTTTTGACTACGCGTTCAAAACGCGTTTTGACTATCTTGCAATTGTGTCAAAAAGTTTACGCCATCAATTAATTTTAGCCTGTTATGTATAATAGTTGTCTTATTTTCCGGGTTACTAATCTCACTTTATGTGGACAATTACTTGTAGTTATTTTCTAGGGACATGATAATGCAAAGTATTTCTAAATGCGACAGGAGAAGCAGAAGGGAAAATTTGGAATTATCTTGGATTTTGTCTGGTACGAACCACTGACTAGATCTAAAGCGGACAATTATGCAGCTCAAAGAGCAAGAGACTTTGAATTGGGATGGTAAGAATTTGCTAACACGGCACTATGTACATTACTTAATAGAGTGGTCAATTTTCAGTGATATTTGGTTTCCTTAAGTACTTAACTTGCTATGCAGGTTTTTGCATCCTCTAGTATATGGCGAGTACCCCAAAACAATGCAAAATATTGTTGGAAATCGGTTACCCAAATTCACAACAGAGGAAATTAAGATGGTCAAAGGATCAATTGATTATGTGGGCATAAACCACTATACTACCTTCTATGCATATGATCATCTATCCAAACTAAAAGCCCTTGCCTACCGGCAGGATCAGAACTGTGGATTTGCTAGTAAGATTTTTACTTCTTTATTTTCTGATATGCCCTTAAAAGTCATCAGGTTATTACTCAAAGCGATGAAGTAAAGTGAAGTGAACTGGGATTATCGCTTCATGGGCAAAGTCATGAGCTTCACATAAGTGTGCACATAAAGCAATGATGCAAAAAGTGATCACTACAAGAAGTAGTAGATTCCTTGAATCCCAACTTTATAAAGTTGGACTAATGTTATCGTTGTTTTACATTTAATGCTGAAAACTTGTCTGCGTTTGATCTGCGTATACCCTACCATCCTTAGATCCCACTTAGCGGGATTTCACTGGGTATGTTGGTCTTTTTTCATTTCACATAAATGCTGTTCTTCACTTATTGCTTTCACTTCAAGCCCATAGACCTTGTCACTTTTTCACACTTTGCACCTTTAAAAACACTGGCTAAGCCAAAAAATGTTCTGCTTCTGTACGTAAGAAGTTCTGTTGATTCCAATTCATTCCTTTTTGCTGATGCAGATGATCGCAAGGGAGTACCAATCGGTCCAAGGGTAAGCACATTGAAGTTAACGTTTTTTGAACCTAAAAAGTACTATATCTCACCCATTAGCTAATTCCATCTCTAATTTTAATGCTTATAGGCACACTCCTATTGGCTCTACATTGTGCCTTGGGGCCTCTACAAAGCTGTAAACTACGTAAAAGAACACTATGGAAATCCTACCATCCTTCTATCAGAAAATGGTATACTTGTAAAACTTTTCAAAGCTGCAATTACTTAAAAATCACTCCGAGGACTTAACAGCAGATGAATTTCAGGTATGGATTATGCAGGAAATATTTCCCTTTCAGACGCATTGCATGACACCAAAAGGATTGATTACTACAGAAGTTACTTGGCTGAACTAAGGAAGGCTGTCGATGAAGGAGCTAATGTCATAGGCTACTTTGTGTGGTCGTTGCTAGACAACTTTGAATGGAGAATGGGTTATAATTCTAGATTTGGTATTGTCTATGTTGATTACACAACACTAAAGCGATATCCGAAAATGTCAGCCTATTGGTTCAAGCAGTTACTTAAGCGCCATAAGCATTAAGCTTCTACTTTCCCCCTTGTATTGCATTTTACTCATTAAAAGTGTGTGCTTGTTTAGGATATGCCTGGTTAGAGTAATTATCACCCATAAGTTGATGAAACTCGCTTAGAGGCTAAAATTTCTAGTCCGGGGTAGAGTTTTATAGGAGGTATGTCATATATCCTTATAAGTGGCGGAGCCAGAATTTATGTGAAAAGGTTCAACATTTAAAGAAGTAAGTCAAAAAATGAAGCAAAATGGGGAACAAAATTAACCTTAATCTACTAAATTTAACTTGTTTTGTCATGTTGCGTTTCTTCCTATTTTTACCTTGATCCATTGAGTCTTTTTTTTTAAAAAAAATAATATGATTTTTTCTTTTATTTTGTATTGTTCTACTTTATTTTTATTTTTTAAAATTAGTGTTCATACAATCATATGTTACTTTGAAAAATGTCAAGATTCTTTAAAAATGTATAGGGATTAAGTTGCTAATATTATAATGCATATTAAAAGGCTAAATAAATGGCATCGCCGATTTTTAGTTTATTTATTCAATTTATAAGGTTTTTCATTTGTAAAAAGTAAAAAATAAAAGATAAGCAATAAAAAAATCAAATAAGTTTAATTTAATCTCTTTAAAAAAAAATAAGAAAGCGATATCATAAATATTCATGCCTTTTAAATTTCTTCGTTCAATCAAATTTAATTTAACTTATCTTAAAAAATATTTTTTCTATCTCAATTTCATGTTAAGAACAATTCATATATTTTTAAAGAGTTTCTTTGAATTAATATCTAAATAGAGAATTACGTAAATAAAATGAGCAATAAAAATAAAAAGAATAAAATACAAAAATAAAAATAATGTGCCTAATAAATTTAAACAAATGAAAATTGGAAAGGAGAAATGGCATAAAAATAAAAATAATGAAACAAAAAACAACAATGCTCCACATTGAGCCCGAATGCTTTTCATTGAATCAAATCCACGACTTTAAGGCAATTGTTGAACCCCTTAACCACTAAGCTAAGCTCATTGTTTGTGTCAAAGGGGGTTCATTTTAATATATATATACTAACAGAAACAGAATTTAACCCTATATATACAGTGTAATTTTCTAATGAAAGGGAATCGGGCGAACCCATGACCTCCATGTAGATCCGCCCCAGCCTTACAGCAATCTGAACACTGATGTTTCAAGACTCAGTTATTGTTTGTACTATTTTTCTACAACATATTGGACCATCTTCTAAAGAATGAAGAGAACAACTTTTAGAATATCTGTATGAATCCACCATTTCCCAGTCCATGTAAGCACTTAACTTGTAATTCCTTAGTCTTCAGAGACTTTCTTCATCTCCACTATTGAAAGTTACAACAAAAACAAGTACTAGTAGTTAATATCCAAGTCCATCACTTATACTATAATAGTAATCCATTTACAAACTTGCTTATTTGTATCATCATCAAATTCCTTCTAATTTATAAATTCTATGTATTTTAGGAATCCCCCTCTTTCTGTCACTATAAACTATGTTATGATTATGAGCATGTTAATTAACATATAACTTCAATCAAAGATGCTAACTATCCTCCAGTCCCTAAAAATTAAGTCATAACCATATTACATCTTCAATTAGTTCTTTTATTAGTCAATTCACAGTGCATAGCATGATTTGCATCACAGTTTGTATAAAAGTGGGGCTAATAATTGAGAAAGTGAAACCACTTGTTAATTAATTCAACTACAAGGCATGATAATGGTAACTTCAAGCACTAACCATATATACTACACTTCTACTCTCCTCTACGTTCCTTGCACTTAATCTTAGCCCAAAATTAATATAGATTCTGAAGAAGCACAAAGCCAATTCAAAGCATCTGCTGTTGGTTGATATGCTCAAAATTACACTTAAATATGATGTAACACGGTCGTATGCAAATATAGTAACAAAATGAGGTTGGGTTAAATTCAACAGAGAATAGACGCAAAAAAAATACGGTTTGAACGATTATTTGATTAACAATCTAATTTATATAATGTGAAAGTAGAAAAATATTGGCTTTGAATCTATTTTACAATAATTGTTGTAATTAACTGGATTATAAATTATATTGATTAAAGAACTAAGGTTGTGTCCCCTCAATAGAATGCAATATTTTTGGTTCTCGTGCAATTACAGATATTCGGGTTGTCTAGATATTCACTACTCTATCACTTAATTTTTTTCTCAAGGGTTGCTAATTTATCTCAATATGATTTTCTCAAATATATACGAGTTATTTAGATTAGAGCGATTAAATTATGCCAAGTAAATTCAATTTATACCTAGAGAATTTATTAAATAAGGGTTAACCCCTCGAGTTCTTTCTCATTATTTCTACCAAACCCTAATTTTATTTCTCAAGAGAAACAAGAATCATATGGCTTAGGTTAATGTTTGCAACCACCAACCAACAAAGAAAATAAAAAATAGTTAGATATTCTTATTATCCGAAAATCATGCAACCACGAAAATCATATGAACACTACATCAACATTGGCTTCACAACCTCATCAGAGGATTTAGCTACTCATAATGTAATAAGAACAATTAAAAAGAGAAGATGAAATCATAAAAGCTTACTTAGAATTAAAGATGAAAAAATTTCGGTGTTGTTTTTCGTATTTCACAAATTGCATAATTAGAGAGAATATTTGCTCACAATTCAAAACTATCAAAATTTGTAACTCTTCTATACAAAAACCCTATAAAAGTATTTATACAACGGCCAACACATTCATAATCCTAAAAGTGCCAAATTACTCGTCGAAACAATCCATGGACCATGAAACAGACATATGGTCCATGAATCTTCCTTATCTCTTTCATAGAATTCCATCTAGGGTTACTAGACCTCTGCAGTAAATTAATCCACAGACATGAACTGATCAACAGTTCGTGAAACCTTCTGTACTTGGTCTTCACAGTGTTGCATTTCTCAGATCGACGGATCATAAATGTTTCGAGCAATCAATCTTCTAAAAGTAGAGCTGCTGGAATAATCTAGGATGAATCTCCTCGATGGAAGTCATGCTTACTATTAAAAAAAAGCGGGCGGAGACCATGTTAAGGCTAATTTCTCTTCTGGCATGATCCTGATGGTCTAAGCATGTTACAGCCTACATATTGTTGTTATATGACTTGTAGTCTTATCCATTGAGTTGGTTACCACAATATGATATAGTGTCTATCAGTAGGACTTTATTCCTGACTTAACGACCTAGAAAAGCATGATATGATTGTGTTTAGTCACCTGTGATCACTTGCTATTGTTATGATATTTTATCGTCTGGCTGCCGCCTATGAGCTTGTTTTGGCTCAACATACACTAACACTACACGGTTCTTGAGCCTACCAGTTGATTGATATACCACGCCTATGGGCTAGGTAGATTGTACGTACAGGATGAGCAGGTTGTACGTACGATCAACACTTATATTGTACCACAAATCTTAAAGAGTTATGCTGACTTGCAGCACATGCACATTTATATAGTTCAGATCATATTATCATTGGAATCCAGGTAAGGGGGCCAATATGGGTATTTAGTCACTGTTTGTGCTCTTTAGGACTTATAGTGATTGTGTGATATTTGACATATCGTGCTTATAGGTGCTAGGTCAGGTTATTGCTACTTATGCGTGTATATTGTCTTATTGTAGAGGGATAAGGTATTCTACTTGTGTTTCACCCCTGCCCTTTTTCTTCAATCCTTATACTTCAGCTTCGACTTTTAATTTATCTTACATACTCGATACATTATTTTGTACCAATGCCTTTTTTTCGGGGTGTTGTATTCATTCCTATAGGTCCTGGGTGATGATTAGACAAACTTGTCGAGTAGCACAACTGCATATCCAGTTGATTGGTTGACTCCTTTCTTCTAGGGGTTGTCAGAGTCCCAGAGGTTTGCCTATTTTTCTATTTATAGATAAAAGTAGGTCCTCCCCCTGTCCATTCAAGTATTGTACTCATACAAGCTTGCAAACTAGTGTGTTGGGTTGTATAGTCAGATTATTAACTATGTTAGCCTTGTTTGTTTGTTGGCTGAAGTTTGACTACTCTTTGACGTATTATTTAAATATGTACCTATTTAGCTTTCGTATAGCGATCATGGTGTCTATGATGGCCCATATAACATTTATTCTGTCATAGATATCATGGTGGCCTCAACGATCCAAGTAGGACTTGTGTGCGAGCTAGTTATTACTTTATATGAACTGTTGGGAATAATTATTTTCTTTGTAGAGCTATTGACAGGGGGCCTTGCCGTTCGATGGCTTATTTTAAGTCGATCTATACTTATTTATTTATTTGACTGTGTGTGGTCGCTATGCATAATTAGCAAATGGTTCACCAGGATCGACTCAACCCTAAGTTTTGACATAAGATGCCAATTGCGTCCCTCAAGTTTGGAGCATGAAAAAGTTGATATTACAGCAACTTCGTATCCTAGGAAGCCTGCAAGCCATGTCTAGTATATCTTTGTTTATAAATGTATTGTGCACCTTATTTTATAAGCAAAAAGCTATATACCTTGTTCACAAAAGTTACACTTCTTTCGCTCAAATTGTGCTTTAGAGCTAAGTTATAAGGGTTGAGTTTTTTGATTTAGATTGTTATTAGGCTTGCACTGTAGCAGCACTTAATGATGACATAGATATCTTACAGATTCAGTTCATTACATAGAACAAAGATGGGTTCTAACATCAGCAATATACGACTGAGAGAGACACAAAAGAAGAATAAGCCAATAAGGTTTCAAATAGAGACTCAGGGTGGTCCCAACATTGGTATTCAAAAAGACCACCTAGTTCACGACCACATCGGTCCCAAAGTACCAAATTGGATCACAAAGTGTGGTCAGGTCTAGGTGAAAGCTCACGAGCATCAGGCTCGTAGCAGTAAAGGGTCCCCAAGCAGTTTAGATCAGTTGTGCTATATTGTGATACTTGCAATAGATCACATATTGAAAGATGTCATCAGGGCTCTAAAGCATGTTATTCTTGTGTCCAGGAGGGTCATATACAGAGATATTGTCCATTTAGAGAACAACTAGGTTTAGGATATTAACGTAGAAATGTTGACATTATAGTCTATTTTGGTGGTTAATGAATTTCTATATGTCTTTCGAGATAAGTTACATGTTTTTTCTCTAGAATTAAACATTAATTTTTCTATCGATACATTATGAGATGTCCAGACAATATCAATATCCCTGTATAGATTGGCACCCATTGAATTGAAAGCATTTAAGGAGTAGCTAAATGATTTATTAGATAAGGGCTTCATCAGGTCGAGTATGTCAATGTGGGGCGCACCATGTTGTTTGTATGGAAGAAAGACGATTCATTACGCATGTGTATAGACTACCAACAACTCAATAAGATGACTATAAAGACCAAATATCTTGTGCCAAGGATTGATGATTATTTGACCAGCTATAGGAAACCCAATGTTTTTCAAAGATTGATTTACATTCATAGTACCATAAGGTGCGAGCTCGGAAGAGTGATGTTGAAAGACAACCTTCAAGACCAGATATGGTCATTTTGAGTTTCTTGTGATGTCTTTCGGATTAAGGAGTGCCTCAACAGTTTTTATGGACCTGATGAAAATCATGCTCAGGCCACTCTTAGACTTATTCGTGATTATTTTTATTGGGACAATCAGAAGTAGAGCATAAAGACCATCTTCGAGCAGTGCTTCAAGTATTCCGAGGTCAGCGATTATATGTTAAGCTCTTGAAGTGTGTATTTTGGTTGCATTCTGTGGCCTTCTTGGCCATATTGTATCAAATACTTTTATACAAATTGACTTATAGAATATTGAGGTCATGAAGAATTGGCCTAGATTCATGACCCCGACAAAAGTTCATAGTTTTAAGGGGTTAGCAGGGTATTATAGGAGGTTCCTAGAGGGATTCTCTTCACTTTTAGCACCTTTGACTAAATTAACTCAGAAAGCAACTAAGTTTCAGTGGACTACAATAGAGTTTTCAAGAGCTGAAAGACGGATTGACTTCAATATCAGTTATGACCTTGCAAAGGTCTAAAGCTAGGCAATGTATTATGATGCTTTAGGCATTGAGTTAGATTGTCTTTTGATGCAACATGGTAAGGTAATTACTTATGCTTCTAGACAACAAAAGAAGAATGAGAAAAACTACTTGACTCATGATTTAGAGTTGACTGCAGTTGTTCACACCTTGAAAATTTGGAGGCGTTACTTGTATGACGTGCATGTTGAAATTTATACAGATCATAGGAGCTTCCAGTACCATTTAGGGAAGGCAAATGTAGTAACTGATGCCTTCAGTCGTAATTCTATGGGCAACTTATGGTATCTAAGAGTTGAGAAGCGAGAGTTAACCCGAGATCTTCATTAGCTAGCCAGTTGAGGGTTATATTATTAGACTTTGATGATTGGATCACAGTTTAGATTCTTCACTTACTTTTTCTTACCTCTACTTTTCTTTATTTTCTTTGTCTCTTTAATCTACCACAAGTGATGAACAAGTACCCATTTCTTGATTGATTTTTTTAAGGATATATTTTCTATTTTTTCTTTTTCGCTTCTGCTAACAACCTGTATTGCAAAACTTGCATCCTTAGTCTTTTTCTGAGTATCTATCCATAACTAGCCCCATTTTTAAATTTCAAATTTCTTTCAAGCGCCCATTTATATCAAAGTGCTTTAGGAGTTATGGACTTAAATTCAAAGTGGATGGTAATTATGAAAGAATTTAGCTTATGACGTAGCTACCTAAAAAAGTTGGGTAAAAGGTCAACGAGAGTGACTAGGGATATCGCATGTGGGTCGATAAAGAGAAGGCTAATAGTGTGGCTAATTAATGAAACACCTACATCATCTCCATGACTCAAAATTCTTCATTTCTCTTTGCACACACTTTGGGTAAGTTCTACACATCAACATGAAAGCATGAAATTTCAACAAAATCACACACACATTACACGTGTTATACTCATAATTGACCCATATCGACTCTTGATTAAGAAAACAATAACAAGAATTCAAATCAAGCCAATACAATTATAGAAGAATTAAGAAGTTAAGCTTAGATGTCTCAAGAAAGATCATTCATTTTTCACAACATGTATTAAAAGTCAAGACCACAAACTGCTCGTTCGAATCAACATTATACCTAGGAGCGACTCAAGCACATTAGTAGCTTAAAACAAAAATCGAAAAGAGGCATTGAACTTTAAAAAATAAATTAATATATTTTGTTACGAAGTTTATTCTTCCAGCTCTTTGAGATGCAAAGTTGTTACATCTCTTATAATTATTTCTTTTAATATTTTTTTCAATTGATAATGTAAACAATCAATTTAATCTTTACTCCGAATCCAGATGTGCCAAACTTCTTCTAACAATTTGTTCTTTTTATATGAAAAAATTAATCTTTCTTATAAATAGTACTTAATATTTTTTTCAAAAAGAAATCTATAACTTATTACAATAACAACAATCCAGTGAAATTCCACAACGTGGAGTCTGGGGAGGGTAAAGTATACGCAAACCTTACTCCTACCAAGGTAGGATAACTGTTTCCGAGAGACCCTCGGCTCAAAAGAAGCATAAAAAGAGGCCAGATAAGGCTAAAAAGTTCAAAGCGATATGGGAAAGCAATTAACGAATAATGCAAATAACGAAAGCGACACAGATAAAATAGAGTAATCAAAGTACAAAAAGTAATAGAGAGATAATAACAGAAGTCAGAGCATAAGAAATTATAGTACGCTAATGCGCCTACTAATACGGAAGAATAACGAGACTATGTACTAGCCTTCTACCCTAATATGAGTCCTCCACACCCTCCTATCTAAGGTCATGTTCTTGTTAAGCTGTAACTGCGCCATGTCTTATCTAATCACCTCTTCTTAATATTTTTTTGGCCTATCTCTACCTCTTCTAAAACCATCCATGGCCAACCGCTCACACATTCGCACTGGGGCATCTGTGTCTCTCCTCTTCACATGCCCAAACCATCTTATTCGCATTTCCCGTACCTTATCTTCCACCGAGGCCACTCCTACCTTATCCTGAATAGCCTTATTTCTAATCTTGTCACTCCTGGTATGCCCACACACCATCTCAACATTCTCATCTCGGCTACTTTCATCTTTTGAATGTGAGAGACCTTAGCTGGCCAATACTCCTCCCCATATAACATAGCCGGTCTAATCACCACTTTGTAGAACTTGCCCTTAAGCTTTGGTGGCACCTTCTTGTCACATAGTACACCAAAAGTGAGCCTCCATTTCATTCACTCTTCCCCAATACGATGTGTGACATCCTCGTCAATCTTCCCACTGCCTTGCATGATAGACCCAAGGTACTTGAAACTACTTTTCTTTTGGATGGCCTGGTTACCAAGCCTAACTTCCACGCCAACCTCCTGAGGTGTCTCTCTGAACTTGCAATCTAAGTACTCTGTCTTGGTTCTACTCAGCTTAAACCCTTTAGACTCTAAGGTATGTCTCCAATCCTTCAGCCTAGTATTAAATTCTCTATGAGTCTCATTGATCAGGACTATGTCGTCTGTGAAAAGCATACACCATGACACCTCACCTTGAATTTGTCGTGTCAATCCATTCATCATCAAGGCAAATAAAAATGGACTAAGGGTTGATACTTGATGCAACTCCATCATAACTGAAAAGTGCTCTGAGTCCCCTCCCACTGTCCTTACCCTGGTTTTGGATCCCTCATACATGTCCTTGATCACCCTAATGTACGCCACAAGTACACATGTAGCCTCCAAACATCTCTATAGTATCTCTCATGAAACTTTATCGTAAGCCTTTTCTAGATCGATGAATACCATATACAAGTCCCTCTTCCTCTCCCTATACTGCTCCACCAGTCAACTCATAAGATGGATGGCTTCTGTAGTTGAGCGTCCCGGCATAAATCTGAACTGGTTCTCTGAAATAGACACGCCTCGCTTAACCCTTATCTCTACCACTCTTTCCCAGACTTTTATAGTATGACTTAGAAGCTTGATACCTTTATAGTTGTTGTAGCTCTGAATATCCCCCTTGTTTTTGTATAGAGGGATCATTACGCTCGACCTCCATTCTTCGGGCATCGTTGCCGTCTTAAAGATGACATTAAATAACCTAGTCAGCCACTCCAAACCTACAAGCTCGCGCTCTTCCAAAATCCCCTAAGAATCTCGTCAGGTCCAGTCGCTTTTCTCCAGCGCATCCCACGCACAGCACCCTTAACCTTTTCAACCGTAATACTCTTGCAACACCCAAAATCATGAAGCCTCCCTATATGTTACAAATCTCCCAACACAATCTCTTTGTCCCCTTCTTCATTCAAGAGTTTATAGAAGTACGACTGCCATCTCTGTTTAATGAGGGTCTCCTCTACCAATACTTTTTCATGCTCGTCCTTAATGCACTTTACTTGATCCACATCACGTGCCCTTCTCTCCCGTGCCTTGGCTAGCTTGAATAATTTTCTATCCCCACTTTTCTCTTCTAGTTCAGTATAAAGACGTTCAAAAGCTGCTATTTTTGCCGTTAAGACTGCCGACTTCGCCTCCTTCCTCGCTATCTAATAAAGTTCCCTATTTGTCCACTTCTCTACCTCATCCTTGCTTTCTATCAGCTTTGCATACGCTATCTTTTTTGCTTCCACCTTCTCTTGCACTTTTCCATTCCACCACCAGTCCCCTCGGTGCCGGCCACGGCTACCTATCGAGACTCCTAACACTTCCCTTGCTACAACCCTAATACAACTAGCTGTCCTATCCCACATAGTGTTCGCATTCCTACTACTATCCCAGGCCCCCATATCCTTCAATTTCTCTCCCATCTCTAGGGCGCTAGCCGTGGTCAAACCCCCCCATCTGATCCTAGGTCGGTCATCTTCGACCCTCTTCTTCCTCGTCATCTTGATCCCTAAATCCATCACCAAGAGCTTATGTCGGGTCATAAGGTTGTCAATCGGGATGACCTTACAGTCTTTGCATAGACCCTTATCATCCTTCCTAGGGAGTAAAAAATCTATTTGAGTCTTAGCCACCGCACTCCGGAAGGTTACCAAGTGGTCCTCCTTCTTTGGGAAACTCGAATTAGCTATCACCAACCCAAAAGCTCTTGCGAAATTCAAAAGTGAAACTCCTCCTCCATTTCTGTCCCCGAAGCCAAAGCCTCCATGCACATCATCATACCCTCCCGAAATAGATCCGATGTGCCAATTGAAATCCCCTCCCACGAAAAGCTTCTCAGTAGGCGGTATGCCTCCCACGCCCGCTTGCGGTGCATAAGCACTAATAATGTTCAACTTGATCCCTTCAACAACCACCTTTATCGACATCATCCTATCAGTGACTCTCCTAGCCTCTACCACCTGATCCCTTAAATTACTGTCTACTAAAATGCCTACCCCATTCCTATACTTCGATCTATCCGAGAACCAAAGCTTATACCCGTCTATAACTTATTATTGCTAAAAAAAATGAGGCCCCCTCAAATTTGGGAGCATAAGACATTTGACTTTTTTCTAACCCTATCGAGCTGCGCCTGATTATACCTAACTCAAACACCTAACGTTCAACGTCACGAGATTGTTTAGAACATTGGCTACCAACGACTTTTATCTCTATCTTGACATATTGGACTTAAATCTGATAAAATTTGTAGAAGTTGGGATAAATATGTTATTTTGATTTCTCAATGGCCAAAAGGTACAACTCTTCCATATTTAATTGTATAAACAATCGTCCGAAAAAACTAGAAACCTTGCAGCGTATAAATACATCCACTTGAGTTTTTTTAGGAATCCGCCCTTTCTCCCACACTTCCATTTCGCCTCAATCACCGTTGGGCAAAATGTCGCTAGAATCACTAGTCCTCCGCGGCACAATGAAGGCCCACACAGATTGGGTGACAGCCATTGCCACTCCAATCGACAACTCCGACATGATTGTCACATCATCTCGTGACAAATCCATTATCGTTTGGTCACTTACAAAAGAGGGCTCACAATACGGCGTTCCCCGTCGCGTCTCACCGGTCACGGGCATTTCGTCCAAGATGTTGTCCTATAATCAGACGGCATGTTTGCTTTTTCCGGATCTTGGGATGGTGAACTCCGTTTATGGGATCTTCAAGCTGAAACCACCGCCCGGCGTTTCGTAGCACACACGAAGGATGTTTTATCCGTCGCATTTTCAGTTGATAACCGTCAGATTGTTTCAGCATCACGTGATAAATCGATCAAGCTATGGAATACTTTGGGTGAGTGTAAGTATACGATTCAGGACCAAGATTCACATTCTGATTGGGTTTCTTGTGTTCGTTTTAGTCCGAATAATCTTCAGCCAACTATTGTTTCTGGATCATGGGATCGTACTGTGAAAATCTGGAACCTTTCCAATTGTAAGCTTCGCGCAACTCTTGCTGGGCACACTGGGTATGTGAATACTGCTGCAGTATCTCCAGATGGTTCTTTGTGTGCTAGTGGAGGAAAGGATGGAGTGATTTTGTTGTGGGATTTGGCTGAAGGGAAGAAATTGTACTCCCTTGATTCTGGTTCCATTATTCACGCGCTTTGTTTTAGTCCCAATAGGTACTGGTTATGTGCTGCAACTGAGTCAAGTATTAAGATTTGGGATTTGGAGAGTAAGAGTATTGTCGTTGATCTTAGTGTTGATCTGAAGCAAGAGAGTGAAATGGCTGGCAAGGCAACTACTACTTCTGGCATAAACAAAGTAAGTTTGATTTTTTTAATCATGTATGCTGCTTTTGGTTTATCATATTATGTTGTGTATAATATGAAGATGATTGTTTGAATGGTTTTATTGTGGATATTAGTTCATTTGTCCTGTATTATTGATAATGATATCGGAGGAGCAGTTCATAATGTTATCAGTACAATAACTAAGTTAGTACTCTTGGCAGGGGTTAGCTATTTATACCTTGCAGGTCGCAATTCTCCAGCTTTTCTTGTCCTTGTTCTCTAGAATTTATGGTATAATATACTCAATGCTGTTGGAAGCTAGGGTAGTAATTCAGTTAGTATAAAATTTCTTAGAACTTGTTTATCAGCTGTGTAATTTGTCAGCTATGCTCTCATGAATCCCCCCCCCCCCTGTTTTTGCAGTTTCTAACATTATTTTCTTACTGATTCAGTCATTTGTTAGTATACAAATGAGGATCTTTAATATTTGGAATGTTTTCTGCTCTCTTCTTACTTGCAAGTTTATAACTTTACATTTCTATGGTTGTGTTGACTGATTTTTGTAAGGATGCTGTGATGCCCAGATTTAGGGAGCTCGGTCAAATACCTCGAGTGTAGCTAAACTCATTTTATCACCACTTGGCAGGTCATATACTGCACCAGTTTGAGTTGGAGTGCTGATGGGAGCACACTTTTCAGTGGATACACCGATGGTCTGATTAGAGTGTGGGGTATTGGCCGTTACTAGGACAAACATATAGCACCATTTGGCCTGACTTCCATTTAGATGAAATCTAAATGTCAGGAAGAAGTACGTCGGATTTTCTTTGTTTTCACATTTTTGGATTTTGTTTGAGCATGTTGTTATGTTGGATGTAGATGATCCATCCAACAAGCTGTTGTTGCCTAGTCCTTGGGTAACTTTGTGTTTCCTTCTACGTTTTTCTATCTTACAGATTTTTGGTTTGTTTATCAATTTTTGAGACACCATTGATTCTCTCTATACTCCGTATGCTCAGTTTTTTGGGTGTTCGGGCAACTTTTTTAACTGCAATTTTTTGTCAGGTCATTTTGCCAGGGTAAATAGCTTGTTGTTCCCTTCGCTTTACAGGGAAGTGTCGTTGAAGAACTGGTAATCTTATTTTGTGTCTGATTGTACTTGAATTTTGGCATATGATATCTCTACAGGGAGCTCTTGTAGCTTACTGAAAATTGAAATGTAGCTTTCTATAAAAGCAAGATATTGAGGACTCTATTCGTCAAAAGTTTATCTTTTTGGATGTGGGAACTGTGGCATTTTAGATTATTGTAGATTCTAGATGAGGATTATCCTGAGTTGTCAGGTTATACCAAGGCAAACAATTACTACTAAATATACTCAGAGATGGTGTTATAGGGTACAGACAACACCACCATAAAAATGAAATTGATAATTCATGCTATATTGGCATAACAATCTAAAGATTGGCATTGTGATGGACTGATGTCTCCCAACATTTGCAGGTTGGCAAGATATTAAAACTTCTTATTATGCTAGCCATTGAGAATGAATGAGCTACAATATGAAATCCAGCTATTATAAAATGCTATGTGCGCTTTCAATGATGCTACGGAGTCCCTTTGTTGGAGTATCGTAAAAAATTATATATGTATTAGTTTTGGTATTATTTAGTTCCTTGTTTGATAGTGTTTTCATTTCAATCTATGTATCTACACCTTATTTAGGACTTTTATACATAATAAATCATGACATTAACAATATGTGTTACTATTTTTGTTTTAATACATCATTTAGTATTATTTTTATTTGTTGTTTGCATAATTCACTTACACGTCTTAACTAGGACTATTATCTATTGAACACTTTTACCAATTCAAATTCGAACCTTCTGAATATATTTTGACCTAAAAGTATGAAATTTGTTTAATACACTTTTGATGATGTGGCAAATTGACGTACATGTGGCATGCTCAGGAGTTAGTTGCTTGTTTTAATATAATGACCAATTAATTCATCTCATGAATTGTAGAAACTTGGTAAATGTCTGCACACATTGAAATTTTGTAGAATTCTAGCGAGATGAGTCCTGTCTCAGTTAGGATTTTTTAGAAATTATTATATCTTAAATTTTAATTTATGCTTATATAAAAGATATTATATTTTTTTGAAAAGATATTTTGAAAATTTCACAAATTAATAAAATATTCATAAAAAGATCAAAATATGTCAAATTTTTCTTGATAAATCAAATACTTCAAAACGATCTATGAATTCTTTCATGGAGAACAAGTTTAAATCATCCAAGCTAGTTCGAGGAATACGTCACTAACGATCCTCGAATCATGAAGGAGATCACAGTCAAATCATCCTATGTTTGAGAAAAACGCCACTGACTGCTCTCAAATCACGATGAAGATCAAATTCAAATCATCCTACGTTCGAGAAATACGCTACTAACCAAGGGATAAATAGATTTGTACCCGCACATTTTATTAATAAAATTATATTTTTTCAAATTTTATTTATGGTTGATTTATTTTCATTTATATTAAATTTGTTGCAAACAAATTGGCACGCGCAGTGGGATCAAATATACCATTCATCTCTTCTCTCATAAATCAAATATGCAAATCTGAAGCCACAAAATCACAAAGGTGGAAGAATGAATACTTCAAGCCTCGTCTTTGAGCTTCATCAGGTCTACATTCCAACAAGTCATGAAGTAGGGGGCATTTGTAGATATTGAAATTTTGTAGGACCATACAAGACGAGTCCTATTTCAGTTAGGGTTTCTTGGAGGCTACTCTGTTCTAAATCCTAATTCAATTAATACATACAGAATATTATATTTCTTTGAAAAGGCATCTCAAAATTTTTACAAATTCATGGAATATTCATAAAGAAATCAAAATATGTCAAATTCTTTTTAATAATCAAATACTTCAATAAGATCCACAAATTCTTTCATGGAGATCAAGTTCAAATCATCATAACTAGTTCGAGAAATACACCACTAACGGCCCTTGATCATGATGAAAATCAAATCCAAATCATCCTAATTCAAGAAACATGCCACTAACGGTTCTCAAATCAAAGAGAAAATCCAAAGAGAAGAATCGATGTCTCAAATAAATTTGTACCTGCACTATTTATCAATAAAATATTCTTTTTTCTTCATATTTTATTTGTGATTATAATTTATTTTCATCACTTTAATATTTGTTGTAAACAAATTGGCAAGCGGCTAAAACTGGAGATCAATGTTGGAAGAGGAGAAGGGTTGAAACTGTTGATTTAGAAGTTGTAGAAGTACAAAGCATTGATATTCCTTCAAAAATGTTAACAGTTCAGAGTGGAAATGTTATCTTTTTAATCACGAATTCCTCATCTCCAAATCATGATTAAATGACATTGCTAACCCCCCCTCCCCCACCCTTTTTTTTCTTTTTTTTTTTAGGGAAATACTGTTTAGCATCCAATGGGGTCGCTACATGAAAGCCGCAAGTCAGTGATGAATCTATTACAACACCAAAATATAAGACAAAATCAACTTTAATTGTTGAGCAAGGACGAAAGACATCATCTACTTCTCAAGACCAAGCTTTAAATGGGTTGACTCCCAATTCAAATGAGATTTCTCGAATTCTTCCAAAGCCAAATGGAGCTATGTCTATTTTTGAAGAAAAATGTGTTGTTTTCCACCACAAAAGGAAGTACATCTTGGGTCTTTAGAAAGAGATTTGTGGCAAACTTTCTAGAACTTCTCTAGACTCTTTATCATCTTATAAAGAGGATGTTTGCGAGATTTCCAATGAGATGAATTTACTAGATCTTTCATCGTTGAAGAACTTGGTGGATTCTCTCTTTGAACTTGCTGCTTCTTATGATCAAGAACACTCTAATTTTGTTGACAAAATGCATGAAGATAAGAAGATGGAGTTGCTTTCCAAGGCCAAGGAGCGTCTTGAATTATCAAAGTAGAATAAGGTGAGAATGCCAAAAACGTTTTTTCTAAAAGAAAATAGCTAAAGAAGGTTAAGCGAAAGCTAGCAACTTCACAAACAAAGCGAGGAGAACATGAAGTTGTTATAAAAGTTGCTAAAAAGGAGGTTGAAGAGATTCAAACCAAGATTTTAGCTGAAGAGGACGAGGTGTCCTCATATGAAAACATGGCCGATGATTCGACTCATTTGGAAAAGAGGAGATAGTTCTTGGAGGCTAGCCGTCAAGATTTGTTCAACTACAAATTATGCTTAGATTACACTTTTCTTTACCTTCCCTTTTTTTTATTTATTTTCTTTAGAGTTTGATTGATACGTTAGACAATTTTATGGTAATAGTAATTTTTTTTCCTTCTTATATCATGCATTTTGAAATCCTTTTGAATCTAGGTGAAGCAAACATTGTCACTCTTAGGTAACTTTTTCGATGCTCGTTACTCTTCTTCTTTAACGGACCTAACCTCTCAAACACAAAAGTTCTTGTGGTTGATTTTACAAGTCGATCAAAGACGGAATGCCTTTTGTTAGAAGTGACAGACTCGTCTTCTACAATGATATAGTTATTGCTTGCCCTTCTTATGGAGATGGGAACTGGCGGCGGTTGGCCATAACATAAGTCTTCACGTACTTGCCTGGTTGTATCTTTCGATGGGAGTTTCTCCAATCTTGATGGCTCATTAGGATTGTATCCAACCAATCCTAAATTAATGAATTTAAAATTTTAATTAAATTCATATTTATTGGACTTAAATAATCAACCCAATTATATTAATCCATAATATTTATTTGAACAAATATATTCAAGAATTTAATTTAATAAAATCATTTTGATTAAAATGATGCAAATTCTTTATTCAAAATGCCGCCCCGTCCACCCTCCACCCACCATCGCCGTTGTCACCTTCCAATCTTCTGAACCCAACAAAAAAAAAAATCAGATCTCATTTTTTTTGAAGTTGAAAATAGCAAATTTCAGATACATAAAAATTAATCAATACATGAACCTACAAAATATGAACCACCTATAATTTTAGATACTAATGAAATTATGACTACATAATCATCTAAACAAAACATGGAGAAAGGAGGAAGGAGATTGATTCGTTTTTTTAATTTTAGATCTGATATATATAGGTATAGATTTATATTTTTCAAGAAGGAAAAAAAAGAAGGGAGGAAGAAATAGAGTACTCATTTGTGAGTCTCTATTTTTTCCGATGAATAAGATCTAGTATCCTTCAGATTTAAAGAAAATGGAGAAGGAAATAGCAATGATGTTTTCCAGTTGAAAATGATAAAAGTGAGGGAGAGAGTGGGGTGGCTGAAAAAAGAGAAGGGTGTATAGTGGTGGTGGCAACATCGGCAGCTACGGTGGAAATGGTGGTGGGGTTGGAAGAAGTTATGGCTAAGGAAAGAAGGAAGAAGAAAGAGATTAAAAAAAACTAAAAATACCCTTCTGACGTGTTTAATGTATGTGTATTGCACTTTCTTTATGATGTCAGCTAAGAAAAAAATGTTCACTAAGAACAAGTCCTAAATAAGGTATCAAAATAAAATAGGTGGACAATTTTAAAGAAGATATAACCTTTTTATTTTAATATATCCATTCATTTAATACAACAAATTAAATAATTGATAAAATATAATCACAACATTACTAGTTCACTACATTTTAGTATTATTTCTATACACCCTGTTAAATGAACCCTAGATGAATTTGCTTACACCTTTTTATGTTTGATGGTTTAAAACACAGTTGCACAATGGATTCAACTGTCCAAGAATGCTGGACAAGTTTGATGTAAGATCATCCACAGATCGTTAAAGTGTGAAAATGTTTACATAATTTCTTATGTCCAAAGAAATGAATAATCGAAGTAATGAATTTCCATTGATATTGACACATATCGAAGTCAAAACGGCTATTTTTTTCTACAAAAATGCATAAAGGTCCACTCGTTTTTTTTTAAAAATAATCAAAAAGGATAAATCACTCCCTTAGCAGTGATTTCTTTGATATTTTTATTGCCGTTAATTTTTTTTTACTAAACATCACTGCGACAGTAGCGATATTCAACCAATTTTTTTAATACATCGCCGCAGTAGCTGTGATTTTTTTTTTTTAAAAAAAAAATACACATTGCTCCAGTAGCAGCGATTTTCATCCTTAATTCTTGTTCGGAATATTCTTTTGTACCTCATTCTTGTTCTTGGATTTCTCTCTAATTTTAATTTGCATAGTGAGAAGTTTGA
The DNA here is from genome assembly GCF_947179165.1 of Solanum dulcamara. Classification (NCBI taxonomy): domain Eukaryota; kingdom Viridiplantae; phylum Streptophyta; class Magnoliopsida; order Solanales; family Solanaceae; genus Solanum; species Solanum dulcamara. Next base: position 66,242,032 of record NC_077237.1, on the reverse strand, counting down.
AGTTAGAAGGAGAAGAAAATTTGAAAATTAGTGTCTTAATTATTCCATCAAGCTAGTGGGATTAAGCAGTTGTCACAAAGAAAGTAAATAAAAAAGGAAACTATTAAGAATATTACACAATCTCCTAATTGTCTAATTACAGAGATTTGGGGATATTCTCATATCTATACTATCTAATTAACTATATTTAACACATAGTATCTCAGATTTGCATTAGTGAGACCCTGGTAATTTGACTTATTTCTCTTGTTATACGTAAGTGTTTTTTTAGAAAAAATTTATGGTTGATCAATATGCAGTTGAGAGATTTGGCAAGATAATGACTATATAAACTAGTTGACAATTTTATCTTAGTTCAATTGCATTTGTAATCACAACACTACTAGAAAACTATAACTTGAACTGGAGGCGAAGCAGTGAAACGTTGTTTGACATGCACTAAGAATATCTGCTATATGTGATTTATGATTAGCATCTAGTAAGCCTTGAAATTAGCACATAGTTTGATGGCTCGTATAAGAACATTGATATAAACTTTCAGGGTGATGTATGTCAAACGTTACACCAGCTAGTCTTTTGAAAATTTCTCTTAAGTTTTGAAGTGCTCCTAATAACTCAATTGCTTTTTCAACGATGGTTTCATATTCTTAGGATTTTCCAGAAGAGTGCAGCATCAATAAGCTTATGAACCATGAGAAACACGAATCTTTCAAATAAGAAGGTAGAAGAGTAGGATGACAACTGATAATAAGTTTTTCTTTTATTATCCTTTTAAAAAATACATCGTTGCAGTAGCAACGAATTTCACCCTTAATTTTTTTTTTTTTAAAAATACACGTCACTGCAGTAGCAGTGATTTTCACTCTTAATTTTATTTTATAAAAAAATGCAACTGCAGCGATTTTCATCCTTAATTGATATTATTTTTTTAAAATCCTTGTTTGTAGAGTGAGTTTGTTAATTTAATATGCTTTTAAATTTTTAATTCGCTGTGCAATATTTACCTGAAGCAAATTATATAGTTCACATGGAATGACAAAAAATAAAGTGAAGTTGACATGCAATGAAAAAAAAAATAAGAGATAAAAGATTACTCCTCAGTAAACGATTTACTCAACATTTTTATTTGTTTATGCAATTGAATAATTTGCTCTATATATTCATGATCAGTTTCATTATTCGTTTAACTCAAAAATTCAATCATTCTCCTTACTCGAAAATTCATTCACTTTATTAAAAAATTCAAGTTTTTTCATTTGTCTAAAAAAGGGCGAAATCCATCGGTGACCTCCTTAAGTTGGCACCAACTTTCACTTAGACACCTAAATCAGGAGATGTTCATTTTAGACACCTCATGTAGGGGTCCGCTGTGTCATGTTGACACTTTTTACACAGTTGACACTTCGCGTGTTTTGCACCTATTTGAGGCGCGTAAAAGCTCTTTTTTTAATCTGATGTGGCATTACACTTGGCCTATAACGGTAATATCTCTCCCATCTATGTATTTATACCCTTTCTTCTTCAATTTTGCCCTAAATTAGTTTTTTTCTCCGATTTGAAAAAAAAATCAGTTTTCTCTCTTCTTCTTTGTTTTTCTCTCTTTCATGTCGAGTTTCTCCAACACTTCCATGTCGAGTTTCTCCAACACTTTCATGTCGAGTTTCTCCAACACTTCCATGTCGAGCTTCTCCAACTCTTCCATGGCCTCTTTGGATGAATGTCGATATTATAAATGTGGTAATGAAGCATTATTAAAAACTTCTTGGACCCAACTAAATTCAGGTCGTAGATTTTTTACTTGTAAAATTTCAAAGGTAAAGTAATTCTTTATTTTTCTTAAAGTTAATTAAATAGTTAATTTTGGGCTTCTAATTTTTTTTTTCTGATTGATTTTGTAGAAAATGGGTGGCTGTGATTATTTTTATTGGAATGAAGACCGACACCCTCCTCAAGCAAATAAGGTGATCTGGGGTTTGTTGAAGAAAGTCAATGCTTTTAATGAAAAAATAAATTGAGCAAGAAATCTATTTATTGTTGGTGTCATCGCTACTAGGTTGGTATTGTTTGGAATATGAACATTGAAGCCTAATTGTTAGAATGCGTTGTGTTGTGTTGTTCAGGTATATGTGGTGGTCTATCATTATGTATAAGTGGTGGTCTAGTATTATTTTGATGTTGTTGTTGCTGTAAAGTTGTCTATGTAATGAAATGAAACGAAATGAAACTAAACTTCATGTTTTGGATGAAATGAAACTTCATGTTGTTGTTGTTGCTGTAAATTTCTAGCTAGGCTACATTTGTATGTATTTTGATGTTATTGTTGTATACAATTCACAACTTTGTTGTCACTCAAAATATAAACAAAAATATTCTAAAAACGCAGCAACACTTGTGACAATTTAATACCAAAAACATTTAACAATATCACAATGTAACTCAAAAACATGCTCCACAATGAGTTCAAAGTTAGCATTATGCTAAATACCACGATCAGTAGATCAGTTTAACAAGGCGACAACCATCAAAAGTGTTTAATAGTACCAAAATAAAGCAAAAATAATAATTATTTGGTGATTACATTACATAGAAAAAAGTATTCAAAGCTGGTGCTGCTGTTACTTCTTCTTTTTGTTTGCCATTTGCTGTAACTGGGAGGTAGTGACAGCATCTCTGTTTTTCCATCTCAAGCATCTAGGCTTAAAATCAAGGTCTATGCCTATTAAACTTGCATCCTTAAAATTTGAACCTGTTGGTAGAATTCTTTGACTTGAAGTCTCTGGCTGTTTTTATAAAAAAAGAGAAACCAAAATTAGTAAGTAAGCTACACTTGTGAAGATTAGTATGTAACTGTCACGATCCAGCTCCGTAGGCCGTGACGGACGTCCAAGCCGGACACTCGCGTGTACCCCTGTTAACTATAAGTAAACCACGCTTAACCTATAATTTGGCACAACCCGCCTCTTGAGGGGTCACAACTTATAATAGACAACATAACACATAAGCTGACGAGGCTGTCATAGCATGTGGGATCGTCCCATTATATGCATATATGCGAGCCGACAAGGCTGCCACGACAAAGGGAATGTCCCAAAATATAAGTCATATAGACACAACCAAACACACATATATACACAACCCACACACATGTCTACAAACCTCTAAGAGTATTAACGGTAACATATGGCGGGACAGGGCCCCCACCGTACCCCTGAATAAAAAAATATATACATCAAAGGATCAGTACCAAAAGATAGGCTCCGATATAATAGAGCTTTTTCCAAACTCGCTGAGTGGAATTCTAAGCTGGCGGATTCCCAAAACGCGAATTTGTACTTGCGAGCATGAAAATAGCCCCCCAAAAAGAGGGGGGGGAGTCAGTACGATATATGTACTGAGTATATAAAGCATAACATATCATAAATGGGATCACATCTGAAGTAGAGATTCAGGAGACAAGCATGATACTCAAGAAATCATTGTACTTGTAACCTTATGAAATAGAGTCATGCATGTTTATATCATATATCATATCTGGCCCATTATGAACTCAGTAAATCTTTCATATACTTGTATCATATCTGTTAGTGCCGAGGAACATACAGCCCGATCTATATACATATAATAATGCCGAGGAACATACGGCCCATTCCATATATATATACATATCATACTCGGCCCTCTAGTGAGGGGCTCGGTGGACAATGCAGTGAGCTGTGCACGAATACATATCCGGCCTGAGACTCGATGAAAGATGTGTTATAGTATATACGAGCAGAGTAGTGAGTAACCATATGCAATTTAAATCATCATCTGAGACTCAATAGAAAAAGTGGAATACCATCGTGTGAGGATCAGAATAGTGATCACCCCAAGTGCCCTCTAAATGTCATTAGGGGCCATATCAAATGGAATCTCAGGAATCATAAACATTTATCAGGATAATGCCAAACAGCTTATGAAATCAGAGACCTTTGTCATCGTAAAGTCCTTAGGAATAGGAGCTTATACTTCCAATTACTATTCAACATATAGAAGGCTCAAGGGCCATAGCTCAACTACTTAAGAGTTTTAACATCAAACAGAGACACGAATAATGTTCAGAACTTGTGAATGGAATTGACCCAAAGCTCATATCATTCACCACCCACATCTAAGACATTCTAGAAGAAAGAAGGGATAAGCTTTACATACTAACTACTTTTCATCACATAGAAGACTTGAGAGGCAATAACTCAATTATAGAGGGAGTTCTAACATAAAGAAGTGGGTAAGAGTTATGAATCATACTCGGAGCTTTATGGATGAAATTATTCCCACCTTTCATATACAAACCACTTATGGCTAAGACATGTCAAGAGAAAAGAAGGATAGCTTTACATACCTCTTATGGATTAATCGTAACTACGGTTGCTTCGTCTCCCTCTTAACCTATTTAACACGAAAGTAATACTAATATTAATAACCTTTGACTTTCCATCTTCTAAATCTACAACCAATCATCCATAGGAATCATTTTCTCATTCTCTTTTCTCGACTAGTCTATTAGTTAGTTAAGAAGTTAACGGAAATTAGGCAGCATCTCCCCTATAACTTGCCCTATTCGATCTTGCAATTATCCTCTGATTAACACAGCCATACCAACAACAACCACCACCATTCATATACCATAAAACTACTCCAACGTTATTTAAAATGAGTTCCACACAGTCCACCCAGAATCACAACATCAAAATACGGTTTTTGATCTTTATTTTGTAAAACTACAACCATATGGAATGAGACATGATGTGGCTGCAACCACTAGCACCCATACCCATTTAACCACATTTCCAGCCCTTTAACAAACACAAACTATTCAAATATAAAACCATGATAATAACAACAATACTCAACTTTAATCCAACTAGAACGACTTTAATTCCGTTCGTTTACAACGTCAATCATAATTATTCAATTTTCTTACTTCCAACTTCATTTAACACAAGTAATATTTCCATTACAACATCATTAACTCCAATTTGAAAGGAAGAACCTTATTACTTTGCTGAAAATCGACCTCGAGAGCTCCTCAATGTGGCTGAAAATTGGTGGACCGTTCATTGCACTTTCTTGCTGCCCCAACAAGTAATTTATGTTGTTAAACACCTTCATGTGATCGAAAAGTACCTTAGATAATTAATTTATGGATCAAAGTTTGAGACCTTACCTTGGTGCAGCTATGCTGTAGCTCTCTCTTCCTTTCTCTCTAGTTTTTTTTTCCAAATTTTTCCAAGGTTGAAGATGAAGAAATGACTCCTTAGTCATCAATATATGCATGTATACCCTTTCTTAGAGGGTGACACATGTCCATCTCCTAAGGGTGACACGTTTCCAGCCCTTATTGGGCCACCTCATCCATGCATCTTCCCCTTGGCTGCCACGTAGCGGGCTGGGGTCCACCCAAGTAGGTGCATCACCTACTTGGTCCAAGTAGGTGAATTACCTACTTGTTACGACTAGGTGCACTGCCCCCTTATTTATCTTTTGTGGGTTCGTAATCTCATCTCACTTTAAGAACCTGTGTAGTCCTTGCTACTTAAGCTCGACATGTACTCAAGTAGCTTAATTATGTAAGACATCCAAGTCGGTAACTTATGCAAGTAGGTCGATTACCACAACTCATTACTTGTCTTCGAACTCCTTCCAAATTCTTCCAAACCTATTTTCAACCCTCACTACTCACATAGTACTTCATAGATAACATAGATCACATGACAACCTTTCAGAGAAAAAAAAGTTCCGATGTACAAAAGTGCGGGGTATAACATCCTTCCCCCCCTTTAGAACATTCGTCCTCGAATGTTAACTAGTCTTATAAGGTTTTTCAAGGATTTTAGGAAATCTCTGCAATAGTTGTCACATATAAGCCTCTTATTAATCAATGCAATCAATAGGGGTTTAGATTACCTATAGACATAGGGAATAAGTACGGATATTTATTCTTCATCTCTTCCTCAGCTTCCCAGGTAATCTCTTCTTTATTCTTATTTTGCCATAATACTTTGACGAAGGCCACGTCCTTGGTACGCAACCTTCTAACTTGTTGATCAAATATGGCGATAGGGTGTTCTTCATATGATAGTTCTTCTATCACATGGACATCATCCATGGGGAATACTCTAGAAGGATCACCAGTACACTTGTGAAGCATCGACACATGAAAGACTAGGTATACTGCTTCCAACTCCGATGGTAGGTCCAACTCATAAGCAACTTTGCCTATTCTGTGAATACTCTAATAAGGACCAATGTATCTTGGGATAAACTTCCCTTTCTTGCCGAACCTCATTACCCTCTTTATGGGTGACACCTTCACGAATACCCAATTATCAACCTGAAACTCTAAAGGTCGACGTCAATTATCTGCATATGATTTCTGTTGACTCTAGGCTGCTAATAACCTTTCCTGAATCATCTTGACTTTATCCACAGTTTGCTGAACCTGGTCTGGTCCTATTAGTTTTGTTTTACCAATATAAAACCAACCAATAGGTGACCTACACTTCCTGCCATACAAAGCCTCGTACGATGCCATTTGGATGCTAGAATGATAGTTATTATTATAGGCAAACTCAATAAGTGGAAAATAATCATCCCAGCTGCCTCTGAAGTCAATTGTACAGGCCCGCAACATATCTTCTAGATTTTGAATAGTATGCTTGGCCTCTCCGTCAGTCTGAGGGTGAAATGCTATACTAAGATTTACCTAGGTTCCCAATCCCTTCTGGAATGATCTCCAGAAGTTAGCTGTAAATTGAGCTCCTCTGTCTGATATAATAGACGTGGGAACCCCGTGAAGTCTTATTTTTTCCTTGATATACAACTTCGCATAGTCCTCAACCAAATATATAGTCCTAACTGGAATGAAATGGGCTGATTTTATCAGCCTATCTACAATAACCCATATGGAATCATACTTCCGTAAAGTGAGAGGTAAGCCTGTAATAAAATCCATATTAATTGCTTCCCATTTCCAAGTCAGTATTTTCATCTCTTGTAACAGTTCGCCAGGCTTCTAATGCTCACTCTTAACATGTTGACAATTCAGGCACTAGGCTACGAACTCTTCTATTTCTTTCTTCATTCCATCCCACCAATATAAACATCTAAGGTCATGATATATATTGGTTGATCATGGATGAACAAAATAAGGGGCATAGTGTGCTTCTCCCATCACCTGCTGCCGTAGCCCTGCAATCTTAGGTACACAGATTCTACCTCTATATCTTAGCACTCCGCTAGGTGTGATCTCGAATGAAGTATTTTCCTTTTGAAGAGCTGCATCCCTATACTATGCCAGAACAGGGTCCTTGTATTGGCACTGCTTTACCTCTTCCATGATAGAGGACTCAGCAATTTCTCAAACAGAAACTCTACTATCACCCGAAGTAGCCAAACAGATGCCAAGGTTAGCTAATTGACAAATCTCGCGGACTATCTATTTTCATTCTGGTGGCATATCTGCCAAGATACTCATCGATTTGTGGGTGAGTGCATCTGCTATAACATTCGCTTTTCCTAGGTGGTATAGGATGTCAACATCATAATCTTTCAGCAGCTCCAGCCACCTTCTTTCTCGTAAATTTAGCTCCTTTTTCTTGAAGATGTATTGAAGACTTTTGTGGTCCGTGTAAATATCAACATGCACGCCATACAGATAATGTCTCTATATTTTCAAAGCATGAATCACTGCTTCTAACTCCAAATCATGGGTAGGATAATTTCTTTCATGCTTCCTGAGCTGCCGGGAGGCATAGGCTATGACTCTACCATGTTACATCAGTATACAACCTAGGACAATACCAGAATCATCACAGTAAATAACGTAGCCATCTATTCCTTCAGAAGGAGTCAGAGCAGGGACCGTAGTCAACTTATCTTTTAACAACTGAAAGCTTCGTTCACAAGAATCGGTCCATTGGAACTTAGCCGCCTTCTAAGTTAGACTTGTTAAAGGCGCTGAAATAGAAGAAAACTTCTCTATGAATCTCCTGTAGTATCCTACTAGCCCCAGGAAACCACGTACCTCAGTAGGTGTTGCAGGTCTCGGCCAAGTCCTTACGGCCTCAATTTTATGTGTATCTACTTGAATGCCATCCGTTCTAATAACATGCCCCAAGAATACTACTGAAGTCAACCAAAATTCATATTTAGAAAATTTAGCATACAATTTTTGGTGTTGGATCACCCCAAGTACCATCCGTAAATGATCTGTATGTTCCTCTTTCGATCATAAATAGATTAAAATATCATCAATAAAAAAAATTATAAACGAGTCTAGGAATGGATTGAACACCCGATTCATTAGATCCATAAACATTGCTGGAGCATTAGTCAGCCCAAAAGACATTACTCTAAACTCATAATGTCCATATCGGGTTCTGAACGCAGTCTTGGGAATGTTTGCTTCCCTTACCCGTACCTGATGATAGCCTGACCGCAGGTCTATCTTCGAGAACCACTTGGCACCCTGCAACTGGTCAAATAAATCATCAATCTTGGGAAGGGGATATCTGTTCTTTATTGTTACCTTATTCAACTGCCTATAATCAATACATATTCACAGCGACCCATCTTTCTTTCTTACAAATAGTATCGGTGCTCCCCATGGGGACGTACTAGGCCTAATGAAGCCCTTTTCTAATAGATCTCTCAGCTTCTCCTTAACTCTTTCAGCTCTGCGATTCCATTCTGTAGGGAGGGATGGATATGGGCTGAGTATCTGATAACATATCTATAGTGAAATCTATCTCCCATTCAGGGGGAAGACCTGGGAGTTCATCTAGGAATACATCTGGATATTCATTGACTACTGGCACTGACTGAAGAGTCGGTACCTCTGCTTCCAGGTTGTGCACACAAACCAAGTGATAAATATACCCTTTTCTAACCATCTTCCTTGCCTTGAGGTATGAAATGAATTTACCTTTCGGCGATGCTATGTTTCCTAGCCACTCGATAACTGGCTCGTCTCAGAACTGGAACCGAACTACTTTATTTCTACAATCAACATTAGCATAACAAGAAGCTAACCAGTCCATACCCATAATAACGTCGAACTCCGTCATATCTAATTCCAGCAAATCAGCCAAGGTATGAAAACCACATACACTCACCGAGCAATTTCTGTATACTTGCTTTACTATAATAGAGTCTCCTACCGGTGTATCTACCTCAAATGGGTCTATTAATTCGAGTTTTATTCTGACTCTACTAGCAACAAAGGGAGATATATATGATAAAGTGAAGCCTGGATCTATCAATACATATACATCCCGGGAGAAGATTGATAATATACCTATAACCACATTTGGTGACACCTTCTGATATCATCGGCTAGCTAAGGCATAGATGCAATTTGAAGGACTGCTAGCACTGAAAGTTCCACCATGGCCTCTACCATGGCCTGCTGATATATGAGCACCCTGTCCCATAGGACGCATAGTCACCGAAGAAGATGAACCAGCAACTGACCCATTAGGCTGAGCTGCACCATTTAGATTGCCCCTGAGTGGACACTCCCGCATGATATGGCCTTGACTTCCGCAAGTAAAATAAGCATCTATAGCAGCATGACATTCCCCAAAATGAGTCCTGAAATCCTGGAGCTTTGACCAGCTCCTAAATACCCTATGCTATGGATTCTCCTACCTGTGAAATATGGGGGTGCACTACGAGCTGGCTGGGAAGGATGCCTACTATACTGTTGAGGCTGCCCGCCTCAAAACTCTCCCGAATAACCAACCGACCTAGCTCTCTTATACTGGCCCTTATTATTATCTTTATCGGACCGACGCCTTCTGTGCCGATTCTCTACCCCTTAGGCATATGCCTGTACCCGAGCAATATCCATACCTGGCTGAGAAGCCATGACCATACAACTAACAACCAAATAATGATCCAACCCCATTATATAATGATGCACCCTATTAGCCATATCAACTACAATAGTGGGCGCATACCTCGCCAATGAGTCAAACTCAAGGCTATAATCTCTAACGCTCCTGCCATTCTGCCTCAATTGTAAAAATCTATCAACTCTGGCTCGTCTTATTTCTGGAGGTAGAAAATGTCCAAGGAAGCATCCTTTAAGAAACATTCATCAAATCTTGTTATTCTTCTATATCCTTCCTTCCACCCCTTTTTCAATGCATCCAAGCACACATAGAAGTATACAAACAAATTCTTTCCTGGTGCAGTTTCTCTGTCCATTCTTACCCAAACTACCAGAATTGGTCTGTTTTATAACCTCAGCATAATCACATAATCTTGCAAATTCCATATTCCATTCACTCATGGATTCTCTAAGAATCATAAGATTTTCCTTGTAACAGATGGTCCTACCCACATACAATCCTAACTTCTCCCTGTACAATTCTTGTATTTCCCAAATCTTTAAGGATGGTTGTTTAGTTATTTCATCCTTGAATTTGTTTGCTAGAAATTTATTTGTACATATTTTATTCTTATTTGATGGAGAACACATGTACATGATGGTAGTTCTTGATCAAAAAGTTACCATAATCTTTATCCATTGCAACATAACACAACCATTTATATTTTTCTTTGAATTTACATTTAGCCCTCACTCTATGAGCTTCATTGGGCCTTAACTTAATCTGATAATTATATTCTACTGCATAATTTGTCAAAGCCTTTCTAAATTGTTTAGCATTTTTAAAAATCATTCCAAGTTCAAAAATAACAACTTTACATTCATCATCATACCTGACCTTTTTACTCTTCCTTCTTCCTGGTTGATTAACACCCCTAACAGCTTCTACATCTAGCACATCTGTGCTATCATCACTATCACAGTTTGAGCTATCAATATACTCTTTATCTCCTCCTAATATACCAACATATCTATCCTTCTTATTTCTTCTAATATCTTCAAATTCTCTATCAATACCAGCTTCATCTACTGGTATTTCATTAGGTACTTTATTTTTTCTCCTAGGATTAGAATTTTTTTTATTCCTCCTTTCAGCTCTAAAGGATCTCAATTCTTCATCAATATCTGAACCATCTTCATCAAAAATGACATTTACATCTGAGTCACTACTAGGCAGATCTGACTCAGCCTGAGCCTCATTTACATTTGAAATAACCTCAGTCTCATTCACATTTGAAACAACCTCATTCTCCATATTTCCATCAGTAGTTACATCCACAGATTCATCAACAGAGGCTGTCTATGCTAAAAGACTTGCTGGAGTTGGCAATTCCTCTAACTCATCAATTTCATGGACCACATAGACATAAAGGTCATCACCATCTATTAAGTCTTTCACATAGTCTAACAATTGAATATCAGAAGTAACTTGGACAAATTCATTATTAATTTCATTTTGACAATAAAATCCCTTCACATTTGTGTACCCAAGGTCTTTAGTGTATGAAAGAAACTCGAGAAGGCTAAAATGATCTTTATCAATGGCAACGACAAATACATCTATTTCTACTCTGTAAGTAGGATTAGGGTCTGCATAACATGACCTCAATGATGAAAACATATCAATATATAGTCGTCCATATCTCAAAAAGAAGACCCCCAACACAAGAAAATACCCAAAAATCTCCTTACTTTATCAGTGCAATTTCCAAAAAAATAATAATCCTAGTTACAGAATGCTAATAAAGAGAGTAGAAATAACCAGAACATACACCTTCTTCAAGAATGAAATATACAAACACAAGATGTAGTTGATAAAACCTTCGATTTCTCCAATGTCAAAAAGCTCGACAAAATAACAATCTCCAACATTTGATTTCAACCTTTAAACCTGGAAATTGGCAACATAAACTAACATAATAGTTAGTACTAACTAAGAATTGAATGAAAATCAAGAAAGATTGAAAGTTCATATTCTTACCTAAGGTTTTGATCGGGGAACTGAAGAAGAAAAAATGGGAGTTGAAAGATCAAAGTTTTACCCTTTAAATTTAGATCCACTATGAAGTGGAAAGAATAATGAGTTGGCATGATTTAATTGGCCAACTAATCCATGTGAAAGAAATTGTAATAGACACGCTTGAGTCCAATAATAGATTATTTAAAATGTCTCAATTTGACACAACGGACTCCTACATGAGGTGTCTAAAATGAACATCTCCTGGTTTAGGTGTCTAAGTGAAAGTTGGTGCCAACTTTAAGGGGCCACCGATGAATTTCTCCCTAAAAAAGTTTAATCTTTTGATTAATGGATGATACTAAAGTGAGAGTAGATTTACATTGGGGTGGTAATATTGTGCATGAAGGGAGTTCTAACGATACAATTGACGTCTTATAGTAGTCTACATGTTTCCCTTATCTCTTAAATATGAGCGTTTACAGCGTTTATTAAGATATAAAATGGGTATAAATAATCTAGAAGATGTAGTTGTTACTATTGGGTGATATCCACTTACTTTACGTTTGATGGACGTCCAATGTATGATGAGACATGTATTTGAAATGTGATTCCTTATCTTTATTTCTTCATGGTGTTTAATGTTTTGATAATCAAATTAACGTAAGGACGCTTGATATGTATGTATCAATTGAGTGTTGTCCTATTGTTCAAGAACCCATCGATAGTGAGTTTGATATTTGTGATACTACATATTCAAATTTAAATATTGATTCTTCAAGAAATGTAGTCTCGGAAAAAAATAATGACAGAAGTTGAAAGACAATCACAGTATAAAGGTTTGAATTGTAGTTTGTCTGATTACAATATGGAAGAGCCTAGCAATGCTTGCATGCACTTGGATAGTTTGAATTCGAGTGATAGACATCATCCTTTTCAGCCTGATTCAATTATTAGGTAAATAAAGTGATATTTTTTTATTTATTAAATTAAAAATTATTTTATATATAATATATTTATATTGTTATATTTTATAGGTGTGATCAATCTGAAAATGCAGTAAATTATTGTATACAAATTGTGAACAATCATGTTATGGGTGATGATCGACCTGGTTTGTTGGATAGTGATGAACCTTTGGAACATGAATCAACAGAAAATGATGAAATGTATGATGATGAAGATGATGCCAATATGCATAATACATTCATTGAAGATCAAAACATTAATCATCATTCTACTATGATTCTATACTTAGATCACAACTGAAGAAAGTGCAGAAAATTTTATCTATACAAGAGATGATGGTTCTATTTGAACTGCACTTTTGAATTCAAACAATCCTAAATTAATTCAGTCATGTTAGATTGTTGCAATCTTATTTTTTTGTAGTATTTTTTTTTATTAATTTTATATCACTTAATGTAATTTTGTATATGCAACTAGGTATGATATTTATGAATAAGAAGCAAATAAAATTTTATGTAAGAGTATATAGTCTTGCAATAAAAAAGAAGTTTCTTTGTGATAAGTCCAACAGTAAGAGTTGGAGAGTAATTTGCAAGCGTTATGAGTTGGGGTGTAATTGGACGATTCGCTTTAGAGAGATTTTAAATGGTTTGTGGAAAGCAGAAAAAATGATTGTACAGTAACATGATTACCACTTCATTGATATCATATGTGATGCAAAATTTATATATAAATATTAAAATAGTCCGTGAAATTATTAAAGAAAAACATCATTTCGCTCCTAGTTATAGGAAAGCACAAAAAGGCTGAAGAAAAGCATTTCAAATGATTTATGGTGATCTTGAAAGTTCATTTAAGACATTACCTTGATACATGACTACACTACAATTATCCAATACAGGCACTATTATTGAGTGGGAGCATCATTCTACAACAATGCAAGGTAAGCAAAATTTTAAATTTCTTTTTTTTTTTGGATTTTAAACCACGTATTGATGGTTTCAAAACTTGTAGCCCTGTCATTTTAAATCAACGACACACATCTTTATGATTTGTATGATATGAAACTATTAATTGTGTTTGGAATCGATGCAAATGGAAATATTTTTCCACTTGCATATGCTTTTGTTGAACGTGAGAGTTTTGAGTCTTAATCATGATTTCTCAATTTATTGTGGACACATGTTGTTTGTGAGCGACAAGAAATCGGCCTCATTTTTGACTTTCATCAAGGTATTTTGCAATGTTGTAACACCCCAAAAGTTTTTTAGTGAATACTTGGATTTTTGATTTATCACATCTTGATAGAAAGGATATATTTTACTTTGCACTTCTTGAATATAAACTTGACGACAGTTGAAACTTGTTTGAAGTGTTATGGTGTAGTTATATAAATTACTCCTACTATGATTATCTTATAAAATTTATTAAATGGATTAGATATTTATAAAAGTGGGCAGCCCCTTTTATTTTATTTTATTATTTTAATCTTTATCTTACTAAGTAAGATATATACCCTTGGTTCTTATCCTCTCCACCACCCATCCAATTTTGTTTTCTCCAAGGAATAAAGACACCAAAACCTCTCTTCTCTCATAATATTCATCCACTAAATCAATCATCAAGACTTGCCTTGGTTGATCCCCAAACAACTCCACACGATTGAGGTAAGTAACAAACCCGTTTTTGGACTGTACTGCTGTTAGTGTGTTTAGCATATTTCCTTGTATAAAATTCCATTTAAAGTTATTCAAGATGCCACAGAAATCTATTTCAAATCCCTACAACTTTCATTCAGGGGCCAAAACCCAATTTGTCTTCTATCTACTCGAAACTGGGTGGGGAAGTACAGGGTTAGTGCTGCCCAGAATTCTATTTTGCAAATACTGCATGTACTGCTGTTAGTATTTTTAGCATATCATTTTGTACAGAACTGATATAGGGGTGATTATAATTTTCCTGAAACCTCAAGACATATATCTATAACTTTCATGGGCCACAAATTCTATTTTTGCCATTTATCCTTTTAAAACTGAGCGATAGTACAAGACAGTAGTACTGTCCAAAATTCCTATTTTGATAGTTTGGGTTGATTTTCACTGATGTTCCTATTTAGTTTTGATGTGCTGAACCATTGAACTTAAGTAGATATTTGATTGTGTATTTAAGGTATATATGCTCTTGTACAAGCTAAGAGGAATTACTTGACAAAGGGGATTTTGGTTGGTCTATGGCGTAGACGATTCGAACTTCATAAATTATGATAGAACTTATGTTATCGTAAAACACCAAGGTTTGTGTATAAACTTGACCTTGAAATATCTTTATCTTCTGAAATTTTTGAAATATATTGATGGGTTTCTTCCGTACTCTTTATCTTATAATATTGTATGGTTATTATCTCAAGTATGGCAAAGCTTTCGTTAAATATTCCACATGTACGAGTTGCTTGATCATTTTACATTCTTGTTGGGTCTTTGTCCTTCTTGTTGTGGTGACTTTATCATCGATATAGGCATGCCTCTTAATTCAGATCTTTTCAATCTTGACTTTGGATTTGTATTTCATCTTGATGATGGACGTTTGTCCATTCTCGAGTATGAGTGGAAAACCATTTTCAACATGGCTCTTGATTATTGGGTGATGACCCTTTTTGCTTCGGAGCTTCAGTCCTTCTTGATATGGTCTTCGAGCCATCTTTATATTTATTATGCTTAGTATAATGGCATGACGTACATGTTGGGTGAAATTGGTTATTGGAAAAACACTCTTGAATTGATTTATGAGATTTCTTGACACTTGAGCCTTCGAATATTGATATCAATATTTTGAAACTCTTCGAGGTTTGATATTTGATATTTGATATTTTGATATACTTGGTTACTTGATTTGTTTTGTCTTATTTAGCTACCTACTACGGATAAGGAAATTAGAGATTCTAATGGCTCCAAGCCCAAGGTTTATGCACCACTAAGCTTTATGCTTAGCGATAATTGTTTTCTATGACATGTAATGTTTGGGAAGAGCACTTAAGGTTGCCATTTGGAGTAGCATTTTTTGGAGATTTAGTGAAGATCACATTTGCATATGCATCTAGGTCTTGTAAAATTTTGGGGACTTGTACATGATCCATATGTCACATTTATGTATGAAATCTTGGAGGCTTGTTGAACACAAGACTATATGCTGGTAACTTGAACTTGGAGATACGTTTTTCTATTTTAGAGTGTACTTTCAACCCAAGTCATGCCATGTATTGGGTTTATATTTTGACTTGCAATTATGAACAAAAGAAGATGCTAGTTTTTGTAATAATCAGAAGTTTGAGTTTCGTGTTTCTTTTGGAACCCGCAATGGCGTTGATTTGAAAATATAAATTCCAAAATGAAGTTCTTAAATGTGGACTACTTGAGAAGGGCATTACCATAATAAATTGATACTCTGATATTGTATTTCATTTAAGAGATTTTTTTGGAGGGTACAGTAAAAAAAAAACGTCGCACTTTCAGCCCTTTTTCGCATGGGCCTATTTTCACTATTAAATATTTTGTGAATATCTTTTGGCATAAATTCCTCCTAAACATTTTAACTATTAAATTAGCTTTTGTTTCGTAAGTGGTGTCCTCACAAGGGGATGCTGCAAGTTTGGTATCAGAGCCTAGGTTTATGATTCTAGGACTTTTGTTGTGACTTTTTGATATATTTGTTCCTTTTTTTCTTGCATTTTTTTGAGTGTATTGCGCATATGCATTATGAACATGTTCCTAATGCAATGTGATCTTCCCTTATATAGGAATTAAGTCATGACCTCTTCTTCCTATAATAGACCTATGAAAGTCGCTCGAGAGGGTTTGAATAAGTCTAATGCCCAACCTCACTTTCAAGAAGGGGTTGGAGAACAATTTTCTAATTCTAATCTTCCTCGTACTAGTGGTTCTGAAGTGGGAAATAATAAGGTGCAAGATTTGGTCCATACCCTCAAATGAATCATAGTACTCCTACTGTTGATCCTTCTTTTCAACAAATGACTGGTTTCTTTCATCACATGGCTAGAAGAATTCCCGACCCTAATGAAATAAACTTTGAGAAAATGAGAAAAATGGGTGGAGTTGAGTTTGAAGGAACGGTTGATACTACGGATGTCGAGCAATGGTTGGAGTGCATGGAAAGAGTATTTGAGCAACTAGAGTGTTCAAAAGCTGCCAAATTTAAGTATGCTATTTCAATGTTACAAAAAGATGCTTATGACTGCTGGGTACGTGTACCGAATGCCTAGGAAAGACCTCCTATTCTTACTTGGAATGATTTTGTGAAAGAATTTCACATGAAGTATGTCCCACCTGCTTATCATGATGCAAAGAAAAATAAGTTCTTGAATCTAGAGCAAGGGAGTATGTCTATTGTTGAATATCAACATAAGTTTCTTAGGCTTTCTCATTATGCTGGTGGTATTATTAATAACGAAAAAGATAAGTGCAGGTGGTTCGAATACGATTTGAATAATTCCATTAAAAAATCTATGGTGGTCCTACAACATGAGAACTTTTGTAAATTAGTTTCAACTACTCTTACTTGGGAAAGGATCGACAAAGAATAAGCTAGTAGAAATAAAAATAAGTTCAGAAAAGCTGATGCAGATTTGGGAGGTCTATCTAAAAGGGGAAGGTTTGACAATTCCAAAGATGGCAATGTTCACAAGTCAGCCCAGCACAAGAAAGATAGATCACATTTCTCTACTGCTAGCACTCCAAGCTATGGATAAGGCAAGAATCGTATGCCCATTTATGCTCAATGTGGAAAGAATCACTCTGGTACTTGTAGGAGAGCTTATGGTACTTATTTTATTTTTGCGAGCCTTGATCATAAAGTGAAGGATTGTCCTAATCCTAACCCTACTTCTTCTCCATGTATGGAAGACTCAGTTCAAAAACCTACTACCATTCCTTTTCAAGGGAATAACAGTGCAAGATCTAGAAACACACAAGCAACGAGTATAGATGGAGCCAATCAAGCTAGTGGGATAAGAGCTACAATACGAGATTATGCTATGAGACAGAGGGATGACCAAGATGGGATGAACGTGGTTGTTGGTAAATTTTACTTATTTGGCTTATATGTTGTTACATTATTTGATCTAGGTTCTACTCATTCCTATGTTTGCTCATCATTGTTTTTTCCTAAAGATGTGAAATCCGTGAGACTTGATTGTGGTGTGCTTGTCCAAAGTCCCTTGGGTCAACAAGTTGTTTGTAATAAAATCTATCGAGGTTGTCCCTTGGTGATTCAAAATCTAGTATTTCCTTCTAATTTGATTAAAATGCCTTTCCAAGATTATGATGTCATTATCGGTATGGATTGACTTCATAGATACCATGTGGTAGTGCATTATAGGTCAAAGCGTGTGACCTTCATATCTCCTTCATTTTCACACATGATTGATCGAGGTAAAACATCATTGACCTTAAATATTATCTCTGCAATTGTAGAAAGAAAGAATGTTAGTCATGGTTGTGAAGCTTATATTGCTCATATATTTGATACACACCTGGAATGTCCAAGCCTTAAGGATATACCAGTTGTGTGTGAATTTCCTAATGTTTTCCCCGAAAGGGAAGTTGATACACACCAGAAAGGGAAGTTGAATTTCCTATAGAGGTTATCCCTGATACTACTTCTATTTCTATAACTCATTACCAAATAGATCTAGTGGAATTAAAGGAGTTGAAAATTTAATTGCAAGAACTTCTTGAGAAAGGTTTTATTCGCCTAAGTGTTTCTCCTTAGGGAGCTCCTGTTTTATTCGTGAAAAAGAAAGATGACACTCTTAGGCTTTGTATTGATATTGAACAAGGTGAAAATTAAAAATAGATATCCACTCCTAGGATTGATGATATATTTGACCAACTAAGGGGTGCTAGGTTGTTCTCAAAAATTGACTTGAGTTCTGGGTATTACCAATTGCGGGTATGTGAACAAGATGTCCCTAAAACTGCCTTTAGGACTCAATATGGTCATTATGAATTTTTGGTGATGCCATTTGGGTTGACAAATGCTCCTGAGGCATTCATAGATCTGATGAATCGCGTGTTTAAGCCTTATCTTGATCAATTTGTGGTGATCTTTATAGATGACATTTTAATATATTCCAAGAATAGTGAAGATCATGAAATTATCTCCAGATTATTTTGCAAATTTTGGAAGAGAAAAGGCTTTATGCGAAGCTTTCCGAGTGTGAATTTTGGGAGGGTGAAGTGTGTTTTCTGGGAAATATTATGTCAACTGAAGGTGTGAAGGTGGATCCTGGTAAGATCCGTGCTATTATTGAATGGAAACCGCCTAAAAGTTTAACTGAAGTAGGAAGTTTCTTGGGCTTAGCGGGATAATATAGAAGGTTTGTTAAAGGCTTCTCCATTATAGCCTCTCCTTTGATCAAACTCTTGAGGAAGGATGTCAAGTTCGTATGGGATGACAAATGCCAAGATAGCTCTGAAAAGCTTAAATCCTTATTGACACAAGCTCCTATACTCACTCTACCAACTGAAGGAAAAGAGTATGTGATATATAGTGATGCATCTCATCATGGTTTGGGTTGTGTCTTGATGCAAGAAGGGAAAGTGGTTGCGTATGTCTCCCAAAAATTCAAACCACATGAATTGAACTATCTTGCTCATGACCTTGAGCTCACTGCCATAGTGTTTGCTTTAAAAATTTGGAGGCAGTACATATATGGAGAAATGTGTCATATTTACTGATCATAAGAGTTTGAAGTACTTGGTTACTCAAAAAGAGTTGAATTTGAGACAATGTAGATGGCTTGAATTCATTAAAGATTATGAATTTACCATTGACTATCATCCCGGTAAAGCCAATGTGGTTGCAGATGCTCTAAGTCACAAAGCCTTTGCTGGTTTATCTCTCAGTCCTTTGGCCTTATTTCTTGAATTATGAGCCATGAATGCTTGTCTTGCATTTAATTCTGATGGATTTATTGTTGCTAGTTTGTAAGTCAAGCTAGTTCTACTTGAATAGGTGAAAGAAGCACAAAAGTTAGATGAGAAGCTTGTGAAATTGATCAAAGAAGTTCAAATTTGAGGAAAGCTTGATTTTAATTTAGGGGAGGATGGTGTTCTATTTTATCAAAATAGGTTATGTGTTCCAAAAGATGACAAATTGAAGAAACAAATTTTGAATGAAGCAAATACTTCACCATATGCAATGCATCCTAGAGGTACCAAAATGTACCAAACCAACAAAGAACACTACTGGTGGAATGGTATGAAGAAGGACATTATGGAATATATTTCTAAATGCTTAGCTTGTCAATAGATAAAGGCCGAGCATCAAGTCCCAATAGGTTTATTACAACCCTTATCGATACCTAAGTGGAAATGGGAAAGAATTACCATGGACTTTGTTTTTGGGCTTCCATGCACTCAAAGAAATCATGATGCAATTTGGTTTATTGTTGATAGGCTAACAAAAAGTGCTCATTTCTTGGCCATCAGAATGGACTACCCACTTGAACGTGAACTTGACGACATTTGAAACTTGTTTGAAGTGTTATGGTGTAGTTATATAAATTACACTTGCTATGATTATCTAATTAAATTTATTAAATGGATTAGATATTTCTAAAAGTGGGCAGCCCTTTTTATTTTATTATTTTCATCTTTATCTTACCAAGTAAGATATATACCCTTGGCTCTTATCCTCTCCACCACCCCTCTAATTTCATTTTCTCCAACGAATAAAGATACATAAACCTCTATTCTCTCATAATATTCATCCACTAAATCAATCATCAAGACTTGCCTTGGTTGAGCCCCAAACAATTCCACATGATTGAGGTAAGTTACCAACCCATTTTTGGACTGGACTGCTGTTAGTGTGTTTAGCATAATTCCTTGTAGAAAGTTCCGTTTTAAGTAATTCAAGATATTATAGAAAGCTATTTCATAGACATACAACGTTATTTTAGGCCCCAAAAACCAATTTGTCTTCTATCTACTCAAAATTGGGTGGGGAATTACAGGGTTAGTGCTACCCAGAATTCTATTTTGCAAATACTGCATGTACTGTTGTTAGTATTTTTAGCATATCATTTTGTACAGAACTGATATAGGGGTGATTATAATTTTCCTGAAACCTCAAGACATATATCTACAATTTTCATGAGGCCACAAATTCTATTTTTGCAATTTATCCTTTTAAAATTGAGCGATAGTACAGGACAGTAGTACTGTCCAAAATTCCTGTTTTGATAGTTTGGTCTGATTTTCACTGATGTTCCTATTTAGTTTTGATGTGCTAAACCATTGAACTTAAGTAGATATTTGATTGTGTATTTAAGGTATATATGCTCTTGTACAAGCTAAGAGAAATTGTTTGACGAAGGGAATTTTGGTTGGTCTATGGCGTAGATAATTCGAACTTCGCAAATTATGGTAGAATTTATGTTGTCGTAAACACCAAGGTTTGTGTATAAACTTTACCTTGAAATATCTTTATCTTCTGAAATTTTTGAAATATATTGATGGGTTTCTTCCTTACTCTTTATCTTATAATATTGTATGGTTATTATCTCAAGTATGGCAAAGCTTTCGCTAAATATTCCACATGTACGAGTTGCTTGATCATTTTGCATTCTTGTTGGGTCTTTGTCCTTCTTGTTGTGGTGACTTTATCATCGATATAGGCATGCCTCTTGATTCAGATCTTTCCCATCTTGACTTTGGATTTGTATTTCATCTTGATGATGGACGTTTGTCCATTCTCTAGTATGAGTGGAAAGCCATTTTCAACATGGCTCTTGATTATTGGGTAATGACCCTTCTTGCTTAGGAGCTTCAGTCCTTCTTGATATGGTCTTCGGGCCATCTTTATATTTATTTTGCTTAGTATAATGGCATGACGTACATGTTGGGTGAAATTGGTTATTGGACAAACACTCTTGAATTGATTTATGAGATTTCTTGACACTTGAGCCTTCGAATATTGATATCAATATTTTGAAACTCTTCGAGGTTTGATATTTGATATTTTATATTTTGATATACTTGGTTACTTGATTTGTTTTGTCTTATTCAGCTACCTACTACGGATAAGGAAATTAGAGATTCTAATGGCTCCAAGCCCAAGGTTTATGCACCACTAAGCTTTATGTTTAGCGATAATTATTTTCTATCGCATGTAATGTTTGGGAAGAGCACTTAAGGTTGCCATTTGGAGTAGCATTTTTTGGAGCTTTAGTGAATATCACATTTGCATATGCATCTTGGTCTTGTAAAATTTTGGGGACTTGTACATGATCCATATGTCACACTTATGTACGAAATCTTGGAGGCTTGTTGAACACAAGGCCATATGATGGTAACTTGAACTTGGAGACATGTTTTGCTATTTTAGAGTGTACTTTCAACCCATGTCATGCCATGTACTGGGTTTATATTTTTCCTTGAAATTATGTACAAAAGAAGATTCTAGTTTCTATGATAATCGCTAGTTTGAGTTCCGTGTTTCTTATGGAACCCACAGTGGCGTTGATTTGAAAATATAAATTCCAATAGGGCTCTTGATTCTCTTGATTATTGGGTGATGACCCTTCTTGCTTCTGGGATTCGATCCTTCTTGATATGGGCTTTGGTCCATTTTGATATTGATTATACTTAGTGTAATGGCATGATGTACATATTGGGTGAAATTGGTTATTGGACAAACTCTCTTGAATTGATTTATATGCTTTCTTGGCACTTAATCCTTTGAATGTGGATATCAATATTTTGAAACTCTTCAAGGTTTGATAGTTTATATTTTAATATACTTGGTTACTTGATTTATTTTGTCTCATTGAGCTACCTACTACGGATAAGGGAATTGGAGAATCTAATGTCTCCAAGCCCAAGGTTTATGCACAACTACGCTTTATGCTTAGTGATAGTTATTTTCTATCGTAGGTAATGTTCGGAAAGAGCATTGAAGGTGGCCATTTGGAGTAGCATTTTTGGGAGCTTTAGTGAAGATCACATTTTCATATGCATCTAGGTCTTGTAAAATTTTGGGGACTTGTACATGATCCATATGTCACACTTATGTCTGAAATCTTGGAGGCTTGTTGAACACAAGGCCATATGATGGTAACTTGAACTTGGAGACATGTTTTGCTATTTTAGAGTGTACTTTCAACCCATGTCATGCCATGTACTGGGTTTATATTTTTCCTTGTAATTATGTACAAAAGAAGATTCTAGTTTCTATGATAATCGCTAGTTTGAGTTCTGTGTTTCTTATGGAACCCACAGTGGCGTTGATTTGAAAATATAAATTCCAAAATAAAGTTCCTAAATGTGGACTACTTGAGAAGGGCATTACCATCTTAAATTGATACTCTGATATTGTATTTCATCTAAAAAAAATTTCGGAGGGTAAAGTGGAAAAAAAATGTCCCACTTTCAACCATTTTTCACATGAGCCTATTTCTTCTTTTAAATATTTTGTAAATCTATTTTCGCTATTAAATATTTTGTGAATATCTTTTGGCATAAATTCCTCCTAAACATTTTAAGTATTAAATTAGCTTTTGTTTCATAAGTGGTATCCTCCCAAGGGGATGCTACAAATGTATTCAATCTTTTGATTGGTTGAGCCTACCAACACATATCACATATTTGTGTTCAACACTTAAAAGAAAATTTTAATTAAAAAATTTTAAATGGTGAACTCAAAAAGTTGATGTGGTTGGCTTCTACAGAGCATCATAAGAAAGAAATTTGTGCAATGGATCCAACAAATCCAAACATTGTCCCTTGTAACATATGTATGATTAAATGATTTTCCTTTGAAAAAATAGACAATGTATAAGGATGATGGTCGTAGATGGGTTGCCATGACGATAAATGTGTCTAAGTTGTATAATGGCTTGTTGAAAAAAGCTCGGGCATTTCCTCTAACTGTCATGGTTCGCATGATGTTCAAAGCTTTTGTTGATTGTTTTGTTGAAAGAAATAACTTTGCTGTCGCATTACTTCAAAGCAACATGATATAGCCTCTTGCAATAGATAAAAAGTTTAATAATTATTATCAAAGATCCAAGGGCACGTTGATATGATGACTTACAACATTGGTGATGGAGTATTTGAAATTATTATTTTTGGTCATGATGGTAAAGGTTGAAATGTCCACAAAGTTTGCAAAGGATAAGAAATATTCATGTGAAAAATGGAAAAACTATCATATGCCATGCTCGCATGTCATTAAATTTTGTGGACTCCGTGAAATCTAGACAAAGTCATATTTAAGCAAATATTACCGTGTAAAATATTACATAAACATACACTGGGACATTTATCTCTGTGGGTGATGAAGTGTATTAACCGCCAATTCCATTTTATTTAATTGCGAACACTGTATCCAAGTGTGCAAGTAAGAAGCCGGCTTAAGAATGATATGGATATAGCTCCTGCTTGAATGTCTAGAAAATGTAGTGTTTGCATTGAAACATGTCATACAAAGGCGCGATGTCCTACTCGATTTTAAATATATTGTTTATGTCTTTAAAATGAATGTAATTTATGTCTTGTTATTAATAACAGTGATGAATCATTTTTAATTTAGTTAGTACTAACTTTTAACTTTCTAATGTATTAAAACTAATAAAAGATACTTGGCAATATGCAAAAGTTAATTTTTTTAAAAAAAGAAACAAACACTGTCATTTGCACTGCAAGAAAAAGTTAAAAAAGATTGAATTGAGATTCTCTGCAGTTTTACTTTAACTATTCTTAAAAATCAAAAGAAAACAACAAAAATAAAAAGTTTATTTGACCATATAAGAGAAAAGTGTAAGTTGAAAAGTAAAAAAAAATAGAAAGAGATTCTTGAATTGATATTACACTGCAAAAAACAGTAATTTTCAACATTGATAATCATCAAGATTCTGCAAAAATCTTATTGCAATATTGTGGAATACTACATATTTAATTAATAATAAAGATCAATAAAAATTATTCTTCTGAGTTGTCTGAACCTTCCACGTCTTCATTTTCCTCTTCATTTTCTGAATCCTCCGAATCTTTCTCATTTTGATAGTGACTTCACGTACCATATCTAGTTGATTTATGGGGTTTAAATGTTCTTCGCGAAAGATTCTCTCTAATAAAAAATGAATGTTGTGAAGCTTTTGCATTAAACCTTGAGTCATGGAACATGGTTATCTATAATATAGTATAATATAATTAAATAAATAATATATACTTGTCATGTTCCCTATGGGCCCCTTTGGCTGGTGTACCACTGAACCAGATAAGGGAGTTACATGGGTCCCAACTGCCAGGACGAGGGTCAGAGTTAGTCTATACACTTGTTATTGATGATTTCTGAGAGCCACCAATGATGTTACTGGTTTTTATTGCAAACCTACATTCATTAGCATTGCTTATCACCAATATACTTTTTTATTGTTTGGTATCTAGTTTTATGGGGACGGGGGTATGTTTATTATTATTTGTACCTTCAGGAGGTATGAGCTTCTGGTCGGTTATTATTTGGTTATACTTGTACTTATCTTATATTGTATTTGTCGTTTGTCTACAAGGTGTCTTAGTCTGGACTTGTTGTTGGTACTTACTACTAGGTTCAGTTAGATTTGTCCTTAAGAGCTATGTGATTAGTAGGGAAGTCAGTATTGCGTTCTTGATTAGTTGACCCTTATAGTGCCTGCTTACTGTAAATAAGTTTATTGCGGATGATTTAGGGTGCATTCCTTGACTCTGATTCTTTTCTCTATGTATTTTGTCCCTTTACTCTTATTTTCTTCCTTAACATGTGTTAGCTCCTGTTTAGTTACTTGTATTGTACTTACATAGCTTATATGTTATTTATAATTACTTTATCTATGGAGCTTAGTTGGACTATGTCTACTGAGTATCATTCATTTGGTACTCATACTAAACTTTTACACCCTGTAGATCATAGTATGAGTTATCAGACTCATGCAGAGCAGCTTGGATTCGAAGATCCGGGGAGCTCTTGACCTCTAGAGTTGCTGATTTTCATCTACTTTGGTCAAGACTAATCTTTACTTGATTTTGAAGGATGTCTCTATCTGTAGTTGTATTTGTAAAATCTTTGTACTCTTATTTTGTTTAGATGCTCGATTACTGACTGATGCCAGGTCTTGCGAGCGGTTTCCTGGATATACTTATGTTGTTTCCTCTTTCTTCTCTTTACTATCATTTTGTTACTTCATTGGTTCCTTTTTCGCTTGATAAACTATTGCTTATGGTTTTGGGCTATGGGTTAGGCTTATCTATTAGTAGATTGTAGTAGGTGACATCATGATTCATGAAATTAGGTCGTGACAGCAATGGTGAAAGAATTTGGACCAGAAAGCTTTTTGGGTAGTATCTTAAAATTTTTAGGCTAGGCCAGTCTGAGATAGAATTTGAGTAAGGTGAGGTCTAGGACGATCCACAAAATAATTGGGTTTATTGTTTAAGTGTGGATTGATTTCTAGAATCCAAGATGCTAAAAACTATGTAGGACTTTTCAGAATCGAATTCAGGTGAGTAAAACTCCTTATATCGAGTTTGGTGTGAAGGAAAATGTTTGACTACTCATAATTTGAAGATGTGTTAGAAAATAGGCTAATTTGGAAGAAATTTTGAGCTTTTGTTCCATGAAAGCCGCTATAACAGGTGAAATACCGCTATAGCAAAGAAAAAAAAAGACCAATATGGGCCGCTGTAGCGGGATTAAGGCTGCAATAGCGGAATTTGAGGCCCGATTGGGATGCTATAGAGGGATTAGTCAAAAATTTATGTAGAAAAATCCTCAAAACCGCTCATAATCAACCAAGGACATTTTGAGGAGGAGAAAGGGCGACCTAGGGTGAATTTCTTAGTTTTCAATTAGAATCCTTTGTAAAGGTAACTAAATCACTCTTCTAACTTGGTATTTCTATTCTTAGGCCATAGAATCGACAATTGTGTCCCTAAGGTAGGGTTTGAGTTAATCCTAAGGTGGAAAAAAATATGGATTAATGATGAATTTTAGGTGTTAAAACTTGAGTTGTTCTTAAGAGTGATTATTCTTTGATTATGTTATTTAATTATTATTTTAGATCAAGAAACAAGCTATAGCTTCACAAAAGGAGTCAAAAGTTTGTGATCAGACTTTTGCAGAATCTATTTAGCGCCCAAGTAGGCCAGATTTAACTGAGTAGTTTTAATCTGTTTCTAATTGCATGCAATATTATATATTGATGAAAGATTTCATGCCTAGGTCTTCGGGCATGGACTCTGAATGATTAAGGTTGTTGATTGTTGTTGTTTAAAGAGGGAATAGATAATGACTAAGGCATGGTTCTCTAGTTCTTATTTTTTAACCTTGAGCATTCTTATTGAGATGGTTTGGTGATAACTGTATGGGTTAAGTGTCAAGAAATTACTGGGTTATAGCCATTTTGGGTTGTGTGGTAATCATAGGGGAACAAAATGAATTGGAAGTTAATTCATGGGGTTAGTGAGGTAAATCTTGGAAATAACTGTGTTCTCATAAGGGGGTCGTATATATATATATACGTGTGTGTGTGTTCATGATGTGTAATGACCCTCCTAGTCATTTCCATTATTTCTCGATCTTCTCAACATATAGAGCTTTCCTGTAGTAAGCCCATTGATGGGACTGACCATTCGATTGTCGGGTCATTCATTTGAGTTTGGTGCGAGTTTTCCTCTTTTGGAAGTTCTTAAGTGGAAGAGTTGACTTTATTCAACATCCGACATTTCGGGTGTCGGATGGGATTTTTATCAGCTCTAAAAGGGCATTTTGGGCTAGTAGGATGGTTGGTGCATGTTTTAAGGCTTTCATTTTGAGGTTGTGTGACTAGGCATTTTAGCTTTAAAATTTTTATACATAGTTTTACTTCGGTCATTATTCTTGGTAAACATTCTTGAGTGAAATTCTATAAGCGCGGTTAGCTCTAGAATATCGAGTTTGATTGAGAACGACATTTGGTTTGATCCCCGATGCTTTTGGAATGAGTTTGTGGCTTTAGGCATTTTGTTTGTGAATTCTTTGTAAGTGTTGACTTTGGTTAACATTTGGATGATAGAAGCTCTGTTGGTTATTTTGTCAATTTCATTGAGTTTGAAATGACGTTTACAAGTTGTTTGCACTTTTGATTTGTGTCATTTGGACTCCGAATGAATTTCAAGGTTCTGTTTGATGTCTAATATTCTTAGCTTAAAAGCTGGTACAAGGCTTCAAGTGCCATGGATTTTGTGACCCTTGGTCACTTTTGCGATGGCCTAATTAGCGACCAAGATTCCACTTTTGGAAAGAGCATCAGAGGGGACGGGGGTCGCTTAAGAGATTGGCCAACCGGTTTTGTAGTCTGGCAACCGCTTTTGTGATAAGCGCTTCGAGGAAGGGTTTGCTTTTACGAAGCCCATGTTGGCTTAAGTGATGTTCACTTTTGCAAATATTTTTTGCGTTGCAAAAATCGCTGGGATTTAATTCCCTTTTCTCCCACTTTTCTTTTAAAGAGAACCCATTGTTGAAGGAGCTCGGGCTTAG
The DNA here is from genome assembly GCF_947179165.1 of Solanum dulcamara. Lineage (NCBI taxonomy): Eukaryota > Viridiplantae > Streptophyta > Magnoliopsida > Solanales > Solanaceae > Solanum > Solanum dulcamara. The sequence continues at coordinate 66,213,599 of NC_077237.1, read as the reverse complement.
GTGATTTTTAAAATTTCTTGCCCATTTCAAATGATTCAAAGTTAATTTCCTTCCTTTCCATTTTCTAAACTCGATTCTAACTTTATTTCCTTGATTTAATACCATTTTGACCTTAATTTCCTTAATTTCTAAGTCTTTAAAGTAAGGTTTTTGGACCATTTGAGTTCCGAATTTGACTCCATTTTTCCCAACTATTGGGCATTTGATCCTCACTTCGAGTAGAACATAATGACGGTTTAAGTTTCGTAATTCTATAATATTGTTCGAGGGTTAATTTTTGACCTGATTCTTGTCCAAATTTCATATTAGCAATACGGGTATCGTTAGTCCCGTATTGATTTGCTCATTTTGTTCTTGATAGTGTGGCGGTGATTGGAGGTGTTTTGAGAATGGAAAAGCTTCAAATTTGTAGAACTTGGAGTGCGCGTGATCATCTTCGAGGTATGATGCGGTCTACTTATTTTAGATTATGCTTCATAAGATATTATTTAGCATATTTTGCATGTGATTTAGGATTGTATGTGGCGGGTTTAGGATATACTTCCTTATCCTTCTTGTTTCCGGCAGGAGCCTTAGGCCAGTTTAGTGTTGTGAGATCCTTTATTTTTGTTGGTAATCCCTTTCTTTTGCCTTAGTTTAGGTTTGTTAGCCTCTCTTTGGTTAATAGTTGATACTTTATAGCAATTGGTATGGTTAGCACCTTCGAGTGAGTCTTGGTGTTTATTTTTAGTATAGTTTCTTCTGATGAGTATTTCCTTGGGTTGGCACCTTTGCTAGGGCGGGAATTGTGAGGTGGTTTTGGTACTGTGGAGATTCACCCTTATTAGGCTTGAAACTATTATGGGATCCCTCCCTCTAGGCCATATTTAGATCCGTCGATACTTATGGTTGCCATAGGATTGAGTTAGTTGTGCTTTGCTCCTTTTGAGGGTATCTTTAGGTAGATGTGGAGATTTTTAAGTTTCTCCTTCGAATATTGGCTTTTATAATTATTTTCATTACTTGTATCGAGTTGTTTCCCCTTATGATTACCATTGTTGTGTTTATTGGAGTATCCTTGGGTCTGAGGCCTTAATCGAGGACTAGTTGGATTCTAGGTTATTTTTTGTGCTCTAGGAGTGAGGTACTTGTTGTTTTATATTATATTGTATGTGATTTGGTTATGTTATTTGGAAGCCGGTGGTGTCATGGATTGCATTGGTTTCTCATTCTCATATGTTTTTTACGATTTCGGTGCATGATTTGGTTTTTACTGCCATTTTTTAAAAGAAATAGGGTTGTTGCCCTTTTTACTACTAAACTTATCTTTTAAGGGGAATCGTACCACCTAGATCATTTTTGAGATTTCAAGGCATCAAGGACATGCTTCTTTCCTACTTGAAATACTAGAGGCATTTGGGATTTACTTACTTTTACTTGACCAGTCGGAGAGTCGCCAACCCTTTATATGATATTTTTTTCCCTATGTGTATATATGAGGTCACCATGATGAAATTGATCCAAGAGGATTGAGGATATATAACACCTGGTTCGGGACCTGACAAGTATATACAGACGTTCTCGAGTCCCCTATGGATTCCTCGATATCTATATCCATTGAAACATGATAAGGGATCTTCATGGGTCCTACCTCGCTGGATAGGATGGAGGGTTAGGTGTATATACCTTGGCACTGTGGCACTATGGTACTACTAATTTTATTGCATTACTTTCATTCATATGCATTGCTTATCACCAACATAATTGATTGTGGTGTGTACCTGTTGGTCTTATGAGGGCATATACGAGTTTAGTTTGTGATTATGTACCTTCTGGGCATATAGGAAATCAATAAGGTTTTGGTTGATATTTGTATAGTTGTAGTAGTACGAAGGGTGGTTCTTTTGTTTAAGGTAGGTACTGCCCTTGTTTTCTTCTATTTGACTCTTTTATGTAGGTTGTTTTAGAATAGTCTTCTTAGCTTTTACGTGTTGTTTGTGGTTATTTCTATTGGCTTTCCTTTGGCCAATTGTCTCCCTTAGTAGTGCTTTGTCTTGTATAGGTTGATGGTCTAGCACATCCAGGTTCGTCATTTACTTCTTTTACCAGCTTCCTTTTTACTTCTTTTACTGGCTTCCTTTACTCTCTTTCAGTGCTTTCATCTTGTTCTTATTATGTGTTTCCTGTTGTTTCTTTATTACTTGTGATATATAGTCCTTTCTCACATGCCCATTATGCTTGTTTTATATTTGGAGCTCAGTCGGCCTATGCCTACTGAGTGCTATTTATTGTTACTCATACTATACTTCTATATCCTGCAGATTATAGTATGAGTTCTCGCCGCTGATTTGGATCTCGTACGGAGCAAATTTTTAGATTCAGAGACTAGGGTGAGCTCAAGATGTGAGAAATTGAGTCGTGATATGATGATTGTTTCATTTGAAATAATATGTAATGGTGACCAAGAAATATTCAAGAAGGAATCCTTCATGTAGGTGATGGTTGTTGTTTTTCCGTTTATGTTATATGTGCTTGTCAACTACGTCGTTAGTATTGCATGCATGATATATGAGTAGAGAAAAGAAAACAGAATGATTTTAAATGATAAATATTGTCAATCACATGAATAAATGTGCTTACTTGGGTGTATAAGTGTGATTGCTATTTAGTGTGGTTGTGATTATGATGCGTGTTTGATGGTAGGATCATGTACCACGCCGGTACATAACTAATGGTTGAATTGGATACCACGCTGTACATATTAACGATTAGATAGGATACCACGCCGGTATATATTAATGATTGGCTAGGGTACCACGCCGGTACACTAACAGTTGTGTGTGAATTTTATGAATGAACCAAATTTAATTCTGTGTATTGATATAATTGTTACATGTTGGTCCATGAGTAACTGAGATTTGTGTTTAAATATTGGGATGCTTCTTGTGTAGATTGGGATTGCATGTTAAACACTGTATATACTTTCTTAAGGAATCTTGGATGTCTAAATTATTAAAAGGTGTGAAAAATCAGGTGTGACTTATTGTAATATTGTGGATTATGTGATTTGTAAATGTTAAGTCCATGTGAGGAATGAAGTATGAGATATGTTCCAGTCCAATTGATTATAATTATATGTTTTCTGTTTTACTAAGTTTTGTCTACCTGTTCATATTTTATATTAATAGAGCATTTTTAATTCAAAATATTGACTGGAAATTTGGCTTATTCACTAGCTTCCACTATATTGTCAGTCTGGATGGTCTGGGACATATAAGGGGAATTTGAGTCAAGGTTGTTATAAAAGTCTTGTAGGAGGCTTACTAAATTGATCAAGGGTCAGGGTGTTGGCATGAGAGATTAAGAAAGTACAGTAGAATGATTAATAGAGTTAGTAGTAGTCTTGTTTTTGGAAAATCTCTATGTAATAGAAGAGTTAGGTTATGATCTGGTATGAGGGCTGAATGGTATAGATGTGGAGTTGACAGCGAAAGGAGGTGGGCGACTTGTGATAGAGAGTACAGGTTCCAAGGTAATACTACCAATAGTAAGAGTAGTGACTGAGTGGATCGGGGTCCTAATTTTATCTTTAGGTTGCATGTTTCTTTTAATTAATTACATAATATATGGTGGATTTGGGTCAGCTGATGATGCCTACTAGTACGTGTTGTTTGCACTGATATTACTCTTGCTATGCCACTTGGTATAGTCCAATTGCAGCATTCAATAATGTTTTATAGGTGAAGACGATGGTGGTCTCTGACAACTTATACTCCTCTTTCCTTATGGTGGGAGCTATGTATTTCTTTCATAAATTGTACTCTTAGAAGCTCTTGTATCTGTTTATACTAGTTCTTTAGGGTAAATTTTATGGCATTTTTAAAGAAGGTCTTATTGTTCTTTTAAAAGGATTCCATTGTATCCTTTCAAGGTTGAAATAAAGGTCATTCATGGTGTTTTTACTTATTTTGCATGATCTGTTTACATTGGATAGTAAGGATTCTCCTATATAGGTATTGGACTAGGTGCCCACACAACTCCATGGGTTGGGTCGTGAAAATTTAGTATAAAAGCCTAGGTTATTGGTCTCTCAGTATAAGAGCATATATCGAATAGAGTCCTACGAATTGGTGTGTTTACACCCACATCTAACCTTAGGGAGATCTGAAGCATTCTAGGAAGTTATTCCACTTTCTTGTCTCTTTTCATGTAGTTTGTGACTTTCTTGTAGGGAATAGGTCCAATTAGTATCTCTTGATTCCAAATTGGGATCTCAACGAGGTAATTGAATGTCGTTGTAACTGGCTGAAATGGTACAAGCAAGGGAAGTTGGAACCAAAGAGATTCCAATTGGTATCTGGCCTTAGAGAATGTGTGAATGCATGGATGATCAATTAACAGGCATCTAGATGCGAATATATGTAATGAATAATATTTGATTTAGTTACAAGGATTAATGATTATGACTGACTTGTTGAAATATTAATTATGTGCTCTGCATTACCAATCTAAATGAATTGTATGAAATTTATTTGTTTAAATTGCTATGAAATTGAAGACAAGGAAAAGTCATGAGGTGATTAGGTGTAATGATCTTGTGATAAAACTACTATGTTATTAATTGAGTCCTTTGTCTTAAAATGATGCATGGACTTACTGTTGGTAAAATGATAAGGGAAAGGAATTAAATTGTAACAGTGGGGAAACTCTAATTTTAAGATAATCGGGATTGGTTGGAAACTATGGGGAAAAGGGCCTACCCTTGTATGATAGTAGGAATATAGTGTGATGAACAAACTTCTGATATGTGCTTGATTGATTTATGTTAAATAATGTGATGTTTTATTTATGTATTGATGGATTTGGTCTTGGGATTATATTTGAGATTATGATACGATTTATAGAGTTAACACTGATAACATGGAATGGAAATTTTAGAAAAGGGTAGAGCATTGACCAACATTGAGGAATTATAGAGGAAATCAAGGCTAAAATAGTTGAGCATGAGCAATCGAATAAGCTCAGAAATAAGGTGGTATCCGAAGAGGCCCCGGATGTGACACTTGATGCAAGTAGATGCTTTATTTTAGAGGATGGATTTATGTTCCTCGGGTTGATGTTTTTATTCAAAATTGTCAGTAGGTGAATGATGATCACTATAGGCCTACATTATTGCTTCAAATGATAGCCATAAAATTCATGGTGGGTCTTCCTAAGATTTTGGGAAGTATGATTCAATTTGGACCATTGGGATGACCACTCGCCATCTATTTTCATTGATCAAATCTTTGACAACACAAAAAAATCATTGTTCAACTCTTTGACAACATAAAAAAATCAAAAGCTCTTCCCTCCTTCTCTATCTATCCAAGGGATGGAAGGGCAGAGGCCTTTGGTGTCCCCTCCAGTCAAGAATTGGAGCCTTACAATCACTAGCCAATATAGTTTTCTCTCATGCCTTTCTTCATTCATGGTATCATTATGAATATACAAACTAAAATTGTGAAAGCCTAGAATTGAGGTACCCCTTCTATGACAAATTTTAAGAAACTTATTTTCTTCCAAGAAATAGATTCAGAATTAAGGTTTTTTCTTGTAGTTGGTGCAGTCATAAGTTTTTTAACTATTCATTCTTCCATGAATTATTGAAAGTTAAAACAAGTTCATCAAAATTTAATCAAATATATAAGTGAAAATAAAATAACTCTTCAAATTAATTTAATTGTACATGAAGCAATGATCTGATAGATATACATTGAAATCTACAATCTACTTAATATATGATATATATGAAATTAATCTTTGATCTAGAATCAAAGAAAAAAATAATAAATGGCTCTTATGGTGTGCCTTGGAAAAAAGGTCTTGATTTTTATTTTCTTTATCAAGCAGTTGCAATTTAAAATTTTCTATATTTTCCGTGTTATTATTATTCAGATAAAAATCCTGATAATCATAACGTTGATGATTACTAATATTAATATTGTTATAGTCTGTCTCCGTAAGGTGAGAGTGGAATATATACTTTACCATGGTGTGAATTTCTCATACAACAACAATTATCACTCAAGTATAAATACAACACCATTTGAGGTACTTTGTGGGAGGAAATGTAGATTGCCCATAGGGTGGTTTGAGGCAGGTGATGTGAGCCTTTAAGTGTCAACATGGTAAGGAAGCTCATGATAGGTGAGCAAGTTCTATTTAAAGAGTCGCCAATGAAAGAGGTTATGAGGTTCAACAAGAAGGATAAGCTTAGCTCTCATTATATTTATCTATTTTAGGTTCTTGACAGTATGGAGGCAGTAACTTACAGGTTAACATTGAACCCCAATTTATTTGGAGTTGATTCAGTATTCCATGTATCCATACTGAAGAGGTAACATGGGGATGAGGGGTACATTATTAAGTGGGATTCTATCTTACTAGATAATGATCATCATTACGAAGAGCATTGATTGTAATTATATACCAAGATGTCTGGAAATTGAGAAATAAGGAGATCATATTTATGAAGGTTCGGTGGAAGCATTATTCGATTAAGGAAGTCACTCGAAAAATTGGGAAGGACATGCAGGAGAATTAACCTCACTTATTTGAGGATTCATGTGCTATTGTCTTTTTGAACTAGATCAATTTTTTCTTATTTGATTGCTCGGAGATGAGTAAATTGATATATATTTTTATGATCTCTTCGGTCATTATGGATAAACTAATGATGAAAGAATTTGGGCAAGAAAACCTTTTGGATAGTAACTTAAATAGAGGGAAGGACATGCGGGAGAAGTAACCTCACTTGTTTGAGGATTCATGTGCTATCGTCTTTTTGAACTAGACCCATATTTTCTTATTTGATCTCTCGAAGATGAGCAAATTAATATCTATGGTAATGATTCCTCCCGTTGTTATGGGTAAACCAATGATAAAAGAATTTGGGCAAGAAACCTTTTGGATTGTAACTCGAATTTAGGTGAGTAAAACTCCTGATATCCACTTTGGTGTGAAGGTATTAGCTTGAATACTCAGAATTTGAAAATGTGTTACAAAATAGGCTAATTTAGAAGAATTTTCAAGGTTGTATCCATCCAAGCATCTACTGTGGGTAACACGCTTCTATAGCAAAGAAAATAAAGATACAAAAAGGGTTAATCTGGGTTGCTATGGGATTTGCTGCTCAATTGGGCCACTATAGCGGGGTTAGTCAATATTTTATGTAGAAAAACTCCCAAAACCAACCATATTCAACCCAAAATGTTTTTGGGAAGAGAAATGGTGACCTAGGGAGAATTTCTTTAGTTTTCAATCAGAATCCTTCGTAAAGATAAGTAAATTGCTCTCCTAACTTGGTATTTTGATTCTTAGGCCTTAGAATGTGTGACTGTGTACCTAGGGGCGGTTTGGGTTTATACTAAGGTGAAAAAATCTAGATTAATGAGGATTTTTAGGTGTTAGACATTGGGTTGTTATTAAGAGTTTTTGTTCATTGATTCTGTCATTTAATTATTATTTTAGACCGAGAAATAAGCTAAAGCTTCACAAATAGAGTCAAAATTTCGTGGTTAGATTTTTGCAAAAGTTGCTTAGCGCTCAGGTAGGCTAGGTTTAACTGTGTAGTTTTGACCTATTTCTAATTGCACAATATATTGTCGATTGACAGGGATGTTTCATGCCTAGGACTTTGGGCATGGAGTATAAGTAGCTAAGGTTATGATTGTTGCTATTTAAAGCGGGAATAGATAATGACTAGGGTGTGGTTTTCTATTTCTTATTTATTAACCTTGAGAATCCTTATTGAGATGGTTTGGTGATAACTGTAAGGATTTAGTGTTAAGAACTTGCTGGGTTATAGCCATTTTTGGTACATGTGATAATCGAAGGGGAACCAAATGAATAGAAAAAGTTTTAATTCATGAATCAGAAAAGTGTTAATTCATGGGTTTAGGGAGGTAAATCCTAGAAATAAATGTGTTCTCATAAGGGGTCCTGTATTGGGTTATTGATATATAGGTGTATATACATATATGTGTGTGTGCGTACATGATGTCCATTTCATGTGAAATGCTTGTGTAATGATGATCAAGAAATATTCAAGAAGGAATCCTTCATGTAGGTGTTGGTTGTTCTTTTTCCCATTTATGTTATATATTTTCTCGTTAACTATTTTGTTAGTATTGCATGCATAATATATGATTAGAAAAAAGTAAAGAGCATGATTTGAAATGATAAATATCGTCAATCACATTCAATAAATGTATTTACTTGGATGTACAAGTGTGATTGTTGTTCATTGTGGTTATGATTGTAATGTGTGTTTGATGATCGAATCGGGTACCATATTGGTATATAATTAATGGTTTGATAGGGCACCACACTAGTAAATACTAATGATTGCATTAGGTACAACACTGATATATTTTAATGATTGGATCGAGTACCATACCGATACAATAACTAATGATTGGCTTGGATACCATACCAGTATACTAACAGTTGTGTATGGGTTCTATGAGTGAACCAAATTTAATTCTTCGTGATGTAATTATTACATGTTGGTCCATGAGTGATCAAATTTTTATTTAAATGCTAGGATAGTTCTTGTGTAGACTGGGATTGCATGTTAAACACTATAGATGCTATCTTAAGGATCTTTGGAGGTCCGAGTTATATGAAAGGTGTGATGAATTGTGTATGTCTTGTTGTAATATTGTGGATCATGTTAGTGAATGTTAAGTTCCGGTGAGGACTGGAAGTCTGGGATATGTTCTAGTCTAGTTGGTTATAATTGTATCTTATCTATTTTACTAAGTTGTGGTTACATATTCAAATTTTGTATAACTGAAGCGTTATTAATTCATGATATTGACTGGAAGTTTGATTTATTCACCAGCTTGCATTGTATTGTCAATCTGAGTGGTCTAGGACATATTTGATAAGGGAAATTTGAGTTAAGGTGGTCAGTAGGAGTCTTGCAGCTGGTTAACTAAATTGATCAAGGTCTAGTGTGTTGGCATGAGAGCATGAGAGCTTGAAGGAGAATAGTAGTCTGGTTAACAAAGTTAGTAATGGTCTTGTATTAGGAAAATCTCTATGCAATAGAAGGGTTAGATTATGATATAAAATGAGGAGGAATTATCTTGGTGGTGGAGTTGGAAGAAAATAGGGTAAGTGACTTGTGATAGAGCGTATGAGTACCAAGATAATACTACCTACCGTAAGAGTGGTGACAAAGTGGATCGAGGTCCTAATTTTGTCTTCAAGTTGCATGTTTCTTTTGATTAGTTACATGCTATTATATGGTGGATTTGGGAAGGCCGATGATTCCTATATGTTTGTGCTGATACTACTCTTGCTATGCCACTTGATATAGTCTGGTTGCATGATTTTGTAATATTTCATATGTGAAGACGATGATGATCTATAAATTTCTTGGTATTTTTATAGAAGGTTTTATTGTTCTTTTAAAAGGATTTTATTGTATTTTTTAAGGTTGAAATAAAGGTTAATCATGGTGTTTTTACTTAATTTTGCTCGACCCATTTAAATTAGTGGTAAGGATTCTCCTCTCTAGGTATTAGAGTAGGTGCCTGCACAGCCCAATAGGTAGGATCGTGATAAAAAATTACCTGAAAAAAGATAACACAACAATTTTTGAAGTGTAATTAATACACTAAATTCTCCACTACAAAATAATCAACACACCAGTTATAAACTATTTTTACACCATATAATTTTCATAGGCATACTAAGTAATATAATTATATATATGTTTTTATTTATACAGGCTTTCATCTTTACTTTAATGACCGCTCTCTTGCTCCCTTCTTGCATATTCCCATAGTATAGCCCCAAACCTCTTTCAGAAACTATATGAATTTAGTTATTGATTTGCAATATTCTAACCATTGCTTACCAACTCCGCAAATGCAACAACATAAGATCTGAAGTCCCTACAAAAATTTAAAAATGAAATCATTATCAAAATACTATTAAATTTAATAAGATCAATACAAAAAATAATACCTATTTGGTTAACAGTTAAAACTTATAGTGAATTATCTTGTTTTCTAGAAACCCCTTTGGTTATGAACTCAGAATAAAATCTCTCCAACTCATTTATCCCACTGTATTTATATGATGTTTTCCATTGAGGATGCTTATCATAGAACTTTGCCACACATAAGTAACATGGTAAAACATATGAAAGCATGCCAAAACCATTTTCAACTTGATAATTCACCCCTTTCTAGCCAGAAATGAATCATACACCTTTAAACACCTTTGAACATTATCAGACAAAACAAAAATCCAATGACGATCTATTTTAATGTTTAATAGAAAGAGAACATAATTTACTTTGTTCTAAGGGGTACTTTCCACCAAATGGTGTCAACATATATACTCAGCTTAGAATCAAAAGCTTTCAATGCATTTTGCTTCATATTTTCATGATCATTACAAAGTTCAAAGAATGATCAATCTCTATCTTGAATAGACAACCAATAGTTGTAAATCTAACATTATTGTTGGTTTCATACTTTTTTTCTTTCTTAGATAGTAAAATATACCATCAAGTTAGTGCAAAACATTAAAATAGTAATGTAAAATTACTATATAGTCCATAATAATAACAATTCATTATGCTAAAAAATTATACCGAGAAAAGAAAACAACCTAGAAATCAATAGTGATTCCATAGAACTTTTCTACAACACTGGCTCTCAAGAAATGGAAAAAGTTTTTTCAAATTCAATTCAAACATTGAATTTACATAATCAATAAAGACAAACTACTTACATGTATTAAATACAGTTCTAAATAAAGAGGAATTGATATAGATCGTACAATACATTCCAACTATAGTAAGTAAAACAACATAATTTGTATAAAACTAATTGTTTCTCAGTAAGTAGATAAAAGGTCAAATTTTTCTCACTTGCTATCCAAGCGTCTTCCCTAAAGCCCCAGCAAAATCATTTAGTTAAAAAGAAGTTTTGAACAAAGCAAAAGAATAAATCCTAACTTTTGCTATTCCAAGAAGGTTTGAATTTTTTAAAGAAAATTTAAAAATAGAATAGGAGTAGATGTAGGTACATATTTGTTTCGAGAGACTTTTGCAGTGATGAGAGCAAGAAATTCCATCACTGGAACAAGTCTACTAAGAACCTGTCACACCCAAAGTCTATACCTAGTCATGACTAGCACTCAGAAGCCATTGCTGGTCCTAAACGAATTCTTAGCCTGGCTAACTATTGAGCAGAAGACTAAACATGAATGCTGTAAGACCCCAAAAGTTGAAATATCGAACGAAAGAAAATTCAAGGAAATTTGGATAGTTTTCGAGTCTACGACTCATACGTACTCTTACGAGTCATAGATATGACTCGTGGAAGTGAATATGAGGCTGGAAATTTGATAAGTGAAGCATGTGGGTCTACAATTCATTTGACGACTCCTGAAAAAGTCTATGACTCGTAGAGACCAGTTGTAGTGCATGGTCTGAACACTTGCAACTACTGAGCCTCATGACCTCTTCTATGGCTCAGCATGACGAGTCGTAGAGAGGATTATGACCCGTAAAGATAACTCATTTTCCAAAAAATGGAAGACAAGTCATTCCTATGACCCATCAAGCATTATACGAATCGTAGAGTCCCATTCGTGGGTCCAAAAATCTGGTTTTAATGAAGGGTATAAGGGCCTTTCACCATGTTCAGTTCAATGAACCAAGACACTTTTATGGCCAAGTTCAAAGCTTATATTTACCCAACTCTTCAAATTCTCCTCCTATTCTAAATTCATTCTCAAAATTTCCATAAGGCAAGACTAAGTGATTCTCTCAAGGTTCTCCTAAAATTTAAGCTAGGGTTTCAAATTCATCAAGGTTCCTCTTCAATTCTGGGTCAATTTCATCAAGGTATGTGGGGATTGATCCATGGGTTCCTTTCACCCATGGATTTCCAAGGTTCTTCTCAATTTATTCTCATAATTTTCAATTCAAAATCCCTAATTTCAATCATTATGCATTGGGTTTCCTTACTTATGATGAAACTTATGATATTCAATTAAGTTACTTATGAAATCGATATTATTTTCATGAATTGTGTACGGATTGGTAAGAGAAGTATGATCATGCATGTTTTAATACCTATTTCATGGTTTTCAAAGTAAATTGTCTAAATATTCAAGTTTTACTGTAAGATTCAAATATGAAGCATGATTACGGATTTAAATTATAATCAAGATATGAATTTCATGAAAGTTATGGAAAAAGGTGACTTAGGATCCTTCATTAGTGACCTAGGAACCTAATGACGTGTATTATGCAAGTATGATGTTATGATGTTGAAAGTATTTTACTCACATTGCAAGTACGATATGAAAATGAGCTATTCTATGAATTATGAAACTTATGAACAAGTTTATGACTATATGTTAAGTATGATTACTATATTATGTATTCTGTGGGATTTGACTTAGCACCGAATGATGGCTTGAGGTGGGGGCTCGACCTATGTGGTCCTCATATAAAGTCTCTTGCCTCATAACTACGTGCCACCTTATAGTTTGTTCTTTTGGCCTAGCTAGTGGATTCACATATAGTATATGTACAAGACCCGCCTAGAGGAGTAAAGTCTACCTTGTCAAGTAGATTCTCCTTTTTTTTTGTTATTTGGGGAGACATCTGGATTCTATGTTATAGCTCGCATGGTCTTATTATCGGTTATGGTTCCTATACCACATATGTACACTTTCCTTATGTTCTTTTATGATCCCAACTATGTCTTTTAATGCTTTGATCAGTATTGATTTCTCATGACTTTACTTCTCCTCTTTTATCATATACAATATTTGATCATTGCATACTATGATTCATATTGCATGACATGCCCACATACTTAGTACATTCAAAATGTACTAAATCATATTTGTTCCCTACATTGTGTCATAATGTAGAGGTTGAGGATCACAATCCCTCTATATGTGGCTGGTTGAGTTCCCATCATGTGAAGTTTTGGTGAGTCCTCATCTATCGAGGTCGAGTTATGATTTGTTTCATTTCAATACTTTTGTTATATTCATATTGAGGGTGAGATAAGGATATGTCTAGAGGCTCTGTTTGAGTCCTTAGGAGTTTCGATCGTCGTGTCACAACTAGGTCCTATTCTAGGTCGGTACAAACTTGGTATCTGAGTACAAAGCTTAAGATATCTTAAGGAGTCCAACATGCCCGTCAATTAGAGTCTTATTCATAGTGTCACAACCTAATTTCTCAAGTCATGATGGAACCTACTATCAACCTACTAGTGGGTAAGCCTAACTCCACAGTCTGGAACCACAGGCAATGGACCATCACAATCGGAAGGAAAAAAGAGAATAATAGTAATAATACTAATAGGAAGCAAGAATAATCATAATATAGCAAGATAACCCCCAAGACTTGGTATCAGTCGATAGTCAAGCCACTAGACCAAATAAGGAAGTACATAGTTTATACGTAGACAATAATAGTAATAATAATACAGGCTGTCTCCGAATATAAAATAAAGACTAGTCCAAGTCAAAATAGAAAGAGATAGGTAACTCCGAACGCTAATAGCTCACCTAAGTCTCCAAAATCCAAGAGCTGCTCCGCACGATACCCAAATCAGTAGTGAAAACCCGTACTATGATCTAAAGAGTGTAGAAGTATAGTATGAGTACCAACAAGTGGCACTCAGTAGGCATCGACCGACTAAGCTCCAATGATAAAGAAAGTATAAATAACATGTAGAAAGGAATATATATCACAAGTAACCAACAAGGATAATAAGGACTCCTACATTAAGAAGCATCAGATATAGGAAAGAGAGAGGAGATAAGAAACAAGCAAGGAAACCAATGACGTACCCGGTAGCACCAGCCCAAGACCTAAACACGACGATACACTACAAAGAGGGAAAACTAAGTGATAACCTACTAACAAAAATAAACACAGGTATCACATATAAGCCCAAAGGACTATATCAACTAAATCCCTGCACAAGAAGTTAGCTAAATAAGAACAAGGACAGTAACTACCTTCAAACAAAATACCACCCGTTATACCACCACAAGTTTGCAAATAGTAAGACAGTACCTCTCGGGCCCCTATGTGCCAGGAAGTTTACTCATAAATAGGTAAACCCGCTTGGCATCCCATACTACTGACAAGTATAAACAACTATGTTAGTGATAGGCAATGCATATATGAATGAAAGTCATGCAATAAAACCAGTAATACCATTTGTACCAAGTACCTCATACCAACATATATACACTTACTTCTAGTACTGGCCAGGAAGTAGGAACCATGCGCATCTATGGAATTGCCATGGGGGGCTCGAAATGCCCCTATATACCTGCCTTGTCCCGATCCAGGTCTTACATTAATTTGTATCTAATTTTAAAATCTGCTCCATCATGATGACCAGAGATAAATAGTCAAATCAGTATAAAAAGGGTTCAAAATATCTATGACCAGGCCAGTGTCATAAAATGAGCACATCCTCAATGTCTCAAATAAATATAATAAAATGAGCGCATCCTCGATGCCTCGAATCAATATCATAAAATGAGCGCATCCTCAATGCCTCCAGTCCACTGAAAATAGTAGTAGTAAAGGTAGTACGTGTTACAACCCAGCTTTCTTAAAGCAATGCCAAGAACCAATGCATGCAATAAAACTAGTAATACCATCTATACCAACTACCTCATACCAAGATATATACACCTACTTCTAGTACTAACTAGGAAGTAGGACCCATGCACATCTGTGGGATCGCAATGGGGGCACGAAATGCCCCTATATACCTACTTAGTCCCGATCCAGGTCTTAAATCAATTCGTATCTGATCATAAAATCTGCTCAATCATGATGACCAGAGATAAATAGTCAAATCAATATAAAAAGGTCAGAAATCTCTACAACTAGGCTAATGTCATAAAATGAGTGCATCCTCGATGCCTCGAATTAGTATAATAAAATGAGCGCATGCTCGATGCCTCGAATCAATATCATAAAATGAGCGCATCTTCGATGCCTACAGTCCACTGAAAATAGTAGTAGTAAAGGTAGTACGTTTACAACCTAGCTTTCTTAAATCAATGCCAAGAACCAATACATGCACCGGGGTCGACTACATTCATGAGAAAACAACGATCCAATGCAATGCATGCCATCACTAGCATCCAAACAACATGCACACTCACATACAACAATGACTCCTTTTGAGGTAGATTTTACCTCAAAACATTGCCTTTCACACTTCCCTGAACATGCCAAAATGTTGCCACGATCAACACAAATCGAACAGACTTAGAATCACTCAATTTGGAACTGTATAGCTCCCAAAATCGAAGAAATAGAATGGGGGTCGGGCTGAGTTCGTGTCACATGTCTTAGTTAAAAGGCCAGTGAATTATTCTCCGCAAACATGGAGAAACAGGGCCGCGAACGCAGAGCCTAAGGCTTCAAAGATTCATGAACTCGGAGGGACTACTGCGAATGTGGAGGCCAAGCCTTCAATGCTCCACGAATGCTGTATGGGCCTCGCGAACGCGGAGGCCAATCTGCTAGGCCTTCGCAAACGCGACCCTTTGCCCGTGAACGCAGAGACCAAGAACCATGGCTTTTGCAAATGTGGCGTGGGTGGCGTGAACATAAAGATAAAAATTATTTTGCACCAGCTGATACACATCATCTGGTTTTGGAATTTTTTTCCAACTCCGATGGGGTGCTAAGAATTTGTTCAGAATACCGTGCACACAAATGGACTATGCTACCCCTTCCAAATCGACGTTCCAGACTCAATGGGGCAGTTGAAATTTCCATCTAAGGTCGTCTCAACAAAATATGGGTCCCACACCCAAGCATAATGTTTACCAATTCTACAAGAAAGCTCGAAATTAGACTGGAAGCCTCGAGACATGAACAAAAGGTCGTCTTAGGCGAAACTCAACATTTTGGAGCTAATTGCACTGACGAAATTTCAACCCGAGCGCGTTTACCAAGAATATTGACCAAAGTCAATCTTAGGTTAAATTTTAAAGGCTAAAATGCTAAATGGCCTTAAACTCACACTGATTGCCTCGATACTCATGCCGACCATGCTACAAGAATAATTTGGCAATTCTAAAGCTGATGGAACCATCAAAATTCCATTATGAGGTCAGTTTCTTAGAGTTTTGACCAAAGTCAACCATTTAAACTCCAAGAGAATTAAAATAGGGAAATGGGCATAAACCTAAATGAGCTACCAGGCAGCCAAACTGTCAGTTCCAGCAAGTCATAAATGACTTGGGGTCGCTATAGGAAGGCTCTAAATGTTGAAAATATCAAAAAAGACAAAAATGACCTTGAGGGTCATAGCAACATCTACTACTAAAAGGACTTTCTTCCTCGAAAGTCAAAGGATAGAAAAGAACCCAAGGACACGAAAAGATTAGAAGTTAGGCTCGCAACCTCCGCCAGACCTACAGGCACCTCCTTGGGTCGGGCAACACCAACCCTAAACTCAAGATAAGGGGAAAACTCTTAATTTCACTTTTCCTCTTCATAACTCAACCCACCTTCCAATTTCTCTCTTTTGATATTGATTTCCACCCAACAAGAACAAAGTTAACTGAGCGAAAAAGTCTAACCCAAGATAAACCAATTTACAGAGGTACCTTAGAATTAAGCGACCAACAGACAAAAGAAGATTTTAAATAACACCCAAGTCGAATTCTTTGCTTTATACTCCAAACTCTAGAATCTTTAGTCCTCATGGGTGTCCTACCCATTCTAAACTACAACAACAATTCCCAGAACTATCTGAACGCTGCCCAAATAACCAAGAGGGAAATGCAAGCACCAATTGGACATCGAAGAGTGGTAAGAACTCAAAATAAATAATTTAGCCCCAGGCACAAACCCAAAGTTCTAACCTAATGGATCCCAAAACCAATAACTTGAGTCTTAAATCTATCTTTTAAAATTGAAAGGGCTACTTTAAGGGATAACGAAACTAACAAGTAGAAAGAAAAGCTGCACTTAGGCCAATTCCAATGTCACTCTACTGCCAATAGGACTCTTAGAAAATAAATCAATATGAAAATCTAAAACCAAAAGAAATAGCAATTAATACAATGAGTCCATGCACCACTCCACGAGTGAAAATCTGAGTAAACCACCAATCCAGGAGGAAAACAAACCCTATAAGCAGTTATTAGCATATTAAACCTGCCAAAAGAGACCCAATGGAACCAAACCAGCGCAACAAATACCACGAGTCGACCCGCCAGTACAAGTCTAAACTAACCACTCAAACTCCAGAAAAGTTAAGCCGATAGGTAGAGAGTAAATAGATCAACCCATCAAAATGACCCAACTGAAACTGAACCACGACAAGGTATGCCACAAGAATGCTGCCAGCTAACCACATTGACACACACAAAACCTTGCACTCTAAACAAGAAAAGAAGAGATGATCTCATGAATTACTTTGATCCATTCTGAGGCTAAGCTTTCTAAGAGAAATTCCATTTGCCCAGGGAAGCCAAAGCCTGAATTAGTCAAAGTACACCACAAAGAAGACCCAATTCAATAATCTGACTCTTTTTAACCATCAGTACACCTATTGTAATTTAACGATAAAACCAAGGCACAGTCGAAATCACCAACATTGAAGGTACCCCTGGTTGTAAGGTAAAACAAGCCTGTGACTAAAATTTTCAAGAAGTAGTGATTAACCACCTAAAAGTTCAATAGTCACAAAGGCACACCAAGTCAATTTTGATAAACTACGGCTCATAAATATGACCGCTCTTGCTCTACATTTATCCCTTCCCGCTAACTGTTGGTCGATCACAACTATATCACTCTATCTCTTCCATAAATCCCAATAAACCCTTTTTACATAGCACTTCAAGCTAAAACATTGCCAAACTTCGAATAAACAATGAAAATTCTGATTCCGACCTTTCCAACTCAAACATAGCCATCGAACATTGCACCACACAACCAGATGAGCCTATCACTTAACCATCAAATTTACCATGAAGAGACAACCCAACCTAATATAAAGGGCCAAGCCTAACTTTACCACCTTAAGAACTAAGAATAGGAAATCAAAATAATAAAGGATCAATGAATGAAATCCACTGTAGACCACAACGGCCCTAACTACTGACATACCCTTCTCTCGGCAGCAACCTCACACCAGCTAAGCACACTAGGGGCCAAGCTAAGAAGAGGAAATGACCAACTCAAGAAAACTCTAGGATGGCTAAACAAAAATCCCACAAAGAAAACAACTAAGCTTAACATCCAAAAGGTATAACTCTGCCACTATTGCCATATCACAATAAAACTAATATGATCTACTACTAAAAGAAATCACCTAAGGGAGATAAACACATACACATAGTTTCAAGTAAAGCTATCGTAGCAATTAATAGGCAAGTAATTAGGCTAAATAAGCACGGTCACATAAGTCCAAGTAAGGTAATTACTAGAATAGCAAGATGAATCTAACAAGCCAAATAATCACCGATAGGTATAAAGATCCCAACACCCAAGCATTACAAGCAAAGAAGGTTCTAGAAACAAAGTTTACGCAAATTTGATTGATACCTGAAGCCTCGTCCTTTGTTGCAAAAGCATGGGATGGAATGCTTCTAGCCTCGAACTGAACACCTGAACCACTAACAACCACACTCAGGGCACCACCTCTAACTGACTTTTCCTGAGCCCTATGAACCTGATCCTATCGCCTGTAATATGTGACTATACGATACTTCCTAGATAGATTCCCAAACTCACCACATATATAAAACTTTCCACCAAACACAACCCACTAAGATGAACCAGCTGAATTAGTATGATCCCCAAAACCTGAATGCCTGACTAACAAACCCTGGGAAATCTATTGTGACTCTATCCACTATGGGTACTATAACCTATCACAGGAACGCTTAGAACCTCGAGGTGCTCTCACCATAGGTTTGGTATGTTTAGAGTGAAGCTTACCCTCACTAGGGTGATGCCTACCTCAGAGTAGAGTGTTACCTCTACTGGGATGATGGTGGAATCTCCCACCTCCACCCTAGTAAGTCTCCATACATGCCATATCCATAGACCTCACATAACTGACCACTTGGGTAAAAGTAGACCCTATTGCTATCAAGTTCTATGATGCTAGGAAGAGTAGAAAAATCTATCCATTAATGAACCCCTGAATCAACTTTCTCTAGGTAGGAAACAAAGGGGGAGTCTATCTGGCCCACTCTAGAAACTCAATCATATACTTAAAAATTAGCGAAAAACCTTGCTAAGGACCAACAGATCTAACTCTAGGATGAGAACCACTCGATACACCTAAAACTACTCCTGGCTGTGGTGTATGCTCATCAAGATACTGAATCTCTAATGCTTGATCCAAAAGAGCCGAGGTGGTCACAGATACTGCCAAAGCCTAGGTAGTATGTGCTGATGCACTAGCCATGCCCATTGGAAAGCTCGTGCTATCCATCTAAGGATGAATGAATTTCAAAAATATATTTAGAGGTTGATCAAAGAAGTTTCACACAATAAGGAATCAAGAATGGAGTTTCCCTAATTCACCCTATAGCCTCCCGAAGATAGGATACGGACGTCTCCAGACTAATCTGCAGGACTCTACTAGGCACTTTCTTTTATACCGGCGAATCTAAGATTTGATACCATTGTGTCAAGACTCAATTTGTAAAGTCATGATAACACCTACTATCAACCCACTAGTAGGTAAGCCTAACCCCACAGTCCAAAATAATAGGCAACGGACCATCACAAGCGGAAGAAAAAAAGTGAATAATAGTAATAATACTTATAAGAAACAAAAATAATTACATTACAACAAGATAACCCCAAGACCTGGTATCAGTCGATAGTTGAGTCACTAGACCAAATAAGGAAGGACAAGGGTTATACGTATACAATAATAGTAAAAATAATACAGACTATCTCCAAATACCAAATAAAGGCTAGTCCAAGCCAAAGTTAAAGCAGATAGGCAAATTCGAACGCCAAGAGCTCACCCAAGTCTTCAAAATCCAAAAGCTTTTCCGCATAATATCCAAATAAGTAGTGAAAACCCGTATTATGATTTGTAGGGTGCAGAAGTGTAGTATGAGTATCAACAAGTGGCATTAAGTAGGCATCGACGTACTGAACTCTAAAGATAAAGCAAATATAAATAACATATAAGCAAGAAGTGTATATCATAAGTAACTAACAAGGATAATAAAGACTCTTTTAATAAGAAGCATCATATATAAGAAAGAGAGAAGAGATAAGAAACAAGCAAGCAAACCAATGATGTACCTAGTGGCGGCAGCCCAAGGCCTAAACACGATGACATATTATGACGGGGGACAACTAAGTGACAACCTACTAACAAAATAAACACAGGTGTCACATATAAGCCCAAAGGACTGTATCAACTAAATCCCTGCACAAGAAGTTAGCTAAATAAGAACAAGGGCAGTAACTACCTTCAAACAAGAGACCACCCTTTATACCGCCATAAGTTAGCAAATAGTAAGACAATACCTCTTGGGCCCCTGTACGCCTAGGAAGTTTACTCACAAATAGGTAAACATGCATGGCATCTCATACAATCGATAGGTACAAACAACTATGCTGGTGATAGGCAATACATATATGAATGAAAGTAATGCAATAAAACCATTAAGACCATCTATAACAAGTAACTCATACCAAGATATATACACCTACTTTTAGTCCCAGCTAGAAAGTAGGACCCATGCGCCTCTATAGGATTGCCATGGGGGGATCGGGAATGCCTCTATATATCTACTTGGTCCCAATATAGGTCTTATATCAATTTGTATTTGATCATAAAATCTACTCCATCGCGATGACAAGAGATAAATAGTTAAATTAGTATAGAAAGGGTCAAAAATCTCTACAATTAGGCCAGTGTCATAAAATAAGCACATCCTCGATGCCTCGAATCAATATAATAAAATGAGCACATCCTCAATGGCTCAAATCAATCTTATAAAATGAGCGCATCCTTGATGCCTCTGGTCCATTGAAAATAGTAGTAGTAAAGGTAGTACAACCCTTATTTCAGAAAATTAGTATAAAATAGTTTGGGTTACAACTAAGATTTCTTAAATCAATTCCAAGAACCAATACATGCACTGGGGTTGACTACATCCATGAGAAATCAATGATCTAATGCAATGCATGCCATTACCAACACCCAAACAACATGCACACTCATATATAATAATGACTCCACAAGGAGCTTACCCTCTAAAGAATAGAAATAGGATTAGCATATGTAACCGACCTCTAACCAAGGCCTATGGCTCAACTCTACTCTTTTAACTCAGTCACAAAGCCCAAAAAGGAACTCAATCCGAACTGGGTAACAAGGAGAAGGAAGTGAGGGAAACAAGCATTCAACTAGTCAATCAAAATCTCCAAATCTAATTAGGAATACAACCTTGAGAATACAACAATAGCTAGCCCCGCTAAATGACAATAAGAAAGCATAGGGAATTCTAGCTCTAAATCTAGAAATGGAATCCAACGGTAGATCGCAAGCCTAATTGGGTGGAAATCACTACACCAAGGCTTCAAGAAAGGTGCTAGAATAGTGAAGGACGCTAAGACTCATAACTTCTGGCCAACAATGGCTACATCAACTAAGTCTCATCCCAAAATCAATCCTAAGGTGCAAATTCACCAATCACCATAAACATTGAACAAGCCACATAAATAGGCTAACTAAGGCCAAACTAAGACATAATCATTAATCTTACCAACTAGACTGGAAGTCTCATAAGGGATATCTAGCCTAAGGCTCATATTGGGATAAAGGATGATAAACTAGGAATCAAACCTAACCCGTCACAGACAATCCAAACCACTAGCTGTTTATACTAAACAATACCTCATAAAGCTCAATCAAAAAAAAGGAGACCGTAGCCTACCTCGAAGCCAAACACATGCGCTCCAAGTCTACTTCCTAATAGATTTTTTATCCAAAAATAACTCCAAATGCCTCCATGCTATCAAAACATTGGTCACCTCATCAATACCAATGTTTTGACTCTAAAATTGGATTTTTCAAAGACGGACCCAAAACTAGGTCTAAAACAGGATTATAGGACCCGCAGTGGGGATCCTAAAAGGACTTTATAAAAATATTATAAGCATATTGTAGAGCTTGTACCCCAAAATGGGGCACAAATCAAAGCACCAAAAGACCTAAATCAGGTCAATATTTAGAATCACCATTAAAGCTTAAATATAAGCTAGGGTAGCCCCTTTGAGATGGATTTTACCTTAAAACGTCACCTTGCACACTTCCTCAAACACTCCAACACATAGACACAATCAACACGAACCCAACAAACTTAGAATCGCTCAATTTGGAGCTATATAGCTCCCATAATTAAAGAAAAAGAATAGGGGTCGGGATAAGTTCGCATCATTGGTCTTAATTAAAAGGCCAGTGAATTGCTCTCCTCGAATATTATGATATTTGATTAAATTACTTATCAAATTGATATTATTTTCAAGAATTGTGTACGAGTTGATAAGAGAAGTATGATCGTGAATGTTTTCAAACCCATTTTATGGTTTTTAAAGCAAATTGTCTATGTACTCAAGTTTTACCCTAAGATTCAAGTATGAATTATGATTATGGATTTCAATTACGATCAAGATGTGAATTTCATGCAAGTTATGGAAAAACGTCACTTAAAATCTTTAATTGGTGACCTAGAAACCTAATGACATGTATTATGCAACTATGATATTGTGATGATGAAAGTCTTTTACTCACATTGCAAGTGCGATACGAAAAATGAGCTATTCTATGAATTATGGAACTTATGAACAAGTTTATGATTATATGTTAAGTATACTTCCTATGTTATGTATTCCGTGGGATTTGACTTAGCACCAAATGATAGCTTTAGGTGGGGGTTCGATCTATGGGGTCCTTATATAAAGTGTCTTGCCTCATAAATACGTGCCACCATAGGATTTTCCCTTTTATTATAGCTAGTGGATCCACATATAGTGTATGTACTTGACCCACCAAGTGGGGTAGAGTCTACCTTGTCAAGTAGATTCCTCTTTTTCCATTATATGGGGAGATATCGGGATTCTATGTTATTTCACACATGGTCTTATTGTCGATTGTGGTTCCTATCCCATATATATACGCTTTCCTTATGTTCTTTTATGATCCCAATGATGTCTTTTAATGCTCT
Organism: Solanum dulcamara; assembly: GCF_947179165.1. Classification (NCBI taxonomy): domain Eukaryota; kingdom Viridiplantae; phylum Streptophyta; class Magnoliopsida; order Solanales; family Solanaceae; genus Solanum; species Solanum dulcamara. The sequence continues at coordinate 66,190,328 of NC_077237.1, read as the reverse complement.
GATGGTTTTCTCATGACTTTACTTCTCCTCTTTTATCATACACAATTTTTGATCACTGCATACTATGATTTATATTGCATGATGTGCCCACATACTATAATGACCCTAGAGGTCATTTTTGGAATTTTTCTTAAAATAATTATTTTACCCCTCTCTTTAGTTGACCCGAGTAGTTTTGGATTAGTACCGGGTGTTGGTTTCTAGAAAATCTTATGAAAAATTGAGTCTTTGGAAATTTTAAGTTTTTATAAGCTTTAAGTGTTCAAAAGTGGTTTTGAGGGCCAATCGAAGGTACGGGTCTCAAAATAGAATTACGTTGATTCCAGTAGCTCTGGAATGTGGAAATTGGCTTGGAAGAGTTTATAGAATCAGTTTTGGAGTTGTAACAAATATTTGGGGTTTGAGTTGAGAATTTGAGGAATTTTAGGACAAAGTTTTAGTTTGGTCAGCTTTCAGAGTTTCGCTACTCAAAATCGAATATTGACGACTCTAGTGGATTCGGGGGATGGGTTTTGGTCTAGACGAAGTTTTGGTTGAATTTTTAGAGGTCCCGAGTCCATTTTGGTCTTTTGAAAGCCTAAGTTGGTTTAGTTGTGACTTTTTGAGTTTTGGGTCAAGGAGACCTTAAATTTAGATTCTAATTGTGCCATTAACTTTAAAATGGCCAAATTAGTCTAGTAGCCTAGACAGTACAAGTATCAAGGAAATCGATAGGAGTTTGAGGCCATTTGGGGCTTTTGACTTTGAAGGTTAGCTTATGGTTGACTTTGGTCAACATTTTTGGAAAATGCGCTAGAATAAAAATTCTGACAGTGCTTTAGTTCTAGAATTTCGAATTTGGTCTAGAATGACCATTCATTTGCTTCCAGAGGCTTTCGATCTAATCTCGAGGCTCGTTGTGGAATGTGGCTTAAAATGGTACTTGAGTGTGGGACCCACTTTTAATTAAAATGACCACGTATAGAAATTTTGAATGTGCCATTGAGTTTAAAATATTGAATTTAGTGGGGGTAGCATATCTGGTTTATTTTTGTAGGGTCCTGAACGAATCCCGAGGGTCCGTTTGGAGATTTAAATATAGCAAAACAATAGAAAATCTGGTGCGTAGTGCAGATTTTTTCCAGCTTTTCTCTCAACTTTGAACCTCGATTTCTTGATCTTTTGAAGGCCAAATACGGTGATTCAAGAGTCTAACTTTAAGATATTTTCGCGAAGACTTTTTTGGTGAGCTCGAAATATTGTGAGGTTGGTTTCTATGAGGTAAAATGTCAAATTTATCCACTGTCCTTTTTATTTTCGAGCAAGATTTCCTATGAAATTTGAAATTCAATTTTGTAGTCATTTTAACTTCATTTTCAGCGATTTTTGGGGCTAATTTTTGGGGTTTTTCGCAAGGAACATTGTGATGTGATTAGTTTCATCCATTGAAGTGTCATTTGAGGTAAATTCAGTCCCTATGGGACTGCCCTCTTTCTTGAATTCTCCATTATTCGTGAAAATTATGCATGGACTATTTTTCTTGATTTTTAGTATTAGAATGTGTTGTAATTCAGAACACAAGTTAACTAAGCTCAAATTCACCTTTTCATGGAGTCATTTTTGGGATTGTCGAGGGTCCCATAATTCTATTTTGAGACCCAATTTTAGGTTGTCTCAAAAATAATAATTTTAATGTCAAAATATTTGTACTGACGAGGTGATCAATATTTTGATAGCGTAGAGGCATTTGGAGTCTTTTTTCAGTGAAAAGCTATTGGAAAGTGAACTTGGAGCGCACGTGTTCAGCTTTGAGGTAGGCTACAGTTTCCCCTTTTTTGACTGAACTCTATTAGATATCGTGTAGTATATTTTACATGTGACTTAGGTGAGTGTTCTCTGAGATTAGCATTCTCATCATCTGATTCTATTTTTTTGTTCCCTGGTGGGCTTTATGCTAAGATAGTCCCGTAATATCCTTAGATTAGGTTATGGGTTGTGGGCCATGGTTGTGGTGTTGACTTAGCATTATTATATTGTTTAATGATGATATTAATTGCCTTAGGCTAGGTTAGAACCTTAGGTGCTTTATTAGGTGATTATTGCCCTTTTAGCTAGGCGTAGCTTCCAGTAGGGCTTATTATGAATATGATACCCTTTATGCCAGTTCCTAAGAACTTTAGGATCGTCTTAGCTGTAGGTTTGGCTTAGATTTATTCATTGGGAGCTAAGGTGTCATATTTTAGGGTAAGGCATCGACCCTAGCGATATTTCTTTGCTTTCTAATTTTGAACCATGTCTCGATTATTCACTTTTGTTTAGCAGTAGGCTTAGAATGCCTCTTGGTCGATTACCTTTTTATTGGGCTTGAGGCTATGATCAAGGAGTTCATCAGAGAATTATCTTTGTCGCTCCATTTGGTGTTGAAGCATTTGATAGCAGCTGGATCTATCTTTCCCAGATTATCATCCACGTGAAGACAGTAGAGCAGGCATGCTTTGAGGTATATGGAGCTAGTGGTAGCAAGCCTCTCCATCAGCACAGTGGTGATAATATCCCACTTCAGGGCGAGTATCAGTTTGATGAAGGTTATCTTTTTTCTTGACCCATTAGGCCCACAGCAGCAGTACCTTAGGTCCCAGGAGGTTTTGAGATATGATATGGGGTTTATAGCAGACAGGGGCTAGGACAGACTTTTTGGGGTGAGCATATTGTACCTTTAGGTGTGGGAGCTTATCTTGTCCCATTTGGGTCCTTTTAGCAGGATCCCATTAGTAACAGTTGCTATAAGGCTAGTGAGAAGGCCACTTCATTAGAGAGCATCGCAAGGCCCTGGTGTAGTCAACTAAGAGAAGAGACACCTGCAGAAGACCGCCCCATCAGGGTGGTCCTGGTATGGGCCAACACTCGGGAGGATCCAATTCTCTCCCTTCCTATTGCGGTCGGGTGAATACAAAGCATTTAGCATCAGAGTGTTTTGACTGCATTTCACTTGACCACTAGTCCTGGGAGTGCCCTAGGTGAGATTTGATATTTCAGGCTCCTCATACTCACTAGACCAGAGTTGTTGGATCTTGTCATAACTATGGAGAGCTTGGCCATCAATCCATAAATTATTCCTGGTGCCGGGGACCCATGCATAATTTGCTCCACTAGGTCAGTATCATGGTTTTATGTCGACTTCTATTAGAGGTAGAGCTCAAAGGGTTGCTGGTGATGCTTCAGTTGTTTAGCCCAAGGTTGTTCACAATCTATTTCATGCTTTCACAAGTTAGTTTGAGGTCAAGGATGCATGTATCAATTAGATTGCGTAAATTTTATTTCTAGGATCTTCCTTACATGTAATGCTTGGGTGTTGGGGTTTTCGTACCTATTGCTTACATGACCTATTACTTTCATCTTATAAGTCTGATGGTGTCAATACTTAGACATTTGTGGGTGTGCTTACTTAGGCTGATTACTTGCCTATTAGTTGCTACGACAATTTTACTTGAAACTATCTGTATTTGATTGTCTTATGTAGGTGATTTCATTTAGTAGTGGATTATTTTGGGTTTGCTGTTATGTTTCAGTAGTGGTAGAGTTATACCTTGTTGATGTTGAACATAGTTGATTGCTTTAATGGGCTTCGTTTAGCTATTAAATAGTTCTCTTGGGTTAGTTTGTCCCCCCTAGTGTGCTTAGCTGGTATGAGGTTCCTACCGAGAGAAGGGTGTGTCAGTAGTTGTGGCCCTTGTAGTCTACTATAGATCTTGTGCATCGATTCTTTCTTTGTAGGATTTCTTATTCTTAGTTTCTAAAGTGGTGAAGCTAAGGTTTTCCCTTTGGATTGGTTGGGTTGTCTCTTCATGGTAAATTTGATGATTTAATTATCGGTTCAGCTGGTTATGTGATGCAGTGTTAGATGGCTATGCCTGAGTTGGTTAAACTAGAATAAATTTTCTATAATTATTCTAAGTATGGTGATGTTTTAGCTTAAAGCTTCATATCACGAGGGTTCTATTGGGTTCATGGAAATGATGGTTTTATTAAGCTTATAACCGACCAATAATTAGTGAGAGAGGATGATTATGGGGCCAGAACATTCACATTGATGAGCCATGGCTTATCAAAATTGCCTTGTTATACTCTTGTGATTATTGGAATTTTAGGTAATTAGTCAATACGTTCTAAAAATATAAGTCATAGGATTGTTCTACCTCACAATTAGGACTACCTTCAGTTTCAGTGATTTCGTGTCATGCCTTGGTTCTACCGGTAAGCTACAATGGGTGTATTGATGGTTCAAAGAGTTAGGTTATTGAATTGGGTCTTGTATTATGGTGTGCTTTGACTAATTCATACCCTTGATTCCATGGGCGAATGGAATTTCTCAAATGACTCTCCTTTAGGATGGAGTCAAAGTAATTCATGGAATCATCTATTGGTTTCTTGTTCAGGGTATGAGGTTCGCGCATATTCTTGTGGTGTTCCTTGAGGTGGGAGGGTGGTTTGTAGGCACCTAGTGCTGGTATTATGGAAGTTACTATGATAGAAATAAGCTGAAGGAGCTGCACTTAGTGCGGTCTTTTCCTTCGCGGGGTAAACTGGTCCTTTGGAGCGAAGTGTTCAGTTCTAGAAGATGAGTTTCAACTTGGGTTCTTGGTTTTTGAAGTTAAGATTGGGATTTTGGGCTTTGCCAGGGTGCCTCCTTATTTTTGTTATTTTCATCCTTTGATGTTCAGATAGAGTATGTAACTCCTTTAAGGTTGGTGTTGTATGGTTTGGTAGGTAATTTTTGGATGGCGTTGAAGGCTTTTAGGATAGCTAAAACTCGCAGAATCCCCTTAGTGGCTTGGAGAAAAGGATTTGGAAGCATAAGATAAGTATTTGGATTTTTGAGTGAGTTGTATCTGCCATGGTCCTTTATTGCTTATTTTGGTGGTTTTGGTCAAGTTCGAGCTAAGCGAGCGAGAGTTAGAGCTCAAAAAAGGACTGGAGGAGTTTTTGGAGTTGGAAGTGAATTTGATGATTTTCCTCTCAACCTAAGTTCTGTGATGGCATTTTTCGACCTGAGAGGGTGTCCGAGATTTTAGCAAAGTATGGGGCCTGAAACCCTCGTCCTTTCGTGCCTCCAGTTTGTGACTGTACTTTTACTTTTGATGATGAAAGTTCTTTTAGTAGTGGATGATGTAATGACCCTGAAGGTCATTTTTGGAATTTTTCATAAAATAACCATTTTACCCCTCCCTTTAGGAACCCCGAGTCATTTTGTATTGGTACTGGGTGTTGGTTTTAGAAAATTCTATGAAAATTTGAGTTTTTGGAAATTTTGAGTTTTCACAAGTTGTATTTGGGGTCAACTGGAATTATGGATCTCGAAATGGAATTTCCTCAATTCCAATAGCTCCAGAATGTGGAAATTGGTCTAGGAGAGTTTATGGAATCGATTTTGTAGTTGCAACGAAGATTTAAGGTCTTGGGTTGGGAATTTGAGGAACTTTAGGCCAAAGTTTGAATTTTGTCAACTTTTGGAGTTCCGATGCTCAGAATCAAATTTCAATGACTCCAATGGATTCGGGGGATGGTTTTTGATCTAGAAGAAGTATTGGTTGAATATTTAGAGGTTCTGATCCTGTTTGGTTATTTTGAAGGCCTAAGTTGGTTTAGTTGCGACTTTTCAAGTTCGGGGTTGTCACAACCCAAGCCTAGGGCCTAGACGTGACATGGCGAATGAGGAACCCGAAAGTACCTCAAACAAGCCTCTTAGCATTCTTTTAGCCTTTCATAGGTAATGATGATAAATAGACAAGCGGAAATCATAATAATAAATCTTCAACTTACATATGTCCAACAATACCTCTAACTATTAGATTTAATGGGGCTAAGACAAGTTCCTAGCTCACCCTCAATCATAATAGAAGAAATGCCATAATAAAATATCTTAACATATCATAAGCTAGAAAGACAAAGGAGTATTGTTCCCGGAACATGGGAACTCACCAAAAGTAGTCTTCAATGGAATATCAACTAGCCACGTGGAGGAGAACGAGGAGGAGCACCGATCCCTACATGGTGATATCATGTAGGCAAAAGAGTATGCGTTAGTACTTTGAATGTACTAAGTATGTAAGGATGCATGAACATTGAGAAAATATTATAACATTTATGTAATATGGAACATAATGTAATACATGCATAATAAATCATATGGATATCTTTTAAAACATTCATTTTGTGGGAAGCTAACCATAACCGACATTTAAGACCATGCGAGCTATTACATGGAATCCAACATAACCCCCTACGTTGGCCGGGGAGACTACTTGCCAGGTAGAACTCCGTCAACTTCATTCATTTCTTTAACTTTAACTTTAAGGGCTATTTATGGATCCATTAGCCTAAGCCTACAAGGGCTCCTATGTTGGCACATAGTTAATGAGACAAGGGGTTGCTACTAGGATTCCCTTACCGAATCCCACCTCAATGCCTCATTCGGTGCTAAGTCAATCCCACGGAATAGTTTAATACTTCAAAATATTCATAGCATATAACTTGAGAATTCAAACATCATATTCGGTAGAATAGCTCATTAAAACATTTGATAATTCAAATATGCAAGAATTGTCCTTATTGCATAAAGAATCCATCATTCATATCATTTCATCATTCTTTCATTTTATAAGACTCCCTTTTTGATCATAGATATTGCTTTCATAAACATTTATTTGGAGTCAAAGCTTTCAAGTCAAACTTTATTAAAAACATAGTAAAACTAGATGGGTTCAAATCACTTCAACTTGCAAATATGTATGTAAATAAATATACATAAATACTTTGAAATTCATTAATTAAAAATCATGCTGTAAACAACCCACCATGAATTTCAAGAACCTTTAAATAGATAAATAGAGAAATTACTTGTAAACCATCAATTCATACATATGAAATTATGTTACATCAAAATAGAGCAATAATCATTAGTTTAACCATGATTTATACTATTAAGTAAAAATAAGAATTTACCATAAGAAAATATTACTTGAAATTAAGATATTTAATTGAAAGAGTTTTTGGACTACATGGTGGAAGAACCCATGGATAAACACCCACATAACTTAGAGTAGAGCTTAAAGAAAATAAACATAATTTATCATATAATCAAAATAATTTAGGCATGAGAGTGGAAGGAATACTCTCATTGAAGCCTTACATACCTGGAAACCGAAGCTTTAGTTGGTACCGGAAGACTTAATGAACACTCTTGAGTCCTAGCTTCTCTCCTTGCCGGAACATTTTTTGTACTACCCGGAATATATGAATCACCGGAATAGTATTTCTTCACTACTAAGAACTAAAACTATATTTGAGAATGTGTATAGAGAGAAGATTTGCTTGAGAAAGCTTGATGAATAAAATGAGGAAATAAGGTGGGTATTTATAGGTGGGAAAGATGACCTAACAATAAATAAAATAAAAAATCTGAAAATTTAGTGGAATATATTGATGTCATGGATGATGTTAAATGGAGGACAATTTATGTCATGAGTGATGTCAAATGTATCTAGATCTTTCTATGGTAGGTGAAATGAGTTATCTTTGACAGAATACTCTTTTTGGGAGCTGCGTTTGAATAAGATAAATTTTTTATTAGGATTTGGTGTCTTCATAAGAATTGTAGATATGGAAGTCTAGTTTCATATCGTTCAAGAATCAACCAATTTGGATAAACCTACAGTGAGATATGATTTTTCTTCTATAAACACTCATTTCCGTAACAGCATCCTACCTTACAAAGATTAATTTATTTGACCTACTTAACCTCCGAATATTAAAATATGGTCTTCATAAATGTTATAGGTAATGATCTTGTGGTTACTCAGAAATTTGAATCACTCAATTTGGATATTTCTATGAAACGTTATGACCAAAATACAGAGGCTGTATCATGTTTAGGCAAAAATTGAAACATCGTATACAACGTTTTTAGGGGATATTACATTATCTCCCCCTTGGGGACATTCGTCCTCGAATGAGAAAAGACTTAGCTTGAGTAGAGTAGAGTATTAACAAACAACCTATCATTAATGCAACAGTGTAATTTAAAATATCGTTTAAAAAATATTTCATAATTTTGCAAGCATATGACAAGAAAAGTTGAGATGTAAGGATTTCAAGTAATTGAGCAAGGACAACTTAATACCTTAGGTTTGGGTAGAGGGGAAAAGATGAGGGTATCTCTTAATCATATCCGCTTCCGCTTCCCATGTTGCACTTTCTATTTGTTGATTCCTCCAAAGGACTTTAACAGATGCAATTTCTTTGTTCCTCAATCTCTTAACTTGCCGGTCCAAAATTTCCACAGGAACTTCTTCATAGGTCAAGTTTTCTTCAATATTCACTACTGCCATAGGTACAATGGAACTAGAATCACCCACATGTTTTTTCAACATAGACACGTGAAACACCGGATGAACCATGGCCATTTCCAATGGTAATTCCAACTCATATGCAACCTTACCAACACGTCTCACGATTCTATAAGGCCCTACATATCTAGGGCTCAATTTCCCTTTCTTACCAAATCGAACCACACCTTTCATGGGTGAAACCTTCAGATACACCCAATCATCCACATTAAACTCAAGATCCCTTCTTCTAGTGTCAGAATAGGACTTTTGACGACTTTGAGCCGTCTTCAACCTTTCTCTAATGATCTTCACCTTCTCTAAAGCATCAAGTACCAAATCGGGGCCCAACAAGGTCATCTCACCTACTTCGAACCAACCTACCGGTGATCTACATCGTCTCCCATACAAAGCCTCAAATGGTGCCATCTCAATACTTGAGTGGTAACTATTATTATAGGCAAACTCGATGAGAGGTAGATGATCATCCCAATTCCCTTTAAACTCCAACACACAAGCCCTTAACATATCCTCTAGTGTTTGAATCGTCCTTTCGGCTTGCCCATCTGATTGAGGATGGAATGCTGTGCTCAAATTTACCTTAGTACCGAGGCCTTTTTGAAATGATCTCCAGAAGTGAGAAGTGAATTGGGTACCACGATCCGAAATAATGGATAATGGCACACCATGCAACCTCACCAACTCCCGAATATACAACTTGGCATAGTCTTGGGCACTATAGGAAGTTTTAACCGGTAGGAAGTGAGCTGACTTAGTCATTCTATCAACAATTACCCAAATTGAGTCATGACGCTTCCGGGTATGAGGCAAACCCACTACAAAATCCATATTCACATCTTCCCACTTCCAAGTTGGGATTTCAATGTCTTGGGCTAGGCCACCCGGCCTTTGATGTTCGGCCTTCACTTGTTGGCAATTCGTACATTCGGACACAAACCTTGCTATGTCCTTCTTCATGCCACCCCACCAATACAACTCCTTTAAGTCTCGGTACATTTTCGTTGAACCGGGATGAATGGAGTATGTAGAATTATGAGCCTTCATCATGATCAAACTCCTTAAGCCATCAACATTTGGAACACATATCCGACCTTGATAGTACAGTACCCCATCTCCCCCTTGGGAAAAGACCTCTATCTTCTTTTCCTTTACCAACTTCTTTAACTCGATAAACTTTGGGTCAAGATCTTGCTTGGATTTAACATCCACCACCAAAGAGGATTCAGACTTATTTTGAACAACCATACCCCCATCATTAGTACCACACAACTTCACCCCTAATCTAGCCAATCGGTGAACATCTTTCACCAACTCCCTCTTACTTTCATCCACATGGGCCATACTCCCCATAGACACTCTACTAAGTGCATCAGCAACCACATTAGCTTTACCCGGATGATAGTGCACACTCATGTCATAGTCCTTAAGGAGTTCTAGCCACCTCCTTTGCCTTAGATTAAGGTCCTTTTGGGTGAACACATATTGAAGACTCTTATGATCAGTATACACATCCACATGCACCCCATAGAGGTAATGCCTCCAAATCTTTAGAGCAAAAACAATGGCCGCCAATTCAAGGTCATGGGTAGGGTAGTTGCGCTCATGCACCTTTAATTGCCTAGAAGCATAGGCTATTACCTTGCCTTTTTGCATTAAGACACAGCCTAATCCAATCTTTGAAGCATCACAATAAACTACAAACCCTTCTAATCCTTCTGGGAGAGTCAAAATAGGAGCAGAGGTAAGTCGATCTTTTAAGGTCTGGAAACTCTTCTCACACTCATCTGTCCATATGAATTTGGATTTCTTTTGGGTCAATTTTGTCATAGGAGATGAAATGGAAGAAAAGCCTTTGACGAACCGTCTATAGTACCCGGCTAGACCTAAGAAGCTCCTAATGTCTGAAGGAGATAATGGTCTAGGCCAATTTTTGACTGCCTCTATTTTCTTAGGATCAACCTTGATTCCGTCACCGGACATTACGTGACCAAGAAATGCTACCTCTTTTAACCAAAATTCACACTTACTAAATTTTGCAAATAATTGTTTATCCCTCAATGTTTGAAGCACAACTCTCAAGTGATTTTTATGTTCTTCCTCACCCCGAGAGTAAATTAAAATATCATCGATGAAGACTACTACAAAGGTATCAAGGTAAGGTTTGAACACCCTATTCATCAAGTCCATAAACACCACCGGTGCATTCGTCAACCCAAAACTCATCACCACAAACTCATAGTGACCATACCTTGTTCGGAAGGCTGTTTTGGGAATGTCACACTCCCTTAGCCGTAGTTGGTGGTAGCCGGACCAAAGGTCGATCTTGGAGAAGTGACTTGCCCCTTGTAATTGATCAAACAAGTCATCTATTCTAGGGAGTGGGTACTTGTTCTTAATGGTCATCTTATTTAATTGCCGATAGTCTATGCACATTCGAAGTGACCCATCCTTCTTTCTTACAAATAGAACGGGAGCACCCCATGGCGAAATACTTGGTCTTATGAACCCCTTCTCTAACAAGTCCTTTAATTGTTCCTTCAGCTCTTTCAATTCTGCTGGGGCCATGTGGTAAGGAGGAATAGAGATAGGTTGGGTATCGGGGAGGATATCAATACCAAAATCAACTTCCCTTTCGGGAGGGACACCGAGAAGGTCATCAGGAAAGACATCGGGGAATTCATTGACTATAGGAACTGACTCAAGAGAAGGACTTTTGGAGTTGACATCCCTAACCCTCACAATATGGTAAATACATCCCTTAGAAATCATTTTGCGAGCCTTAAGATAAGAAATAAACTGACCCTTAACCACCGAATCACGACCCTGCCATTCAATAACAGGCTCATTTGGAAATTGGAACTTGACTCGACGATTCCTACAATCTATGGAAGCATAAGATGCATGTAACCAATCCATCCCAAGAATGACATCGAAATCTATCATATCAAGCTCAATGAGATCACAAGGAATAACTTTATGCAAGATAGACACAAGGCAACCCCTATAGACCTTTCTAGCAATAACTGACTCACCAACAGGGGTAGACACCAAATAAGGCTCTAATAACATTTCAGGTAAAACATCAAATCTATTAGCAAGGAATGGAGTAACAAAAGATAAATTTGCACCCGGATCTAATAGTGCATACACATCAAAAGAAAAGACCTTTAACATACCGGTAATGACATTGGGTGCATCCTCAACCTCTTGTCTCCCATGCAAGGCGTAAAAGCGGTTGGTGCGTTAGACACCTCCTTGGACTTGTTGACCATGCGCAATTTGGCCTTGAGTCCTACCACCACCATCTCTACAATCCTTAGCATGGTGGCCCAGCTTGCCACACTTAAAGCATGCATTGGAGCCAGCTAAGCATTCCCCTTTGTGAGTCCTTCCACACTTCTTGCAAGCAGGGAAAGTTTGAGTAGCAACATTCTCTCTTGGAATCATTGGTTTACCACTCTTGTCCTTGTTGAACCTTGGAGGAGGAGTATTGGTGGAACCTTGCCCCATAAATCGTTGCCCACCTTGGCCTTTGCCATTGTTACCATAATCGGACCTTTGAGGGTTAAACCCTCCACCATCCACTCTAGCCTTTTTGAACCCCCTTGATCTCTCTCTAAGCTTCTCTTCTTCAATTTGTTCTGCATAAGTCATTAACCGAGAGATATCCATCTCCTTGATCAACATGGCCGTTTTGCACTCCTTGGACACCAAGCTTGAGACACCGGAAATAAACTTGCTCATTCTAGCTCTTGGGTCAGAGACCATGAAGGGAGCATACTTTGACAACTTAGTGAATTTGAGAGCATACTCCCTCACACTCATACTTCCTTGACGGAGGTTGATGAACTCTTGGATTTTTGACTCCCTTAGCTCCAATGGGAAGAAGCGGTCTAGGAAGGCACCTTTGAACTCTTCCCATCCTATCGACCCTATTTCTTCATCCCTCTCAACAATCCATTGTTCGTACCACACTCGAGCCACACCTTTGAGTTGATAGGCCACTAGCTCGGCCTTCTCATTTGGTGGCACACCCATGATAGCCACAATCCGGTACACCTCATTAATGAACTCCATAGGGTCCTCATCTAGTTTAGAACCATCGAACTCGGGTGGATTCATCCTTTGGAAATCCCGAATCCTAGAGGCTGGATTTTGCATTTGGGGAGGAGGAACACCTAGATTCCCTTGGTTAGCTACGACTTGAGCTAACAAAGTAATAACACTGCGAAACTCGGCATGGGTTACCCAATCCTCATGATGTTGGGCATTAGGAATCGGAGGAGTTTGGTCCTCATCGTCAACCCTTGCTCTTTGAGGTGGTCTTCCACGAGTCATTATCTAGAGAACACAAAATGGGTCGTTAGTTACAGGAAAACTTAAGACACTCTAAGGCACGACATGAATTTGAAAGAAGTGAAAATTTTCCTAAACGCCTCATAGTCTCTTATTCATAATTGTGGCGCGCTTCACAACCATGAACAAAACCCTATTCGACGCGGTATGTTGGACTCCAAGGATCATTCAAAACCTCGGGCTCTGATACCAAATTTGTCACGACCCAAGCCTAGGGCCTAGACGTGACATGGCGAATGAGGAACCCGAAAGTACCTCAAACAAGCCTCTTAGCATTCTTTTAGCCTTTCATAGGTAATGATGATAAATAGACAAGCGGAAATCATAATAATAAATCTTCAACTTACATATGTCCAACAATACCTCTAACTATTAGATTTAATGGGGCTAAGACAAGTTCCTAGCTCACCCTCAATCATAATAGAAGAAATGCCATAATAAAATATCTTAACATATCATAAGCTAGAAAGACAAAGGAGTATTGTTCCCGGAACATGGGAACTCACCAAAAGTAGTCTTCAATGGAATATCAACTAGCCACGTGGAGGAGAACGAGGAGGAGCACCGATCCCTACATGGTGATATCATGTAGGCAAAAGAGTATGCGTTAGTACTTTGAATGTACTAAGTATGTAAGGATGCATGAACATTGAGAAAATATTATAACATTTATGTAATATGGAACATAATGTAATACATGCATAATAAATCATATGGATATCTTTTAAAACATTCATTTTGTGGGAAGCTAACCATAACCGACATTTAAGACCATGCGAGCTATTACATGGAATCCAACATAACCCCCTACGTTGGCCGGGGAGACTACTTGCCAGGTAGAACTCCGTCAACTTCATTCATTTCTTTAACTTTAACTTTAAGGGCTATTTATGGATCCATTAGCCTAAGCCTACAAGGGCTCCTATGTTGGCACATAGTTAATGAGACAAGGGGTTGCTACTAGGATTCCCTTACCGAATCCCACCTCAATGCCTCATTCGGTGCTAAGTCAATCCCACGGAATAGTTTAATACTTCAAAATATTCATAGCATATAACTTGAGAATTCAAACATCATATTCGGTAGAATAGCTCATTAAAACATTTGATAATTCAAATATGCAAGAATTGTCCTTATTGCATAAAGAATCCATCATTCATATCATTTCATCATTCTTTCATTTTATAAGACTCCCTTTTTGATCATAGATATTGCTTTCATAAACATTTATTTGGAGTCAAAGCTTTCAAGTCAAACTTTATTAAAAACATAGTAAAACTAGATGGGTTCAAATCACTTCAACTTGCAAATATGTATGTAAATAAATATACATAAATACTTTGAAATTCATTAATTAAAAATCATGCTGTAAACAACCCACCATGAATTTCAAGAACCTTTAAATAGATAAATAGAGAAATTACTTGTAAACCATCAATTCATACATATGAAATTATGTTACATCAAAATAGAGCAATAATCATTAGTTTAACCATGATTTATACTATTAAGTAAAAATAAGAATTTACCATAAGAAAATATTACTTGAAATTAAGATATTTAATTGAAAGAGTTTTTGGACTACATGGTGGAAGAACCCATGGATAAACACCCACATAACTTAGAGTAGAGCTTAAAGAAAATAAACATAATTTATCATATAATCAAAATAATTTAGGCATGAGAGTGGAAGGAATACTCTCATTGAAGCCTTACATACCTGGAAACCGAAGCTTTAGTTGGTACCGGAAGACTTAATGAACACTCTTGAGTCCTAGCTTCTCTCCTTGCCGGAACATTTTTTGTACTACCCGGAATATATGAATCACCGGAATAGTATTTCTTCACTACTAAGAACTAAAACTATATTTGAGAATGTGTATAGAGAGAAGATTTGCTTGAGAAAGCTTGATGAATAAAATGAGGAAATAAGGTGGGTATTTATAGGTGGGAAAGATGACCTAACAATAAATAAAATAAAAAATCTGAAAATTTAGTGGAATATATTGATGTCATGGATGATGTTAAATGGAGGACAATTTATTTCATGAGTGATGTCAAATGTAGCTAGATCTTTCTATGGTAGGTGAAATGAGTTATCTTTGACAGAATACTCTTTTTGGGAGCTGCGTTTGAATAAGATAAATTTTTTATTAGGATTTGGTGTCTTCATAAGAATTGTAGATATGGAAGTCTAGTTTCATATCGTTCAAGAATCAACCAATTTGGATAAACCTACAGTGAGATATGATTTTTCTTCTATAAACACTCATTTCCGTAACAGCATCCTACCTTACAAAGATTAATTTATTTGACCTACTTAACCTCCGAATATTAAAATATGGTCTTCATAAAAGTTGTAGGTAATGATCTTGTGGTTACTCAGAAATTTGAATCACTCAATTTGGATATTTCTATGAAAAGTTATGACCAAAATACAGAGGCTGTATCATGTTTAGGCAAAAATTGAAACATCGTATACAACGTTTTTAGGGGATATTACAGGGGTCAACGAGAACTCAAATTTGAATTTTGATGGTTTCATCAAATCCTAAATGGACAAATTAGGCTATTAGCATTGTCAATGTGAGTATCGAGGCAATCAATACGAGTTTGAATCCATTTGGTGCTTTTGACTTTGAAAGTTAGCTTATGATTGACTTTGGTCAACATTCTTGGAAAATGCACTCGAATAAAAAATCTGACAGTGCATTTAGTTCTAAAATGTCGGGTTTGGTCTAAAACAATCCTTCGTTTGCTTCCTAAGATTTTTGGTCTAATCTCTAGGCCCGTTGTGGAATGTGGCTTAAAATAATACTTGGGTGTGGGACCTTCTTTTCATTAAAATGGCCTTATATGGGAATTTTGTATGTTCTATTGAGTTCAATATGTTTAATTTAGTGGCATAGCATATCTGGTTTATTTTTATTGGGGTCCTGAATAAATCTCGAGGGTCCGTTCGGAGACTTTAAATATAGCAAAAACTAGAAAATCTTGTGCATAGTGCAGATTTTTTTCTAATCTAGCAATTCAAGAGTCTATCTTCTAGATATTTTCATGAAGACTCCATTGGTGAGCTCTGAATATTTAGGGGAGGGTTTCGTGTGAGGTAAAATCTTGAATTTATCTGTTGTCCTTCTCATTTTCTAGCAAGATTTCCTATGAAATTTGAAATTCAATTTTGTAGTCATTTTAACTTCGTTTTCAGCAATTCTTTGGGTTAAGTTATGGGGTTTTTTACAAGGAACATCGTGGTGTGATTAGTCTCATTTGTTGAAGTGTCTTTTGAGGTAAATTCCTTTCCTACAAGACTTCTCTTGAATTCCCCATTAATGGTGAAAATTATGCATGGGTTATTTTCCTTGATTTTGAGCATTATAATGTGTTGTAATTTGGAACAAAAGGTCATTAAGATCAAATGCACCTTTTCAAGGAGTCGTTTTGGGGATTCTCATCGTGGGTCCCACAATTTCATTTTAGACCCAATTTTGGGTCCTTCTTTGAAAAATGCAATTTTAGTGTCAAAACATTCGTATTGATAAGGTGATCAATATTTTGATAGTGTGGAGGCATTTGGAGTCATTTTTGGAGAGAAAAGCTACTGGGAAGTAGACTTAGAGTGCGCGTGTTCGACTTCGAGGTAGGCCACAGTGTCCCCCTTTTTGACTGAACTCTATTACATATCATATAGTATATTTTACATGTGACTTAGGTGAGTATTTTCTGAGATTAGGTTGGGGGTCTTGGTAGTGATGTTGACTTAGCATTATTATCTTGTTTAGGATTGATATTGATGGCCTTAGGCTAGGTTTGAACCTTAGGTTCTTTATCAGGTGTTTATTGCCCTCTTAGCTAGGCGTTGCTTCCAGTAGGGCTTATTATGGATAGTATACCCTTTAGGCCAGTGCCTGAGACCTCTGGGCTCGTAGTAGCTATAGGTTTGGCTTAGCTGTGCTCTTTGGGAGCTAAGATGGCATATTTTGGGGTAAAGAGTCGACCCTAGAGATATTTCTCCCCCTTTTTATTTTGAACCATATCTTAATTGTTCGCTTTTGTTTAGCGGTTGGATTCAGATGCCTTTTTGTCTATTATATTTTTATTGGGCTAGAGGTTGTGCTCGAAGAGAGACTGAATCCCAGGTTAGTCCCATTTTTCCCTAACAGTGTGGTTTAGCTTGATGTTACAATTTGTATTGTGTGTTTCTTGTTTGGATGCTGGTGATGGCATGCTTGCATTAATTGAGCATATTCACTCATTTTATGGTACGATCCTGGTATTTTATTGGTTTTTAACTACTATTTTTGAGAAGGATTCCTCAAACCTTTACTGCTAGGTATCAAGGATGCGCTCAATTTTATTGATTATCTGGTACGGTATCACCCTTTTATACATTGGCTGTATCCGCCATGCCTTAGCCTGTACTTGATTATCTGGCGCAGCATCACCCTTTCTACATCGACTTCGCTGCTCGCTCTTTGGTACTACTATAGAGATTTTATATATCTATGTAAGACCTAGTTTGGCCCAGGTAGTGTATATGGACTTCCCATGTCCCCTATGGGTGCCTCTTGCTAGTGCACTTCTAAAATGGATGACAGAGTCATATGAGTCCCTCCTAGCAGGCCAGGCGCTGGGGTGAGTCTATACACTTTTTGTCGTTATTGATTGTTGAGAGCCACTTATGATGTTACTAGTTTTTACTACAAATTTGCATTCATTAGCATCGCCTATCACAACATATATTTTTGTTGTTCGGTCTCTTAGTTTATGGGGGTCGGGGGTATGTTTGACATTGTTTGCACCTTCCACGGGTATGGGATTCCGGTCGGTTATTGTGTGATTATGCTTACTCTTATCTCTTATTGTACTTCTAGTTTATACCTTCGGTTGTATTGGTAGTTGGTCTATGTTGTATTTGAGTTGGATAGTGGTAGGTCCTTCCTGCTAGGCTTCGTCGGAATAGTCCCTAGGTGATTATGTGCTCAGAGTTGCCAGTTAGAACTATATTTTTATTAGTAGGCTCCTATGATGCATTCTTCGTGTTAGCTGGTTTTTGGATTGCGTTTCAGGTGCATTCTTTGACTCTACTCTATCTATGTCCCCAGTTTGTTTGTCTTATTTCCTATCATTATTATGATAATTTCTGATTAGTTACTTATGTATTATTTACCTGATTATATGTTAATTATACTTGCTTTATCTATGGAGCTTAGTCAGCCTATATTTACTGAACTATTCATTTGGTACTCATACTACACTTCTGCCCCTTGCAGATCATAGTACGAGTTATCGCAGTTATTTTGGACCTGTGCGGAGCATCTTTTAATTTAGAGATTTGGTAAGATCCTAGCATTCGGAGTTGTCAATTTCCATCCATGTCAGATTAGGACTAGTCTTTATTTGCTTTTGAAGACTGTTTGTACATATATTGTGTTTGTAAAAGCCTTGTAATTTTGTATTAGTTTAGATGCTTGATTACTGACTAATGCCAGGTCTTGGGGTGGTTTCTTATGGTTGTTTCAATTATTTTTTCTCTTCTCATTATCACTTACTTTCCACTTTGTTTATCCATCTTCCGCTTGATAGACCATTGCCTCTGGTTTCGGGCTAAGGGTTAAGGGTTAGGCTTACTTGCTTGTGGGTGTTAGCAGGTGCCATCATGGTTTGAGAAATTGGGTCATGACACATACTTAGTACATTCAAAAGTACTAACTCATATTTGCTGTCTACATTGTGTCATAATTTAGGGGTCGAGGATCATGTTCCCTCTACGCGTGGATAGTTGAGTTCCCATTTATCAAAGTTTTGGTGAGTCCTCATCTATCGAGGATGAGGTATGAGTTGTTTTATTTCAAAACTTTTGTTATATTCATATTGTGGGTAAGCTAGGGACATATCTTAGACCCTGCCCTTCTTGATTGGTATAGGCATTCGTTGGACAAATAAAGTAGAGTCTATGTAGTTGTTCTTGCACACTTTCTTTTATGATTCACAATTTAAACTCTTTCCTATTTTATTTCTGCTTTACTTTACCATACGCATGCTTATGATATATCAAGAGGCTTGGTTGTAGTCCTTTGGGGTTCTGATCGTCGTGTAGCTGCTAGGCCCTAGTTCAGGTTGTGATAAATGCGAAAGCTTAAAAGGATGAGCATTCAAAATAATTAAGTAAACTTCATGCACTTTTTGAAATATCTCTAAATAAAATATGAAATAATGTCTAAAACATCTTAAAATAAATACTGAACTGACTTTCTAAGTTGTCCATGAAGACTCTACTAACAAAAGATAGGTGCCTGGACAAGACCCACGACTACCTAAAAATAAACTACTAATACTGAAACATAAATAAAATGAAGCCCTGCTAAAGCAAGGAGGTCTCACCAAAAGTTAAAGTGTATTGATCTCAACAGAGTGCCCGTTGATGATCTTAAACACCTGTACACAACATAAAATGACGTTAGTACATGCAATGTACATTATATAATAAGGCTGAATAAAATAACTGAACTGAACATATGCTAAAAGGAATACTGAAATAACTTGACTGAAAGTAAAGCAATGTAAGTGTAATTAAAACATGTATAGCTTTACAATTGAGGTAATGTAATGCATAAAAATTTCTAAAATAGTACATTACTTTTCTTAGGGGGTTTCTCTAACCGACAACCACCACTAAGAGCCTCGTGATGATACAACATCTAGCCCACATTGTTAGAGTTATCCTATAATTTGCCATAGTATAGGACAATAAAACTGAACTTATGGATCCATCTAAAACGACCTTATCAGAGGCTAGGGTGAGGAGTCACCCGAACCAATTGTATGATCCTATCTACACTGTGATGAAAGTTATAGAGTTTGATTTATCTGAGCTCATACTCAAATTGATGCTTAATACTACTCCCAAAATATGCAATAATGCTCATATAATATCTGTGTGAGTGAATACTAATACTTCTCTATAAGTATACTAAATTAATCTTGTACTGACTGAAATTACTTTTAAAGCTAATTATGCTCTCTCTTAAAATAGCCATGCTTTTCTCAAAACAAAATTATGCTTTTGGAACCAATCAAGTTCCCTTAAAACTCTATTTCAACTGATAACTAAAAATACTCAACTTTACTTAATTTAGAAAACAATACATAATGAGTATTTATTCAAAAGCATTCAACAATACTCAACAAATTGGAGTTCATGTGATAAGAAAAGCATGAACAATAAATTCAAGAATCATAGATACATGAAGAATATAAATCTTAATGATAAGAATCTGAATTATTATGATAAGGAGTAATGTAATTCAAAATTCATGAGAAATTGGGGTAATGCTAGCCTTAAATCTTATTGAATGAATTTAGATGTATGGCATGAGGAAGAACTTAGTCCAATAATATGAATTGCCTAACATATCTGTAAGGACAAGATTCTTGAAAAAAATGCCCAAAACCCTAGTTTTCTCCTCTTGAATTCTTGCTCCAAGGCTAGGGAGTGATTATAAGGGTGTTAGGGTTGAACGACACTGAAAAAGCCTTAATTAGGTGTAAAACCATTGGGATTTAGGATTAGAAAGTGTGAGAAAACCCTCATTAAAAATTAGGCAAAGTCGTCTATGGGGTCCATCTATGGTCCGTACAAACTTCTATGAACCATTATCAGCCAATTGTAGAAGCCATGCTGAAGATTTTGGGTTTCTGAAGTTCTGAGTTTATGAAACCTTTTACTGTCCATAAAACCTTTTACAGTTTGTACTAGTTGTTCATAGAAATCAGGATTAGAAGGAGTTTAGAACTTTATCTTCACGAGGCCATCTATGGTTCGTAAATACCTCTACTGACCATAGAATAGTTCATGAAAGTTAGGCTAAATTTTCTACATTTCAGGACTTTGTTTCACAGGTCATTCTATGGTATAAAAAGTAAATCACAACCAATAATATGATCTATAAAAATCAATCTAAATTTCCAATTTTTGGAGTTAGATTTCACGGGCCCATCTACGATTTGATGTTACTTTTATGGGCCGTAAATGGTATCTGTAAGAAGTCATTTTTCTGCAGAACTTAACTTTATTTTAGGGCTTTTATGATCTAATCTGAGTTAGAATATTTTGGGGTGTTACAATATCTTTCCCTTGGGATTATTTGTCCTCTAATGATGACCAAGCTAGGAATTAACAAGGCACGAATACAATGCGAAAATCAAAACATTCAAACACACAAACATATACTGAGTCTGTGATAGGAAAATAAGTATTACCTTCAATATTAATGCTTGAAGGAATGAATACATGATGGTATTTCACTACCATATCTTCCTCGACTTTCCATGTAGACTCTTCCATGAACTGATTCATCCATAGAAATTTTACTGATGGCACCTCTTTGGTCCTTAACTTGCGAACCTGATGATCAAGAATCTGAACCAGAATATCCTCTTAGGACAAGCTATCTTTCAAACCAATACTCTCATTGGTCACAATGAGTGAAGAATCACCTAAGCACTTCTTGAGCGTAGATATGTGAAACATTGGGTGAACTACCGTTAACTCTGGTGGCAACTCCAACTCAGAAACTACAGTACCAACTCTCTTAGAAATTCTGTGAGGACCAATATAATGGGGAATGAGCTTCCCTTTCTTCCCAAATCTTATGACACCCTTTATGGGTGAAACCTTCAAATAAACTCAATCATCTACATCAAACTCTAAATATCTTTTCCTAATATTTGTGTAGGACTTATGATGACTTTGCGTGGTTCTCAACCTCTCTTGAATAATCTTCACTTTCTCCATCGCTTGATGAACCAAATTTGTCCCTATCAACTCTATTTCACCAACTTCAAACCAACCAATCGAAGATCTACACCTTTACCCATAGAGTACCTTATAATGATTCATCTGAATACTCGAGTGATAACTGTTATTATATGCAAACTCTATGAGATGCAAGTGATCATCCCAATAAACATTGAAGTCAATAGCACATGCCCTCAACATATCCTCTAGAGTCTTAATCGTAGCTCTACCTGGCCGTCTATTTGAGCATGAAAATTGGTACTAAGGTTCACCTTTAAAACCAAACCTTTTGAACTGATCTCTAAAACTGAGCAGTGAATTGAGTACTTCTGTCAGAAATGATGGACAAAGGAACTTCATAAAGTCTAAGTATCTCACTGAAGTACAATCTGGCGTAGTCCTCTACTGAATTAGTAGTATTTATTGGCAAGAAATGAGCTAATTTAGTCATTCAATCTTCAATCACCCAAATTGAATCATGTTTTTGATGAGATAGTGATAAACCAGTAATGACTTCAATTGATTATCTCCCAATTCTACTCTGAAAGAGCTATATTTTGAGCCATACCACATGGCCTCTAGTTCTCAACTTTGACTTGTTTATAATTTGGGCACTTAGAAATAAAGTCTACAATAGCTTTTTTCATACCATTCCATTAGTAGACTTTTCTCTAGTCAAGGTACATGTTGGTGGAGCCTAAAAGAATCAAATATTTGGAACTGTGTGCCTCTAGCATGACCCTACCTCAAAGACCGCCAATATTTGAAACAACAATCTTCCTTGGTACCTTAACACACAATCTCCTCTTGTTTAAAAATCATCACCTTCTACTTACGGACGTCTTCCTTTAACTGAAGTAGGATGGGGTTTTTTCTGTTATTCCTCCATTAAGGATAATGTATCCCTATTCTAATAAGAACACCTCTTTCATCTGAGTCTACAAGACAAACTCCAAGATGTGCAAGTCAATGTACCTCCATAGACAACTCCCTCTTTCCTTCCTAAACATAAGTGGTACAACCCATGAATAACCTGATAAGAGGATCAACAACCACATTAGCCTTACCTGGGTGTTAGATAATACTCATGTCATAATCCTTAAGTAGTTCAAGTCACCTCCTCTACCTAAGGTTTAGCTCCTTATGACTGAAAATATACTAAAGGCTCTTATGGTCCAAATACATCCACATACATGCCATAGAGGTAATGATACTATATCTTCAGAAAAAATACAACTGCCACCAAATCGAGATCATAAGTCAAATTATTCTTTCTTGGACTTTAAGATGTTCAGAGGCATTAGTTATAACCTTATCCTTCTGCATCAAAATAGAACCAAATCCTATTCTGGATGAGTCATAATAGACAACTAAACCTTGTGTGACCTCCGGTAAGGTCAAAACTTGAGTAGTAGTCAATTAAGTTTTCAATTCCTGAAAGCTTTTCTCGCAAGTTTCAAACTATTGAAACTCAGTCTTCTTCTGGGCCAACTTGGTCAATGAAGATGATATGGATGAAAAACCTTTTACAAACCTTCTATAGTAGCTGTCCAAATCTAAGAAACTCCTTATGTTAGTTGGGGAAATGAGTCTTGGGAAATTCTTCACTGCCATTGATTCTAGGATGGGGATACTTTTTCTTTATGGTGACCTTGTTCAACTGACGATAGTCGATAGACATTCTACCGAAACCATCTTTCTTTCATAAGAATATGATAGGAGCACCCAACAGTGAGACACTTAGTCTAATGAAACCCTTCTTAAGTAGATCTTTCAACTGCTCTTTTAGCTCTTTCAACTCAACAAGAGTCATTCTATATGGTGAAATAAAGATGGACTACATATCAAGAAGGACTTCTATCCCAAAATTTATCTCCGTATCAAGAAGGACTCTAGGAAGATCATTGGGAATGAATTATGGATACTCATTCACAACTAGAACTGACTGAAGGGATGGTGTCTCAACACTAGTATCTTTAAGTTGAACTATGTGATAGATACACCCCTTGGAGACTAACTTTCTGGCCTTAAGGTATGAGATAAAATGACCCTTAGGCATTATGGGAATATCCTTCCACTCTAAGACTGGCTTATTTGGAAACTAAAATTTATCTACCCGGGTTCTACAATCAATCAAGGCATAACAAGTATGGAACCAATCCATGCCTAAGATAACAACAAAATCCACCATATCTAACTCAACTAAGTCAGTTATGGTGTCTTTATGATAAATTTAAATGGTGCAATCTTGGTAGACTCTTTTATCTAAAATATACTCACCAACAGTAGTAGAAAATAAAAACACCAAAAGGCTCTAGAAAGCATTTCGGACCAATCCCAAACTTCATGGCAATATAACGAGTCACAAAAGACAAGTTCACACCTGGATCAAGTAAGGCATATACTTCAAGAGAAAAGACTTTTAGCATACTAGTGATGAGGTATGACAAGTTCTCTTGATCTTGGAGACTAGACATAGCATACAGACAGTTTGAACCTCCGCCTATTCCTAAAGTGGCACCACTTTTGGAAACCCTGCTGATGGAGTCGCCAATGAAGACTAAGCCTTATTTCCCTCGTTACCTTACTTCTACATTAGAAAATCACTAATAAAGTATCTGTTATATCAACACTTATAGCAACCACTAGTACCATAATGACACACTCTCAGATTGGGTCTGCCACACTTACCACATGGTGGGTTTCAAGAAGATTCCTATGCTACACTACCTTACGAATGATAACCCTGAGCCTGAAAATTTTGATTACTCTATAATTCTTCTGAACATTCATGTTACTCGGTGCAAATGATGATGGTGCATGCCTAGATGATCTCTTTTAGAATAAAAACCTATTGCCATTACCACTCCTCTATTTATTGCGCTCATGTCTTGCTGATTTTGCCCTCTTATTCTGATTCTCTTCCCTATCCTTCTTCTTATATTCCTCAACCTGTTGTGCATAAATGTTAAGCCTAGAGATATTCATGTATGAAATCAATAAAGTAGCCTTGCACTCTTTTTTCACATGTTTGCCTAATTCAGAGACAAACTTCCTCATTCTATACTTCATATTCAGAACCATCTCCAAAGCATAATAGGATAAATGAATTAACTTAAGGTTGTACTCTTTCACACTCAAGCCTTCTTGCTTCAAGTTCAGAAAGTCTTCAACTTTCATATCCCTTATCTCTTGGGGAAATAAGTGGTTCAAGAATGACTCCTCAAACTCATCTTATGTTGTCGATTTGGCAACTTCACCACGACTATCCTTCCACTTGTACCAAATGTTTTCCATATCCACGAGTTGATAAGAAGCAAGTTAAAATCCTTTAGTTTCGACAACATGCATGACCTTGAGAATCTTCCATATCTTATCAATAAATTTCTAAGAATCCTTTTCTACCTTGGACCCTGTGTGCACTGGTGGATTGATCTTTTCTACCTTGGACCTTGTGTGCACTGGTGGATTGATTCTCAAAAAATTCCTTATCCTTATTGTAGCTGAAAACTCTTGGGGACCTAAGTTAGTTAAAGTGGTTCCTTAACAAACTGACTGATTAGCCACCAATTGACTAAGAATCTAGATAGCTACCCTAAAATATACCTTTAAGGTAAGGGAAGGTTGAAGAGAAGGTGTCTGTCGAACCATTGTAGCTTTAATACCTCAGAAGTTAGAAAGTCGATTTTGGAAAAAAAGAAATGTTGTAGAAAAATTTCACTGGTGCAACTTTCATGAACTGACCTACAGATCGTTCAAGGATCTATAATCTATAGAGATCAATCATAGAGTGGATAAATATTTGGGAAAATTTTTGAAGTCCATATATGAGGGTGATCTACGAACCGTATAACAACCTATGATCCGTAGAAAGGGCACGTATAAGGGCCTTGAAGTTTGTTTAATTTTCAAGTCTCATAATATTTTTCACAAGCCCACAAGATGGACCGTAGTATGATATACGAGTCATAAGAGTGCTTGTAGAAGGAGAGTTAGAGAGTAGAGTTTTGGACTTGTACATGACAAGATAGTAAACGGTCCGTGCAATGTTCTATGGGTCATGAAACTTGGTCATACATGGGAACTTTAGTAAGATGGATTTTTAGTACCTTGGGATATATGAGTGATTTGTATAGGTCGTTTAAAGTTCTATGTGTCGTAGAAAGGTCCTGTAGACTTTGGATCAGTAACTCAGGATTTTTAAGGTAGCTTCTACAGAGATTGCCTCTACAGGCCGTATAAGCTTCTACAGGTTGTAGAAGTGCCCGTACACTATGCTGACAGTTATTTTCCTAGGGATAGTTTGGACATTTTTCACTCTTTTGACACCTAAGATATGTGGTTTGGGGCTGTTTTTCCACGATTTAAAAATACCCAAACCCTCCAAATTCCCCCCCCCCCATTCACTCTCATTCACCCAAAAATTTCACTAAAGCACTCAAGGGTTTCTCTCCTAAGGTTTTCTTCTTCTTCTTCAAGTAAAGCTAAGGTCTCAAGGATTTCAAGTGTTCTCTTCAATTTTCAATCTAGGATTCATTTAGGTATGTGAAAATTTCATCTATGGATCTTTTTTCCATTCATGGAGTCCCAACGAATATCCAACTTAACATTATGAGTTCTTTTAAAAACCTAGGGTTTTCATATTTATTCATTGGATTCAATCAATTATATTTTTATTCATTCTCAATGATATTGTTATGTATTAATTGATCTTACTTACATGTTTTCAAGGATTTTGTTTTTACATAAATCCAAGAATTATACCTATTTTATTATTATAAACTATGTTTGAGCGTTATGCATGCATCATAATTTATGAGACTGGGATTTAAGGATGTTTCTAGATGAAATATCAATGCGAATTTTATGAAAAACTTGTCATGATTTTGATGCTTTATATAAGTATCTTTATGAATATGTTATGCTGTCATGATAAGTTAAGGGAGTTATTGTTATGTCTCAAGTAAGTTATGATGAGCCTGGTATTAATAGATTTTTACCATCTTCGAAGCTTATGTTATATTATGTATGAAGTTCCATTGAGAGTTTAATTAGCACCAAGTGGACCTTGTTATAAATGATCACCCGTTAGTAGAGGCTTGAATCCTTAGAAAGAATCACCAATTACTTGAGGCTTGATTCCTTGGTATATTAGTGGATCCACTTAGGAAATGTAATGGTCCTTACCTTGGCAAGTTGGACCCTTTTTTCAGTGTAGGGGAAAGAAATTGTACTCCATGTTATAGCTCACATGGTTTATGTTGGTTAATGATAGCTATCACAAAGATTTATGGCGCTCACTTATGTTAAGTTAAGCCACTAATTTTCATACGAATATTGCATTGACCATGTTTTATCTTTCTAATGATGTTTTAAAGAATTATGTCATATTTTAGCTTGATCATTGCATTATCATATTTTATGTCATGTATTGCACATTCTCCATGCTGAGTATATTCCATAGTACTGACCACATACTTCTTTTGTCTATATTGTTTTATAATATAAGTCATAAGGCTCCCAATCCATCTCATAGTTAAAATTGGATCCTATCTACATAGCACCACTTTGGTGAGTCCTCATTCTTTGAGGGCACAACTATGTTATGAGTTCTTTCGAACTTATTATAGTTTTAGATTATTTTGGTGAGGTAGGGCTTGTCCTACGCCCTTCTATATTAGTAAAGGCTATGTCAGACTTAGTATACTCTTCTGCATTATCAAATGTTATACTCATATTTATCCCTTATGTTGAGATTGTTATTTTGAAGACTTATCTTCCATAATTCATTTCTTTTGATTATCTTGTCATTTAAGTCAATCTTATGCTAAAAGGCTTATTTAGGGTCTTTCGAGATCCTATTAATGGTGTCACATATTGGGTCTACCTTGAGTCGTGACAGTATTGCTGGTATGCATACTTTGAGCTCCAACACTAGTGTTGTTATGTGTGGGGTGAGCTTTATATTGAGTATGCATCCTGGTAGGTAGAGACATGTCATTCCATTGGTTTCGGCAGGAACCTCAGTGTTGGCAGCGTTTCTCTAGTTGGTAGTATGCTTTGGAGGCATGATCTGAAATACACGAGCTCATGAGTTAGAAGGAACTTTTATAGAGATAAAATCTATCACACGAATTTAGAGTATGAAAGAACGGTGATATTTAAAAATGTGTTGTAGCCTCCCTATTATAGATGTGATGCACTTCATACCGATGAGAAGAAATATACTAGACATGGCTTTATAAATATCCTAAGACACTTGAACCTAGTGCTCTGATACCAATGTGGTCACGCCCTGAGTATATACCCTAGGCATGGCTGATACTTCAAAATCATTGTTGGTCCCAAGTAAAACATTGGCTTGGCAGACTGTTGAGCGAAAGACTAAACATGGATGTGGAAGATTAAAAGCATGAGTTTAAAATAGTTAAGTAAACATCATGTACTGTAGGAAATATCTCTAAATATAATAGGAAATAATGTCTAAAACATTTGAAAAGAATTACTAAACTGACTCTTTAAGTTTATCCATGAAGTCTCTACTAACTAAAGATAGGTGCCGGGACAAGACCCACGATTACTCAAAATAAACTACTAATACTGAGACAAAAATAAAATGGAGTCCTCTAAAAGTAAGGAGGTCTCACCAAAAGCTGACGAGTATAGATCTTAATGGAACACCACTTGATAATCCTGAGCACTTGTATCTATATCATGAAATGATGCAACATCGAATGACGTTAGTACATGGAATGTACAGTATATAATAAGGCTGAATGAAATAACTGAACTGAACACATGCTAAAAGGATATTGAAATATCTTGACTCATAGCTACGACGACTCTCCCATATCTTCCACTATTTGCTTGGGAAAAGATGAGAGAAATTCAATTTTTTTTGAATTCTCCAACGGATTCACCGCCCACCCACCATACCTCCTCCCAAAATCGACCCCAATTTCCCTATACATAGCCTTTTTCTATTCACTGATTTGGTGTATTCTGGACCCTGTAAGAACACGCTTGAGTGAAAAAAAACTAAAAGCTAGTTTTCTTCCAAAGTGTTATGTTGTCACGACCCAAAAGTGGGTGTGATGGCACTTGCCTTAACCCACCAAGACTAGTAAGCATAAAACCCGATTAACCATATAAATACGAATGTGAATTGGAAATGAAATCTCAATATAATGAAATATGTGGATAACTTAGTCAAACTATTTATACCCCCAAAATCTGGTAGTCATGTGTACAACCCCTAATGTATTACAAAAGATATGGAAGGAAATACAAGTTTCCATGTCATTGTTTCTCTAATAGAACAAGAACATAATAAAGGGAAATGCGGGCCTGCTGAAGTGGGAAGCAATTACCTCTCAAATCTCCAAAAAAAGCCTCGGATTGAGTATCGAAAAAGGTAATCAAGAAGATATGGGATTGTGATTTACACAATTATAGAAGCAAGCAGTGAGTACCCAACATGACGGTACCCTGCAAGAAAACTACTAAGCACTAAGTAAAATAATACAGAACACGAGTACTCCTTTTACTCCAACTAAACCTCCACAATTATAACCTATACATAAATCAACCCAACCTAATAGTTCACAATTTATCACACCTTGAACACTTATCAACACTTTATCATATACAGATCATCATTGCTAAAAATCAAATACTTTAGGAAAAACTTCACAAGAACACTCACAAGTTTCACAGATGGTAATAATGTGAAAATGCAATGAATGAAATGACAAGTAAAGTGATGCATGTCTGCCCTAATGATACATATCCACAGAATATCATGCTGAAACCCATGAGGGACATTCTAGGTCCATGTAACCGCCAAAAGATCCCTCAAAATTTATCGAATGAGACCTCGGCACCCACGAGAAAAGACCTTGACATACATACTATCCACCAAAAGAAACCTCGATACCAAAAAATACATCCTATCACAGTTTTCCAGAACCGATGCAAATAACATGTTCACACAATAATGAGAAAATGACAACTTCCATACTATTTCACAATTCACAATGTCACAATCATAATATTCCATCAATAAAGTGCATATATATATTCGTTCACAACATTGTACACATCACATTACCATCACAGAACATTTTTCATTATTCATCTTTATCATTAAGATCAACATTTTTGAACAATTTACCCCATATCCAATTTACCCATTACTCCCCAACACACATAGCAAGGAAACACAAGATTCTACAACCTTAACCAAAGTTTAGAAATTCACTTCCCTCAATTCAAGCACACAATCGCTCCAAAACTTTGATCTTCCCTCTTTGTTGGGCCTCCGAATCAATAATGTGTATTTAAATATAAAGTAACAATAAAAATGAGTACAAGAAAACAAAAATCATTAATTTTGAAGACTAGGTCTGAAACAACCCAAAAATCAATTCTAGGGAAGGTAAGGGTAACTCTAGAAATTTATATAAATTCATGTTGCCTAAAAATGTGGAACCCAATGTGAAAATCCCATTGAAAAATAAGTTGAAACAAGTCATTAAATAATCATTTATCAAAAGAATTGACTTCTTGAAAAAACCCTAAACTTTGAAGTTCAAAATCAAGAATTTAGGGTTAAAATAAACACATAAACATTGGGTAATGAAATTTAGGGCCAAAAACACTTATCCAATCACTTAATCTTGAAAAACCACATTGTAAACGCCACTCAAAAGTTCCTAAAGCTCAAAAATGAAAAATGGGAAAGAAACCCTGACTTTTGGAAATTTTGGTTTGCCCAGGCATTGTATTTTGCGATCATGGCACTCCTTCTCGTGATCGCAAAGAGGAAAGTCAAGTCAAATCATTAATTGACTTCCATGATCACGATCAGACCCACACAAATGCGGAGACTCAGAAAAATACACTACACGTTCGCAATGTGCCTTCACACGATCACAAAGAATATGAGTAAAAAACTACACCATCGTGGTAGGGAAGAACACGATTGTAATAAACAAGAAAATTGCACCAAACATCAGCACAAAACACCATCAAGTTACAAAAATTAACCAAGCGGACCCTAAGGATTCATTCAGGGTCCCGAGAAAACAAACCACATATGCTACCCTTCTAAATTTGACGTTCCAAAATCAATGAAATCGCCGGAACTTGGGTTTAAGGTCTTCTTGATCCAAAACCCATTTAGTTGCAACTGAACTAACTTAACACTCAAAATACCAAATTGAGTTTCAAACCTTAGAAAAATCAACCAAGACTTCTCCTAGGCCTAAAATTATCCTCGAATCCAACTGAATCGTTGGAAATCCATTCCAAGCATCCGAAGTCTGAATGTTCTCCAAGGTCAACTCAAAGCTAAGAATTCCATAACTTCCAACTTAAGACCTCAAATCCATAAAACAACTCCAAATCTGAAATAGACAATTCTCCTTGACAATATTCCATATTTCAAAGATAGTTGAACAAGCAAAACTCCCTTCCGAGATTCATCGCTTTAGTTGGTACAAAAAACTGTTTTTCTAACAACTTAAGGCTTCAAAACTCAACCTTAAAAAAGTTACAACTTTTCAAAGAATTCCAAAACCAATTTTGTAAACTAATCAAATAAGACTTGGGGAAACTAAAAATTATTTTTCCAAAAAAGATCTCTAGGGTCATTACATCATTCATCACTAAAAAATATGTTTTTCCTCGAACATAAAGTTAAACAAATAGTTGAAGTTTCAAAAAATTGAGGATATCTAGCATGCATGTTGGACTTTACCTCCTAAGTAGCCTCCATTGTACCATCACTGAAGCAATCTCCTCTGTTCTGAGCATTCAAACCTGCCTATCTAGAATAACTATAGGCTCCTCCTAAAATGTCAAATCAGGACCAAACTCTATCGAATCAAGTAAAATCACATGGGACACATTAGGAACTCAAGTATGAAAACATGGAAAAACGCGTGCACAACTGACAAGGACAACTTGTAGGTCACCTCTCCAATCCGACTCAAAATTTCAAAAGGGCCAATGAACATAGGTCTAAGCTTTGCTTTCTTCCCAAATCTCATCATACCCTTCATGGGTGAAACCTTAAGCGAAACATGATCAGCTGCCATAAATTCCAAGGCTCGAACCCTCCTACTGGTATAACTCTTTTTCGTCTTTGGGCTATCAACAAATGACTTTGAATTAAGCAAACCTTCTCCATAGCATCTCTGAGCAAATTGGTGTCCTTTGAATCCACCTCAACAACATTGAACCAACCAATCAGATATGTACACCTTATACAATACAACATCTCAAATGGAGCTATCTGAATGCTAGAATGATAACTGTTGTTGTAGGCAAACTCTAATAAAGGCAAATGTTGATACCAATGAGCATGTCCTCTAATATCTAAATAGTCCACTCCGACTGTCTATCACTCTAGGGATGGAAAATAATACTTATGTCAAACTCTACCCAAACCATGCCGTAGAGTGCTTCAAAAGTGAGAAGTGAAGAATGAACCTTGGTAAAAAATAATAAAAATAGACACTCTATGAAACTGAACTATCTGACTAATGTAGATTCCAGTGCACTTCTCAATCATGTACTCCACCTTAATCGGAAAGAAATGAGCAGACTTGGTCAATATATCAATAACCACCAAAATAGAATCATAACCACCCATTTTAGCAGGCAAGCGTACCATGAAATCCATGGTAATACTCTCCCACTTACAAGTAGGAATAGGCCCTCTCTGAGACACTCCACTAGGTAATTGATGCTCACACTTGACCTTTTGGAAAGTCAAGTAAGATAATTCTCAAAATACACTTCTTACAATTTAGAGTGTAGGCAATCATTAGCAATATAAACCTAACGTATAAGGTCGGGGTCGAATCCACAAGAAACGGCTTGGAATAGAATTTGATCAATAATTAAAAGAGTGTTCTAGACTTTTGTAGCTTAAAAGTAAGTGGATTGTAACATAAAATTAAATTAATAGTTTCAAGATATCAATTTAGAAGAGTTAGCTAGAAAAACAACCACGATCAATAACAATAGGGTTATAACAAGTTGTAGGAGACTTCTAGGCTACATGCTTAATTAAACATATTTTTTATATAAGGGTAAATGCACAACTCAATATTGATAATCATTAATGGATAGGCAACGGTTAAACTATTATATGAAAAGCATCTTTGAACCACTATTTTCCTATCCATGCAAGTGCTTTCGAGCTTAAGCATGTGTACTAACAAAACTAACCCGGTCCTTAGCAAAACCTCCTCTCTTGAGAAAGATTAAAATTGATAAATTCACATCAATGTTTATTCGTTAATTCAACCACTTCACATCCCCTTTTCAAGCTAAGATGAAGATCTAACATAAAAATATATTTTCAACCTTAAATCATAAATGAATGCATGTCAAATTAATAAAATCCATATCGAATTAACAAATCTTGAGATGATACAAAAACCCAAATCCAAAACAACAAGTTAACTACATAAGCACCCCCATAGAAGGATGGGGTTTAGCTACACATTGAGAAATTAAAAGAATTTTTACCAAAATAATTATCTTCCATTGAATTCAGCAAAGTATCTCTTCTAAATTCCAATTCCCAAGTCTAATTCCCACTAATGTCCCCAAGAACAGTGTCAAAGACCCAAGCTAAAGGGAACACTCTATTCTTAGACTTAGCAATGCAAAAACTATCCTCTATTCGGACTTTGAAAATCAATTTATACTTTCTCAGAACACAGGCCAAAATTCCATACGTGGAATACTTTAGTGATGTTAGTTGTTCCCGCTAAAGTTATCGGTGAGTCACCAACAACATGGGATTCTCGCATTTTGATTCCTCAATTCTTTATTTGCTGCACTGGCCAGTTGGCAAACTGGATCCAACTCACATATAGGTTCAATGAGCACTATTTTTTTTTCTTCGATCTTTAGTTTCCCAGCTTTCAGAAAGTTCAGTTGTTTTGGGTGAGTGCAGTTGAGCTCACCTTACTAGTTGGCATATAGCATTCAAAAATTCATCATCGCCTTTTTTGGGCCTTCATTCAGACCAAAATCTCAGACTTTTTAGTCGAGCACGATGTAACTCGCCTTTCACGCGAGTCACCAATGTGCTATTTCCTAGCTGATTAGACTTGGTTTCAGGACTTTTGGGAGAGCTTTATGGCCCTCTTGGCAGTCTCCAAGGGCTTTTTATGAGCTTCAAAGTATTATCTTTGACCATTTTTCCCATTTATTTTAGCTCTTTTCTTCAAAATCACGCTCATGACTTGTCCTTAACTCCTCACATATACAAACGATCACTTCAAGGTCAGTATTGGACATAATATAGACAAGAAGGACACTATTTCATTGACTTTTGATCCTGAAATGAGTCTAAATTACCGACTCATCAACACCCCAACTTAAATTTTTTCTTTTCCTCAAGTAAATTAGGAAAAAAATTAGTTCAAAACCAATGAGTACAAGTAGTGATCATTGAGAATCAACACACAAGTGAAAGAAAGTTTCAATTTCAGCATGCAATGTTTAATTATGCACTCAAGACTTCAAACGATGACTAGCCAATCTCAATGTGAATTCATGCTCGCAGATGCCTATTTCAAAATGCAGATTTATGTTCAACGCACATACTAGAATGCCCTCACATAAAAGAAGTGATTCTACGCTTTGAAGAAGCCATTCAGAAATTATAACAATAGAATCAAACACAACTCTCACATTCACAAAGATAAAAACATGCATAACTTCACCCATAGGCTTGCTCTTATTTTCCAACCAATAGATCAATCGGATCATACAAGATCAGAAAGGACTTTTAAGGCTTGTAACAGGGCTAAGGGTAAGATATGATTAAGCTTAGTGACTCTTCCACCTTAAAGCGTGGATTAATTTTATTTCTCCTATTTTTCATTTATTTGTCTAGCTCATAAATCACCCTTTTTCCATTCATAGCACTATACGATATTTGACATATACCTTAGGATACCCCTTTTATTTCCAAACTGAAACAGCATAAAAATTTGACTTCTTTTCTTTTCTTTTCTTCTCTCTCTCTCTCTTTATATAGAGGGGTTCCATATTTCCTTTTTTATCAAGCATCAAAGGGTGATTTGTCACAAGCCATTTATCTCGATTCTTTCCCATATTTACCACACCCCCAACTTAGGATTTTTTCCTAAGTTAGCTATTCAAAATGCTCAATGCTCCAAGAAGGACATAGGTAGGCAACATAATGGAATTTCGAAGATCGGTTCAGCAATTAGGTTCAAGTTTCATCTAAAGAAAATGATAGGCTCAGATGGTGCCAAACTAGGTTCACTCTCTCATAAGGGAATCATAAGAAGTTATAGTAATTTATGTTCACTCTCAAAAATCATGCCGAAGATCATTTCTTTCAATCACCAATTCTAATCGGTTGGACCAATAGGGCAAGTTCTAGGTGTCCTCATCCAAATCTTTAAAGTAAGTCTTAACACACATGGCATTTTAACACGAAAATCAAACATAACTCTACAATATAAGCTCATATGCATCAATTATTGTAAGACTCATAATTGAAATTCGATTAGTCACAATGAGATGCTAAGAGTTCACATAAGAGTTATGTAACCTCTTTTGCCTCGTTGGAATCACACAAAATGTGCTGTTCATCAAAATCACTATCCAAGTCATTGATATTGAACAAGGCCATTCTCAAATGTACAAGTGAACATTACACACAACCATAGCAATTTAAGTGGGAGAACAAGTGACAAATTCCCAAAACCAATTATGTACAAACTATCAAAATAACAAAGTAATATTTACATCCCAAAATGATAAAGTTTCCAAAATAACCAAAAGTAAATGGTTTAGGTACCCAAGGTACCCGCACCCTACCAAAAAGAAAAATTAGTGTCTTCAATGAAAAAATAAAAAAAATAGGAAAGTAAAAGAGATAGAGATAGGGATCCCTCTGTTAAGCTAATTCTGAGGAGATCGCTGGACCGGAGAATTGTCCTCAACTGGGAATTAGTGCCCAGTGTCTTACTAGGAATAGTAAGAGGTGGCTCCACGGGGGATAAATCAGCAAGCAAATGCTCCACAACTACTTAGAGCTGCACATCCTTCAAATCAGCAAGGCCCTTATATGTATCCTCGGCGTGCTGCTCAATCACACCTAAGTCCTCTTCATCCATCTTTGGAGGCTCCTCATCATCATCACTAGCACCAGCATCAACTTCGTTCATAGAAGCAGTAGGGGCCTTAGAAATAACAACTCCATGAACTAGAGGTACCTCTAAACTCGGACCCTAGGTGGCATCAAAGCCACCCCAAATCATAGTAATATCTGTGGACCTAAGCTCATCTATATCTCTCCTCAAATATTTGATGTCAGTCAGTATGGACTCCAAATCAGCAGAACTTCCCTCATCCTTTTCTCACTCCTCAACTCAAGTGGTAAGAGTAGCTAATTTTTGGGCAATATCGCTTCATGTAGCTCATTGTCCCACTACCTTAGCATGTAGAGGGGAAATGGCAGACGCAATAGGTGTGGAAATCATAGATGTGATAGATGCCTCAATCGTCAAAGGTCTCACATCTGCCAAGTGGGCAAGGTTACCTATATGGTAGGGCAAGGTTGCCTATTTGTTTCAGCATTTCCTATGTAAGAGGAGGCCATGATGTGGAACTATTAGGAGGGACCGTAGATGTAGATGTGGTAGTAGATGTACCAGGCACAGTAGAAGAGGGAGGCATAATGCCTGCCTCCAGAGACTTCATATAAATTACTAGCATTGTATCAACTAGTGGATGTCTCTTTCAGTCCTTAACATCTCTCAAATAATCTACGTCAATCCAAAGGATGTCACTAGATGAAACGGGGACATACGTACATCTTATGCATCAATAAATGGGACCTGGCCCACTAATAAAGATTAGTGATTTTCACAGCCATTGCGATCCTTGACCTTAATGTCAAATTCTTTTTAAAATAGGACCCAATGGATCAACCAGGGTATTTCATCTTTCTTTTCCATCAAATATCAAATTGCGGCATGATCGGTATGGATTACTACCTTTGTACCCAAAAGATAGAAATGAAACTTTTCAAATGCATAGACAATAGGCAACAATTCTTGTTAAGTAACAGTGTAGTTATTTTGGGCTACGTTAAGTGTCTTACGAGCATAGTAGATGGGGTGGAACAAGTTTCCCTTTCTCTGGTCAAGAACAGCTCCTAACACTACATTTCATCATACATGAGCTCAAAGGGAATGCTACAATCCAGAGAAACAATAATCAAAGCCATTATGAGCTTCTGTTTAAGACACAAAAGTGAGTTGATGTAAGCATCATCGAACTTAAACACACTATCTTTTTCCAATATCTTGCACAAAGGATAGTCCACCTAAGAGAAGTCTTTAATGAACCTCCAATAAAATTAGGCATGTCCCAAGAAACACCAGACACCCTTTACAAAAATAAAAGGAGGTAACCGAGCAAGTACTTCAACTTTCGCTTAATCAACTTCAATATGATCTCCCAAAATTTTGTGTCCCAACACTATACCCTATTTCACCATAAAGTGGCACTTCTCCCAATTGAGTACAAGGTTAGTTTCCACATATCATTTCAAAAATTGACCAAGATGCTCAAGTCATACATCAAATGTATCCCCCACAATTGAAAAATCATCCATAAAGACCTACATCGTATCCTCAACTATGTCGGCAGAAATATAAAGCATACATCTTTGAAAAGTCACGAGAGCATTGCATAAACCGAAAGATATTCACCTAAAAGCAAAAGTGCCATATGGGCACGTGAAAGTAGTTTTCTCTTGGTCCTTAGGAGCAATTGAAATCTGGTTATACATGGAATACCCATACAAAAAGAAGTACTAACCATGACCCGCAAGACGATCTAACATTTGATGCATGAAAGGCATTGGGAAGTGGTCTTTTTTCGTACAAGAATTCAATTTCGATAGTCTCATTGGTACAAGTTCATTCTTTTCATTCTGCAAAACTATCATGCCACCTTTCTTAGGGGTGAATTGCACTGGGCTCACCTATTTACTATTGACAATGATTTTTTTCTTCAATTCCTCTTGTATAGGAGGGTTCAACCTCTGTTGGTTCTCAATACTCGGGTTGCTGTCACTAGCTAACTGTATCTTATGAGCATACACACTGGATGAATACCCACAATATCGACAATTGTTCTTTCTCATCAACTTCTTCAACACGCCCACAAGAGCTTGTACTTGATCATCAACTAAATTATCAGCTATAATGACGAAAAAAGTGTCATTTTTAGCCAAGAAAACATATTAAAGGTGAGAAGGAAGTACCTTGAGTTCAAGTTACTTTTTATAGATAGCTTGGCGGGTGGCGTGTCTCTATTTCTTAAGTGGCGTATCTCTATTTTTTAAGTCAATCTCCAGCCTCACGGGGTTCTTGGGGTAAGATCCTACACTTGAAAGTGCTGCCATCACTTCTTTATAGTCTGGAATTTCTTCCCCATCGATGTTCAATAGCACAGCTAGCAATAATTCCCCAAAACTAGAGACTTCTTGCACACTTGCAACTGCTTCATCAATGACATCAATAACCGAGATTACATAAAAATCATTAGGTTGCTTCATCGACTTACATACATTAAAAGTGACCTCCTCACCATTAAACTGAAACTTGAGCTCACCACTCTCCACATGGAATAGTTCTCTTTCGATAGCCAAGAAGGGTCTACAAAAGGTAATGGGAACCTCAGCATCAATCTCACAGTTAAGAACAACAAAATCTGCGGGAAATGTGAATTTATCAACCTTCACCAAGATTTCATAGAGAACGTCGATGAAACATTTGATAAACTGATCGACCATGAGTAGCAGCATTGTAGTTGGCTTAGGATCACCCAAACCGAGTTGTTTGAAAGTGGCATAGGACATCAAATTTATACTTACACCTAAATCACAAAGTGCCTAAGCAAATTGGTAAAGCCCTATAGTACATGGAATAGTAAATGCCCCTACGGTCATCTTTCTTCACCTGTAATGACCCGTTAGGTCATTTTGAGAATGATTCCTCCTCCTTTCATACGAGACCCTTCCCATAAAATTTTAATAAATTATTTGGACTATTCGATGACTTCGGTTAATTAGTTGATGGGTGATTTTAAATAATTAATTTAATTAATGGGATAAAGTGTTAACTTATTTAATACCACTTTTCTTATATTTATTAAAATATGTTAGTACGGTTTGTTACTTTAGTACCTAATTAATTAGAAAAAGAAGCAAGAAAGGAAGAGAAACTTACCTTCGCAGACGACGACGAGAAGAGATCGCCACACTTCACTTTAGGTAAGCTTAAGTTGGAGGTCATATTAATATTATTCTATTAGCATCATATTTAATTATGAAAGCAATAGGAATGTGATCCGTAAACAACAATGGGAATTTGGCGTGGTTGTTGCCACTGGTTTCATAACCAGTGGCTTCAATTTTAACTATTACTATATTTTTTACATTATAAATTAAGTTTTGAAATATTGAGATAGGTAACTAAATATTATGTGTATTATGTTATATGAATTTCATCAAATTTGTGACTTTTGTTAATTTTCCTATTTAACCCTTAACTTTTATAAAATTTTTGACTTGTGGGAATGAGTGGCATAATTTTCATCTTAATGAAAAAAATAATTTTGTTGTTAAAAATAATTTTTGAAAAAAGGAAATAAATAATAATAGATGAATATATATATATATATAGAGAGAGAGAGAGAGAGCGGCGGCATGAACGAGAAAGCGGCAGAAACTGGAAAAAAAATACGGAGGTAGAAAGAAAAGAAAGGGGAAAAGAAAAATAAAGGAGAAGAGAAAAATAAGAATTTTCATTCCAAAGCGTCAAGGTAATTATTCTCATCCTTTTCATTAAATTTTTATGTGATTATGAATATATTTTTAGGGTTGTTGGTGGAGAAATAACACTGAAATAAGAAAATATGACCCTAGGGTTCTTCACATAAAATCTTGATTTGGGGTCGAATAACGATCCGTTTTAGCTGAAATTTGACATGTCAGTTTATTTTATCATGAGTGAACATAATCGGAAAGAAAATTTTAGATTTGACTTCAATGACTCAGGATGACTTTTTGACCCAATTTTTTATTCAAAAATAAATATAGCAATATGAGTGTCATTGGATTCATTTCTTATGAAGATTATGTATTTGAACGGATTTTGATCATTCGAAATCATTACAAAAGGATGAATTTTTAAAGTGATTATTCAATTTAATTGAGGCAAGTGAATTTCTAAACCTTAGTTTAAGCTTGTAGATGCTTGTATTTTCGTGTTATGTGTACTGGGATGTAAGGAGAATTGGATAGGGTTATTGACTGTATAATTGGCCTTAAAAATAGAGATGAAGGGAATTATAAAATGGTGATCTAATGACATGTATTGGTGAAATCGAAATGTTGTGATTATGGGTTTATTTTTGACATGTGAAATAACTATATTGTTGTGAGATAGGAAAAATTATTGTTGTTGTCATGTTATTATCGTGAATCATATGAACATGAATTGATTGCATTGATTCTAATATATTGTGCTGAGACTGAAAATGATACGAATCAAAGGGGTCCTGCCACACGCTCTATGGCAGGTATTATAAAACAAAGAGGTCGGGCCACACACTCCGTGGCAGGATATGTATATTGAGGGGATAGGCCACACGCTCCGTAGAAGATAACATGGATAGAAATATCCCCATGGATTCCGAACTGCAATTCAGTGGATATGTACCGATAGGACAGACATGCATCATTTCATTGCATTGCATTGTATTTTGTTGATATTTGTGAATTTGTGTTTACCACTTATTTCTCTGTATATGTTGAATTTGACTTGATATGATTCACTTGATAAGACTATCGATGAATATTCATGGATTGTATTGTTATTATTGTGTAGAGCGTAGAGTTGGGCTGGTTTTATGCAGGTTGTAGTTGAGGAGGTTTGGTTGGGATGACACGAGTACTTATATCTATCGAGCTTTCCTTAGTTTTAGTTATCCACTTGTTGGATACTGTGTTGTTTGGTACTCACCCCTTGCTTCTAGACTTGTGTAGGTTGTGATTCCGGACTTGCTTGATCTCCTCGCATTTTATACCACATCTGAGGCTATCATCTCGAGTGTTGAGGTAGCTGTTACATCCATCTAGCGGATACCTCTTGCTCCTTTAATATGTTTTAGTCCTATTCTAAAGACAAAGACATTGTGACTGTACTTTCATTCATACTTCGATAATGTATTAGTGGCTTGTACACATAACAACCAATTTTGGGGGAATTTGAGTTTGTTTTATGTGTTTTTCATTTTGTTAAATTTTGATTTATTTCATTTTCTTCCGCATCTACTTTCCGTTGGGTATTAGGCTGACTTATCTCGGTAGGTTGAGCTAAGTGCCATGACGCCCGGATTTGGGTTGTGACATCACCACAATATTAATCGACATAATTGCACTACAGTTGTGAGATATTTCAATGGTTTCATAGTCCATTCTACATTTTTTTGTCACTAACGTTTTCATAAACTTGGCATACCCGAACATCTCCAATAACACCTCAACTAATGGCAAGTTAATAGAAAATGT
This sequence comes from Solanum dulcamara, assembly GCF_947179165.1. Taxonomy (NCBI): domain Eukaryota; kingdom Viridiplantae; phylum Streptophyta; class Magnoliopsida; order Solanales; family Solanaceae; genus Solanum; species Solanum dulcamara. The sequence goes on along the minus strand of NC_077237.1, from coordinate 66,149,140 downwards.
CTTGAAGACGGAGAGGAACTTTTGATACTTAACGTCCTCATTTTTCTTTTTCAAACTTTGAGGATCAGAGGCTTTACTTTAGGAAGTGGATTTGTAGGAACCACCGGTGGGACAACTCCCACATTACATTTTTGAGACACACAAGAATAAAAAATCGTCGGTGCATCTTTCACTTCATCATATGCTTCATTATTTAGCTCTTTGGCTAACTCATCACTTTCAAATACCATCGTCTTACCCTTGCTTGAACTAACCGCTTCATTATTTGGTACTTCATTACCGACAACTTTTCCACTCCTTGTCAAATAGCCATACATTATGCATTGTCGTTCTAAGGATTTGCTATTGTATTACTTGAGAGACCACCTTTAGGACTCAAATTTAAATGGGCTAAAATTTGGCCCATTTGAGCCTCTAACTGTTTAACCGACACCGAATGTGAAATGACTGTTTGGTTTAAGAAGGAAAATTCATCTTTCATCTCCTTCAACACCGTGTTTGAGCCCTCAACCTTATTTAGAATTCTAGAAAGCATATCTTCCATTTAAAAGTTGTCAGGATCGACACTCGCCTCCTTGGGCTTTTGATGAGGAGGGACATATCTATCATGATAACCATGACCTTCCCTCCAAGAATTACTTTGGTCGTGCCAATCCCTCTTTCTCCAACTATTTTCTTGGTCCTTTTTCCAACCTTGGTTCCCACCCGGTGTTGGATAGGTCAGATGGGAACCCCTTGACTGATTTGCTAGAAATTGCACTTCTTCATTATATATGACATCGAACTTAGCATCCTCTTGATTCAGCCCAACATTTGCATCTACCGCATTCACCGCTTAGTATCCTCTACCCATAACATGTTTGGAGAGAAAATCATGTTGAGTCATCATTTTCTCTATGTTCTCATCTCGTTATGGTTTTTCTCAAGTTTTTCCTTAGCCACACCAACATGAAGAGGAGACACATGGTCCTCTCAAGTGTGCCAAGCACGATTGATTTTCGTCAGTTCATCAAGCAATGTTGAAGTAACAACAAAGGGTTGGCAGATGATGTCACCCCTATTAAGTTGATCTACTACACCTTTGTTCACCATATCAATACCACTATAGAAATACTATAGCAACACATTGTCTGGTAGCCTATAAATGGGACATTGCAAGAACAACTTCTGGAACCTAAGCCAAGTCTCATAAATTGGTTCCCCATCAACCCACTTGAAGTTCTGGATGCTATCTCTCAATTTCAGCATCTTGGAAGGTGGGAAAAACCTCTCATAAAATATTTTTGTAAGCTCATTCCAAGAAGTGATGGAATCCCTCGGTTGCTCTACTAACCACTTAGTTAAGCAGACTAACAAACACACTAAATTCCTAAAAATTCTCTCAAACCCTAGTAATCATTATCTCAAAGAAGGGCATTTTAGTCACAAAAACGAAATGGGGTGGGACCCACCTCCGGACCTCGAAAAATTTCGTTCGAAAGATGGAATCGTAGATTCCGTCGATACGAACACAACGAAAGTTATCTCACTCTCAGATTCCATCTATAGCTCCTCAAATTTGCAAAAGACTGAAGTGAACACTGTTCATTGTTCGAGTGAGGAGCTGCTGCAAGCTGAAAAAATCATATCCTTGAGAAATCGGGGATTGCTAAAGATTATAAACAATATTGGAGATGATTCTTCATCCCATATGCCAAGCACAGTACAAAGTTCACAAAAAAATTTAGTCCCAATTGAGAAAAATGCAGAGGCGCATCAGCTCAGCATCGCCGCCAATGCGCCACCACTGCGCCTTCAATTTCCAGCCACCTCCGGCGATATTCTAGCCCTCGCACCATCTGGACTTTGTTCGCAAGGACAAGGCGCCCCGATAGGAACAAAAACCTCTGGCGAAATCAACTCCGGCGAACAAATTGTAGTCGACGCCGGAGCTACGGCAAGCCAAAACGCACAAGATGAATGCCAAAATGTTCCTCAAGCTGTTTTCAATCTCCTCAGTCATGAGCGCCATCTCGAATCACTGCCACACTCTTCGAATTTATCCTTGAACTCTGACAACAATGGAGTCGCCGGAGCTCCGGCCAGCCGATTCAGCCAAGACCAATACCAAAAGGTGAGTAACAGTGTGGAGAAGGTTTCTAACTATAACACATGTCTCAAATCTATACAAACAAGTTCAAATTCAAAAAGTCGTCAAGACGACTTTGGTGGTGCCGGAGCTCCGGCGAACCAATTGGCAAGAGACCAATACCAAAAGACTCATCAAGGTGTCATGAAGCTTCCAAGCTATATAGAGTGTCTCGAATCACCATCAACAAGCTCAAATTCAAAAAGTCGTCAAGACTTGCATCTCCCTGAAGAACACTGTAACAGTGTTGTTCGAGCTAAAGCTGTGGCTGTTGTATTGGATCATGTTCAAAATGACCAACAAGGAAATAGAATGCTAATATTGGAAGGCATTGAAGAAAATGGTCATGCCCCAAAAGAAATTTCGAAGGGGAACTTCACTGATAAGCAATGGAACAGTGCTCTTGCTGTGGCTCATCCAGGTAAGTCTTCTAACTATTTCAACCAATATCTAGTAAAAAGTGCTGACCATATTAACAATGTTGTTCAAATGCATAGTGACACTGTCGAACCTCATGAACTTAGCTTACTTGATAATAATGTACAAAAAGGAAATTTAGCTAATGTTGCTATTGTTAAGCCTACTAATTTGCATCTAGCTCTGACCAAGAATAATGAGGAAATTCAGAATGCTACTCACAATGGTGATACTGATCTTGTTGTTAAGCACAAGGAGCAGGGGAACATAATACTTGGTAATGTTGAAAAAAACAAACAACCTGACCAGTTGAACAGGGGGCTCAATGTGAAAACTCAACCTGTCCATAGACCTTATATTCCTAATAGCAATCCTATGAAAGTGTCTAATAATTTTGATGCTATTAAATCTACTAACAAACCTGCTGCTCTGAATACTGGAAGCAACCTAGGTTCCAGAAACTCAAACCAACTTAGAGCTCCAAGTTTTAATATTCCAACTCCTAATAATCATGTGGTGCTTCCCAATACTAATTTACCTGCAAAACAAACCCAGCACCCCAATACTAATACTCCAACCCCTCCTAATCCTGTCATCCACCAAACTCTGGCTACTAAGTTGAGAGCCCAAGAAGCTATGAAAACAGACACTATTGATATTACACCTCCCAAAATTACCACAAAGCAAGGCTATCCAGCTGTAGTATTTACAGAAGAAGACTTCCTGGTGAAATTGGCTAGTGATTGTAAGTATACTCTAATAGGAAAATTCACAAATACTATGCCTAAGATGGAAACCATTAGAAAGGAATTCATCTTGCAAACAGAACTCAGAGGAGGAGTGAAACTTACCCATTTTAACTCTAGGCATCTGTACATAGACTTGGACAATGAGTATGATCACTCTACTGTTTGGTCCAAAGGAAGAATGTACATAAATGGCCAACTTATGAGACTCCAACTTTGGACCCCCACCTTCAAGCCTGAAGAAGAAACATCTCTAGTTCCTATATGGGCTATATTACCTGAATTACCTTGGCACTGTTATCGTCTTGCAGTGGTAACTCCATTACTATCCCCAATTGGAAAGGTGTTGTTCTTGGATTTGGCAACCTACAAGAAAACAAGGGGTAGTGTAGCAAAAGTCAAAGTACAAATTGACCTTACAAAACAAAGACCACAACATGTATGGATGGGGTATGGTGAGGATGAAAATGGAGCAGGAAGGTGGCAGTCTATCCAATATGAGGGGGTGCCAGATTACTGTCAACACTGCAAACATCAAGGTCACACCATTCATGTTTGTACTGTGAAAAGAAGGGATGAAGATAATAAGAAAAAACAAGTTCAAGAAGAAGAAGCAAGAAACAAAGATAAATCCAGCAATGAAAAGAACAAGGAACAACAGAACAAGGAGCTAAAACACCAAGAAGACAAACAAAATAAGGAACAACAAAACACTAGCAAAGCTGGAACTGAAAAAAGAGACCAAGAACATGCAGGTTGGCAAATTCAAAGGAGGAAAGGCAAAAAAGATGGACAACATAACCAACAACAACCACAACAGCATAAAACACAAGTATCCATGACAAAAGGGGAAAGTTCAGTACCATCCCAGCATATTATCAGCAGCAGCAAAGAAGGAAAATCTCAACAGCAGGCAGGTATGCTTAATAACTCTAACTTTAATACTTGTAATATCCAAACTTGTAATGTAGACTCTGGAGTCCAGAGCCTACTCCCCATTCCCCATACAGTATTGGATCCCAGCCCCCATAATCCCATACAGCAGGTATTACATGTTAATGAAGAGAGCAGACCTGCAGACAAACAAAAAGAGCAAAATATTACTGCCAGGTGTGCACCAAATACTGGTTTGAATAATGTGGAAAGCAACAAAGCCAATGGAAAAATCCCAGGTATTGACTTAATGCTCCCACAAACCCATGGCTCCCCCAATTACTTTAATATCTTAAATAGTATTAATGTTGTGGCTGAAGAAGTCTGTGGAGGTCAGGTTGGAGGAATACAGGAGCAAATCACTAATCTGCAGGAAGGGGAAACCAAGGGGAGGGAAAATCTATTGGTTGACCATAGGAAAGACCCTAGAGCCCCTGCCACCACTATTCCAGCAGAGATAAGGTCCAACATGCAATTGCAACAAGATGATGTTCAACAGCTTTCAGAGGACAGTGATAAGGGAGGTGTTGAATTTCCAAAAAATAGTGAACAAAATACAGGTGCAGTGATTCAGCTACTGAACAATAAATATACTCTTTCTTTGAGTAAAAAGAAGAGAGAGGCACTGAAGAAAAAGATAGGAAAAAAAAGTAAAAAATCTCTGTCTGAAAAGACACAACACAGAGCAGGGATTTATGCTTCACCTCTTCAAATTCAATCCAGCTCTACTGAATTGTATGTGCTTAATAAGAGAGCCATATCAGATGACTTGGAGGATGAATATAGACCTATTCAATCTGAAGATGAAGAGGACCTAGATCAAAAGGAACAAACTCATGATGAGGATGAGGAAACTAGTGCCTCTCCCATTAGAGCACTGGATGATATCACAGATTCTACAACTCAGGATGAAGTGTTGCAAGTCACTGAGAAGCAGGGTTTATCACCCAGGGGTCAGCAAGCAAAGAAGAAGAAGAAAAAACAGAAACAAGACATCTCCACCAGTTCAGATAATGCTACTTGTAAGAGTGGCATCAACACAAGGTCCAAATCCCTGAAACTTTGATGATGAATACAATATGCTGGAATGCAAGGAGTATTGATACTCAAGGTGCCTTGGATAGACTCCAAAAACTCAAGGATTATCACAATTTAACTATGTTGGCAATCCTGGAACCATTTGCTAATCAATCACATCTTAACCACTACAGAATTCAGCTGAGAATGGACAGTGCCATTCATAATCCCAATAACAAGATTTGGTTGTTTTGGACTAAGGATGTGGACTGCACTATTGTAGACCAAGATGAACAACAGTGTACTTGTGAAATCAAACATGTGGCTAATCCTAATTCTCATATTATTACATTTGTTTATGCCAAGTGTAAGGATTACCTGAGAAGAACTCTTTGGGATAAAATGCTGCAGTATGCTGACACAGACAAGCCATGGTGCATTATGGGAGACTTTAATGTGATCACTGATGTTGATGAAAAACTAGGAGGACAACCACACAACATGAACAAAAGCTTAGAGTTCATAAGTGTATATTATGTTTTGTTTGGGCTTGTTTGTTGTATTATTGCAGGTGTCTGGAGTAATATATTAGCATTCTTCAACAACAAATACATAGACAAGAGCACAAAAACAACTTCCAAACACCCTGCAACCTCTAAGCTTCAGCAGGGCAGCAGGTGCAGGGTGTGGAGTAGCATGTGGACTTGTCCAATGCCCCCCAAACTTTGCAGGAAGTTAGAATATATTATTTTGACAAGCCCCAAGAAGTTTCAGCCCAAACGGATAAATGGAGGCGTTAGGCGAGCGACATGGAAACATTCAGCTGCCTTAAGCCTAAAGAGAGGGTCTTTAGTAATTTGGACCCTCCAACTTGGGAAACAAGTCTTCAAATTTTGCAGGACTAAAGGAGAGGATATACATGCTAACTCCATAAAGTTTCAATTCAAATGGATAATTGGAGACGTTAGTCGAGCGGCTTGGAAAATGATAACACTCTCCAAAGCTCTTACTGAGGTCCCCTCTCTATTGATAGTCTGTGTATATTATGTTTTGTTTGGGCTTGTTTGTTGTATTATTGCAGGTGTCTGGAGCAATATATTAGCATTCTTCAACAACAAATACATAGACAAGAGCACAACAACATCTTCCAAACCCCCTGCAACCTCTAAGCCTCAGCAGGGCAGTAGGTGCAGGGTAGGGAGTAACTTGTGGACTTGTCCAAAGTCTCCCAAACTTTGCAGGATGGTAGCATATATAATTTTGATAAGGCCCAAGAAATTTCAGCCAAAACGGATAATTTTAGACGTTAGGCGAGCGAGCTTGAAACAATCAGCTGTCTTAAGCTTAAAAAGGAAGAAATTTGCTAAATGGAAGCTCCAACTTGGGAATCAAGCCTTCAAACTTTGCAAGGCTAAAGTAAAGAATATATATGCAAACCTCATGAAATTTCAGCTCAAACGGATAAGTGGAGACGTTAGTCGAGCGACATGGAAAATGCTAACAGGCTCCAAAATCCTATTTGAGATCCATTCCTCTCTACTAACCTGTATATGTCTATGCTTGTCTTTGGTTACTTGCTGTGTATTTGCAGGTTGTTGGAGACTTACACCAACATGCTTTAACATCAAAATCATAGAGGACAACATCTGCAGCAGCTCAACACCTGCAGCAGCCCAACACCTGCAACACCTGCAGCAGCTCAACACTTGTTTGCTTTGTTGCTTGTCTTTGGTTGACTTTCTTTGCTTAGAACCTATTTGGCACTGCTATGAGGGCTGCAGTAACCTTGGGCTTATATGGAGTAGCACACTCAGCTGGCCAACCACACTCTCTATTATCAACACACCCCAGCACCAACCTGCAGCAGACAAGGAACAAATCCAATCCACCTATGCCTTCTCTAATAACTCTAATAACACAACACTTGCAGCAGCTCCTTTCTTGCTGGTTCTTGTTTGTGGTGTAGATGCAGATGTCAGGATGAACTCATCAACATGTGTTTCCAACACCTACATAGAGCACAGCACAGATACAACCACCAAAACAAATACCTTCACTAAGAGGCCTACACAAGGACTATGCAGAGCAGCAACTTCCTTCTGGATTTTGTGGTTGTTTGGTTGCTTGTATTTGGCTGTTTGTCTTGTTGGTTGTGTTTGTCTATGCAGGTACCCCAGCTTCACCCCCCTCCAGGAGAATGCATTGATCTCCATGACCAGTCATTCTCAGCTTCACCAATGCAGCTGGCAGACTGCTAAAAGGACTGCAGTATCTTGGGGCTGCTTTGAGACCAACAAGCAGCCTAGGGAACCTGCAGCCACCTGCAGATTGGCAGCCTTGGATGCATTCCATCAACAGCTGCAACAGCTCCACCAACTTGCAGCAGCCAAGGAACAAATACAAGCTAGCTACAGCAGCTTGCACACCTCTTTGGTTGAATGTATTGTTGGTCTTGTTTGGCTGTGCAGGTACAGGTCTGCAGCAACCATACATTTGGACCACCATGCAGCTACTTCCTTCCTTTCAACCTCCATAGCTGGTAATCATGATGCTGATACAAAGGCACACTTCACCTGGATTTACTTGGTACGACAAGACTAAAAGGAGCAAAGATGAAAGGAATTTCCCATCCCATGCGAGATAGAAGTTTCGTATGCTTGTTCTTCTTCAATGTAGCTATGTCTGGTACGTAGCATAGTTGAATAGGACTAGTGTAGGTTACTTTTGTTTTTTCTCATGGAAGGGGAGAGTCTCCCTCATTTATGCTTTCATAGTTGAATTGTACCGGGAGGAGTCCTCTCACAGGTTTAATGCTTTCTAGTTATAGTTAGTTTCTTTTTTGTATCGGGGATGAGTTAGCCGACCTTAATAGGTTAGCCGACTTATGAACCACCATAGGATCGGAGGTAAGGTTTATGTCCCCCTCCTTGTATTTTTATTTTGATTATTTATGTTAAGGCTTGGGGGTGTTGCTTAACCCCTGACTGTGCACGAGAGGTGGGAGCCTCGTGTAGGGTCTGTTCCCGTAAAAAAAAAAAAAAAAAAAAAAAAAAAAAAAAAAAAAAAAAAAAAACCACTTAGTTTCCTCCCCCAAAAGAGAAATGGTAAACAAACTTAATCGAATAGACTCCTATGATGTGTTATTGAAAGGGAAAGGGTTGCACACATCCATGAAGTTCTGGATATGGTCATGAGGATACTCGTGAGCAAGGCCCCCAAAGAAGCCCTTAATTTGAAGCAACTACAACAAAGTACTGATCACGTAGAAGATCACATTACCCATAATTAGGGGTAACCTTATAGCTCCGGCACTAGTCATTTGGTCAACATTGACATCATTCATGTTCTCGATGTCATCATTCATGACCCCAATGTTACTTCCATGAACTCTCATTTCTTCACCTAGCAAAGACAAAATAAGAAAACAATAGTAATGGAGTCCTACTACAAATAACTACATCACAATTAACTTCAATAAAAAAACACTAATCATCGTCCCCCGGTAACGATGTAATTTTTGATGATGCTCAAACTATATTTCTTATAATTCAGAGTATACGCGATTGTTACCAATATAAACCCAATGTATAAGATCAGGGTCAAATCCCACAAGGAGCGGTTTGGAATAGAATTCGATCAAGAAGTAAGAGAGTGTTCTAGACTTTTTTGCAGAAAAGTAAGTGGATTGTAACATAAAATCAAATTAATAGTTTTGAGATATAAATTTAGAAGAGTTAACAAGATTAAAACCAATACGATCAATAACAATTAGGTTATAACAAGTTTTAGGAGGCTTCTAGGGTAGGTGCATAATTAAACATGTTGCTCGGATAAGGGTAAATACATAACTCAATATTATTAATCATCAATGGATAGGCAAAGGTTAAACAATTATACGAAAAGCATCTTTTAACAACTTTTCATCTATCCATGCAAGCACTTTCGATACTAAACATGTGTACTAACAAAACTAATCTGATCCTTAAGAAAACCTCCTCTCTCGAGATAGATTACTATTGATAAATTCACATCAATGACTATTTGTTATTTCAACCACTTCACGTCACCTTTTCAAGATAAGATGAAGATATCACATAGAAAAATGTTTGCAACCATAAATCATTGATGAATACACGTCAAATAAAAAAAATCCATATTGAATTAACAAATCTTGAGCTGATACAAAAAGCCAAATCCAAAAGAACAAGTTAACTACATAAGTACCCTCTAGAAGGATGGGGTTTACCTACACATTGAAAATTAAAAGATGTTTTTCCAAAATAATTGTCTTTCATTGAATTTAGAAAAGTATCACTTCCAAATTCTAATGCCCAAGTCTAAAATTCCACTACTTTCCCTAAGAATAGTGTGAAAACCCCAAGCTAAAGGGAATACTCTATTATCATATTCTTAGCCATACAAAAACTATCCTCTTTTCAGACTTTGAAAATTAATTTATACTTTCTCAAAAAATAGGCCAAAATTTCATGCACAGACCACTTCGGCGACGTTAGTCATGCCGATAGAAGTGGTCTGCGAGTCCCCAACAGAGTGGGATTCTCAAATTTTGGTGCCTCAATTCTTCATTCCCTGTGCTCGTCAATTGGCAAACAAGATCCAACTCACATATAGGTTCAACGAATCACCATTTTGAGCTTTTACTTTGATATTTAATTGCCCAGTTTTCAAAAGGTTCGGATATTTTGGGCAATCTTGAGTGTCTAGTTGGGGTATCTCCTTCGAAACTTCATAATTGCCTTTTTTATGCGTTCATTAAGACAAAATTCTCAGTTTTTTAATGCGATGTCACGACCCAAGCCTAGGGCCTAGATGTGACACAGCGATTGAAATTATAAGGGATCCCAACCAAGCATCTTAGCATACATCACATACATAAGGTAAATAAATATAACAAGATATGCGGAAGTAACAACTCAAAAGTGAAGTCTACGAGATAGAAATACTCAATCAATCTGCAAAATGGGCTACACCACATTTATTATCTAAATATGCCTCTAGGTCTATGCTTAATGGGGGCTTAGAACAACCTTCTAGCTCACCCTAATCATAAGAAGAAAGTCAAAGTAAAAATATTAAAGAAATTCACGTTCTCGATGAAATGAGGACTCACCAACTCTTTGATAACTAAAGAAACTCTAGCCGCAAATAGGATGGTCGACGTACACCCCAATATTATGAGATAATGTAGGCAAAATATGTGTTAGTACATAGAGGGCACTAAGTATGTGAGATATGAATGAAAAAGTAATAGGACGTGATCAATATGACATATGGTGCATGACCAACATAATAATCATGAGGAAAGCTTAAAAGCATTTGAAAACATATGAAAAATTATGGTCAATGTATCATAAAAATTCATAGTAAATCTCATAACTTTACATTCAACTTGAGTGGGATAAGACCTTGAACTGACATCTTAAGACAATGCGAGCTAGAACATAGAATCTGATGTAACTCTCACATCAAGAAGAGAGAGGCTACTTGCTAAGGTAGACTCTGTGAGAACATCTTTAACTTTTTAAGCTATATGTGGATCCACTAGCTAAGCCATGAAGGCAACCTACGTGGACAATGTAGTTTGGGACTTTACATTGCTACTATGATTCCCTTGGGTAACTAGCTGTGTTACCGGACCGAACCCCAACTAGAAGTCCTCTCGGTGGTTAGTCAATATCCCCACGAAATTCATTAAAACATGATCATAAACATTATAAGGAAAGTAGTAACTGCCTATCAATCCATCTTTATAAAACATATTAGGAGTAGGTCATTAACTTTAATGATTCGTAAGAATCCATAACTTCAGTAAGAATTGTCCTTATTACCATTTTTAAATATGATTATGATATTGTAATTATCACACCATAACAACTATCTTGGATAATAATTGATCATCATCATACTTTCAACATTAAATTGTAAATCTCAACTTCAATTATGAAAACTTTCTTTAAAAGTCATTGAACTTACAATCAACTCATGAAAATCATCTTTAACTTCATAATCATAATTTGAAATAAATTTATGCATGGGCATGCATAATTCAACTTAAAATCATGAAACTCATGTAGAAACATGCTTAGAATTGTCATTGATAACAATTCAAAACAAAATTAAAATAACCCAATGCAATTCATCAAAACTAGTTTTCATAAACAATTTGAATTCGAAGAATAACGTTGAGGAAACCTTGCGATTCCATGGGTGAAAGGAAACCATGGATCAATCCCCACGTACCTTGATTGAAATCACTTAGAAGTGAAGATAAACCTTGATGAAAATCTAAAATCCTAGCTTAAAACTTGAAGAAGAACCTTGAGAGAATTTGCGTTCTTGCCTTAGGAGAATTTAAATGAATGTTTTATTATGATGGAAATTTCAAAGGAATGGGTAGTTATAGTATTGAACTCAGCCATAATTGTGTCTAGATACATCAAACTGAACCTCGATAAAAGGGATAATTACCCTTCATTAAACTCAGATTTTAAATCCACGAGTCAACTTCTACGAGTCATCTTTAGGTCTACGTCTTGTAGACTTGAGTCATAACTATTATTGTAGGCAAACTCAATCAATGGTAGATGCTCATCCCAACTTCCTTTAAAATAAATAACACATGCTCTCAACATATACTCTAATGTTTGAATCATTCTTTTGGCTTGACCATCAGTTTGACAATAGAAGGCGGTACTTAACTTAACCTTTGTATAAAGACCCCTTTGAAATGACTTCCAAAAGTGTGAAGTGAATTAGGTACTTCGATTTGATATAATAGACAAGAGAACACCATGAAGCCTCACCAACTCACAAACATAAAACTTAGTATAGTCTTCAGCACTGTAAGAAGTCTTAATTGGTAGAAAAATGAGCCGACTTAGTTATCCGATCTATAACAACCCAAATGGAATCATATTTCTTCTTAGTATGAGGCAAACCCATTATAAAGTCCATATTCACATCTTCCCACTTTCAAGTAGGAATTTCAATATCTTGAGCTAAACCTCCCTAGTTTTTATGCTCAACTTTAACTTGTTGACACTTAGGACACTTACCCAAAAACTCCGCTATGTCCTTCTTCATACCATTCCACCAATACACCTCCCTGGAATCACGATACATCTTGGTAGAACCCATATGAATCAAACACCGAGAGCTATGAGCCTCATTCAATATCAATTCTTTTAAACCATCAACATTAGGCATAGGTAGATAAAGGAGTACACCATCTCCCTCTTGGGAGAAAGCCTCAATGGCTTTTTTGACAGCCGACTTCTTTAACTTAACTAACACCAGATCATGGTCTTGTTTGGCCTTAACATCCTCCACAAGAGACGATTTCAAACCATTATGCACAAAGATACCTCCATCATTAGAGTCAACCAAATGCACACCTAAACGTGCCAATCTATGAACATATTTGATTAATTCTTTCTTAACTTTCTCAACATGTGCAACACTATCCATGGACAACCAACTAAGGGCATCGGCATCAACATTGGTTTTGCCCGGATGGTACATCATACTCATATCATAGTACTTCAAAAATTCAAGCCATCTCCTTTGCCGAAGGTTCAAGTCTTTTTTCTTAAACATGTATTGTAAACTCTTTTGGTTGGTGAACACATTCACATGGATACCATAAAGATAGTGTCTCTAAATCTTCAAGGAAACACAACCGCCGCTAGCTCCAAGTCATGAGTTGGATAGTTTCTTTCATGTACCTTAGGTTGCCTAGAAGCATAGGCTATTACCTTACCATTTTGCATCAAAACACAACCAAGATCAACTCTTGAGGCATCACAATACACTACAAAACCATCGGACCCTTCCGACAAGGTAAAAATAGGGGTTATAGTAAGGTGATCCTTCAACCCTTGGAAACTCTTCTCACAAGCTTTCAACCATTGAAACTTTACCTTCTTTTGAGTCAACTTAGTCAAAAGTGACGAGATTCATAATAACTCTTCTACATATTTCCTATATTATCCGTTTAGGCCCAAAAAACTTCTAATATCCTAAGGGGACAACGATCTAGGCTAATTCTTAACCACCTCGGTTATCTTAGGATCTACCATTATCCCTTCACCGGACATAATGTGACCAAGAAAAGTCACATCCCTTAGCAAAAAATCACACTTATTAAACTTGGCAAATAATTGCTTGTCCCTTAGAGTTTGCAACACAATTCTTAAGTGATTAGCATGCTTCTCCTCATTCTAAGAGTAAGCCAAAATGTCATCAATGAACACAATTACAAACATGTTCAAATATTGTTTGAACACCCTACTCATCAAGTCCATGAATATCGCGGGGGAATTGGTCTAATCAAACGACATAACAAATAACTCATAATGACCATACCTTTTTCGAAATGCCATTTTGGGGATATCACACTCACTCACCCTTAATTGGTGATAGACAGAACAGAGATATATCTTAGAGAAATACGTTTCCCCTTGCAATTGGTCAAACAAATCATCTATCCTTGGAATACGGTATTTATTCTTGATGGTTAATTTGTTGAATTGCCGATAGTCAATACACATACATAGTAAACTATCCTTCTTTCTAACAAACAAAATGGGAGTACCCCATGAGGATATGCTTGGTCTAATGAAACCTTTGTCTAGCAAGTCTTTCAATTGATCATTTAACTCCTTTAGTTTAGTCGGAGCCATTTGGTAAGGAGGGATAGAAATGGGTAGAGTATCGGGAAGAAAGTTTATGCCAAAGTTAATTTCCTTTACAGGAGGAACACCGGACAGATCATTGAAAACACATTTGGAAACTCATTAATAACAGGGATCGACTCTAGAGTAGGGGCTTCAGAATTTGCATCCCTAACCCTCATAAGATGTTAGGTACAATCCTTAAAATCATTTTTCGAGCTTTAAAGAGTGAAATGAATTGACTCTTGAACATGGAATTACTACCATTCCATTCTAGGACTGGCTCATTTGGAAATTGAAACTTAACCATTCAGGTTCTACAATCAATAGAAGCATAACATGCATATAGCCAATCCATACCAAGGATAAAATAAAAAAAGGTCATCTCAATCTCAACTAGATCACATAAAGTAACTTTATGGAAAACGAAAACCGGACAACTTCTATAGACTCTTTTAGCCATTATCGACTCACCTACGGGGAGTATAAACAAAAAAAGACTAATAATATTTCGGAGCTAACATCAAATCTCATGGCCACATAAGAAATAACAAAAATCAAATTTGCACCCGAATCAAGTAAGGCATAAACAATATAGTGAAAGACCTGTAACATACCTGTAACAACATCGAGAGCCTCCTCCACCTCTTGCCTACCATTAAGAGCATAAAACTAATTGTTATATTAAAAAGCTTTTGGTTGCACTTGAGAACCTTGAGGAACTTGTCCTTGAGTATGACCATCTTTAACCTTACACTTCTTATCATGATAACCCGTCTTTCCACATCGATAACACACATTCAAATCTGCTAGATACTCACCCTTGTGGTTCTTACCACACTTCTTGCATGTGAGGGTAACTTGGCCAATAGGAGCAACTCCTTGAGTCTTAGGGTTGGGCATCCTATCTTTTTCAAACCTTGGAGTGGTAGAATTTAAAGAACCTTGTCCGAAATACCTTTGGCAAAAATGAGGACGCTCATCACTTCCGGACTTAGTATGAGAGGAATCACCACCATAAATCCTTTTCTTATTGGACTCTCTAGTTTTCTCCTTTAGCTTCTCACTCTCTATTTTCTCCGCAGTCATATATCTAGATATGTTCATCTCTTAGATTAACATGGCCGTCTTACACTCCTTAGAAACCACATTTGACACACCTGACACAAACTTGCTCATATGAACTCTTAGGTCGGCAACCATGAATGGAGCATATTTTGACAATTGAGTAAACTTGAGGGCATACTCCCTCACACTCATACCACCTAGCTTAAGGTTAATAAATTATTGTACTTGGCCTCTCTTAACTCCAATGGGAAAAGCAATCAATAAATACTCTTTTGAACCCCTCCCAATTCACGGGCTCTGCCTTTATAGGACACTCACTTTTCCATTAGTCAAACCAAATTTGAGAAACACCCTTTAATTGATACGTAGCCAACTCCGCCCTCTCAACCAAACTAACCCCCATAATATCCATAATCTTATGAATGATACCAATAAACTCTTGTCAGTTTTCTTCCTCCTTAGAACCCCAAAACTCTAGAGGATTCATCCTCATGAAATCTTGCTTCTGCCAAACCCATATTTGGGTTTATGGGAGCAACCACCTCAGGATTGTCTTGAGCCATAATGACTTGAGTAAGTACTTGAAAGGCCTCTCAGAACTTGGCATTGGAGACTTGGTTATTCAAGGAATCATTCGGAGATTGTTGCACCTCTTCAATAACATACCTACGAGCGGGATATCTTCGTGAAGGCATTATCTGAAAATCGCAAAGAACAAGTGTTAGAGGGAAAGGCTTAGTGTACCACTCTACCACACGACATAGATTATGAAGGAAGTGAGATTTTCCTAAAATGGTTTATAGACTTCTATTCATAGATGTGGTGCACTTCACACCAATGAATAAGAATCTACTTAATGCGGCATGTTAGACTCCCTAGGACACTCCTAAACCTCGTGCTTTGATAACAAGTTTGTCACAACTCGCGCCTAGGGCTAAGATATGACATAGCGATTGAAATTATGAGGGATCCCAACCAATCCATCTTAGAATACATCGCATACATATGGTAAAAACACATAACAAGATAAGCGAAAGTAAAAGCTCAAAAGTGAAGTCTATGAGATAGAAATACTCAATCAGTGTCCAAAATGAACTACACCACATTTATTGTCTAAAAATGCCTCTAAGTCTATGCATGATGGGGCTTAATACATGCTTTTATCTCACCCGAATCATAAGAAGAAAGTCAAAGTAAAAATATGAAAGAAATTCATGTCCTCAATTAAATGAGGACTCACCAACTCTTTGATAACCAAAGCAACTCTAGCCATGAATAGAATGGTCCACATTCGTCCCTACATTATGAGACAATATAGGCAAAATACGCATTAGTATATAGAAGGTTCAACTTTAACTTTGTGAGCTATATGTGGATCCACTAGCTAAGCCACAAAAGTGGCCTACATGGGCAATGTAGTTTGGGACTTTACGTTGCTACTAGGATTCCATTTGGGAACTAACTATGTTACCGGATCGAACCCAAACTAGAAGTCCTCCCGGTGGTTAGTCAATATCCCAATGGAATTCACTAAAACATGATCATAAAAATTATAAGGAAGGATAGTAACTACCTATCAATCCATCTTAATAAAACATATTAGGAGTAGCTCATTAACTTTAGTGATTCACAAGAATCCATAATTTCGGTGAGAATTGTCCTTATTACCATAGTTAAACATGATTGTATGAGAATTGTACTTATCACACCATAACAACTATATTGGATAATAATTGATCATCATCATACTTTGATCATTAAATTAGAAATTTCAACTTCATTCATGAAAACTTTCTTTAAAAATTATTAAACTTATAATCAAACCATGAAAATCATATTTAACTTTATAATCATAATTTGAAATTTCTTTATGCATGAGAATTCATAATTCAACTTAAAATCATGCAATTCATGTAAAAACATGCTTAGAATAGTCATTGATAACAATTCGAAACAAAATTAAAATAACCCAATGCAATTCGTCAAAATTAGTTTTCATAAACAAAATTATTGTGTCTTTTTCCAACTTTTGGGGTCTTATATCCTAGCATGATGTGACTCCCCTTTCACACTCAATGAGTCGTCAATGGGCCATTTCCTCGCTGATTGGCCTTAGCAGTTGGCCTTGGTTTCAGAAAAGAGGGAAGGTGAACACATTAGATAGGAAAACGTAGGGTTGATTTTTATAAAAAAAATTTGCATGTATTGTGATTTCTTCATTCAAAAGTCTTTCTTAGTGAGTGCATGCATTAATATCTTGCATATTCATTACTTTTCCGAGAAGGAGGTAGTTATTAGGAAAAGAATATCACTACAGAAATTCGAAGAGTCTGGCTTCGACAGAAGGGTTAAACTTCATCAAAGTTACTTGAGACCGGAAAGAGATAATACTATGGAATCCAGTGTGAGGGTTAGTATAGTATACATTCTGAGACCAGGAGAAGATGAATGAGATACGTCTAAGAAGGACCAGGAGGTGAATTAGATGTTACCTAACTCGATAGATTTTTGCAAGCAATACATTGAACCAATATCATGAATACGAGTTGTGTATTAGGTCAAAAGTCATGGGGATCATTATTCTAGTCTAGTCTTCATATTGTTTACAACCTTAACCTTGTTTACTTGTTATTAAATTATCGTTTTCTCTTAAATAAAAACCAAAACACCCATTTCTATATGCATCTTTATTTTTAGGAAATAGCTACTACAACTAAATAGTGATAGCTAATAGAATAGTTTCAACCTAGTTTTTGTGGGTTCGACCCCAAATCTATGTTGGATAAAATATACTACTAACGATCGTCTATATTTCTTTCGAGAGATATAATTGAGCATTATCAAAATGCTCCTGCAACTTTTATGAATTTGATGAACAGGGTGTTGAAGAAATATTTGGATATGTTCATAATTGTATTCATTGATGATATTTTAATTTATACTCGAAGTGAGGAAGAGCACGCCGATCATTTGAGGATTTTTTTGTAAATTCTCAAGGACAGTCAGTTATTTGCCAAGTTTAGCAAGTTTAAATTTTGGTTGAGGTCAGTTGCTTTCCTTGGTCATATTGTCTCCTGTGAAGGTATTGTGGTTGATCCTAAGAAGATAAAAGCAGTTAAGAATTGGTATAGACCATTGTCTCCTTCCAATATCCGGAGTTTCTTGGGCTTAGTTGGTTATTATAGATGGTTTGTGGAACGTTTCTCTTCCATTGCATCACCTTTGACTACTTTGACTTCAAAGAAGGTGAAATTCTAATGGTCCGAGGTATGTTAAAAAACTTTCAAGAGTTAAAGAATAGGCTTACCTCCACTCCGGTGTTGACTTTTCCAAAAAGTTCTGATGGATTTGTTGTCTATTGTGATGCTTCATGGATTGGTCTTGGTTATGTTCTAATGCAGAATGGTAAAGTGATACCCAATGCTTCTAGGCAACTTAAGGTTCATGAAAACAACTACGCGATCCATCACTTAGAGTTAGCGGCAGTGGTTTTTTCTTTGAAGTTGTGGAGACACTATCTTTATAGTGTCCATATTTATGTATTCACCGATCATAAGAGCTTGCAATATGTGTTCACTCAAAAGGATTTGAACCTTCGATAAAGGAGATGTCTTGAATTACTAAAGGATTAATACATGAGTGTGTTATATCATCCGGAAAAGGCAAATGTGATTGTCGACGCTCTTAATAGATTGTCCATGAATAATATTTCCTATGTTGAGGAAGAGAAGAAAGAGTTAGTTCGGAATGTTCATAGATTAGCCTATTTGGGTGTTCGATTGGTGGATTTGAGGATGCTGGTGTTATTGTTAAAAATAGTTTTGAATCGTCTTTTGTAGCGGAGGTTAATTCCATGCAAGATAATGATCCTACTTTGGTTGAGTTGAAGAAAGCAGTTGTCGAAAAGGTCATTGAGGATTTCTACCAAGGGATAGATGGTGTTTTGAGATATCAAGGTCGATTGTGTGTTCCCGATGTTGATGGCTTGAGGAAAATGATATTTTTCGAAGCTCATAGTTAGCGATATTCTATTCATCCAGGTTCCACAAAGATGTATTGTTATTTGAGGGAAGTGTATTGGTGGAATGGCATCACTATGCCTAATTGTTGTTCCTCACTTGTTTAAATTCTCAAAAATGAACCCATGTTCTTTCACTTTCTTTAAATCAACTTAAAGTTTTTCTTATCACTTTTCTTTAATAAAATAAATAAATACTTTCAAGTTTTCAAAATTAGCCAAATAGATGGTTCGCTAGTAAATCACACGTTTGTGGACATTTTTAATTGCTAAAATCTTCTTTTAAGTGTCACTAGAACTCTTACCCATATTTTTGAATTTTAAAGAATTTTTCTGTTTAAAGTCTTTTAGAATTTAATAAAAGGTTTCTTAATTTTTATAAAATTAAGTGGAGACTCTTTTATTTTATTAAAATAATTGCCAAGTTATAAAATTTTGATTAAGTTCAAAATGGATGGTAACAATATGAATGTTTAATTACATTTGTATTAAATCCTTCATCACCAATTTTGCTTGATACTCTTTCAGAATTGATCCCAACACCAGCAAATTTAACTAAGATTTAAGCACTTAGAAATTTTTCATATTGATTTGATCCCACAATTTAATTGTCATGCCGGCCTCTCTAGATACATGTACGGATGCATCAACACAAGGAAAAAATATTGTGTACGTACTTAAAACGCATTACAAAGAAAACATATTAAAAGTTCTACATGGCATCAATGTTGTAAGAATTATTTAAGAAACTTCTACAAAAATCTAATATAATGCTAGATCAGACGGTGGGGGTCAGATGTGATATACTATTGGAGAAACATTTTGTCCAGCTCATGTTATGCTTCATTGCTCGGTTTCCTAGAGCTAACAAAAATAACCTATTAACAATTGTTCACGAGAATGAAATTGAAAACCATCAAGATTATCCATGCTTACCATAATTTACATTCATTGTACCAACCTTTTTCATATATTCTAAAAATCCTCTTAGCTCAGACTATCTGGTTACAACTATTTCCTAGGTTCAACTTCAGCACACATACACTGCAGTTTTTTCCTTAGCTCCTCTAATACAACTACTATGCCTCAGTTTCAAAAATAAAATTCTAATTTATATTAAAAGTTTGCACTATGTATTAAACTGTATTATGTTTGTAACAAAAAATGTATTAAAAATTATGTATACAATTTTCGATACTAAATTAGTCCTCCAACAACAAAACATTGTTACTTTCTACTACATTTGTCAATCATCTCATGAAAATTATATATGACAGTGACAAACACTTTCTTACTTGCTCATGGCTAGGAGCTACAAATTCATCAAGTCTTTTATTCATTCAAGGATAAAGAGCAATTGAGATATGAATCAGTTAGTAAGTCTTTAGATTACCAGTTTAAGATCAAGTGACTTATTTAAGAAATCTAATGTAACAAGATAGACTATGGAATTAATTGAAAATCAACCCTCTTTCTCACGAGTTAATGTTCCCTATATGTGACAGCAACATCAATAGTAACTCAACATAAGAAAAAATAATATTTAGAAGGGGAAGAAGCATAAATACTCCTCTGAAGTTGTATAGAAAAGTCAGTTACACATTTTAACTACTGAGATGATTTATTACACACCTATACTATTCAAAAATGTATTTATTTACCCATTCCTACACTCAATCCCAGATATTATGTAGTGAGTGAGAGTCACTCGCCCCCCGGTGATGCCACGTATTAAGTGAATTTCGATCCGATTCTTTTTATCCATACCCATTTCTTTTCACCCATATCCATTTTTTTCACCAATACCCATTTAATTTCACCCTAATCGACACCAAATCCTAATTGACAAAATCTAAGAACATCAAAATCGAAGAAATCGACAATTTCTGCCATAAATCAAAGAAATTACTAAAGATTTCTTCGATTTTATAGTATTTTCGAGTCATTCTTCGAGTTTTAATCATTTAATCGAGGTTCCACTTTCATATCAGGAGTTTGTTGCTACGATCGAGGAGTTCATCATATCGTTTGGTGGAAGAAAACAGGTGGTTACTAGGGTTTGATGGAGTATCCATTGCTAAAAGGTCAAGCTCATATTTCAAATCTTCTATTTTTCATCAATTTAACCTAGGATTTTTTTTCGTCTTCAATTTCTTTTTCAAGTTTAGAGTGTTTCATATAGTTTAACCTAGCTTAGTATGACTCTTTTTTGTTGTATGTATTTGTTGTACTCGAAGATCAATTGTTATTGCAAAATTAACTTGTCAATCTGTTTTCAAGTTATTAAAATGTCTTTCGATTTGATTACTTTGAGATTTTACCACGGTGGTGTTATGAGATTGGAAAAAAGAGACCTGAGGAAAAAACATCATATGATGGTGGACAAGTTACTGAGTTCTTAGATGTTGATATAGATAAGTTGTCTTATTTTGAATTGAGGGATTATGTGAAAGAATTAGGTTGTGAACCTGGACAATGCCTACTATATGTGAGACTGCCTAATAGTACTACTATTTTAGACAATTATAATGTCTAAATATTTGAGTAATGAAGATTTTTTGGAGGAATTTGTGTGTCACTTGGTTGAAGATCCTAATTGGTCCCACCTGAATTAGAATATGTACAAGGAAAAAGTAGAGTAATTGGAGACAAGGGAGTATTTCAAAACAGTGGGCTCCCTTAATATTTTTGATGTTGAATTAGAACCAACCCAAGAGACCTAAAAAATTGTTTTAAACCCTAGCCCTGCTGCTTCAAATACTTCTTCTCTTGTACACTCTTTTACTACTCCAAATATTCCTCTTTGTATTGATCCAACTCCTACCCTTGACCATCCTTCTACTGATCCAACTTCTAGCCCTAACCATCCTTCTACTGATCCAACGTATACCCCTGACAATTCTTCTACTGAACAAGATTCTGACATAGAGTCATTAAGTGGATGATTAGATGATGGGAGTGATGTAGATGAGGAGCTAAGAACTTTTAAGGAGTAAAAAAGGAAAATAAAGAGGAGAAAAGGAGGAGAAAAGCCTCCATTATCTGATCATGTGAAGTTAGAAACAGAAAAAAGGGCCAGATATTGGATATGATGAATTTACATATGAAAGTAGAAACAACTTAGAAGGTAGGTTAGCTGGTGATGAGCCTTACTATCAAGATGAAACTGTCGACTGAAATTGATCTAAATAATTACAGTGATGATGAGGGAGAGGTTCAGTAGAGAATTAAAGCAAGAAGGAGAAAGAAGTTGAAAAGAGTGTATTTGATGCAACTTCTCAGAAAATAGTGTGAAAATTGGGTCTTATATTTGAAAGTGTTAATGAATTTAAAACTGTTGTTACCAAATATGTTATTGATAAGCATGTTGCTATTAAAATGCATATTAATGAACCAACAAGGCTAAGGATAGATGTACAATTGGTTGTCCTTGGCTGCTATTTTCTAGCTTTGATTCTAGATCAAATAATTTTATTGCGAAAACCTACAATCCAGTTCAAGAATCTGACCCCACTAATAGATATAAGCTTTATAATAGCAAATTTCATATCCATTCACTACAATAAGAGGATAAAGAAACAACCCAATATTAGAATATTTGAGTTTTAAGAGATTATTAAAAAATAATTAAATTTATATGTTGGAAGAACAATATGTAGGAGAGCAAAAAAAAGTATTACAAGAACTAATGGGTGACTATGTTCTTGAGTTTGGAAAGATCTTAGACAATAGAGAAGAGTTGCTAAGAACTAATCCACATAGTATATGTGTAGTCAAGATTCAGGAGGAAACATTTGAAGATGGTAGAAAAATATTTCAAAGCTTCTACATATGTTTTGATATATTAAAGAAGTTTACATGGTTGGTTATAGGAAGTGTATTAGTTTGGATGGTTATTTTCTAAAAGGAGTATTTAAAAGTCAGTTACTGATTGTTGTTTGTAAAGATGAGAACAATCAAATGCTATCACTATCTTGGACAGTATTTGAGGTTGTAAATCAGTACACTTGGAGTTGGTTTGTCAGGCTTCTAAAGAAAGATTTTCAATTGAGAGATGAAGAGACATCACTGTAACGCCCCTCAAAATTCTTCCCTAGGATTCGGACCCTTCTTGTATTCGTGCAGGGTAGAACCCAATTATTTAGAAGTGGGTGCTTAAGTCAAGTTAAGTCCCCGAGTAATTGAGGAGTGTTGGAGGTGATGTGGGGTCACGGAGGACCCCTAGGGCCGAGCTAAGACCAAAACGATTCGTCGTGGCTAAGTTTGAGGAGGAGTTCGAATGAGGGGTTGACTTCTAACGAACCTATCTTTTGATATATGACGATTTGGGTGCCCCACGACCTATTAAATTAATGGTCGTCGAGTCTTCTTTCCAACGCCACCAAGAATGAAAAATTTTGGAGTTCGGAGTCGAAAGATATAACGATCCTAAGATGAACTAGCACAACAGGAATTTCATGCCTGGGGTTCAACTACTGGAAATCTGGGCTTGGCGCCGCAGTGGCGCGACGCGCCACTATCGCGCAAGGAACATGGCTCAGTAGTTTGGTCCCTGGCGCGGTGCGCCACAGCGAGGTATGTAGGGTTTTTCAAGCCAAAATTCCAGAACCCAGAACCTTTGGCCTTGGCACTATAAAGGCGCGACGCGCCACTATCGCGCCATAAACATGCCTCAGTAGTTTGGTCCTTGGTGCGGCGCACCACTAAAAGTTGTGCAGGTTTTTAGGCGTAATTGGCCTTGGCGCTGTAAGGGCGCGATGCGCCACTATCGCGCCAAAGGCGTTTTGGCCTATTTTTTAGAATTTTGGAGGAAGGGTAATTTGGGAATTGTCCCAAATTATATATTCACAAGCCTTGAACATTTTTGGACCATTTCTTCAGCCCCCACTCTCTCTTTAAAAGCCCTAGAAACCTCTCTCTCTCTCTCTCTCTTCTTCCTCTCCAAATCTTTCTCTAACAAGAAGAGTTCCAAGAGCTTTAAGGTTTGAGTTCTCCATTGAAGACCCAACCACAATGTTTTCTTCAAGTCATCACTAAGGTATGTAAGGCTATCCAAAACATGGGTTGAGTCCACCCATGTGCCTTACTCTTGCTTTGAGGTTAGATGTTCATGAAAAATGGAGTTTTCTTGGTATGGTTATGTTTGTATGAGTTTTTGTCCCCTGTTTATTTGACTCTATATGTGTTGATGTTGTTGAGATAAAAAGTTCTTAAAATGGTCCTTTATGTGAGTATGAGTTGATAAACATGAGTTGTTAAATATGTGTTATTGACCTTTTAATTATTTAGATTGTGATAAAGGATGTTACTTTCCTAAAAATGTTGTCGATTTTAAAATGTCGATTTAAGGTCTTAAAGTTGTGATGAGTCAAAAATATTTCTCAAATGGATGGAGGAAATGATTGATTATATCTATATGTTGCTATAAATGTGCATTTAAATTTCTTTTGAAGAGATGATTGAGATTGATCGGATAGTACGATTGGAAGAGATTTGATTCTGGTAGAGTTTATGAGTTGACAAGGTTGTCATGAGACTTGTTGATATGAGTTGATTGAGTTAATTGGATGGAGTTTTATTAGCATTGAGTCTTGGGAGGAGTATCGATCACCGAATTGGACAAGAGTATAGTCCATACTCGAACCCAATACCTATGTTGCCAAACGTAGAAGGGATTGAACTGTTAAGTCGGATGCTTCCCTGAGAGGTTTGTCCTGACATTATAGGACTTGGTTGGATTGGATCCATGATTGGTTGACTCGTTCATGCCCTGGCAAAATATGAACGGACGCGGCAATAACGTCATCTTGTTGTACTGTCACTGGCTCATAAGTGATGGTTGTCGGATAAAAGAAACTCCCAAATAGGTCTTGATAGTACTCTGAGTCAGAGTGAGTTGAATGGTATGTGATTGGTCCCGTCTAAATCATATTCTTATTTAGACTTAGGACACTTGATTGAGTTGTTATTTTCCTTGAGTTGAGATTCCGAGTTGATTTGATTCTTCCTTGATATTCGTTGTATTCGGCCATTTTACATGCTCGTACATTCTATGTACTGACATTATTTGGCCTGCATCATTTCATGATGCAGAGACAGGTACCATAAATCATCAACCGGCGTTCCGTTGAAGATCCACATACACTCCCAGCTAGTTGGTGAGTCCTCCTAGTTTCCGGAGGATGTTGAGCTTTCTTGTATAGTGTGTTGTCGTTTCCTTTATTTTAATTATTTGTAGCCATGGACTTGTCATTGGAACCTCTTAGACTTCGATAGAGGCTTCATAGACTGGAGTGTGGGGAGGTTGAACTGTTATTTTGATGAGTCTTATTATATTGTTTTGTCGAGTTCAAAATGCTTGGCCTTCGTCCCCCATATATGAACATTATTTTATTAATTAAGTTTTTTTCGCTAAGAGAATGTGTTTGAATGAATGTGTGACTGGACCAGGTGGTTCGCTCGGAGGTCAGAAATGGCCTTCGAGTGCCGGCCACAACTAGGGTACCCTCCCGGGGCGTGACAAATATGGTATTAGAGCCCAGAGTTCAAGTTTCCTAGGGAGTCTATAAAGCCGTGTCTAGTAGAGTCTTGCTTATGGGTGTGTTGTGCACCATACTTATAAGCAGGAGGCTATAGGACATTAGGAATTATTTCACTTCTTTCATACTCTGACTTTGTGCGATAGAGTTAAACTCTATGAAACTTTCCTTCTAATTTGTGCGTTTATACGTTACAGATAATACCTCCAAAACGTACTGCCAGCTAGAGGAATGCCGAAAATGCAGAGATGCCTCAGTCTGAGGTACGCCCAGCAAGAGCTAGAGGCCGACCTGCGAGGTATGCGGAGGCAACCTAAGTGCCTTCTACTCCGCCTGCACCCACGTCAAAGGCAGAATTTAGAGGAGCGATTGCAATGCTCACGCAATTAATGGCTGCCCTAAATGGTAACCAGAGTTCACCGACTCTTACCTCTAGTTCCTAAGAGCCATCTGCTGCCACCAGAATTAGAGACTTTCTGAGGATGAATCCGCCTGCATTCACGGGTTCTAAGATTGATGAAGACCCCCAAAACTTTATTGATGAGATATGGAAAATTCTGAAAGCTATGCATGCTACGGAAATTGAGGGGGTTGAGTTGGTGTCTTATCAACTCAAGGATGTGGCAAACATCCGGTATAACCAATGGGAGTAAGGTATGGGTGAGAATGCTGAACCTGCTAGGTGGGATGAATTTGAGGGAGCCTTTCTTGACCACTTCTTTCCCCGAGAATTGAGGGAAGCGAAAGTGGAGGAGTTTGTAAATCTGAAACAAGAAGGTATGACAGTTAAGGAGTATGGACTGAAGTTCATCCAGCTGTCTAGGTATGCTCCAGAAATGATCCCAGATATGAGGTCAAAGATGAGGAAGTTCGTCTCCGGATTAGGGAGGCATGTGAAGAAGGAGTGCAATGCAGCATTATTGATCTCGGATATGGATATTTCCATATTAATGGTGTATGCTCAACAGGTAGAGGATGAGAAACGAAGAGACAGAGAAGAGCATCTGACCAAGAAGGTTAAATCAGCGGGCCATGAGAGTGAACAGAGGCAAAACAAGGGCAACAGGTCCTTCTTCCAGAAGAGGCCTTCCAACTATGCCTCATCTACCGCCAGTGCACCTATGCCGTAGAATAGGTACGATCGGCAGGGTCAGAGTAGCTAGAATTTTAGACCCCAGGGTTCACAATCACAAGCTAGCATGGGTCAAGGTTTGCAAGGGAAGCCACCATGCGGCAAGTGTGGTATGATCTACTTGGGAGAATGCAGAGCGGGAAGGGTTGGTTGTTATAAATGCGGCCAAATAGACCATTTTCAGAAGGAGTGTCCATCATGGGGGAACAGAGCCCAGTTCTCTACCACCGCATCGCCAGCTAGGGGTAACTAGAGGGGCACTACTTTAGGTACAATTGGAGGTACAAACCACCTATATGCCATGGGTAGTCGCCAAGATCAGGAGAACTCTCCAAACGTCGTGATAGGTATGATTCGAGTCTCATATCTTGACTGTTATGTTTTGATGGATCCGGGTGCCACCCTATCTTTTGTAACTCCTTACGTGGCTAGTAAGTTCAATAAAATACCTGAATGTCTTAGTGAGCCTTTCTACGTAGCTACCCCTATCGGTGATTTTTTCATAGCTGAGAAAGTCAATAGAGATTGCACTGTGTCAATTCATCACAGAGATACCTTGGCTGACTTGGTTAAGTTAGACATGGTTGATTTTGATGTAATCCTTGGCATGGACTGGCTCTATATCTGTTATGCCTCTATTGATTGTAGAACTCAGATGGTCACGTTCAAATTCCTGAATGAGGTTGTCATAGAGTGGAAGGGTAGTCCTATAACGCCTAAGGGTAAGTTTATTTCATACCTTAGGGCCAGGAAGCTAATCGCAAAAGGGTGCATTTATCACCTTGTCCGAGTGAAAGATGACAATATTGAGTCTCTATCCCTTGAGTCGGTTCCGATTGTCAATGAGTTTCCAGATGTCTTTCCTGAAGATCTACCTGGAGTCCCTCCTGATAGGGAGATTGACTTTGGGATTGATATTCTTCCTGATACCCAGCCTATCTCAATTCCTCCATATAGAATGGCTCCAGCCGAGTTGAAGGAGTTGAAAGAACAGTTGAAGGACTTGTTAGATAAGGGATTCATTAGGCCGAGTGTCTCACCATGGGGTGCTCCGGTCCTATTCGTGCGAAAGAAGGATGGGTCCCTTAGAATGTTTATTGACTATAGGCAGCTAAACAAGGTCACCGTAAAGAACAAATTCCCTCTCCCCGAAATAGATGATTTATTTGATCAACTTCAGGGTGCCACGTGTTTCTCAAAGATAGACTTGAGATCCGGCTACCATCAGTTGAAAGTGAGGGAATGTGATATTCCAAAGATCGCTTTTCGGACTCGTTATGGCCACTTTGAGTTTTTGGTCATGTCCTTTGGGTTGACAAATGCCCCTGCAGCTTTCATGGATCTCATGAACCAGGTGTTCAAACCGTATCTTGATATATTTGTGATTGTATTCATAGATGATATCCTGGTCTACTCCAAGAATAAAGAGGAGCACGCCTATCATCTTAGAGTCGTTTTACAAACTTTGAGGGACTAGGTATTGTATGCAAAGTTCTCTAAATATGAATTTTGGCTTGCATCAGTGGCCTTCTTAGGCCACATTGTATCTGGAGATGGTATTCAGGTTGACGCTCAAAAGATTGAAGCGGTGAAGAATTGGCCCAGACCCACATCCCCGACAGAGATAAGAAGTTTCTTGGGTTTGGCTGGCTATTATCGAAGATTTGTAGAGGGATTCTCATCCATATCATCACCATTGACTAAGCTGACTCAAAAGAAGGCTAAGTTCCAATGGTCCGATGCTTGTGAGGAGAGTTTCCAGAAATTAAAGACCAAGCTAACCACTGCTTCTGTCCTGACCTTGCCCAATGGAACAGAGGGCTTTGTGGTCTATTATGATGCATCCAGAATTGGTTTGGGTTGTGTGTTGATGCAAAGGGAGAAGGTGATAGCCTATGCTTCAAGACAACTTAAGGTTCATGAGAGGAATTACCCAACTCATGACCTTAAGCTGGCAGCGGTGGTGTTTGCTCTTAAAATCTGGTGCCACTACTTGTATGAAGTGCACGTTGACGTATTCACCGATCACAAGAGCTTACAATATATATTCAGCCAGAAGGAACTCAACCTGAGGCAAAGAAGATGGCTCGAGCTACTCAAGGACTACGATATAAGCATCATCTACCATCCAGGTAAAGCTAATGTTGTTGCTGATGCTCTTAGCAGGTTGTCTATGGGTAGCACTGCCCATATGGAGGCGAGAAGAAGGGAATTGGCGAAGGAGGTACATCGATTAGCCTGATTGGGAGTTCGACTCGAAGAGAATAATAAAGGTGAAGTAAACGTTCGAGATGGGGCAACGTCCTCACTTGTAGCAGAGGTAAAGGAGAAAAAAGATTAGGATCCCATCCTCCTCCGGTTGAAAGAAGTTGTTCACAAACAAGGGGTGATGGTTTTCACCAAAGGGGGAGATGGTGTGTTGAGGTACCAAAGTAGATTGTGTGTACCTGATGTTGATGATGTTCAAGAGAGGATTATGGCCGAAGTGCATAGTTCTAGATACTCTATTCATCCGAGCTCCACAAAAATGTACCATGACTTGAGGGAAATCTATTGGTGGAGTGGGATGAAGAGGGATATTGCGGAATTTGTTTCCAAGTACCCGAATTGCTAACAGGTGAAGGTTGAGCATCAAGGGCCATGTGGTTTAGCCCAAAACATAGAAATTCCATAGTGGAAGTGGGAGATGATCAACATGGAATTTATTATAGGCTTGCCGAAGTCCCGAGAGAAACACAATTCCATTTGGGTGATTATGGATAGAATGACAAAATCAGCTCACTTCTTGGCGGTTAAGACTACTGACACCGCAGAAGATTATGCAAAGTTGTACATTCAGGAGATCGTCAGGTTGCATGGGGTCCCTTTGTCTATCATCTTAGATAGAGAAGCCCAATTCACTTCCCAATTTTGGAAATCCTTTCAGAAGGGATTAGGTTCGAAGGTGAACTTGAGTACGACCTTTCATCCCCAGACAGATGGCCAAGAAGAGCGCACCATCCAGACATTGAAAGATATGTTGAGGGCATATGTGCTTGACTTGAAGGGAAATTGGGATGATCACTTACCTCTCATAGAGTTTGCATATAACAATAGCTATCATGCAAGTATTCAAATAGCTCCTTATGAAGCCTTATATGGGAGGAGGTGTAGATCGCCCATTGGGTGGTTTGAAGTTGGTGAAGTCGAGTTGATTGGGCCTGACCTTGTTCACCAAGCCATGGAGAAAGTGAGAATTATTCAAGATAGGCTAAAGACAGCCCAAAGTTGCCAAAAATCTTACACCGACGTGAGGAGGAGAGGCTTAGAGTTTGAGGTGGGTGATTGGTGTATTTGAAAGTGTCACCCATGAAGGGTGTCATGAGGTTTGGAAGGAAAGGGAAGCTCAGTCCTCGATATATTGGTCCTGACTAGATTTTGAGGCGGATTGGAAGTGTTGCCTATGAGTTGGAGTTACCCTCAGAGCTAACCT
This sequence comes from Solanum dulcamara, assembly GCF_947179165.1. Taxonomy (NCBI): domain Eukaryota; kingdom Viridiplantae; phylum Streptophyta; class Magnoliopsida; order Solanales; family Solanaceae; genus Solanum; species Solanum dulcamara. The sequence goes on along the minus strand of NC_077237.1, from coordinate 66,118,977 downwards.
CTATTCATCCGGTGTTCCACGTTTCGATGTTGAAGAAGTGCTTGGGCGATCCCTCGTTGGTAGTCCCCATTGATAGTATTGGAATTAAGGATAGCTTGTCTTATGAAGAGGTTCCGGTCCAAATTCTTGATCGCCAAATTCGCAAGTTGAGGAACAAAGAGGTCGCCTCAGTCAAAGTCCTGTGGAGGAACCAATTTGTTGAGGAAGCCACATGGGAAGCGGAGGAAGCCATGAAATCTAGATATCCACATCTATTCGTGCCTACCAATGAGAATGTTGAAGGTAATGTCCATTTTCTTGACTTGAATATTGTTTGCGTATTACGAGTTTGATTGGTAATTAGTTTGAGGAATTGATTAGTTGATTGACTGAAATTTTGATTATGATTGGTACCTCGAGTCCATTCTTAGTTTCTCTTCATTCGAGGACGAATGATCCCAAGGGGGAGATAATGTAACGCCCCTCAAAATTCTTCCCTAGGATTCGAACCCTTCTTGTATTTGTGCAGGGTCGAACCCAATTATTTAGAAGTGGGTGCTTGAGTCAAGATGAGTTCCCGAGTAATTGAGGAGTGTTAGAGGTAATGTGGGGTCACAGAGGACCCCTAGGGCCGAGCTAAGACCAAAAAGATTCGTTGTGGCTAAGTTTGAGGAGGAGTTCGCATGAGAGGTTGACTTCTAACGACCCTATCTTTTGATATATGATGATCTGGGTGGACCACGACCTATTAAATTAATGGTTGTCGAGTCTTCTTTCCAACGCCACCAAGAATGTAAATTTTGGAGTTCAGAGTCGAAAGATATAACGATCCTAACATGAACTAGCACAGCAGGAATTTTAGGCCTGGGGTTTAACTACTGGAAATCTGGGCTTGGCGCCGCAGTGACGCGATGCGCCACTATCGCACCAGGAACATGGCTCAGTAGTTTGGTCCCTGTCGTGGTGCGCCACTGCGAGGTGTGTAGGATTTTTCAAGCCAAAATTCCAGAACCTTTGGCCTTGGCTCTATAAGGGCGCGATGCGCCACTATCGCGCCATAAACATGCCTCAGTAGTTTGGTCCTTGGCGCGGCGCACCACTAAAAGTTGTACAGGTTTTTAGGCGTAATTGGCCTTGGCGCTGTAAGGGCGCGACGCGCCACTGTCGCGCCAAAGGTGTTTTGGCATATTTTTCAAAATTTTAGAGGAAGGGTAATTTGGGAATTGTCCCAAATTATATATTCACAAGCCTTGAACATTTTTGGACCATTTCTTCAGCCCCCACTCTTTCTCTAAAAGCCCTAGAAACCTCTCTCTCTCTCTCTCTTCTTCTTTCTCTCCAAATCCTTCTCCAACAAGAAGAGTTCCAAGAGCTTCAAGGTTTGAGTTCTCCATTGAAGACCCAACCACAAAGTTTTCTTCAAGTCATCACTAAGGTATGTAAGGCTATTCAAAACATAGGTTTAGTCCACCCATGTGCCCTACTCCTGCTTTTAGGTTAGATGTTCATGAAAAATGGAGTTTTCTTGGTATGGTTATGTTTGTATGAGTTTTTGTCCCCTATTTATTTGACTCTTTATGTGTTGATGTTATTGAGCTAAAAAGTTCTTAAAATGGGCCTTTATATGAGTATGAGTTGATAAAGATGAGTTGTCAAATATGTGTTATTGACCTTTTAATTATTTAGATTGTGATAAAGGATGCTGCTTTCCTAAAAATGTTGTCGATTTTAAAACGTCGATTTAAGGTCTTGAAGTTGTGATGAGTCACAAAGATTTCTCAAATAGATGGAGGAAATGATTGATTATATCTATATGTTGCTATAAATATGCATTTAAATTTCTTTTGAAGAGATGATTGAGATTGATCGGATAGTATGATTGGAAGAGATTTGATTGTGATAGAGTTTATGAGTTGACAAGGTTGTAATGAGACTTGTCGATATGAGTTGATTGAGTTGATTGGATGGAGTTTTATTAGCATTGAGTCTTGGGAGGAGTATCGAGCACCGAATTGGACAAGAGTATAGTCCATACTCGAACCCAATACTTGTGTTGCCAAACGTAGGGGGGATTGAACCATTAAGTCGGATGCATCCCCGAGAGGTTTGTCCTGACATTATAGAACTTGGTTGGATTGGATCCATGATTGGTTGACTCGTTCATGCCCTAGCAAAATATGAACGGATGCGGCAACAACGCCGGCTTGTTGTACTGTCACTGTCTCATAAGTGATGGTTGTCGGATAAGAAAAACTCCCAAATAGGTCTTGATAGTACTCTGAGTCATAGTGAGTTGAATGATATGTGATTGGTCCCGTCTAAATCATATTCTTGTTTAGACTTAGGAAACATGATTGAGTTGTTATTTTCCTTGAGGTGAGATTCCGAGTTAATTTGATTCTTCCTTGATATTCGTTGTATTCGGCCATTTTATATGCTCGTACATTCTATGTACTAACGCCATTTGACCTGCATCATTTCATGATGTAGAGACAGATACTAGAGATCATCAATCGGTGTTCCGTTGAAGATCCACATACACTCCCAGCTAGTTGGTGAGTCCTCCTAGTTTCTGGAGGATGGTGAGCTTTCTTGTATAGTGTGTTGTCGTTTCCTTTATTTTGATTATTGGTAGCCATGGACTTGTCATTGGCACCTCTTAGACTTCGATAGAGGCTTCATAGACCGGAGTGTGGAGAGGTTGAACTGTTATTTTGAGGATTCTTATTATATTATTTTGTTGGGTTGAAAATGCTTGGCCTTCGGCCCCCATATAGGAACAGTATTTTATTAATTATTTTTTTCCTCTAAGAGAATGTGTTTGAATGAATGTGTGACTGGACTAGGTGGTTCGCTCGGAGGTCAGAAATGACCTTCGAGTGCCGGTCGCGCCTAGGGTACCCTCCCGGGGCGTGACAATCACAGTCATAACAGATATGCAGAAGGTTAGTTTCATTATTGGTTTATGACTGTTTTGGTTTCTTGATTTATGAATGTTAGTTTGATTCTTGATTTATAACTAAATATTTATTTATGTCTGTTTAGATTTATTTCTTTATGACTATTAGTTTGTTTCTTGATTTATGAAAGTTAGTTTGATTCTTGCTTTACCACTAAATATCTATTTATGACTGTTTAGATTTATTGTTTTATGGTCGTTAGTTTGTTTCTTGGTTTATGAATGTTAGTTTTATTCTTAATTTATGAATAAATATTTATTTATGATAGTTTTGATTTATTGCTTTATGGTTGTTAGTTTATTTCTTGATTTATGACAGTTAGTTTGATTCTTGCTTTATGACTGTTATAGGGTCTTGAAAATGCAATAAATACTCATTTATCAAATGTTGAGCATAGGATGTGCACTACACACATCCTTGCTAACTGGTCCAAGATTTGGAGAGGTATTGAAAAGAAAAATTATTTTTGAAGGTGTGCAAAGTCTACTTTTGAGGTTGAATTAAAGGATAACATTAGATATATGAACAGGTTGAGAAATAAGATAGTTGATGATTTGTTGTATTATAATCTAGATAGATAGAGCAAGGTTTACTTCAATTTCACCACAAAATGTGACATGATAGACAATAGCATGGTTGAATGTTTCAATGTATGGATATTAGGAGTAAGACACAAGACTATAATTACCATGCTTGAAGAAATTAGGGTAAGAATGATAAAAAAAATAAGGCAGATACGTTTTTGGATCAGTGACATTTCTCTAATGGTAATGAAAGTTCTGCAAGAGAACATTGTTAAGTCTATGAAATGCAGCATTGAATGGAATTCAAATACAGAGTATGAGGTACTTCATGGAGCATACATACATGTTGTAGATATTCATAGACAAACTTGTAGCTGTAGAGCATGGATCCTGAAAGGCATACCATGTCCTCATGATATAACTGTTCTTCACACAGAAAATGAAAGTCAATTGACTACATTTTCCATTAGTATAATAGAGAAACTTACATGAAGACATACAACTACTTTATTCAGCCAGTTTTGAATATGAAAATCTGGCCACAATCACAAAACATCTTTATTATATCGCCTCATGTTAGAAAGATGCCAGAAAAGCCTAGCAAGGCTAGGAGGAAAGAGCAAGGGGAAATTAACAAAACTGAAAACTATCCAAAAGAAGGCTTGAGATGTCATGCAACACAAATGTCACAATAAAAGAAAGTGTCCTACTGGTGCTACTGCTTCTGAGACAAGTAAAAGCTTTGCTAGACAAATTTCCACACCTGTTGTTGGCCCAAGATCAACACCTGCTGCTCACCCAAGATTAACACCTAATGCTCCAACTAGAAGAGGAAGGGGTAGACCAAGGGGTTCAACTAAAAAGGCGATATAATTTTACTTCTTGTATAAGTTCTAAATTAGTTGTTTTACCTAATATTTTATTGCTTTTTTTAGGATAATGCTGCCAACAGATCAAGAATGATATGAATGAGGGTACTACACACACAAAGTGGTGCAATTATTATTAATATAAATGTTTCTTTACTTAAAAATCATTTATTGTCTTTTATTATTTTTTATCAACACAAACTAAGATTATTTATATTCATTTGAGCAGCCTGAAAAACCCAGTGAAAGATTTAGAAATGTGAAGTTTTCAGCATTTGTCATTGGAGATTTTGGGTATAAACCAACAAGTGGTGTGAAATGAAAGGAAAAATAAGATATGACCTCAAGGCCACTTGAAGAAATGAGGGGGAAAAAGCAAAGTGGGGTTTAAGATTGTACATTTGAGCCAGGAGAGCTCAAATGCTCAACCCTACAACATCTAATGCAATCTTACTTGTGTTTGGTAGATTTTTGGCAATATAATGTAAACACTATGTTTTATTGGTAGTTGTGACTGTATTTGACACAATGCTTACGCAATTGTGATTATATTTAAGACAATGAATTGGCAGATATGACTACATTTTAGTTTTTGGTGTTGATTGATTGTAACAACTTTGACAACTATAACTTCTTTTTTGGTTAATATTATATAGTTATGATTGTTCCTTTATTTAGCAATGACTTCTTTCTATTTAGTTTGATGGTAGCTGTGACTGCATCTTAGTTTTTGTTGTTGAGTGATAGTTAATGATTTTGTGTTTATAGATAGCAAGTTGTGACTACACAACCTAACTTTACAAGTTATTTGTGATGTTTTATACAGATTATTATGAGACCTCACTTCTTTACAAAATGAAATAGGGATTCCTCAACATATATACTATAAGAAAAAGGTTTATTAAGGACCAACACTTAGTGACAAGCTTTAAATCTGGTCCCTAAAACTATGTTCATAGGGATGAGATTATTATGTGGTCCTTAATACACATTTTTATTTTCTAAATAAATAAGGGACTTAATTTTCACCCAAAAAAATGTAAACCTGGGTCTCTATTAGTTGATATATATCACAGGAACCCTTAGTAAAGGGGAAAAAGAAGGCTCTAGAAACTTCTCTGTAAAATCCTTGAGCAACAATTTTATCAAAATCAAGCAGCAAATTCATCTCTCTCAACTCTTAGGATAATCTGGATAATAAACAGTATGTTAATTTCTTTTTCTTTTATTCTATTCACATGTCCGTATTCTTCTTCTTTTTTTCTTTTCTTTGACTGTAACCATAAATTTTTTGTTTCTGACTGAATGTTCTACATTTGGCTTGTTTAGAGTACTGATTTATTGGGTTAGGACTTGGGAGTATTGGGTTTAATTCTAGGGTTTAGAGGTCAAAAAGGAGAAATTTTACTACTTAGATAGGGTTTCATCTGTGCGATTCAAGGTAAAATACTCTTTTGGGGAACTACTTGAAGGGCCATAAAAAAAATTATAGAATGTCTAATATTTTCTTGTATTATGTACTGTAATTCAGTTTTTTCACAATGAATTTTTGTAGGATTCTTAACTTGTATAGAAAACTTATTACATTTTACAAGTCTAATCTTCTACTAAAAAATTGATGAAGGAGAAACAGTTATGCAATGGCTTTGTTGAAGTACTCCTTGAAGATTCAATTAGAAGGTACTGATTTTGTAGCTTTAGGATAACATTATCCAAGAATGTTCAGTACTATCAGAATATTTCATGATTTGACAAGTGATTCATATGGTTATAATGGGTTCACCAAGCCTTTGGACATATGTTGTTTGACTAATTCTCATTCACTTGAATCCATAATCGTAGTCCATGCTCGTTTCTATCTACCTTCTTATGGTGTGTGAATATTTAAATTTACCCATCTATTACATCTTATGTTTCTTCTTAAGTGACATGTATGCATTTATAAAAAGAGATGCGGTATGAGTATAAACACACACACATTTATTCTCTTGGTTGAGGTTTTCCAAAATCTGCCTCACAGAAAAAATGAGGATTGTGACACATGAAAAATAACTAGCTATATGACCTTTATCCACATGTTGTAATTGTGTGTTGAACTTCATCTGGTTAAGATTTTTGTACTAGCTCTTAGGGGTGTCCATTAGAAGGAAAGACTAGGACAATGTTTTCATCAGGCAATTTAATATAAAACTAAAACTTTCAATAGAAGATATTAGCTCTTACACGTATTAAGTTTTTCGCTCATTATGGTACGTGTATTTCATGAATATGGTAGTATATTATGATACTTGTTTTCTGGTAGCTAATACGGAGCTTGTGTGCTTGTTTAAATTTTAACTAGTAATGAAGAAGTGCTGCATAAATTGTCTCGTATCTGAAATGTTTTTTGCAACAGAGAAGTGTTGCTGAAATTTTGTCATTGTAATTATGAGCTTCTGACAACAAACATCACAGTTCTACTTATCTAACTAGACTAGATATCTCTCTTGATTGAATATAAATCACACTTTGAAATAGCTACCAGTTACTTTTGTTTTTCTTATGCTCAAGGAGCTTGCTTCATCAGTCGACATATCCTTATTAGGACTTAGACAATACCAATTTCATATGCAAGGTTATCTGATGCCGCCTTCTTAATTGGTATCTTTATTGGATCACTTCAATGGACAACTTTTTCAAATAGTTAATTTCTTGTTCCTCTTTGTGTGTGCGTTAGCAAGAAATTGTGCACAAAATTAAAAGCTCCTAGTAATAGCCTAGTAGGATGAAAAATATGAGCTTTTAGCTTTACTTCAATAGAGAACACTCACATGGTTGCCATAATTGATTAGCATTAGACCCTTATATTGTTCAATCTTTGTAGATCAATCTTCTTTAACTTGTTAAATATGAAGCTGAAGAGGTATATCTATCTTAAAATTTTACTGTTGTTATAACAAAACAGTAAAGATCCACTTAAGATAACAATAAAACTTAACATATTATAGATACTTTTAGCAAGAAGTTGAAAATAGAGAATAAGATGGACAAATGATTATATGAGATTATGACTTTTCATTTTCAAAAAAAAAAAAGATTATATGAGATTATATGACGTGTATAAAGAAAAGTTTTAGAAAATGACATTAAATTCGTCTTTGGGGTAACATTTGTGCAACATCGCTAGAACTAGAACTTAATTGTTGCTTCATTCAATATCAATTTTGAAAAGCTTCTAACTAACTTCTCAAATTAGTCTTAAACCTCTTTCTCTTTTCCTTTTTGTATAAATTATGAAATTTCAATTTGATCACGACATGTTGTATGCCTCATTGTTGTTTTATCTTTGAAATGTACATAGTCATACTCAATGAATTATGTATGCTTTTTAAGTAATTAAGTAGTTATAGTGTACATGCATTGGATGTATTAGTTCGTTGTTTAATCAATTTGCAGGTGGTTCGTACAATCTTTTCTAAATGAATTTTTTAATACTTTTACAGGTTACGGAATATGAAGCTTACAACAAGCAGATTTTTGAGGATATACATATTGACTTATTATTTTGCTAGGAAAATAATGTTGAAAAAATTTCACATTACAGTTTAGATGATATACAGATTGACTTATATTGTGACTATATAGCTTCTTATATCATTGATGTATGATGCTAGATGTTGATTACTTTATGTAATTAATTTTTCTGCGTATATGAAAGCAAAAACATCTTTATATTGTCCTCTTATTGCCTTTCTAGCTGCAAATTGTAAATGATTTACGGACAAGTAACTGTCATATTTAGGGGCTAGACCAATGGTCCGTGAAGTATAAATGATATTGCCATCAATTATGGTCCATAAATTTAGTTTCTAAATTATTTTTAGGACAAGAATAAAGTTGGTCACTATTGATTTAAGGACCAGATTCTAACTGTTATAACCACCAGAAATATGGTCCCTAAACACATTTTAAGGACCAGTTTTATGTTGGTCGCAAATACCATTGGAGACCAGCTACTTCATCCTAATAACCATTAGCGACAGAGCCTATAAGGACGAGATGGCGACTAGATTTTTTTGGTCGTTGTTGACTTTTAAGAACCAAAATCTCACTTTTGGGGACCAGTTTTTCTTTTATTGACACTTTTCTTGTAGTATATGACACAAATCTGGATAAAGGGAGATGTTCACTACACAAAGGGAAATAATCATTAAATAAAGGTAAATGTTCATTACAAAACCTTCACATGCAATTCCTAACGACATTGCAAATACAATTACACAAATGGATCATGGCAATTTCCTTGAATCTACTTTCAGGGGCAATATGTTTTGAAATACAAAACTTATACCTAAAATACAAACACACAAGAGAGCAATCCAAAGTTGTTTCTCCCTTTTCTTAGATTTGGCCAATTTGTTTTTCCATTTCTTCTCAACTACTTTCATCTTTTCCAAATCATCATCAAAATTGTCCAGCTTCAACTCATCTTGTTCATATCTATTTTGCTTTCCACAGAGTTGGTCGACCTAGTAGACTTGTTTTCAACCTTTTCTAAAGCTTCAACTCTTTGCTCAAGCTCACCAATTCTTCCCATTAACTTCGGAATCAAAAATTTGAATCTAGGATAGTCATCCTTCCAAAGCCAAAAATCGCATTTGGAGGAAAACTCCAATAACTCCAAAGTGAATAAAAACAACAAAAAAAATCAATCTATGACTCGTGAAGATCAAATGTTGAAAAATTATCTAACTTACCCCATAGTAAGGACAACTCCAATATCTTCTTCCAGGATTTGTTATGCTTCAAGAGGTCAACAAAGGTAGAACAAATCCATGTTTGCATTGCACCTCTTTCAATTCGGGACCTTCCTCTTGCATATACAGCTTAGTCAAGCTTATTCGAGTCATTTAATACATCAACTCAATACCAAAAAATTCAAACAACTCAATATCAAAAGATTCAAAAATTTTATGAAAAAGAGAGAAAGAAATCAAAATGGAAAAGAGATGATTGAATTAAAATAGAGTAGGGAGAAAGGAATAAAAAGTTACCTTTAATATTCCCCTTAAAAAGAACTGAGCTTGAACTTCAATTTGGGGTTTCAAATTTATGATTTGAATAAATTTAGGGTTCTTCAGTTTTCTGGGTGAAAATTAAGGTCGGATGGATAGGTAATAACATTGATTTCCAAAAAAGTACATTTGGAGGACAATTTTAATTAAATAAAAAAAATTACGAGTGAAGCGCTAAGAATGGGTGACTGAAACGCGCTTGAGGTTGGGTGTAGGAAGGGATAAATAAATATATTTTTGAATAGTATAGGTGTATAATAGATCGTCTCAGTAGTTAAAGTGTATAATTGACTTTTCGATACAAGTTTAAGAAAGTTTTTTTTCCCTATTTAGAAGTGCAATGCATACCTTTTCCTAGCTTATATAGAAAGGTTTTCAGATACATGTTATCATTACAATAAGCGTTGTCAGTGCAAACGTAATGAAATCAAGTTTTTGAAACAAATATTGGAAATTCCACATTGAAACAATTTAGGCTAATGTGAATAATTTTCCCTTCCTACTTGAAATTATGGTTTCTCAGTCAATTTTGTCACACAACATATGTGATGTTGTTGAACATACGTAAGTTATCAGCTCAATGTCAAATAGGAGAGCACCGAAGTAGCCAACATCTAATTTTATGAACAACTAAACAAAATAAAATCCAGACAGAAATGAAACAAGATTGACTACAATTCTTTTTTGTATCGTAATTCATATGATTAGAAAGTAAAACGGAGGAAAATTGGAGACTCACGGAAGATGTCTTAACGCTTCAATCTTGAGTATTATTGCAAATATGAGTTTGTTCATTGCTAAACTCGATACTTTTTTTGAAATAGAACTTTGATGTACATGTAAATAAAAAATCATCAGTAACATTGAAACAAATACTATGAAATTCCAAACACATAATTTTATCGTATAGTGTTAAGAACATAGTTTATAATTGAAGCCATCAAATTTAAAACCTGGGTTAACGAGCAAGATGCATGTATGGGGTTGAGAAGAAAACCCTTCAGTCCAAGAAAAGGTAGCCAAAACCAAACTCAGCTCCTGCATCATTGGCACAACAACATATCATTCCTTGTGCTTAGAGATATATATATGGTGATGAACCAATGATTCAGCAGCAAAGATCAGTCCCAATATACCACCTTGTTTGGACAGATGAATTTCCTTCCTTCTTCCCTCATCAAACACATGAACTGAAGATTATTGTACTATATTTAACTTGAAAATTAGGAGGAGTTGAGCCGTATATATAAATTAATATAAAAGGACCAATATATGAAGTAGCTATAAAAGTCAGTAACTGTCCCTTAATTCTTGCATGGTTTTCAGGGAAATACTTTCGTGTCTTAACATCCTAAAGTCATTATGTGCTGGCCTCTTTCGTCCCATCTCCATACATACATCATTGCTTCTTACTTTCTATCTCTCTTTTGTTTCTCCAAAATCAGTCATGTCAATCAATTTACACCAAACTTATTGAATTATTTCAGTGATAAGAAAATCACTCAGCTTAATTATGCTTAACTATTACAGAAAGTCATTTATCTTTACTTTTATAAGAAAATATCATTAAACTAACTTACACCGCAAAAAGTCACTCAATATATTTATTTGTTTGTAATAAAAATGTCATTCAACTTTATCTAAGTTAGTATCTTATAAATTATTTCTTTTACATCCTCCCACTTCAAAAAAACTGCCAAAAATCGACCTCTTGAAATCCTTATTAATAATTTCCTTTTTGACAAAATCGACCCTTGGAGGTTGTCTTTTTTAATTATTATTTTTTTGCAAACCGACCTCCCTATGCTTTTTTTTTTACAAAAGATTTTTTTTCTTCAAAAAACCGACCTTGGGAGGTCCATTTAATTTATTTTTTTGCATAAAATATTAATTTTAAAAAATTAACCATGGGACATTGGTTTTTCCACGAAAATATAAATAGTTTAAAGAGTATATATAAAATATAACATAGTTTTTAACCAATAAGCTTCAATGGTGTAGACTCTAGTGGTAGCAATGTATCTAGCGACAGAGAAGACGGGGGTAAAACCAACCTCAAGAGGTCGAATGTTTTTTCCAACCAAGACTTTTCAAACCTACGATTTTAGGTTAGTTTTCTCTAATAAACAACCTATGGAGGTCGATTTTAACTGTCTTTTAGTAGTGCCCTAATAACTTAAGAGACCATTTTGCTACAAAATACTCATTCATTTCAAAATAAGTGAATTGTTGGGTCATTTTTCATAGTTTAAATTTAAAATAAGTTAATTATTTAAAGTTTAAGAGAGTTGGTAGAGATTTTTTTCATTTTTGCCCCTCCATCATTTAAATTTTCTAGGTGATAATTTCAAAAAAGTTAATTTTTCATATTTATGATTTTACTTTGAATTATTTATATTTCAAGAATAGTTTAAGAATAACTAAAAAGGCAAAAATAAAAATAATGATCAATTTATGTTCCAAACCCTTTTTTTAATGAATGTGAATTACCTCAACAATTCACTTAATTTTGAAATTGGGAGAGTATTATTTAGTGAACTTTGTGATATTTAGGTAATGTTCAATTATTTTTTTATTTTACAAAAAATTAACTTGGTGACAGCGCCAACGGAGTTACCTAATATTATCTTTGATTATATGAAATTTTGCAACAAAGACAGGCAACTAGCAGCCTTCTTTGAACATGATTCAAGACAAAGCCGTCCTTGTCTCTCTTTTTATTTTTTAGTTATATACTTTCATATTACGAATAGCAACAATATACACAATTCTCCTAAATACTATTCCCTCCATTTCATATTAAGTGAATTTGTGAGACAATGTACATATATTAAGAAAACATTTAAAAACATAATTTGAATCATACTTTCCACTATTATCCTTTGTAAAATCATCAAGAGAACTTTGCAAGTAGTGTGATTTATCTCCTAGAAAATATAAAACTTCAATAAATGAAAAGACAAATATGAAAAAAGTTTCAAACATCCATGTTGAACTTTGAACAATTCAATTATTTTGAATAATAAAAAATCACTCAAAAATTCATTTAATATGAAATGGAGGGAGTATACAGTTCCTTCAATCGATTTGAAAATAGCACGTTCATCTCGCTTTTCGTTCATTTTCGCCACGAAAACATAGCCGTCAATATAATATTGTGTAGAAAAAACGTGTTTGCTAAATGAACGACACTATAAATTAACTATTTGCTGGTCTGTAGCATTATTCTTAATGAAAGAGAAGATTCCTGGTCTTATCTTTAGACAGACGTAACGTGGGAAATTGATGGATGCCGGAGAAAAGGGAAGACACCGTTCCCTTCTCCCACGTTGTCTGTGCCAAAAAGTTTCAAACGAGCACCAACCAAACAAACATTAGGAATTTAGGATACACATTATTAAATATTTTTTTCAACTTATTTTTACGTAAAGTTTCATCATGTGTTTGATCGTGGTATTTAAGAAAAATATTTGACTTTTTAAAAAAATATAATTTATACTCATAAGACCTAAACTACTAATAATATTACCAAATTTGTATTATCATTTAATAATGAACATGTTCATATATTTACATTACTTTTAATTAGTTCTAAAACAATAGTAACATTACATACTTGATAGTCAAATAACAACAAACACATTATAAAAGAAATAAATGGTATATAAGTGTTAATTTATGTATTTAAAGTTATTAAACCAGAAACAAAAAAGAAAAACAGTATCCGAGTATATAGAATTCACTATATTTGCTTAAGAAATTTAATCCCCTCACCGTACCCGAGGTTACAGATTATTTCCTCCCAAGATAAAACAGATAGAATATTAAAAAAATAGCGGTACCTCAAACTTTAATAATTCCAGCGAACTCAGAAAGCAGCAACGAAATCACACAAAAACACAACTTTGTTTGTAAGAAAATATATGCATAAGAGGGAGAAATTTCAATGTCGAAAACTGAGAGGAAGCCGCTCTATTTATAGCCAATAAGGGGTGCGAACTCACCTGTTCAGAACAGTCTCATCTGCTCACAACAGACATGGTGTCTTTTGGGAAGGGAAACAAGTCACGATCCGAATTCGGGTGTGATGGAACATGTCTCAATCCACCGAGACAAGTCATCCCAAAACCCAATTAAAGCAAAAAATAAGTGAAAATAGTATAATAGATAGATAACTATGAAAATGCGGAAGTCTTAAACAACTATAAAACCCCAAAAGATTGATTGTCACATGTAGAAGCCTCTAAAATAGTAGAATTGAAAGAAACATAAGTCTCAAAAATGCATTTGTCTTTCAAATGGAACAAAAGCATGAAAAAGGAGCAAGAGAGATCGCCGGCATCAACAACTACCTCTCAAATATCTCCAAAAGCCACGGATGAAGAAAGGAGAATCTGGATCAGTGTTAGGGCTCAAAATCCTACACAAATATAGTTAGCAAGGGATGAGTACCAAATAACACGGTTGTCACGATCCAAGCCTACGGCCTAGACATGACACTACGAATGAGACACCCGGAGGTACCTCACCCAAGCCTCTTAGCATTCATTAAACATTTCATTGGTAATGGTAAATAATAACAAGCAGAAAGTAAAAACATTTTCCATTTTGTCTCCAAACATACCTCTACTAATAGACTTGGCGGGGGCTAAGACATGTCCCTAGCTCACCCTCAAAATAAGTGTCAAGAAATTTTTTAATAAAAGTCTTACTATTCTACATAACATAAGCTTAGAATAAAAAAAAGGATGTTCCCAAAATATGGAAACTCACCACAAGCAATCTTCAACTAACTCGAATTAGCCACGTGGAAGAGGTCGAGGTGCGACGTCGATTCCTACATACATGGTGATATCATTATGCAAAAGTATACTTTAGTACTTTGAATGTACTAAGTATGTGAGTATGCTATGAAATAAAGAACATAAGAGAGACATGAGTAAGCAATATGCATAATAAATGCATGCATTGAACATAAAAAAAACAACCTTAAAACATTCATTTTGTGGGGAAGTGACCTTAACCGACATTTAAAACCATGAGATCTATTACATGGAATCCAACATAACCCCCAACGTTGGCACGGGGAGACTACTTGCCAGGTAGAACTCCGTCAACTTTAACATTCTTTAACTTTGATGTTATTGGCTTATTGTGGATCCACTAGCGTAAATAGCCTACAAGGGTTCCTATGTTGGCGCATAGTTAATGCAACATGATACTTTACTTAAGGACCCCTTAGGTCGAGTCCCCATCTACATACTACATTCGGTGCTAGGTCAATCCCACAGAATAACATTTAAGTATCATAATAACATAGGTATTGTATAACTTTAGATATCAAATCATCATCGGTGGAATAGCTCATTAAAACATTTCATTAGATTCAAATATGTGAGAATTGTCCTTTCACATTGAAACCTTACTTTGGCCAAAAAGCCCTTTCATCAATCAATCATTTCATAAAGACTCCCCTTTATAAACATTTACTTCATAACATTCATTGGAGTCAAACTCAATTTCAAATTTATTTTATCATAGGAAACTAGGTGGGTTCATTTGATAAAGACCTTCAAATACATTTAAGGAATACTTGTATGCATGAGAGTGATATGAATGCATCAAATCAAATATATTAAAAACAATCCACCATATGCACTTTAAAACTACCTTTCAAACAGTCATATAAGAAACTTGATAAACCATCCATTTCATGTAAATAATAATCAGCATAAGTAAATATAGGTAAATTAACTTCAAATATTAAAAAAATCTATGCATTTGGAATCGTAGTATGAAAAATCCATAAAAACTCATCACTTGAAATTAAGAGTCAATATATCAATTTAAACATAATAGCTTCAAATATATCATAATATATGCATTTTGAATCATCATGTAAAAGCCCATAAGGATTCACCATTTAGAATGTGAAATATCAAGTTGAGAAATATTTGGGCTCCATGGGTGGAAGAACCTATGGATGAAAACCAACATACCTTGGAGAACAATTCCCAAATGCAAGCTTGAGAGTAATGGAGACTTGAAGAACCTTGAATGAAACCCTAGATTGTCTTCTTGAAACCCGTGGGAGAACTTTAAGAGGGGAGGATTTAGTGTTTTAGTCTAATTGTGAGAAAATGAGAGAGTTAGAAGGTTTAGGATCTTTAGATAGGTGAAATATACCTTCAAAACAACCTCACTTTGGGTTAAACACAAGAAAAGACTAAAATACCCCTCAAAATCTAAAAAACAGGCTAAAAACCCTATTGGCGCTATAGTGGCACGCCGCGCCAAGGGCCAAACTACTGAGGCTAGTTTTGGGCGCTAAAGTGGCGCCGGGCGCCACTGTAGCCCCAGGCCTGAAATTCCTGCAGTAATAGTCTATAGTAAAATGGTCATAACTTTTGACTCCGAACTAGGAATGAGGCAAACTCGGTGGAGTTGGAAAGATGACTCAAATACCTTTAATTTGATAAGGAACACCTAATTCCTTATATAATACGAAATATGAGCATTTAAAGTTGACTCTATTCCGGACTCATATAAAAACTTAGCCGTTAGAAATTCTTTGGACTTGGCTTGGTGTTAGGGATCCCTTATGACCCTAAAACACAACTAGTACAATTCAAACATTTAAGAATTGATCCTCACTCATATGTACAATTATGTGCCATTGATTTTGAGACGCAAAGGGTTCCCCCGAAGCCATTTTCCCCTACTTTATCCTAGTATGACATATTCCAACCTTTAAACCATGCATGATCTTACAATATCTCCTCCTTGGGAACATTCGTCCTCCAATGAGAATCATTAGCATAGAGAAAGACATGGCACGAGGACTAGCAACCCAACATATATACAATGACACTTGTAATGTATCAAGCATGAAATCATTAAATTTAAGCATAAAATAAAACTTTAAAATTAAACTTCATGAACATGCATGCATATGAGTGCGTAAGAGAACCGAAACATAGGAATCTTAAACATTGAGTGTGAGTAACTTAGTACCTTAGACTTGAGTAGAATAAAAAGGTGAGGATAACGTTTCATCACATCTATTTCCTCTTCCCATGTAGCACTTTCAACTTGTTGATTCTTCCAAAGGACTTTAACAGATGCAACCTCTTTGTTTCTCAACCTCTGAATTTGCCGGTCCAAAATTTCAACTGGAACCTCTTCATGGTCAAGTTTTCTTCAACATTCGCTACTTCCAAAGGAACAATGGAATTAGGATTACCTACACATTTTCTCAACATAGAAACATGGAATACTGGGTGAACCATGGCCATTTTCAATGGTAACTCCAACTCATAAGCAACTTTGCCAACACGTCTTAAGATTTTATACGGCCCTACATACCTAGGGCTCAATTTTTCTTTCTTACCAAATTGAACCACACCCTTCATGGGTGAAACCTTTAAATACACCCAATCATCCACATTAAACTCAAGATCCCTTCTTCTAGTGTCGGAATATGACTTTTGACGACTTTGAGCCATTTTCAACCTTTCTCTAATGAGCTTCACCTTCTCGAAAGAATCAAGTACCAAATCGGGGCAAAATAAGGTCATCTCACCTACTTCGAACCAACCAACCGGGGATCTACATCGTCTCCTATACAAAGCCTGAAATGGTGCCATCTCAATACTTGAGTGGTAACTATTATTATAGACAAACTCGATGAGCGGTAGATGATCATCCTAATTTCCTTTAAACTCCAATAAACAAGCTCTTAACATATCCTCTAGCGTTTGAATTATACTTTCGGCTTGTCCATCAGTTTGAGGATGGAATGCGGTGCTCAACTTTACCTTAGTACCGAGGCCCTTTTGAAATGATCTCCAAAAGTGAGAAGTAAATTAGGTACCACGATCCAAAATAATGGACAATGGCACACCATGCAACCTCACCAACTCCCGAATATACAACTTGGCATAGTCTTCGACACTATAGAAAGTCTTAACCGGTAGAAAATAAGCCGACTTATTTATTCTATCAACAATTACCCAAATTGAATCATGACGCTTTCGGGTATGAGGCAAACCTATTACAAAATCCATATTTACATCTTTCCACTTCCAAGTAGGGATTTCAATGTCTTGGTCTAGGCCACCCGGCCTTTGATGTTCGGCCTTCACTTATTGGCAATTCGGACATTCAGACACGAACCTCGCTATGTCCTTCTTCATGCCATCCCACCAATAGAACTTTTTTAAGTCTCGGTATATTTTTCGTTGAACCGGGATGAATGGAGTATAAAGAATTATGGGCCTCCTTCAAAATCAAGCTCCTTATGCCATCCACATCCGGAACACATAATCGACCTTGATAGTATAGCACCCCATCCCCCTTGGAAAAAGACCCTTACCTTCTTTTCCTTCACCAACTTCTTTAATTCAACAAACGTCGGGTCAAGATCTTGAGTTGACTTAACATCCACCACCAAAGAGGATTCGGACCTATTTTGAACAATCATGCAACCATTATCGGTACCACATAACTTCACCCCTAATCTAGCCAACCGGTGAACATCTTTTACCAACTCCCTCTTCCCTTCATCAACATGGGCCACACTCCCAATAGACACTCTACTAAGTGCATCGGCAATCACATTGGCTTTACCCGGATGATAATGCACACTCATGTCATAGTCCTTGAGGAGTTTTATCCACCTCCTTTGTCTTAGATTAAGGTCCTTTTGGATGAACACATATTAAAGACTTTTATGATCGGTATACACATCCACATGCACCCAATAGAGGTATTGCTGCTAAATCTTCAAAGTAAACACAACGGCCGCCAATTCAAGATCATGGGTAGGGTAGTTACGCTCATGCGTCTTCAGTTGCCTAGAAGCATAGGCTATGACCTTGTCATCTTGCATTAAGACACAACCCAAACCAATTTTTGAAGCATAAAAATAAACCACAAACCCTTCTAATCCTTTCGATAGAGTCAAAATAGGAGAGGAGGTAAGTCAATCCTTCAAGGTTTAAAAACTCTTTTCACACTCATCCGTCCATATGAATTTTTCTTTCTTTTGGGTTAGTTTCATCATAGGAGATGACATGGAAGAAAATCCTTTGACGAACCTTCTATAGTACTCGGGTAGACCCAAGAAGCTCCTAATGTTTGAAGGAGACAACGGTCTAGGTCAATTCTTGACTGCCTCCATTTTCTTAGGATCTGTCTTGATCCCATCACCGGACACTACGTGACCAAGAAATGCCACCTCCTTCAACCAAAATTCACACTTACTAAATTTTGCAAATAATTATTTATGCCTCAATGTTTGAAGCATAACTCTTAAGTGATTTTTATGTTCTTCCTCACCATGAGAGTAAACCAAAATATCATCAATGAAGACCACCACAAAACTATCAAGATAAGGTTTGAACACCCTATTCATTAAGTCCATGAATGCCTCCGGTGAATTCGTCAACCCAAAACCCATCACCACAAACTTGAAGTGACCATATCTTGTTCGGAAAGCCATTTTGTGGACATCACACTCCCTCACCCGTAGTTGGTGATAGCCGGACCGAAGGTCGATTTTGGAAAAGTGATTTTCCCCTTGTAATTGATCAAGCAAGTCATCTATTCTAGGGAGTGGGTATTTTTTCTTAATGGTCATCTTATTTAATTGTCGGTAGTCTATGCACATACAAAGAGACCCATCCTTCTTTCTCACAAAAACATGGGAGCACCCCATGGTGAAGTACTTGGTCTTATGAACCCCTTTTCTAACAAGTCCTCTAATTGTTCTTTCAACTCTTTCAATTCTATCGGGGCCATCCGATATGGAGGAATAGAGATAGGTTGGGTATCAGAGAGGAGATCGATATCAAAATCAACTTCCCTTTCAGGAGGGACACCGGGAAGGTCATCGGGAAAAACATCGGGGAACTCACTAACTATGGAAACTGACTTAAGAGGAGTACTTTCAGAGTCGACATCCCTAACCCTCACAATGTGGTACATACAACCCTTAGAAATCAATTTTTGGGCCTTAATATAAGAAATAAACTTACCCTTCACCACCGAATCACGACCCTCCCATTCAATAATGGACTCATTGGGAAATTAAAACTTGACTCGACGAGTTCTACAATCTATGGAAGCGTAAGATACATGTAACCAATCCATTCCAAGAATGACATCAAAATCTACCATGTCAAGCTCAATGAGATCACAAAGAATAACTTTATACAAGATAAACACGGGACAACCCCTATAGACCTTTCTAGCAATAAACGATTCACCCACGGGGGTAGACACCAAATAAGGCTCTAATAACATTTTGGGTGACACATCAAATCTATTCGCTAAGAATGGGGTAACAAATGACAAGTTCGCACCGGGATCCAAAAATGCATATACATCAAAATTAAAGACCTTTACCATACCGGTAACAATATTTGGTGCTTCCTCAACATTTTTCCTTCCTTGCAATACATAGAAATGGTTGGTGCGTTGGTCACCTCCTTGAACTTGTTGGCCATGAGCAGCTTGGCCTTGAGGCCTACCACCACCACCACCACTTCTATAATCCCGAGCATGATGACCCAACTTGCCATATTTAAAGCACGCATTTGAGCCTGCCAAGCACTCCCCTTTATGGGTCTTCCTACATTTCCCACATGAGGGAAAATCTTGGGTACCAATGTTATCTCTTGGGACCATTAAGTTAGGACCTTTGTCTTTCTTGAATTTGGGAGTGGGAGCATTTGTAGAACCTTGCCCTATGAACCATTGACCACCTTGGCCCTTGCTAATGCCACCATAATCGGACCTTTGAGGGTTGAACCCTCCACCATCCACTCTAACCTTTTTGAACCCTCTAGACCTTTCCCTCAACTTCTCTTCTTCGATTTGTTTGGCATAAGTCATTAACCGGGAGATGTCCATATCCTTGACCAACATGGCCGTTTTTCATTCTTTGGATACCAAGCTTGAAACATCGGAAACAAACTTACTCATCCTTGCCCGGGAGTCGGAGACCATGGAGGGAGCATACTTGGACAATCTTTAAATTTGAGGGCATATTCTCTCACACTCATGCTTTCTTGTCGGAGGTTGATGAACTCTTGGACCTTGGCCTCCCTTAACTCCAATGGAAAGAAACGGTCTAAGAAAGCACCCTTCAACTCTTCCCATTCAATCGGCCCCACTTCTTTACCCCTCTTCATAACCCAATGCTTGTGCTACACTCGAGCCATACCTTTGAGTTGATAGGACACTAGGTCGGCCTTTTCATTTGATGGAACATCCAAGATTGCCACAATCCGATGCACCTCCTCGATGAACTCTATAGGGTCCTCATCTAGTTTAAAACTATCAAAATCCGTCGGATTCATCCTTTGAAACTGCCAAATCCTAGTGGCCGGATTTTGTACTTGGGGAGGGGGAACACATTGACGCGCTTGGTTGGCCAAAACTTGATCCAACAATGTGATAACATTTCGGAACTCGGCATGGTTTACCCCTTCCTTGTGATGTGGGATATCCCGAATAGAAAAGGGTTGGTCCTCATCGTCAACCCTTTCCCTTCGAGGTAGTACCCTTGCCCTTTGAGGCATCATCTAAGGAAACAAAAAATAGATCTTTAGTTAGAGGAAGGCTTAGGACACTCTGAGGCACGACATCAATTTGAAAGAAGAGAAAAATTTCTTAAACGTCTCATAGTTTCCTATTTATAATTATGGCGCACTTCACAAACATGAACAAGACCCTATTTGATGTGGAATGTTGGACACCGAGGACCATTTCAAAACCTCATGCTTTGATACCAAATTTGTCACGAACCAAGCCTACGGCCTAGATGTGACATGGAGAATGAGTCACCCGGAGATACCTCACCCAAGTCTCTTAGTATTCATTAAACATTTCATTGATAATGGTAAATAATAACAAGCAGAAATTAAAAACATTTTCCATTTTGTGTCCAAACATACCTCTACTAATAGACTTGGCGGGGGCTAAGACATGTCCCTAGCTCACCCTCAAAATAAGTGTCAAGAAATTCCTTAATAAAAGTCTTACTATTCTACATAACATAAGCTTAGAATAAAAAAAAGGATGTTGTTCCCGAAACATGGTAACTCACCACAAAAATCTTCAACTAACTCAAATTAGCTACGTAGAGGAGGTCGAGGTGCGACGTCGGTTCCTATATGGTGATATCATGTAGGCAAAAGTATGAGTTAGTAATTTGAATGTACTAAGTATGTGAGTATGCTATGAAATGAAGAACATAAGAGAGACATGAGTAAGCAATATGCATAATAAATGCATGCATTGAACATAAAAAAAGCAACCTTAAAACATTCATTTTGTGGGGAAGTGACCTTAACCAACATTTAAAACCATGAGAGCTATTACACGGAATCTAACATAACCCCCTATATTGGCACGGGGAGACTACTTACCGGGTAGAACTCCGTCAACTTTAACATTCTTTAACTTTGATGTTATTGGCTTATTGTGGATCCACTAGCCTAAATAGACAACAAGGGCTCCTATATTGGCGCATAGTTAATGCAACATGAGACTTTAGTTAAGGACCCCTTAGGTCGAGTCTCCATCTAAATAAAATATTCGGTGCTAGGTCAATCCCACGGAATAACATTTAAGTATCATAATAACATAGGTATTGTATAACTTTAGATATTAAATCATCATCGGTGGAATAGCTTATTAAAACATTTTATTTCATTCAAATATGTGAGAATTGTCCTTTCACATTGAAACCTTACTTTGGACAAAAAGACCTTTCATCAATCAATCATTTCATAAAGACTCCCCTTCATAAACATTTACTTCATAACATTCATTGGAGTCAAACTCAATTTCAAATTTACTTTATCGTAGGAAACTAGGTGTGTTCATTTGATAAAGACCTTCAAATACATTTAAGGAATACTTGTATGCATGAGAGTGATATGAATGCATCAAATCAAACATATTAAAAACAACCCACCATATGCACTTTAAAACTACCTTTCAAACAGTCATATAAGAGCCTTGATAAACCATCCATTTCATGTAAATAATAATCAACATAAGTAAATATAGGTAAATTAACTTCAAATATTCAAAATATCTATGCATTTTGAATCGTAGTATGAAAAATCCATAAAAACTCATCACTTGAAATTAAGAGTCAATACATCAATTTAAATATAATAGCTTCAAATATACCATAATATATGCATTTTGAATCATCATGTAAAATCCCATAAGGATTCACCATTTAGAATGTGAAATATCAAGTTGAGAAAATATTTGGGCTCCATGGGTGGAAGAACCCATGGTTGAAAACCCACATACCTTGGAGAACAATTTCCAAATTCAAGCTTGAGAGTAATGGAGACTTGAAGAATCTTGAATGCAACCCTAGATTTTCTTCTTAAAACCCTTGGGAGAACTTTAAGAGGAGAGGATTTAGTGTTTTAGTTTAATTGTGAGAAAATGAGAGAGTTACAAGGTATAAGATATTTAGATAGGTGAAATATACCTTCAAAACAACCTCACTTTGGGTTAAACACAAGAAAAGACTAAAATGCCCCTCAAAATCTGGAAAACAAGCTAAAAACCCTGTTGGCGCTATAGTGGCGCGCCGCGCCAAGGGCCAAACTACTGAGGCTAGTTTCGGGTGCTATAGTGGCGCCGAGTGCCACTGTAGCCCCAGGCCTAAAATTCGTGCAGTGATAGTCTATAGTAAAATGATAATAACTTTTAACTCCGAACTCAAAATGAGGCAAATCGGTGGCGTTGGAAAGAGGACTCAAATACCTTTAAAATGATACGTCATGGAACTCCATATTTCTTATATAATATGAAATATGAGCATTTGAAGTTGACTCTATTCTGGACTCATATAAAAACTTAGCCGTTGGAAATCCTTTGGACTTGGCTTAGTGTTAGGGATCCCTTATGACCCTAAAACACAACTAGTACAATTCAAACATTTAGCAATTTATCCTCACTCATATGTACAATTATATGTCATTGATTTTGAGACGCAAAGGGTTCCCCCAAAGCCATTTTCCCCTACTTTATCCTAGTATGACATATTTCAACCTTTAAACCATGCAGGATCTTACAACGGTACCAAGCATGTAAAATAGTAAACACATCTAAAGCTAAATGGAACGAGTACTCCTGACACCCCATCCGAACCTCCCATAACTACAACTTGCAAGCATAACAACCCAACCTAACAGTCTATAAGTTGATATAGATCATGTAGCAAGTAAGTCAAGTATACCTCCACAACTCAACATATAGTATCAATATCACACATATTTCATTCTCAATACTTTGCATAATAAGGGAAAGTACTCAAATAATCAAGTGAATGCAAAAATAATGTAATGCGATGAATGCCCAATATGATGATAAAATAACAACCATGGCGCATGGCACGTCCCACATTTGCAAAATATAACAACCACAACGCGTGAAATATCCCTCGATTCAATAATAGTAACAACCACAGTGCGTGGCACGTTCCTCGATGCAATAATAGTAATAACCACAGAGCATGGTATATCCCTCAATACAATAATAGTAACAACCATGATGCATGGCACATCCCTCAATGCAATAATAGTAATAACCACGACGCTTGTGGCACGTCTCTCGAATCCTCCTTATTACTCTTTTTCATATTTATTTAGTCGGAGCCCTTTTCCCTTGGGGAATTTCATAAAAAAGAGGGGATCACAATACATATTTCAATCCAAATGCAAATAAGAATAATCATGCAATCTATGAGAAGGGAATGAAGTCCAATATCATATGCAATCAATATCTCTAATAACACAAAGCTTCACAACGAGACAACAAAGCTAACTCAATTCAAATAGGCCGATTCATTAGATTAATTTCTCTTTTATAACTTCGAATAATCAATTCTAAGCATTTGGCATGATTCATTATCAACTCGTTACTAATTTCAATCAATTCACATAGCACATAACAAGAATACATATTCTATAAAGCTTACGAAAGTTTAGAATTCCACTTGCCTCGATTTCAATCTCGAACTACTCTAAAATTTGAGCATTACCCTAGCGCCAACATCCCGCATCACGATAATCTATTAAAATATGCAATCCCAATAAGAATACGAGTCTAACGATACCCAAATTGATATTTTTGAAAATTGGACTAAAACTGATCCGAAATACACAAAAAATCTGATTTGAAATGAATTGTAAATCCAATTTTTTTTACGTGAAAACTATCTTTGAAGTATTTGGAATCTAGTAGTGACAATGAAATTGCACTTGGACTTGAAATGAGCTTAAAATTGTCAAAACATTAAAAACCCCATGTTCTTGAAAAACCATAAGTTTTCTCAGTTGAAATCCCCAAATTCAAGCCAAAATCAGTAAATAATTAATGGATAATGATGAAATCATGGTAAAGGAACTTATCCAACCAATATCCCTCGAAAATCCCTCAAGAATCATCCTTCCCGAGCTTCCCAAGGTTCAACAATTGTGAAATGAGGTTTAAACTAGATTTAGGGAAATAAACATTGTTCATACCAAAATATACCTTCGTGATCGCGGAAAGCTTACTCTGCAAACAAAAAGGGCAAAGTTCTATCTATCCGTGAACGCAGAGGTCAAGGGTCAAAGCCCTTCGCGAATGCGGTAAAGCTTCCGCGAACACAAAGTCCAAATCAGCAGACTTCCGCGATCGTGGACAAGCTTCAGCGAACGCGAAGAAACTTGCACCAAGCCTCAGATATCATAATTCTACTCTTACTAAAATCTTGGTTTTGACCTTCGGAATTCGTTTGGAACTTCATGTACATAAATCATATATGCAACCCTACTAAATTCGATGTTTCAGATACAATGAAACCATTAGAATTTGAATTCGAGGTCTTCTTGACCTAAAATCTGATAAATTGCAACTAAACTAGTTTCGACACTTGAAATACCCCAAGTAACCTCAGGACCTCTAGAAATTACAACAAAGCAATTTCTAGCATTAGAATCACCTCCCGAAACCAATGGAATAATCAGAAATCTAATACGAGCATTCGAACCCCAAATGTTGACCAAAGTCAAACTTGGATAAAATTTTAACTCAATTTCTAAGTTCGTTCCTAAAATCCATGTTTCAACTCCAAATATGATTCCGACAGCTCTTTTAGACCAATTTTCATATTTCAGAACTGATGGAATCAATAGAATTCCATTCCGAGACTCAAAACTCCAAATAACTTCAAAACTGAAAAGTTGACAACTTAAACCTTTAAAATTGATTTCTTTAGTAAAATCTCAATTTTTGCAAGATTTCCAAAAACCAACTATCAAATCCAATCTAAAATGACCTGAGGCAACTAATGAGAGGTTTAAAATAGTAATTTTATTGAAAGTGTCAAAAATGATCTTCACGGTCATTACAACATCCACCACTAAAAATCATATTCGTCCTCGAACATAAAGTAACAGAAGGAAGGATACTCGACACTACCAAGAGTCCTAGGCATAAACTCCAAGTTCGGTATTTGTCTTACCCAAGCGAACCACTCCTTAAACCATATCATCTGAAACCACTACCAAATTAAACTTTCAAATCAAACTTTTGTGGATCTACAAGTCATGGGTAACTTCCAAGTCACATACTACTTCATAGACCAAATTTGAACCAAAATACACTAAACCATAGCATAACTATCAGGAAAACCTTTCATCACATAACCACGGGAGAATTCTGAACCAATACTCACTTAAATCAGAGGTGAGCCTGAATCAACCACCAACCACTCATAATACACGAACAATCTCAAACTCTAGCAAAGTTCTACTTTCACAGCCAAATCTTCCTACAAGCTTAAGTCATATAAATCTGATTCATAAACATCGGATACTCATCACGAGGGAATTGAATATATCTGACCCAAAGAATGAAATGGTCAAGCAACTATCCAGTAAGAGATACCCACACACAGAGACAACGTCAAACAACACTATCAAAATTGTCAGATCAGTAGCTATGATTATAACCAATCCCTCAGTGTGGTATCACTAGCCCAATGACCCTTCATATTCAATTTTTACATAGCCAGAACATAAACTCGACGACGAGGTATACCACAAGATTTCCAGTCATCGCAACTATATGTGGTAGCCCTTCCATAAGTTCTCACAAGAAAGGTGACACTTGTAGAATTTTTGAAAACCTTCAACCGCCCCAAAGAAAAACCAAATCCATCTTATCTTAACTGACCACACCTGTGCAAGCAGTTTCCTACTAAAAGGGGCACAGATCAGTACCTTCGATCCACCACTAGGGATCCACCCACGGAAGTGATAACACGTATGGGCATAGACAAAGAATCATACTCCAAAACCATGTCTAAAACATAGTAGGTGGTAACATAAAAATGTACAGAACCGAAGTCAAATGACACCAGATATTCCTTCCATAGTGTCCATACCACACAATTTCATCTGTCTGACTTCACTATCAACCAGTATGGTCCCATAACCATCGTAGGAATACTTGATTTATCAACTCCATCATATATTTATAGTCCTCCATTGAAGCCCATACTCTTAGCAACATATTGTGGTCTTTGAAAATTTGAACTATTGACCTCTCTCCTTCCATTTAAGCATCTCATGATAGGTATGGGTCCCACTAAAAATTGATAATCCAAATTCTAAAGCTCATAGTACTTTTCCATCGAGAATAAAACTATTGAGTCATGTTCACTATCAACTCCAAGAAATCTTCCATTTACCAAGTCCCAACTATTATTCAAATCATCATGTACTTTATGCCAAAACCTAGAGGGACCCTTGATCACCCTGATAAATCTGTACACTAAGAACATATGAACTATGGAATGCATCACAGTGGTTTGTGTATCCCCATCAATAGAGCGGTATTAATCTCACTCTAAAGCCTTAATAACCATATAGAACCATATCTCGTCAAGTAGTGTATTCATAAGTCGCATACCATAATTTGAGCAATCCAACCCCATATCAAACACAAAATCTTCAATACCTTACAGTCTGTCACCTAATTCAAAACCAAACCAAACCTTCAGAAAGTCGTTGATGACCCATCATACATCCATGCTCAACCAGCCCACCTTGCATTATCATATCTGAACTCAAAGGCAAAAACCCATATAACCTTCAACTTTGAACTTAGGAATCTACACTCGAGGTCTTATTTTTTTCACATTTATTAGCTTGTATCCATCACGCAATATGGCTAGAACATTCAAATTCTTAACTTATACTCATAACCCAATACCAAATGCTTGAACTCCTTGATGCACCAGACTTGTGTTTCTTTCCTTAACTCATTTATCATCATTATTTCTTGGCCAAACATCCACAATGTATTACCTCTTACCTGAAACATTCCTCAAAATGCTCACAAGTGCCTTAAAAATGCCTTGGGAATACGTCGCTCATGTAATGCATTATCCTTAATCTTTTTGACAAATTCTAGATCAGAATATTAATAAGGGGGTCAAAACCCACAGGAAAATGCTCTCGGTGGATTTTTATGACCAATATATCGAAAGATAGATTTTTCAAAGAAACTGCACAAAACAGTAAAGTCCGCGCCACGTCCACATCACGGACCTGGCGATGGGTTTTTGGCCGAATTTAGTTTTTAGTAAGGGCACTTTAGACTTTTTGTTTAATTGTTAGTTAATGAACCTAGACGTTTTTAGGACCTAATTCAGCTCTATAAATTAACCTAAACCTCTAATTCTATTCGTTCTTCTATAATTCACCTAGTCAAATATTTCTCTCTTTACAAAAGACTCTCAAGGACTCTATTGAAGACTATAAGTAAATTCACTCAAGCTATCCATAAAAAATCTCAAGTTCTTTCAAATTATTTGGTTTTCTCACTTAATATATGTGAGTATTAATTCATGGATTCTTTCATCTATGAAGCCCAATCAATTTCTCAAGTTTTCTATCAAATTAAAGTATGGTATTTTATGGGTTTTATGATATGTATTCCAATTGCATGAATTATGATTCAAATTATGATTATGAGTCTATTTTGATATAAATTGATGGTTATTGCATTGAATTGAAGAGTTTTTCCATGAATTCTCCTATTTTTATCTCTAGGGTTCATGATATTAGTTATGTGTATTTTGAATTATACTTTCCAATGATATTATCTTTATGAGTTATGTATGGGCTGAAAGAAAGTATATGATCATGCATGTTTTCAAATCAATTATATGATTTTCAAGTCAATTGGTTATGCAATTGAGTTTTACTCTAAGTTCAAGGTATGAATTTCATGCAAGTTATGAAGTAAGGTGACTTAGAGCCCTATGAGGTGACCTAGGACCTAACTATATGAATTATGCAAATATAATTGTAATGATAAAAGGAAAATTCTCATATTACAAGTATGTAATGAAAATGAGCAACTCTATGATTTCAAATCTATGATCTTGACTATGATAGATGAAATTATGATTCTATGCTATGCATGTATTCCATGGGATTTGACTTAGCACTGAGTGGACTTGAGTGGGGGCCCTAACAAAAGCCTTAGTAGCAGCCTAGGTTGCCTTCATGGATTAGATATTAGATCCACATATAATATATGTATGACCTGCCTAGCAGGGTAGAGTCTACCTTGACAAGTAAATTCCCCTTTTTCTTTGTTGTATGGGGAGATAACAGGATTCCATGTTATAACTTGCATGGTATTATTGTCGGTTATGGTTCCTATTCCACATATGTTTGATCTCTTATGTATGGCATGATTTAAAGTATGCTTCTAAAAATTCTTTGGTCAATATGATTTTCTCATGACTTTACTTATCTCATCTTATCATGTGTTTTACTTGACCATTGCATCCCATGATTTACGTTGCATGTCATGCCCTCATATTTACTACATTCCAACGTACTAATGCATACTCTTTGCCTATATTGTCTCATAATGTAGAGGTTGAGATGGAAGATCATATTCATCCACGTGGCTCATTAAGCTTTTCTATCTGACGGTATTTGTGGTGAGTCCTCATTTATCGTGGACTAATCATCGAGTTGGTTGTTATTTTCAAAGACTTTTGTTATGTTTTATATTGAGGGTGAGTTAGAGACATGTCTTAGACCCCGCCCATACTCATGAGTAGAGGCATTAGTTTGAAAAATATTTTGAGTCTATATTGTCACGTGACATTCTCCAATTTCTATTCATGGTTTAGACTCTCTTATGATGTTTTCGCTTTTACTTTACCTTATGTATGCTTATGATATGTATAAGAGGCTTGATTAGAGACCTTTGGAGTTTCGATCTCCATGTTATGAGTAGGCCCTAGGTCGTGTCGTGATATTAACTTAAATCAAACTTCTTAAATGAAGAATTTATCGAACTCTTTTACAACCAAAAGTAATAACTCCATAACTCGAATCATGCACAAGTTCTTCCAACTGCTCAACAATCAACACAGTCAATCATTCCTCACCTTGCCAAGTCATACTTAACAAAAATAACTACCACGAAGGTAGACATTATGATGTAAAACTTGAATTTGATCCAAACCATGAAAACCACTCCCCTTATCAATCGACATTAGTCCATACCTTGAAGATTTTATGCAATCACACAACTTAATCTATCATTAAGCACTTATACATCGATCTTGCCATCTCCCACATTAGGAGCCCAAAATTATGCCAGTCGTTAAACTCGATATTGCTATAAAACTTGCCACAACACTAGAGTTGAGTGTCTGTGGACTCCACTCTCGAAGCATACTTAACGCGACTGATGAACACTGGTTTCTATATCCATAACTAGAACAAGGCAGACGAGGCCATGTGTTTCTGAACCCAACTCTCCAATATCCTCGAAGTTAAATCCTTGAACTTTGTGATCAGAGTAAGCTTTCTTGTGCTCGCCTCATTCCAAAGGTCAAACTACATCCCCGAATTCCATTACAAGTTGAAACTTTTCTCAATTCTACTTGAGTAATCTCTAATACATCGTACCACCCTTTATATAATTACATAACACATCATGTAGCGGAAATCACAACCTTCGATACTCACAGGTTTTATAATCTTACTAAACCCTGTTAATCGAAAGCTATTACCATATAGTTTCACCCTAATCATAGTGCATCCCGAACTCTATTACTATGTTTAACAACCCTTTCCATCATCACGAAGTTAATACTATCATCGAAGTGATACCTCAAACTCATAGTACATTCGAATCCCATAAATTAACCAATTCTCATACGTACTTTCTCCTTGGTATACTTACTTGCCTTTACACAGGTATACTCATTGGGACTTTCTTTACCCATAAACTTGTCATTTTAATATCAGTCTATTCCTTTTGGCTTATCATGAAGTCACCCGTCCCCAATTTAACAATATTAACTCAAATGTCATACCTTGTCGAAGAGATAGAACAGGATCAATTCACTCGATCCACCACTATAACTTCCCTTATAATTAATGCTTAATCTAAGCTTTTATAGTAACAACTGCTTGATTTCTCAAAAAAAAATAAAACAGTGAAACCTCGCCACTCGAGTAGGTGCAATAATTGATAACTCCGTAGATGTTTCTGTTCCCATGAATCACTAGTACCACACTGCGAATATCTGCTAGATGAACCATTATATCATATCGTATCTATTGAGCAGGCTGTACTCAAATAGCCCACATATTTATACCTATTAAATAGCTACAAAACATTACCAAAGCATTTCAAACTCCGGTCGAAAGCGATATGCACCATTTCATAATTCAGGTCGATGGCAAAAGAAACATAGTCCATAACCTCACCTAAGTATACACAAGTACCTCGGTGGTAGATGTGTCATAACCTTTCCTAATATATACCCACTCTATAAAATCACTGTAGAAATTTTGTCTCGATTGACGTAACATTATCATCATCATACACCATGCAACCTATCATTTTATGATGAATTCCACATTCTGTATTCTCCAAAGTCACAGTGCTTATCACATATTCATTGCCCTAATTATACCATTCTTCATTGTCAAACCACTTCAGATGTCAAATAGGCCACACCAATGCTAATTTTGCTGAATAACTAACTAGACAGGATGAGATGTCCTTCTAGTTTCTTAATAATTATTTATTTTTGAATGCCATAACCTCAAAATGTATCATTGAACCACAACCTTACTCATCCCTTCCGAGTCACAGAGCATTCCAAATCTGGCCACATATCCTTTCTATAATTATATCATTTCTTTCTCAATGCCAGATCCAAAAATAACACTAAGCGACTTTACCTCAATTACTCACATATAAGACCAAGCATGATTTATCACTATAGGAGAGAGGACAAAGTGAAACGACAAGAATTAGATCAGATCAAGGACACACGATAGAGAATTAATAAGTGAAGATATTTTCTAATAGTCTTCTTAGCCTCGTGAAGATAAGTACAAATGTCTTTATATCGATCCTCGAGACTCTACTTAGAGTTGGCTTATACACGTGAGACGTATGAACCTAGGGCTCTGATATCATTTTATCATGATCCAAATCCGGGTGTGATGACATTTATCTCAACCCACAAAGACAAGTCAGCCCAAAACCCAATTCAAGTGGAAAATAAGCAAAAATAGTATAATAGATTTATAACTACGAAAATGCGAAAGTCTTAAACAACTATAAAACCCCAAAGAATTGATTGTCATATGTACAAGCCTCCAAACCAGTATAATTAAAATAAACATAAGTCTCAAAAATGCATTTGTCTCTCAAATTGAACAAAAGCATAAAAAAGGAGCAAGAGAGATCGCCGACATCAATAGCTACCTCTCAAATATCTCCAAAAGAAACAGATGAAGAAATGAGAATCTAGATCACTTTCTGAGCTCAGAATCCTACACAGATGTAGTTAGCAAGGGGTAAGTACAAAACAACGCGGTACCCAATAATTAAAATAGTAAACACATCTAAAGCTAAATGGAACGAGTACTCTTGACATCCCATCCGAACCTCACATAACTACAACCTGCAAGCAAAACAACCCAACCTAAAAGTCTATAAGTAGATATAGATCATGTAGCACGTAACTCAAGTATACCTCTACAGCTCAACAAATAGTATCAATATCGCACATATTTTATTCTCAATAGTTCACATAATAAGGCAAGTACTCAGATAATCAAGTAAATGAAAAAATAATGTAATACAATGAATGCCCAATGTGATGCTAAAATAACAACCATGGCGCGTGGCATGTCTCATGTATAAAAAATATAACAACCACGATATTTGGCATGTCCCTCGATAAATTAAGGTAACAACCACGGCACGTAGTACATCCCTCGATGTAATAATCGTAACAACCACAGTGTGTGGCACTTTCCTTGATGTAATAATAGTAAAAAATGCAACACATGGCATTTCCATCGATGCAATTAAAGTAACAACCATGGCGCGTGGTATGACCCTCGATGCAATAATAGTAACAACCATGGCAAGTGCACGTCCCTCGAATCCTTTTTTTTATTCTTTTTCATATTTATTTAGCCAGAGCTCTTTTTTCTTCAATGAATTTCATAAAAATGGGGGGGGGGGGGGCTCAATACATATTTCAAGTCAAATTCAAATGAGAATAATCATTCAATCAATAGGAAAGGAATAAAGTCCAATATCATATGCAATCCATGTCTCTAATAACACCAAGTAAGCTTCACAACGAGGAAACAAAACAAACTCAATTCAAATAGGCCGATTTATTAGGTTAATTTCTCTTTTATAACTTCTACTAATCAATTTTAAGCATTTGGCATGATTAATTATCAACTCTTACTAATTTTAATCAATTCACATAGAACATAACAAGAATACACATTCTATAAAGCATATGAAAGTTTAGAATTCCCCTTGCCTAGATTTCAATCTTGATCTACTCAAGAATGTGAGCTTTACCCTTTCACCGACATCCCAAATCAAAAAAATCTATTTAAATATGCAATTCCAATAAGAATACAAGTCTAAGATACCCAAATTGACATTTTTGAAAATCAGACCAAAATTGACCTGAAATATCAGAAAAACCCAATTTCAAAAATAAATAGTAAATCTGGAAATTTTTACATGAAAATGATCTTTAAAGTATTTGGAATCTAGTTGTGTAAATGAAATTTCATTTGGACTTGAAATGAACTCAAAATCGTCAAATCATTAAAAACCACATGTTCTTTTAAAACCCCAAGTTTTCTCAATTGAAATCCCCAAATTCAAGCCAAAATCAGCAAATAATTTATGGATAATGATGAAGTCATCATAAAGGAACTTACCGAACCAATATCCCTCGAAAATACCTCAAGAATCATCCCTCCCGAGCTCCCCAAGGTCCAACAATGGTGAAATAAAGTTTAAAACTAGATTAAGGGAAATAAACACTGTTCAGACCGAAATATACCTTCGCAATTGCGGATAACTTACTCTGAGAACACAAAGGGAAAAATTCTCTCTTTGTGAATGCGGCAAACCATTTGAAAATGCAGGGGTCAAGGGTAAAATCCCTTCGCGAACGCGATCAAGCTTCTGCGAACGCAAAGGCCATATCAGCAGCCTTCTGCGATCGCAGACAAGCTTTCACGAATGAGAAGAAGCTTGCACTAGGACTTAGATATCAACAATGCCACTCTTTACAAAATCTTAGTTTGGACCCTTGAGATTCGTTTAGAACTCCGTGTACACATCATATATGAAACCCTACTAAATTCGACGTTATGGACTCAATGAAACATCACAATTTGAATTTGAGGTCTCCTTGACCTGTAATCTGATAAGTCACAACTAAACTAATTTAGACACTTGAAATACCCAAAATACCCTCAGAGACCTCCAAAAATTACAACGAAATCATTTCTAGCATTAGAATCACCTCTAAAAGCCAATGAAAACATTAGAAATCCAATTTGAGCACCCGAATTCCAAATGTTGATCAAAGTCAAACTTGGATCAAATTTTAACTCAATTTCCAATTTCAGACCTAAAATCCATGTTTCAACTCCAAATCTTATTCCGATATCTCTCCTAGACCAGTTTCCACATTTCAAAACTGATGGAATCAATAAAATTTTATTTTGAGACTAGAAACTAAAAATAACTTCAAAAGACTAAAGTTGACAACTTAAGACTTTAAAACTCATTTATTTTGTAAGACTCAACTTTTCACAAGATTTCTAAAAAGCAATTTTCAAACCCAATTTAAAATGACATGGCCCAATGGATGGGAGGGGTTAAATGGTAATTTTGTTAAAAAAATAAAAAATGACCTTCAGGGTCATTACAAAATATCTGTTTGGAAGGAACAAGTCTTTTCCAAATCCGTGAAGGGAAATAACTGTTCGGAAGGAACAGGTCCTTTAAAAAAATTATTTTGTGTTGCTAATTAGTTAATTCTATTAATAAATTGATTAATTAATACTTCAATGGATTAATTATTAGTATTAAATGAAAAAGGATATTAATTAATGAGATTGATAAATAAATTTTCTCTAAAAAACTATCATTCAATCACATCATTTGCCAAAGCCATAGACAAAGCCGAAGCTGAGCCGAGCGATGACGACAGCGCGTGAGGGCACCCTCTACTTAACCCTTTAAGAGATAAAGGAAGTATTTCTTAATATAAGGACAAGACTTTTCCTTTCTCCTACCAATGAGGGAGAAATGACTTTTCATTTTCCCTTTACTTGGATCTGCCCCATTTCTTAATTCTTAT
The DNA here is from genome assembly GCF_947179165.1 of Solanum dulcamara. NCBI lineage: Eukaryota > Viridiplantae > Streptophyta > Magnoliopsida > Solanales > Solanaceae > Solanum > Solanum dulcamara. The sequence goes on along the minus strand of NC_077237.1, from coordinate 66,083,814 downwards.
TTTTCCATTCACACCTTATTTAAACTCAATAATCCCCAACATAAATGGGAATGACTATTTGTTTAAAACATATACATGAAAAACTATGTGATTTGTAAGTAAGAATTAATTGCATCTAGATAAGTAGATTTCTCTTTGAACTTTCAATAGTGAACATATATCGGATATACTTCATCAATTGGTAGATTTGATATCTTTAAAACATCGAGATTTAGTGTATACCAAGACAACATAAGTCACACAATTAACCCTTTAACTATTTTTGATTCTCATTGTTTTGTTCATTTTAGCCATAAACACTTACTGGTTCATAATTGCGTAGAAAACTGGCCTTACCAGATTCTCCTTGAAGCGGCTTACACTTCACACTTACATAGATGATCTCTAAATGTGTTATCCCATAGAATCACCATTTGATATCCCCCTGTATCAGACTTAGATATCATTAAAAGGTCCTAATGCCTTATCCTTGTTACTGAACATTATCACATCACGAGAATGGATCATAAGAATTATTTTAACAATGTTGAACTGTCATCAATGAATTTGTTTGATCTCCTTGAATGTAGATCTTGGGATCTGAACTCTTCTAGATAGAGTTACCTCCATGATGATTTGTCCTTGTTCATAGTCCCATTCCCTTTGATGATCTGTCAACTTCCTCTCTAGTTAGGCCTTTTGTAAGTGGATCCGACATATTATACTTTGACTTTACATAGTAAATTGTGATAATTCCACTAAAGAGTAGTTTCCTAACGGTATTATGTGTTCTTTGTATATAACAAGACTCACTATTATACATAACGCTCCCAATCTTTCTTTTACAGCTTGACATCATAATGTATGCATATAGGAGCCACTGGTTTGGGCAAAAATGGAATATCTTCTAAGAAATTGTGGAGCCATTCAGCTTATTCACTAGCCTTGTCTATGTGTATGAACTCAGACTCCATTGTAGAGTGAGCTATACATATTTGTTTGGATGATTTCTAAGATATTACACCTCCACCAATGGTGAAAATGTGTCCATTTGTGGACTTAGTTTCATTTGACCCAGTAATCCAATTTGCATTACTATATCCTTCAACAACTACTGGATACTTGTTGTAATGCAAAGTAAAATTTTGAGTGTGTTCTAAATATCCCAAAAATCATTTCATTGCCATCAAATGATTTTGATTAGGATTACTTGTGTATCGACTCAATTTACTTATAGCACAAGCCATGTCTGGTCATGTACAGTTCATAATGTACATCAAACTTCCCAACACTCTAGCATAATCTAATTCAACCTATCTTTCATATTTATTCTTAGAAAGTTTAAGTACTTGTATTTTTCAAGTATCTTTTAGATATAATGAGTTTGAGACAATTCTAGACCTTGAGGAGTTTTGTGAATTTTAATTCCCAATATCAAATCAGCAACTCCTGGATCTTTCATATAGAACTTACTAAAAAGCATATGTTTAGTAGCATGTATGTTTGCAATGTCGTTACTCATTATTAGATCATCATATACATAGAAATAAATAATGACCATTTTGTTTGGAGTGTCTTTAATGTAAACAAATTTATCACACTCATTATTCTTAAATATATTTGCCAACATGGTTTGGTCAAACTTCGCATGCCATTGTTTGGGTGCTTGTTTTAGTCCATATAGTGAATTAACAAGTTTTCACACTTTCTTTTCTTTACCAAGAACCACCAAGATCTTGGGTTGTTCCATGTAAATTTCTTTCTCCAATTCTCCATTTAAGAAAGTTTCTTTTACATCCATTTGATAGATTTCAAGGTCATATACCACAGCTAATGTAATTAACATTTGAATGGATGTAATCCTAGTTACAGGTGAGTATGTATCAAAATAATCAAGGCATTCTTTATGTCTAAATCCTTTGACAACAAGTCTTGCTTGTATTTGTCAATATTTCCATTAGCTTTCATTTTTCTTTTGAAAATCCATTTTAACTTCAAAGGTTTGATTCCTGAAGGAAGTTCAACCAATTTCGAAGTATGGTTGCTCAAGATTGAATCAATCTCACTATTGTCAGTCTCTATCCAAAAGGATGAGTCTGCATCAGACATAGCTTCTTTGAATATTTGAGGCTCATATTCAAGAAGAAATGTTAGAAAATCATATCCAAAAGAAGTAGATGTTCTTTGACGTTTACTACACCTTGGAATTTCTTTATTATGTACATTCTCTTTTGGTTCTTTTCGAGGTCATTTAGACCCTACACTAGATAATTCAAAATTAGTTTTATACGGATAGATATGTTCAAAGAACTCATCATTATCTTATTTAATTACAGTATCGTCATGAATATCAAGATATCTGGACTTATGAACCAAAAAGCGACATTCTTTACTATTAGTAGCATATCCAATAAAAATACAGTCCACAGTCTTAGGTCTTATTGTCATCCTTTTAGGTATAGGAACTTGGACTTTGGCTAGACACACCCACACTTTAAAATATTTCAAGTTTGATTTTCTTCCTTTCCATTTTTCATATGGAATAGACTGTCTTGCTATGGAAAATTCTATTGAGTATTTGATTTTCTGTAAGGATGGTTTCCCCCCATAAGTTTTATGGTAAACCTGAACTTATAAGTAAGACATTCATCAATTCCTTTAAAGTTTGGTTTTTCTTTTCTGTAATTCTGTTAGATTGAGCTGAGTAAGGGGCATTAGTTTGATGGATGATTCTATTTTTATATTTATGCAAAAGGAGATTCATACTCTCCACCTCTATCACTTCTTATCATTTTCATCTTTTTATCCAACTTATTTTCAAATTTAGTTTTGTATTGTCTAAATGCTTCTATTACTTCATCCTTACTGTTCAACAAATAGACATAACAGTACCTAGTACAATTTTCAATAAAAGTTATAAAATAACTTTTCCACCATGAGTTGGTGTTGACTTCATATCACAAATTTCTGTGTGAATCAATTCTAAGGGACTAGAATTCCTTTCAGCAGATTTATAAGGATACTTAGATTCAATACAGACTTTGCATTTTATTTATTACACTCAAAGTTAGGCAATACATTTAAATTGATCAGTTTTCATAATATTTTATAGTTAACATGTCCCAAATGTGAATGCCATAAATTATTTGACTCAACTAAGTAAGAATAAGCTTGAGCTTTATTATTATCAACAACCATTATATTCATCTTGAAAAGACCCTTAGTGAGCATAGCCTTTTCCTAAATACATTTCATTCTTATTAACTGCTACTTTGACAAAAATCATAGCACACTGGAATTCATTCTTGATTAGAAGATCGGTAGAAACCAAGTTCTTTCTCATTTCTGGAATATGATAAACTTTGTTCAGAGTCACCACCTTGCCGGAGGTCATATTCAAGAATACTCTTCTATATCCTTCAACCTTTGTTGTTGTAGAATTTCCCATGTAGATGGTCTCATTAGGTGCAGATGGGGAGTAAGTTTTAAAGGCTCCTCAAATCGCACAAACATGTGACGTGGCTCTCGAATCAAGCCACCATTGTTTAGAATTTTCTACTAGATTGCATTCAGTACAAGTTTTCAACATCCCCATTTATATCAACCATGCCAGCTTGACCTTTCTTCTTTTCCTTCTTGGGAGCACGATATTCCACAGCTTATGTCCATCACAGTTATGGAAGTCTCCTTTGAACTTCTTTTTATTAGGATAGTTCTTTAGTACAGAAGGTTTCTTCCTCTTTTTTTGATTTATTTGGACCATCCTCAACAATATTTGCTCCCATAATTATTGAGTTTCCTCTAGTCTTTTTCTCGGCAGCCTTGTTGTCTTCCTCGATAGTGAGATGAACAATCAAGTCTTCAAGAGTCATTTCCTTTCTGTTGTACTTCAAATAATTTTTGAAATCTTTTCATAAAAGGAGGCAATTTCTCAATCAATGTTTCTTCTTGAAATGTCACATTGATGATCATACCTATGATGGATAATTTAAAATCAATAACACATTCAATAATTTTAATACTAAAATTATTGAATTTGATCATGCCTTCTGCCAGGAGATCATGAATAATGATTTGTAGTTCTTGGAATTGAGACATGACAATCTTGCTATCAACCATCTTATAGTCCAAAATTTTTCCAGCCATAAACTTCTTTAACCTTGCATCTTCAGTTTTGTATTTCTTCTCAAGATCATACTAGAGTTCTTTAGAGGTTTTATAAACACTAAAGACATTATACAAGCCATCTTCCAATCCATTGCGTATGTAGTTCTTGCAAAGGAAATTAGAATATTTCCATGCCTCAGTCACAATAAGCTTTTCATTTTCAAGAGTTCCTTCCTCTACCACAAGAACATCTTCATTAATAAAATATTGTAGACTGAGGGTAGTCAGATAGACGAACATCTTCTACTGCCACCATTTGAAGTCAATATCGGTGAACTTTCTAGGTTTTTCTACAGTAGCTATTGCTGTAGAAACTGGTGTTCGACTAGTTGAAGGCATTGTGTTTGCTTCAAAATTGGATACATTTGTATCTCCCATTCTGTTTGACAAAAAAAATATAGTATTAAACAAGAAAATGACCAAATAGGAATTTTTGTTCAACTTGATGAAGCTTAAATATTCTTTGAACTGAGAAAAAATAAAACTTAATTAACTTGATAAAAAATTTATTTCTTAAAACCAAGTTAATCACTGGAGTAGAAAGTTTTTCAATTTTAGTCTCTGCCCCCTAGATAGAATATAAGATGAAGCAGCAATATACAACTTGTTTCTAGTTTAACGATGAAGTTTTTATATTCCTTCAATCGTAAATCGAATGAACCTTGAATACTTATGAAGGTTTCATATTCTTTCAATCAGTAATAGATTTAGACAGAGTAGAAAACAAGAAATGTTTTAATCTCCAGAAACCTCAAATACAGAAAAAAAAATGTTAATTTCCTCAAGTTTGTTAATTCATGTATTTAAAGTTAGTAAATCATAAACAAAAAAAAATAGTATCCGAGTCCACAAAATTCAATCTGTGTACTTAAGGAATTTAATCCCCTCACTGTACTTGTGATTATGGATTATTTCTCCCAGGATAAAATGAATAGATCATTAAAGAAGTAGCGGTACCTCAAATTTTGATAATTCCTGCAAACTCAAAAAGAAGTAATGAAATCACACACACAAAAAACTTTATTTGCAAGAAAATATATGAAGAAGAGGGAGAAATTTCGATGTCAAAAACTTAGAGGAAGCCTTTCTATTTATAGCCAACAAGGGGTGCGAATTCGCCTGTTCAGAACAGTCTCATCTGTTCAGAACAAACATGATATCTTTTGGAAAGGAAAATAACTATTCGGAAGGAACAAGTTCTTTTCGAATCCGCAAAGGAAAATATTTGTTTGGAAGAAACAAGTCCTTTTTGAAAAATTAAATTCGTTTTGCTAATTAGTTAATTCCGTTAATTAATTAATTCAAAATAAATTACTTCAGAAGATTAATAATTAATAATAAAGAAAAAGAAAATTAATTAAAAATAAATTTTTCTAAAAAATTATCAAGCAATCACATCATTTTCTATAGCCAAATCCAAAGATGAAGCCGAAGCCGCTAGAATGGATGGTTTTGTGTCTATTACCAGTTCTTCCTCCTAAGTTGAGACCGATCATTCAGATAGATGGGGGTAAACTAATGAGCTCAGGTATTAATGAATTCTATAGTGTCGAGCAACAACGGTGCGAGGGGCCACTTTCTACTTGACTCTTTTAAGTGCTAAATGAAGTGTTTCCTAATATAATGACAATACTTTTCCTTTCTTCTACCAATGAGGGAGAAATGACTTTTTATTTTTTCTTCACTTGGTCTCCCATATTTCCCAAATCCTATTTTCCATTCACACCTTACTTAACCCAAACAATAAGTTGAGTATCTACCTTATGGTGTGTTTCTCAAGTTTGTCAAGTTGGGATTAATAAATAGTGGGATATGTTTATAAAATATAAAAGTTTGGAACAAATTTTAATTTTTTAAATGTTTCCAATAAATAGAATTTGGCCCCAAAACTTTTTTCTTTTTAAGTTTTAGAAATTTAAATTTTGTATCAAATGTTTATTTTATTTTTTAGTTGAAAAGGTAAGTTTCTCTCTAATGGAAGAAAAACTATTACTTCTTCCATTTTAGAAAGAATAACCTATTGTTTTTTAGTTTGTTTTGAAAAAGAATGATCTCTTTCTTTTTTGGCTACACTTTAATTTTATCTTTTCACGTGGCATGTTTAAGGCCACAAGATTAAAGGGCATTTTGATACATTTGACATAACTTTAATTTCGGACCACAGGATTGAAAAGTTTTCTTTATTTTCTTAACTTTCACGCCAAGTCAACCTAGGTCATTCATTTTGAAACATAGATAGTATTATAAAGCATATTTTGTAGTCTCAAATTCTACACATCTTTGTTGCATTGATCCCCCTATTACTGTTTCAAAGAAATTTAAAAGTATTTTTTAAAATATCTTTAGAGGACAAAAAGAGGCCAAAAACAAATATCATTGAAGCTCCTGGGATAAAATGTACTTGTGATGACCCAAGCTAGGCCCTAGGTGTGACACGGTAATTAGGATTATCGAATAAATTCCAACCATGCCTCGTAGCATATCATAAGAATACATAAGGTAATAACAAATGGAAACTCATAAAAATTCCAAAAACGAAGCATATATGGAATGAAGTAACACAACATAGACTCCATACACATATACAACATTCCTTTACATGACTACATAGGCGGGGACTAGGATATGTTCCAAGCTAACCCTCAAAGAAAAGTAATGACATAAATGAAATAGTCTGAATGTAACAACATAGTGTAAGAATGACAAAAAGAAAGATAGACTCAGTTTACCCTCGAAGCATGAGGACTGACCACACAATCTTCAACAATCACCAACTAGCCATGAGAAAAGAATGGAACGTCTGTCCCTACATTGTGATATAATGTAGGCAATAAAGTATGCATTAGTACGTTTGAATATACTAAGTATGTAGGACATGTAATTCATAGTAACAATCATGATGTGCAAATGGCCATTTCAAATAACATGATAAAGAGGAAGTAAAATCATAAGTAGACATGAGAAGAGTCAATGCACAATAAACCATAAGAGTATCATGTAAAGAAGATAAAGGATAGGATTAGTCATTTAAAACCTTATAAGGGAACATACATATGTGGTATATAACCGTAATCGATAATAAGACCATGCAAGCTATAACATAAAATTTGGTGTCTCCCCATACAATAGAAAATGGGGAATGTACTTGCCAAGGTAGACTCTATTCCTCTAAATGGGTAATCACGCTATATATGAATCCACTAGCTAGGCCATATTGGCAATAATCCTATAAACATAGTTAAGGGACTAGAGATTGCTTTAATGACCCCTTAGGTCGAGTCCCTACCTTAACGTCCTCTCAGCGTTAAGTCAACATTCCACGGAATATACATCATCATCATAAATGATACTTTTCATAACTCATAAGATGATCATTAATTATAGTTCATAGGAATATCTCATCATCATCTGATTCATGTAATTTGAGTGATGGCCTTCCATCATTATGAATCTTACTTCATAAAGAGTATCATTAGGGTCATAAGTCACCATTAAGGATCTTAAGTCACCCTTTTTCATAAACTTTTTTGAAAAATTATTGAAACATCATTCATAACCTTTCCCTAGTCATTCATAAACATTCATTCAAATCCATTGAAATTCATGATCATAATTCCTTAAAATCATACTTGAAATTAAGGTGAAAACATGGATTTATAATCAATTGACATAGAAATCATGAAACAGAATTGAAAACATGCATGATCATATAACTTATATCAATACATACATAATTCATGAAAATAATATCAATTGGAAGTATAATTGAAAATATCCATCATCCATGCCATGAACCCTAAAAAAGGTAATGTAGAAAGTTCATAGAAAACTCTTCAATTCCATGCAAAAATCATCAATTCATATTAAATAAGATTCATAATCATAGTTTAAATCATAATTCATGCAATTGAAATTGAGATCATCAAAACTATAAAAATGCATACTTGAATTTATTGAAAAAGATGAGAATTTGTTGGGCTCCATTGGGGAAAGGTACCCTAGGATGAATGTTCACATACCTTGAATGAGGACATAAAAAAACGTGAAGATAATTTTGAATTTTTAATAAAGATCTTGAGAGAATTGCTTGAATGTCTTCAATGATGATTTGAGAGTTTTTGTAGAGAGAGAATTATTTGAACTAGATGAATTGTGAAATAACGAGGGAGAATAGGGATTTAGGGTAGTTTATAGGGATGAATTAAGTCCTAAAAATATTTAGGTTCATTCACTAATAGATAGAGAAATGTCTAAAGTGCCCTTAAAAACTGAAATCCTACGGAAAAATTAACCTAAGTCTGCGACACAGAGTTGTTCTCCTAGAAAATTCATAGAAAACTCTTCAATTCTATGCAAAAATAATCAATTCATATTAAATTATATTCATAATCATAGTTTAAATCATAATTCATGTAATTAAAAGTGAGATCATCAAACCCATAAAAACGCGTAGTTGAATTTATTGAAAAAGATGAGAATTTGTTGGGCTCCAATGGGAAAGGTACCCTAGTATGAATGTCCACACACCTTGAATGAGGACCTAAAAGAAACTTGAAGATAAGTTTTAGTTTTTGATGAAGATCTTGAGAGAATTGCTTGAATGTCTTCAATGGTGATTTGAGAACTTTTATAGAGAGAGAATTATTTGAACTAGATGAATTGTGAAAGAATGAGGGAGAATAAGGTAGTTTATAGGGACAAATTAAGTCCTAAAACTATTTAGGTTCATTCACTAATAGGTAGGAAAAAGTCTAAAGTGTTCCTACTTAAAAACTAAAAACGTGCGGAAATATTTACCTTAGTCTGCTATGCGGAGTTGTTCCCTAATAGGCCAATTTTGAGTGATTAAGGATTTTGGCCAAATTTTGACCTGTGGTGAAATTGCACTTCAAGGAAGCAAGTCAGTGAGGCGGACCTATCGCACCCTACTAGAAATAAAATTTTTGGGAAAGTTTTATCTTTCGAAATAATTAATGTAAAAATCCACCGAGGCCATTTTTGTAATGTTTAACCTTATTATACCATCTTCCAATCTTCAAATGATCGGGATATTACATTATCTCCCCCTTGGGAACATTCATCCTCGAATGAGAAAGGACTAGCTTGAGTAGAGTAGAGTGTATAGCCAACAACCCAATATAAATGTAATAATTCAATCTAAACATGTTTAAAAATTAAGTTCATAAGTATGCATGCATGAAATAAGACATAGAGAGGTTGGAACGTAGGAGTTTGGAGGATTTGGGCATGAATAGCTAAATATGTTAGGCCTAAATGGAAGGAAATAGATAGGGATATCATTTCATCATGTTTGCTTCCGCTTCCCATGTAGTACTTTAAACTTCTTGGTTTCTCCACAAGACTTTAACGGATGCAGTTTCCTTGTTTCTCAACCTTTTGACTTGACGGTCTAAAATTTTGACCGAAACCTCCTTATAAGTCAAGTTTTCTTAAACTCTCACACTAACCAAAGGTACAATGGCATTGGAATCACCAACTTATTTCCTCAATATTGATACATGGAATACTGGATGAATCGAGGCTAACTCCATTGGCAAATCAAATTCATAGGCCACCTTACCAATACTCCTCAGGACCGTATATGGGCCTATATATTGGAGACTAAGCTTTCTCTTCTTTCCGAAATGCATTACCCCTTTCAAGGGAAAAATCTTTTAGTAAACCCAATATTCCACTTTGAATTCAAGTTCTCTCCTTCTAATATCTGGATAGGACTTTTGATGAATTTGGGCAGCCCTTAATCTCTCTCGAATAAGTTTGACCTTTTCCAAGGCCTCAAATACTAACTTGAGCCCTAACAAGGCACCCTCTCCCACTTCAAACCATCTAATAGGTGATCGGCACCTTTTTCAATACAAGGCTTCAAATGGTGTGATCCCGATGCTTGAATGATAACTATTATTGTATGCAAATTCAACTAATAGTAGGTGATCATCCCAACTTTTTTTGAGTTTGGATCATTCTCTCGGCTTGCCCATCAGTTTGAGGGAGAAATGTGGTACTTAGCTTAACTTTAGTGCCAAGACCCTTTTGAAAGAATTTTGAAAAGTGAGAAGTGAATTGAGTACCACCATCAGAAATGATGGACAATGCGACACCATGTAACTTTACCAATTCTCGAATATACATCTTGGCATAATCTCCAGCACTGTAAGATGTTTTGATCAAAACTAAGATGACGTGGTTATTCTATCCACTACCATACAAATTAAATCATGTTTCTTTCAGGTACAAGGTAGGCCCATTATAAAGTCCATATTCACATCCTACCACTTCGAAGTAGGAATTTTAATTTTTTGGGCTAAACCTCCCGATCTTTGAATCACTTATTGGAGTAATGACCCTCCTGGTCATTTTCATTCTTTTTCAATCTTTTTATTGTTTAGAGCATTTCTGTATTAATCCCAATCCATTTATAACTTGTTGGCACTGATATTTCAGTTGCTTGGTTGTTCGTTTGGCTTTTATGTCCATTTCCCTGATTTGGAGCTCTTGGAATTTGAATGGTTGACTTTGATCAAAAATCTAGGAAGATGATCTTAGAATGAAATTCTGACATCTTCATCAGCTCCAGAATAGCAAAATTAGGCTGGTAGCAGGGTCGACATGAGTATTGACGTAATCAATACAAGTTTAGGGCCATTTGATGCTTTAATCTTTGAAATTTATCCTAAGGTTGACTCGTTTCAATATTCTTGGTAAACTCTCTCGGATTGAAATTTTATTAGTGCGGTTAGCTCTGAAATGTCAAGTTTGGTCTAGAATGACCTTTTGTTCTTATCTCGAGGCTTTTGGTCTTATTTTGAGACCTTTTTTAGAATTGGAAAAAATTATTCTTAGGTGTGGAACCCATATTTTATCGAGACTACCTCAGATGGAAAAAACTATCGGGAAGTAGACTTGGAGCACTCGTGTTCGGCTTCGAGGTAGGCTACAATTTCCTTTCTTTTGATTGAGTTTCATAAGGTGTTGTTCAGTAGAAATAGCTTGTAGTTTGGATTTTATGTGATGGGTTAGGATCAATTTTGAGTTTCTTGTTTCTTTGTTTCGGTGTGATCCTTAGGCTAGGTTATTTTATGAGACTTCTAGTCTAGTGGTTAGAACTATTGATTATGTCTTAGTTTGACCATAATTAACCTATTTTAGGAGTCTTGATTGATTTTTATGGTGGTTAGAGGATTTACACCTTAGAATTTATTTTGGAATGAAGCTTAGTTGATGTAGCTGATGTTCGCGGAAGTCTCTTAGACTTAGTGTCCTTCTCTATTGTAGCCCCTATTTTGAAGCCTTCGTATAGAGATTTCCATCCGGTTAGGCTTGTGAATTACTATTGGATCCCATTCTTGGATTTAGAGCTAGAACCCCTTATACTTTCTTTTGTTATTTGGCAGAGCTAGCTGTGCTCCAAATCTCAAGATTATATTCCCAGTTGGATATGAAGGTATTGATTGACTAGATGAGCACCTGTTTCCTTATATCTTCCTCCTTGTTAACCAGTTAGGGTTGAGTTTCCTTTTCTCCCTTGTGATTGAGTTATAGGAGTAGAATTGAGCTTTAGGCCTTGATTGGAGGTCGATCGCATTTGTTAGCCTAGTATTCATATTCTAGAGGGTAAGATACTTATGGCGTCATTATTGTATGTTATTGTGCATAATGTTTGGGTGCTAATGATGACATGCATTGCATTAGATTATTCCTTTTCTCATGGATGTAGTCGATCCCGGTGCATGTATTGGTTCTTCGCAATGATTTGAGAAACTAGTTGTAACCCAAACTATTTTATACTATTTTCAAATTGGGGTCATACTACCTTTATTATTTCTATTTTCAGTGGATTTGAAGCATCAAGGATGCAATCATTTTATGATATTGATTTGAGGCATTGAGGATGCGCGCATTTTATGATACTGGCCCCATCGTAGCGATTTTTGACCCTTTCTATACAGGTTTGACTTTTTATCTCCGATTACCGTGATAGAGTAAAATTTGATGATTGGATATACCAATTTATATCTATATTAATATAAGACCTGGATTGAGACCAGGTAGATATATAGAGGCATTATCGAACCCCCCATGGCAATCCCAGATAGGCGTATGGGTCTTACTTCCTGGTCGAGACTAGAAGTAGGTGTATACATCTTAGTATGAGGCATTTGGCACAGATGATATTACTGGTTTTATCACATGACTTTCATTCATATATGCATTGCCTATCACCAGCATAATTGTTTGTACCTATTTGTGAGTGAACTTCCTAAGCATACAGGGGCTCGGGAGGTATTGTCTTACTATTTACAAACTTGCGGTATAAAGGGTGGTCTCTTGTGTGAAGCTAGTTGCTGCCCTTATTCTTTTTCATCTAACTTTTTATGCAAGAATTATTTGATATGATCCTTTGGGGCTTTATGTGATATCTATGTTTACTTTGGTTAGTAGGTTGTCACTTAGAGAATTCCCTTTCGTAGTTCTTGAGTGGGATGTACAGAATCCCCCTTGTTTCCTACCGAATTAGAGTTGATTCAGGGGCTTATTGATATATTTAGCTTGTCTCTCTATTTAGCATAAAAAACTTGATAGTGGTTGGGTCTGCTTTTCCCCAAGTTGTCAATTATGTGAGGTCTAGGGAGCATGCATATATGGAGAATTACATAGGTGGAGATAGGAAAGCCCATCATCAGTGTAGTAGATGTAGCACCTCACCCTAAGGTAGGCATCATTCTAATGAGGGTCAGACTCCCTCTAGACCTAAAGGACCTATGGTGGAAGCAACACAAGTTCTAGATGGTCCTGTGGTAGGTCATGGTACCCACCATGTAGAGAGTTCACAAAGATATCTTAGGGTTTTCTATCTGAGCATTCAGGTTTTGAGGCTCATACTCTTTCAGCTGATTTATCTTAGTGAGCTACATTTGGTGGAAAGTGTTATATATGCGGTGAGTTTGGGCATCCGGTAAAGGAGTTTCCTATAGTCACACATCGCAGGCGATAGGCTCAGCAGGATCAAATTTGTAGGGCTCAGGGACAGTCAGTTAGAGGTGGTGCCCGAATGTTGCAACTACAAGTGTTCTATTTGGGGCTAGACGCATTCTGTTCCATGCTTCTACAGGTCAGACCGAGGATGAGGCTCCAGGTATCCATCAGACATGTATAAATTTTGTTTCTAGGACCTTTCTTGCTTGTAGTGCTTGGATGTTGGGGTCTTCGTACCCATCGGTAATTACCTGATTTGTTAGATCAATCTTGTGAATCTAGTAGTTACTTTACATAGGCTTATGAGGGCGTGCTTACTTAGCCTGATTACTTGCCTATTGGTTACTATGAAAGCCTTACTTAAAACTATGTGTATGTGTTTATCTTCCCTATATGATTTCTTTTAGTAGTGGGTCATATTGGTTTTACTGTTATATATTAGTAGTGGCAAGGTTATAACTTGTGGATGTTGAGATTAGTTGATTACTTTGTTCCATTTTTGTTTAGCAATTCTAGAGTTTTCTTGGATTGATTCTTTCCCCCTTCTTAGTTTGCCCCTCCATAGTGTGCTTAGCTGATGTGAGGTTACTTCCAAGAGAAGAGTGTCTCAGTAGTTGGGGCCTTTGTAATCTATTATAGATATCATTCGTTGATTCTTTCTTTGTTGGATTTTATGTTATTAATCACTAAGGTGGCAAAGTTAAGGTTTTCCCTTCGGATTGGCTGGGTTGTCTCTGCATTGTATGTTTGATGGTTAAGTTATTGGTTCAGTTGTTTGTGTGATGCGGTGTCAGATGGCTATGTGTGAGTTGGGAATGATGGAAATGGAATTTGACCTTGTTATTCTAAGTATGGGAAAGTTTTAGCTTAAAGTGTCATATAAAGAAGGTTCTATTGGGTTCATGGAAATGGTGGTCCTCTTATCAACAATTAGCTAAGAAGGTGTGATTGTGGAGTTAAAGCATTCATATTGATGAGTCGTGGATTATCAGGTTAACTTTGGTGTGCTCTTATGACTTATGGATTTTTTAGGTGGTTATTCAATGCATTTTGGAAATTTAAGTCACAGGCTTGTTTTACCTTACAATCAGGGCTACCTTCAGTTTTGATGATTCCTCTCATGCCTTGGTTCTATCGGTAAACTAAATGGGTGCGTTGATGGTTCAAGAGAGTCAGATGGTTAAATTGGGTCTTCTGTGGTGGTGTGCTTTGACTAATTCAGGCTTTGGCTTCCATAAGCGAATGGAAATGTTTCTTAGAAAGCTCAACCTCAAAATAGAGTCAAATTAATTCGTGGGATCTTGTTCAGAGTGCAAGGTTTTGCGTGTGTCAATATGGTTAGCTTGAAGCATTCTTGTGGCGTACCTTGCCATGGTTTAGCTTCATTTGAATTATTTTTGGTGGGTTGATCTACTTACTCGCTACCTACTGACTTGGCTTTTCTTAAGTTGAGTGGTTAACTCAGACTTGCACTAACGGGTTGACTTGTGGTATTTATTATGATGGTTAGGTTCCATTGGGTCACTTTTGGCAGGTTTAATATGCCTCTAAATTGCTTATTGGGTTATTTTTACTCCTGGATTGGTGGTTCACTTAGATTTGCACTTGGGGAATAGTATGTGGACTCATGGCATAAATTCCTATTTCTTTTGAGTTAGATTCGCATATTGGTTCAGTTTTCTAGGAGTTTCATTGGTAGTAGAGTGACATTGGACTTGGCCTCAATGCGATAATTCTACCCGTGGATTTGGCGGGAGTCTCTTAGACTTAGTGTCCTTCTCTATTGTAGCACCTATTTTAAAGCCTTGGTGTAGAGATTTCAACCTAGTTAGGCTTGTGAATTACTGTTAGATCCCATTCTTGGATTTAGAGCTAGAATCCCCTATACTTCCTTTTGTTATTTGGCAGAGTTAGTTGTGTTCAAAATCTTGAGGTTGTATTCTAGTTGGATCTGGAGGTATTGATTGACTAGCTGAGCACTTGTTTCCTCATTTCCTCCTCCTTATTACCTAGTTAGGGTTGAGTTTCCTTTCGAGGCTTGGGATTTAGTTAGAAGAGTATAGTTGAGCTTTAGGCCTTGATTAGAGGTCGGTCGCATTTGTTAGCCCAGTTTTCATTCTGTATAGGGTAAGGTGCTTGTGGCATCATATTGTATGTGATTATGCATGTTGTTTGGATGCTGGTGATGGCATGAATTGCATTGAATTATTATTTTTCTCACGGATGTAGTCAACCCCGGTGGATGCATTGGTTTTTAGCATTGATTTGAGATGTTGGGTTATAACCCAAATTATTTTATTCTAATTTTTGAATGGGGGTCGTGCTACCTTTATTACTACTATTTTCAGTAGACTGGAGGCATCGAGGATGCACTCATTTTATGATATTGATTTGAGTCATCAAGGATGAGCTCATTTTATGATACTAGTCCAGTTGTAGAGATTTTTGACCCTTTTTATACAGCTTTGACTTTTTATCTCCGGTCACCACGACAGATTGAACTTTGATGATAGGTTGTACAAATTGATATCTATATTAGTATAAGACCTGGATTAGGATCAGACAGGTATATAGGAGCGTACCTGAGCCTCCCAATGGCAATCCCAGAGAGGCGTATGGCAAAGATGGTAGTACCGGTTTTATTACATGACCTTCATTCATATATACATTGCGTATCACTAGCATAGTTGTTTGCACCTGTCTGTATTATGGGATTGCGTGCGGGTTTACCTATTTGTGAGAGAACTTCCTGGGCACACAGGGGAATGGGAGGTATTGTCTTACTATTTGCGAACTTGTGGCGGTATAAAGGGTGGTCTCTTGTTTGAAGGTAGTTACTACCCTTGTTCTTATTCATCTAACATTTTGTGTAGGGATTATTTGATATGTTCCTTTAAGACTTTATGTGATATTTGTGTTTACTTTGGTTAGTAGGTTGTCACTTAAAGGTTTCCCTTTCATAGTGTGTTATCATGTTTAGGTCTTGAGCTGGCGCCACCACGTACATCCTTGGTTTCCTTACTTGTTTCATATCTTCTCTCTTTCTTATATCTAATGTTTCTTTTTGCGGGATTCCGTATTATTCTTGTTAGTTACTTGTGATATATACTTCTTGCTTACATGTTATTTGTACTTACTTTATCGTTAGAGCTCATTCGGCTGATGCCTATTGAGTACCACTTGTTGGTACTCATACTACACTTCTGCACACTACATATTACAGTATGGGTTTTTACTATTAATTTGGATATCGTGCGGAGCAGCTCTTGAATTCTGGATACTTGGATGAGCTCTTGACATAAATAGTTGCCTATCTCTTTCTATTTTGGGACTTGGATTAGTCTTTATTTTTATTTAGAGACGGTCTGTATTACTATTACTAATATGGAATCTATATAAACCTTGTACTCTATTATTTAGTTTAGTAGCTCGACTACCGACTTATACCAGGTCTTGGGGTTATATTGTTATATTATTCATATTCTTATTTCCTTGTTATTAATATTAATATTACTCGCTTCTTTTCTTCCGCTTGTGATGGTCCATTGCCTATGGAAGACTGTGGGGTTAAGCTTTTCTACTGGTGGGTTGATAGTAGGTACCTTCATGACTTGAGAAATCGAGTCATGACCATTGGGAATTTGTACATTTTGCCATAAACTTTGCTATGTACTTCTTCAAACCATTCCACCAATACACTTTCCTCAAATCTCTATACATTTTAGTGGATCTTGGATATATAGAATATCGAGGGCTATGGGCTTCGCTCAGTATCATTTCCCTTAGGCCATCAACATTTTAAACATATAACCGACCTTGGCAATGAAGTACTCTATCTCCCTCTTGAGAGAAAACATCAATCTTCTTATTTACCACCAATTTCTTTAACTCAACTAAAGGTTGGATCCATGTCTTGCTTTGCCTTTACATCCTTTACCAATAATGATTCCAAACCATTTTGAAATAGAATACCACCATCATTAGAGTTACTCAACCTTACCCCCAAATGGGCCAATCGGTGCACATGTTTAACCAACTCCTTCTTGTCATCTTTAATATGAGCAAAACTGTTCATGGATAACTGACTAAGAGCATCGACAACAATATTTGCTTTACTCGGATGGTACAACATACTCATATCATAATTCTTTAATAGTTCAAGCCACCTCTTTTGCCTAAGGTTCAAATCCCTTTGGCTAAACACATATTGCAAGCTTTTGTGGTTGGTAAATATGTCAACATGCAAGTATTACTGCTTCTTAGTTATGAATATTGTCGTATGTAGCTTAGCAGAGACATGGATTTAAAATTTTACATTTGGGATTTGGTTGTGTTGTTACCTTGCTTTAGAAAATTTCACTTGAGGAGTTCTAATGTGAATAAAATAAGAAGAAAAAGTTTCTAGTGCAATTGTATTCTTTTTAGTACTCGAGCATTCTCTAAAGTTTCTTGGTCAGACTCACTATCCACTTAGCTGAATTAATGATTGAAGCTATTTTCTGGGTGTGTGCTAGTGGTTTTTGCCAAAATTTGTTGAGTATTATTAGATTTTCAACTTCTTTTTGTTTGTATTTTTATGTGTAGTTTACATTTGTTATTTTATTTCTTCAAAAGAAATACAAGTTAAGGTTATGTACATACATTTAGTGTGATTCAGTCCTTCCTTGGATTTTGTCCAAGACAGAAACTTACTCCTTGTTTATAATGGTTGATATTGTTGGAAAATAGCACACAACGGAAGCATTTCAGAATCATACTGTTTACATGAATTATAGACAAAAACCATATAACAGATAAAGTATGCTAAAAATTAACTCAAGGAATACCTATTGAAGCGTGAGCATATATTTTGAAGCAAGTCAGACTCCAGCTGTATGGTCTTCTACAGTGATCTCAAATTAACAGTTCTACGGTCTTCTACAGTGATCCCAAATTGAAGCGTGATCATATAACTTGCAGCAAGTTAGACTCCAGTTAGACATCCCCGAATTCGAATGTGTTTCAAACTAGGTTTGTGCCTTTTCCATAATTCAATGGGTGTCAAAGGTACAGACATAGAAGGAACTAAGTTCATAATATAATTTGCAGTTTCTAGTGCATATTCCCAAATGAATAAGGATAATTAGAGTAACTTATCATACATCTAACCATTTCTAAAAGAGTCATGATTCTTGTTTCTTCTACACTATTTTGTTGTGGCGTTCTAGGTGCAAACATTTGAGATGTAATTCCTTGTTCTGATAAGTAACTAATGAACTCATTTAAGAGGTATTTACCACCACGATCAGATCGTAGTGACTTCATATATTATTCATGTTGTTTCTCTATTTCTGCCTTAAACATTTTGAATTTCTCAAAGCATTTAGACTTACGGTGCAACAAATAAATATATTCATACATTGAGTAGTCATCAATGAAAGTCACAAAATACTTATATCCACCTCTCATTTGAATGCTTAACGGACCACACAAATTAGAATGAATTAGCTCTAATTTATCATTGGCTCTATTTTCTTTTGAGGGGAAAGGTCTCTTAGTCATTTATCCTTCTAAACAAGATTCACATGTTGGTAGTGCCTCCATTTTTAATGAACCTAAAAGTCCATCTTTAATCAACTTTGAAATCCTATCAAGATTTATATGACATAGATGTAAGTGCCACAAATAAGTTTCATTAAATTCGGAAGAACGTTTTCTTTTATTTGAAAGGCTAATATTATTAAGTTCTATGTGTTGTTGAAGTTCTAGTGAGATATTAATAATAAAAAGACCATCAATTAATGTACCAGTAGAGACAAAATATTTAATATAGCTAATAACACAACTGTTATCAAAGAATTTAACATCATTACCATCTCTCAAAGCTTTAGAAACTGAAATCAAATTTTTTCTAACAACATATGCATATAATGCATCTTTTGAAATTAAAACTCTACCACTACCAAACGAAATACTTATATTTCCTAATGCTAAAGCTAGACTGCTGAACCATCTGCTTGAAAAATACTAACTTTACTTCTAATCAACTTGCACATTTTCTGAAATACCTGTAAAAAAGTGTATATATGATCAGTGGCTCCTGAGTCTCCACACTATGATGTGGTAGAAACAACCGTTAAAAATATTTCAACGACAAGTGAAAGTGAGTTACCTGGGTTGTTTTTCCGCTTGGCTAGGAAAACTGGAAAATGAGCCTTCCAATGACCTTGCATCTTGCAATGAAATACTTGCCCTTAGGCTTTTTAACGCGTCTAGTTGGATGTGCAATTGCCTTATCTTTGTGAGCTTTTTTCTTCTTCTGTCCACCTTTTGGTTTAGAAGTATAACCTTTTTCAACATATAGTGGCATAGGTGGTGCCTATTTTTTGATAATTGTCTCTGCCTCTTGCAGCTCATTCAACAATTGTGCCAAAGATAGACTTATCTTGTTCATATTATAGTTCAGGAAAAAATGTTGAAAGTTGTCCGGCTGAAACTGCAATATACTCTCGACTTGGGAGTCCTTGTCAATTGCAGCTCCCAAGACCTCTATTTCATTCAAAATACTTATCATCTTCAAAACATGGTCTCTAATATGAGTGCTTTCAGCTATATTAGTGTTCATGAGATCTCTTACGGCAGTCTTCTTAGATGATCGACTCTGGTCCCCAAACATTTGTTTGAGATTCTCCAGAATCTCAAGAGCAGAAAATATATCTTGATGCTAATGTTGCAACACAATTGACATTGAAGCCAGAATGTAGTTTCGTGCCATCTTATCAGTTTTTTGCCATTTTTGATAAGCTAACTTATCCTCACACTAGATTGTTCACTTGGTTTCGATGGGCGCTCTTCATAGAGTACAAATTTATACTTTTCAGCAGTTAAAACAATGTCAAGATTTTTCCTCCAGTCAACATAGTTAGGAACCCCAAGTTTATTTTGACCCAAAATAGTTCTAAGGGGGTTGAAAGGAGAAATGTTGAATCTAAGATTAAAGAAATAGTTACAATAGATCAATTAAACAGCCATATAAATATTGAATATTTACATTCAAACTCATTACATACATATACATTCATGATCTTGAATAACCAATCGAGGGGATTTGAGAACTACTCATACAATATACATGTATAATAACTAATTATTCACTCCATGAACTCTTACAGACTTAAACTCAGATTGAGAATCTACTGTTAGTTTAAGTCAAGTGAAAATTAAAACCCTACATACATTGATCCAATCATATATTACTCAGTTTAGGAGAGTTAATACAAAATATCAAACTAGCACTTAAATACATAATGACTTGCATTAAATTCATTCGATAGGGAGGAAGGTCTAAGCCAGCATATAAACTTAATAATTCATTACTAGTCAATCTTGGTTATCACCGGGAAGAAGCCTTATCACCATAATATTATTATTATTTTTTTCTCAAATTTTATACAAAAAAAATTTCCAGAAAAAAACAACAAGGGTTCTACTTCATTCAATATATAATCTCATACACATACAATAATACATACGAGAGAATCACACATATAATTAAGATAATGTTGCAATTTTATTAACTACAACCCATTCACTGCCGTCATTAACAAAAGAATGTACTCAACTTTAAGTTTTCTTTTAATCAATGAAATTTTTTCAATTTGAGTCCATTAATGACAAGGAGAAAACAAGCATTATTACTATGAAAACAACATTCACAAAGCTGACGCCATTAACATGTGAACAAAGAAAAATTACACCCAATACTTGAATATTTGTTTTTATTGAAAAAGTTTTCAACTGGGATTCCATTAATAAAATTAAGGAATTCCTTTTATAGTAAAAGATGATTCCAATAATTATTACGACAAGTGCTTACTACTGCTGTACATTCTCACGTGGAAATTGCAGCCAACACTTTGCCCACTTTGATCATCTCTTAATTAATACCGTATGCACATTAGCCAACAAATCAAACCACTTCAAGTTTTATCTGTTTCGTTCTATTCGTGATAAAAGGAAATTACCAACCACGAATCATACATACAATTTCACATATGTATATTTTAGGTTATTTATAATGATGCAAGTATGGTTTTTGATGTCAATTGTTGGAAAATAGCACACAGCGGAAGCACTCGAGAATCATACTGGTTAGATGAATTATAGACAACAACCTCAAATATGTATCACATACAAAGTATGCTGAAAATTAACTCAAGGAATACCTCTTGAAGCATGAGCAGATATCTTAAAGCAAGTCAGACTCCAACTCTACATTCTTCTACAGTGATCACAAGTGAACTCTCTCAATACTTTAGTGGACAAATATTGTATGAAAAATTGATTCTTTCTAAGCTAGAAGAAATCTCTGAAGCACCCCACCTGCATCTAGTGTTGAGTCTTGAGACTTGCCCATTAACACTTTTCCTCTAATTTCATTTAAGCTCACATCTTCAAACTGCTTGGTCTTGATCTGTTCTGTGAAGGTGGAGCTTAGATCAACTCCGTCCATTATTCCACCTCTCTTTGAGATGTCTAGCCTCATAAACCTGGCCTCCAAGTCTTGAATTTCTCTAGCTAGGGGATGCTTAAGAGTCCCCAAATAGGTTAGACTGCCCATGCTCACCGGTTTCCGGCTCAATGCTACTGCTACCACATTAGCCTTACCTGGATGATACTGGATGGTTACATAATAGTCCTTAAGCAAATTCATCCACCTTCATTGCCTCAAACTCAAGTACTTTTGGGTGAACACATGTTGCAAGCTATGATGATCAGTAAAAACCTTGTACTTGACGCCATATAGTTATTGTGTCAAGAGTTTTAATGCAAACGCTATTTCTACCAATTCCAAGTTATAAGTCGGTTAGTTCGTCTCATGCACCTTCAACTACCGCGAAGCATATGCTACAATATTCTTATCCTGCATCAACACAGTACCAAAATTGGAATGTGAAGCATCACAATAAATAATGAAATCTTTATCTTTGACCAGCGGGGTCAAAATTGGTGTTGTGGTCAAAAGAGTCTTGAGTCTTTGGAAGGCTCTCTTCACACTTGTTAGTCTATTCGAATGGCACTTTCTTTGTAGTCAACCTGGTAAAGTGAGTAGCAATAGAAGTAAAGTTTTTCATGAACCGACGATAATAGCTAGGAAGCCTAAAAAAACTTCAAACCTCGCTCACAGAACTGGGCCTAGCCCAATTCTTAACTGCCTCAATCTTTTTTGGGTCTACCATTGCCCCTTCTTTGGAAACAACATAACCTAAAAAGGCAACTGAGGGCAGCCAAAATTCACATTTAGACAATTTTGCATACAACTTTTGTCTTCCCAAAACACCTAACACAATTCGGAGGTGATTTGCATGTTCTTGTTCACTCTTTGAATACACCAATATATCATCTATAAACACTATCACGAAAAAATCTAGGAATTGTTTTAACACCCCTTTCATCAAACTCATGATTGATGTGGGTGCATTGGTCAACCAGAAGAATATTACTAGAAATTTATAGTGCCCATACCTGGTCCTAAAAGTCGTTTTGGGCACATCCTCTGGCCTAATTTCCAGCTGATGATACCAGAGCTGAGATTAATCTTTGTGAAGATTGAAGAATATTGTAACTGTTCAAATGGGTCATCAATACAAGACAAAGGATATTTATTCCTGATGTTGACCTTATTCAGTTGTCCGTAGTCAATGCACATTCTCATACTACCATTTTTTTCCTTCAAAAAAAAATATTGGAGCACCCCAAGGGGAAGCACTAGGACGAATGAACCCTTCAATAAGAAGATCCTGAATCTGAGCCTTAAGCTCCCTCAACTCTGCTGGATCCATACGGTAGAGAGGAATAGAAATTAGCCAAGTAACTAGCTCTAGGTTAATGCAAAAATGTATATATCGGCCAGGAGGCGTACTAGACAAATCTGACAAAAAAACATCTAAAAATTCACACACTACTAGAATAGACACAAAAGCATGAGACTCTACATTCATATTTAGACATAGGCAAATATGCAAAAAAAACTTACCCCACCATTTTTCTAGCTTGGAGAAAGGATATGACGTTAGCTGGCTTAAGCTTGTATACCTCTTCCCACTCTAACCTTTCACTCCTCAGAATCTCTAGAGCCACAGTTTTTGCATTATAATTAAGCACAGTAAAATAGGGGGTAACCAAATCATGCCTAAGATATCATTAAAATCTGTCATATCTAGGATCACTAAGTCAACCCAAGTCTGGTATCATATAAACACAATAAAACAAGCATGATACACACGGGTGACTATGACTGACTCTCCAATAGGGGTAGAAAAATAAACATGGGAATCTAATATATCACACAGTGCATCAAAACCCAAGACATATTTCACAAATACATCAGAATAAGTGGAACCCGAATCTAATAAAATAGTAAAAATTCAGTCACAGATAAGAATAGTACCTGTGATAACTGCATCAGACACCTCTGCCTCGGTCTTACCCGAAAATGCATAAAACTGAGCCTGATCATCTTGAAGGGTTACCTCCCTGCCTAGCTGGATTGTTCCTCGACTAGTAGTGCCATTACCTCAGGCCCTATGACCCCTCAAACTTCCACATCGCCCAAACATGTGGAAGTCCTATACCATTACTCCCTTCATCTACTGGGACCACTGCTCTGGCCTTCTGGGGTGCCTAAACGATCTCGTGGGGCTGAGGACACTCCTTTTGTATATGGCCAAGCTCCCCACAATTAAAATAGTCATAATCAAATGATGGAAGGATACCTAGGAATGATGCTCCCTGGCCCTCATGGGCTGAATGCTATTGTGGAGTACTTGAAAAATTGCCAGTAGAAGCCGACAGTGCTGACTGAATTGGCTGGGCTGCTATCATCGGCCAGGATGGATCTCTAGATTATGATCCTTGGAAGTTACCTATATTCTTGGGATTTTTATCCAAGGCTTTGTCTTGCCCATGTTTCTTCACACCGTCAACCTTTTTAACAAAGTCTGTGACTTCATTGACACTCCTACCAGATCTTCTCCTCCTCTATATTAACTAGCTGAGTAGCGTACCTGGACTATACATGGAACTTGGCTTCATATGCAGCTACTGATAACCCTTCCTACTCAAAGGCTATTAAATCTTCCTTCTTTCTGTTCCTTAAAGTATGAGGCACATACTTCTCTAGGAACAAAGAATGGAATAACACTGAGGTGAGTGGGGGAAACAAAGACGAACAACACTCCACATAGTCCCTCCACCACTTCTTGGCCTCACCCTACAACTAAAAAGTCACAAACTCCACCCATATTTATGCACTATACCTAGCTTGTGCAATCTCTCATAGCAATCAAGAATAAATTCATATGCATTTTCATTCTTAGTACCATGGAAGACTTGAGGTTTGAGCTTAAAGAACTTGGTGAGCATGTCATGCTTAGTCCTAGTCATCATAGGACCTATTAGTAGCTTAAATAAATACATCTGTACCTACTACCTCCTCTATTGGCTGAGTTACAATGGTAAATGAATGGGTAACAGGAGAAGGTACTGCAGGCATGGTTGGGATGGCATCAGTGCCATCCAGCTCACTTAAAAAGGCCATGATATGCTGAGGTAAAATTGGATCCAAAGGGGGAATACCAGCAACCCCAGTCTGAGTGTCTTCCTCTAGCTCAGCATTCTTCACTTCCTCTCCAACCTCTATATTTCCCTCTAACTCGTCCTAAGGTATAGGAGGAGTCTCACCTACCGGTATCTCCTTAATCGAAACTCCACTTTGGCAGGTGCTGCTCTACCTCTGCTATGCCCTCGAACGACTAACTCTTCTTTTGGCTCCACTAGAGCTATAGGCCTGACACCATTATAAAGAGTGTTGACCATCTGTGGACAAGAGAGTGAAAGAGGTTAGATACCAATTTGAATCACCATATACCAATTGAAATCAAGTTATAGTACGAAGGAAAGAGGACAATGAAACTATTCCTAAAATCTTGTAGCCTCTCGAAGAAAAGTACAGAAATCTCCGTACTATTTCGTAAGACTCTACTAGACTTATTTTGGTATGATGAGATAAATAAAACCTAGGCTCTGATACCAATTTTGTCATGACCCCGACTCGCTGTGACTGACACCCACTCTAATTCTCCGGTGGGAGAACCATTCTAAGTAGCTCAATAATAACAATCACAAATATACATAGTCTTTAAGATTTAGAAGCAGGAATAAAACTAGAATAAGGCTGAGTTCTCATAAACTCAGCAAACATTTTTAAATATCAAGAAGTGCGGAAATATCTTAGGAACTGAAAGTCATCCGTACAAAAACTATAACAAATATTTGAATAAAAAAAGGGAAACACTCCCAAAAGAAGTCATAATATTAAAAGAGTGTCTAAAATGTTATGCATGGAAAAGGGACTAAAACATAGAAGAGTCCATGGTATCTTGATACAAACAACTTACCCTTGAACTCGAACAAGCTCAATCTTCTAATCGAGGTCTCTCCACAGTGTAATATCCCTCAAAATTCTCATAAGTGCCATAAGAATGTCTTGGGATTAGACTACTCATGTAACACATTATCCTTAATCTTTTTGGAAAATCCTAGTTCGAAATATCGATTAGGGGGTCAAACTCTACAGAAAAATAGTTTTGGTGGATTTTTAGGACCCGTAGATCAAAAGTTAGACTTCTCAAAGAACTACACAAACCAGTAAGGTGCGTGGCAAGTCCACTTCGCAGACCTGGCGATGATTTTCTAGCCGAATTTAGTTTTTAGTAAGGACACTTTAGACTTTTTCCAAATTTTTAGCTAATGAACCTAGACATTTTTAGGACCTAATTCAACTCTATAAATTAACTTAAACCTCTAATTCTATTCATTCTTCTACAATTCACCACTCAAATATTTCTCTTTCTACAAAAGACTCTCAAGAACTCCATTCAAGACTTCAAGTAAATTCACTCAAGCTCTTCATCAAAACTCTCAAGTTCTTTCAAATTATTTGGTTTTCTCACTTAAGGTATGTGGGTATTGATTAATGGATCCTTTCATCCATTAAGCCCAATCAATTTCTCAAGTTTTCTATCAAATTAAAGTATGGTATTTTATGGGTTTTATGATCTCTATTCCTGTTGCATGAATAATCATTCAAAGCATGATCATGTGTCTAGTTTGATATAAATTAGTGGTTATTTCATTAAATTGAAGAGTTTTTTTTTATTTCGTCTCTGTTGTTGAAAAGTCAGGACCCGTTAAATTCTCCTATTTTGATCTCTAGGGTTCATGATGTAAAATATGAGTATTTTCAATTATACTTCCTAATGATATTATCTATATGAATTATGTATGGACTGATATAAAGTTTATAATCATGCATCTTTTCAAGTCAATTACATGATTTTCAAAGTTAATTGATTATGCAATTGAGTTCTACTCTAAGTTCGAGGTCTGAATTTCATGCAAGTTATAAAATAAGATGACTTAGGGCCCTGTGTGGTGACCTAAGGCCTAAGAGGTGACTTAGGAACCTATGTGTAAACTTAAGACCTAACGATATGAATTATGCAATTATAATTATAATGATGTAAAGATAATTCTCACATTACAAGTATGTTATGAAAATAAGCTACTCTATGATTTCAAACCTATGATCATGACTATGATATATGAAATTATAGACTTAGCACCGAGTGGACTTGAAGTGGGGGCCCTAGCAAAAGCCTTATGTATGCTATCATTTTAAATTATGCTTTCGAAATACTTGGGTCAATATGTTTTTGTCATGTCTGTACTTACCTCATCTTATCATGTGATTTACTTGACCATTGCATTTCATAATTTGCGTTGCATGTCATGCTTACATACTTACTACATTTCAACGTAGTAATGCATACTTTTTGCCTATATTGTCTCAAAATGTAGGGATTGAGGTCGAAGATCATACTCATCTACGTGTCTAGTTAAGCTTTTCTATCCATCCGTGTTTGTGGTGAGTTCTCATTTATCGAGGACTAGTTATCGAGTGAGTTATTATTTTTAATGACTTTTGCTATATTTCATATTGAGGGTGAGATAGGGACATGTCTTAGCCCCCTGCCCATATTCATGAGTAGAGGCATCTAGTTGGATAAATATTTCGAGTTTATGTTGTCATGTGACGTTCTTAAATATCTATTAATAGTTTAGACTCTTTTATGATGTTTCTTCTTTTTCTTTACCTTATGTATGCTTATGATATGTACAACAACATTGGTTGGATCCTTTTGGGGTTTCAATCATCGCGTTACTTCTAGGTCCCAGGTCGGGTCGTGACAAACTTGGTATCAGAGCACAAGATTTTATTTTCAAAGTGTCCTAGGGTGTCCAACATGCCGCGTCAAGTAGAGTCTTATTCATTGGTGTGAAGTGCGCCACACTTATGAGTAGGAGGCTATGAAGCATTTTAGGAATTCTCACTTCTTTCATGATCCACGTCGTGCTATAGAGTTTACCATAAGACTTCTTTTCCCTAACTATTTTTCTTTGCAATTTTTAAAAAGATGGCTCCAAGAATACCACTATTTCAAAGGGGAAATTATGATAATGAAGCCCAAGCTCCCCCGGCTCCTCAAGAAAATGGTCCTCTAATAGACCAAGTAACTAATGCGGAGTTCCGAACCGTCATTACTATGCTAGCCTGAGTGGTAACCAACTAAGGTATTGTGACTCCTCTTAATGCTCCTACTCCGACCTCAAGAGTAAGGGACTTTGCATGAATGAATTCTTTGGAGTTTCATGGTTCAAAAGTTGATAAGGATCCTCAAGAGTTCATTGATGAGGTCTACAAGATAGTGAGTATTATGGGGGTGAATTCGGAAGAAAAAATAGAGTTGGCAGCTTACCAACTTAAGGGTGTTGCTCAAATATGGTACACTCAATGGAAGTTGGAGAGGGTGGATGAAGGTCCTATTGAATAAGAAGCTTTCAAACATGCTTTTCTTGATCATTTTTTCCCTCTTGAGTTTAGGGAGGCTAAAAATTTGGAGTTCATAAATCTTTGACAAGGCAATATGGGGATGAGGGGCTGTGCCCTCAAGTTTACTAAGCTATCCAAGTATTCTCCTTTATTGATTGTCGATCCACATGCCCAAATGAGTAAATTCATATCGAGGGTGTCCGACTTAGTTTTTAAGGAATGTCACACCGATATGGTTGTTAAGGAGATGGACATATCTTGGCTCATGACTTTTGATGAACAAATTGAAGGAGGAAAGCTCAAGGAAATGAGGATGAGGGATTCTAAGAGGGCCCGGTATGAAAGTGGGTTCTCCAATGCGAGGACTATTGGTAGTAGTGGATGCTCTCAACAAGGCCAAAGCTTGGGGAAGAATTTTGCTAAGGATAGGTTACCATATCCTAAAGCTCAAGGAGAAAGAGGTGTAAATTCTAGTAACCCTTCTTTTCCTAAGTGTGCAAAGTGTGGAAAGAATAATGGAGAAAAGTGCTTGATGGGAATGGATGCTTGTTATGGATGTGGCAAGATAGGCCATAAGCGATCCGAGTGCCCTTTTTTTACCAACAAGGGTAGAGAAGGTCATCCTCTAGGAGTCCAAGTGCAATAAGGCACCCAAGCTCAACCTAAGAGTGGCCAATGCAACAACCGATTCTATGCTCTTCTTGCTAGGCAAGAGGTTGATGAGGCTCCCGATATGGTCACGGGTATGTTATGAGTCTTTAACTTTTATGTTTACTCCTTAGATTGCTATGAGATTTGATGTGTGCCCCGAAGTGTTAATAGAACTTTTTTCTATTTATACTCCCATTGGTGATCCGGTATTAGCCAAGAGAGTTATAGAAATTATCCCGTATGGGTCTTGCACAGAGTTATTCCATGTGACCTTGTGGAACTTAATATGACTAATTTTGACATCATTCTTGGTATGGATTGGTTATATGCCGCTTATGCATCTATATGTTGTAGGACTCATGAGGTTATGTTTCACTTTCTTAATGAGCCTATTTTTTAATGGAAGGGTAATGATTCAGTGGTTAAGGATCGATTTATCTCATATATTAAGGCCCAAAAAATGATATCCAAAGGGTGTATTTATCATATTGTGTAAGTTAGGGACATCAATTCCAAAACTCCTACTCTTAAGTCGGTCCCTATAGTTAAGGAGTTCTTTGATGTATTTCTTGATGATTTCCCCGGTATTCCTCTCGAAAGAAAAATTAACTTTGGCATAGATCTCCTTCCTGATACCCAACCTATTTCTATTCTTCCTTACCGTATGGCTCCGGTGGAACTTAAGGAGTTGAAATAACAATTGAAGGATTTGTTGGATAAGGGTTTTATAAGTTTGAGTATTTCACCATAGGGTGCTCCCATGTTATTTATTAGGAAGAAAGATGGGTCACTCCGAATGTGTATAGATTACCGGCAATTGAATAAGGTCACCATAAAGAACAAATATCCAATTCCAAGGATAAATGACTTTTTTGATCAATTACAAGGAGCAAGCTACTTTTCTAAGATTGGCATCCATTCCGGTTATCATCAATTGAGGTTAAGGGAGTGTGATATTCTCAAAATGGCTTTTCGGACAAGGAATGGTCATTTTGAATTTGTAGTAAGGTCATTCAATTTGACTATTTCTCCCTCTATATTCATCGATTTGATGAATCATATTTTCAAGCCATATATGGACATATTTGTAATGGTGTTCATTGATCATATCTTGATTTATTCTTGAAATGAGGAAGATCATATAGGTCACTTGAGGATTGTGTTGCAAACATTCAGAGAAAAGCAATTATTTGCTAAATTTAGTAAGTGTAAATTTTGACTGAGAGAGGTTGAATTTCTTGTCCATGTGGTGTTCGTTGATAGGATTAAAGTAGATCCAAAGAAAATGGAGGTGATTAAGAATTGGCCTAGACTATTATCTCCTTTGGACATTAGAAACTTTTTGGGCTTACCCGAACACTATAGAAGGTTTGTTGAAGGGTTATCATCCATTTTTTCGCCTTTAACTAAGTTGACACAAAAGAAGGAAAAATTCCAATGGTTAGAAGAATGTGAGAAAAGTTTCCAAATATTGAAGGATCGTCTTATGACAGCTCCTATTTTGACAATTCCCGAAGGTTCGGATGGGTTTGTTGTTTATTCTGATACTTCACGTGTTGGTTTAGGTTGTGTCTTGATGCAACATGGTAAGGTTATAGCCTATGCCTCTAGATAACTTAAGTGCATGAAAGGAACTGTCCAACCCATGATCTTGAACTTGTGGCGATTGTGTTTGCATTGAAAATTTGGTGTCATTATCTTTATGGGGTGCATGTTGATATGTTTACCGACCACAAAAGCTTGCAATATGTGTTTAGTCAAAGAGACTTGAACCTTAGGTCAAGAAGGTGGCTTGAACTCCTAAAATAGTATGACATGAGCGTATTATACCATCCGGGTAAGGCAAATGTACTAGCCGATGCTCTTAGTTGGTTGTCTATGGGTAGTGTTGCACATGTTGAGGAAGGTAAAAGGGAATTGGTTAAAGAGGTCCATAGATTGGCACGTTTAGGTGTGCGTTTGGTTGATTCCAATGATCTAGGTGTTCTTATATATAATGGTTCGGAATCGTCTCTTGCGGCAGACATTAAGGACAAATAAGATAATGATTCAATTTTTGTCGAATTAAAGAAGTCAGTTGCCAAAAAATCTATTGAGGCTTTCTCCCTAGGAGAAGATGGGGTACTACTTTACCAAGGTATTTTATGTGTTCCAAATATTGATGGATTAAGAGAGTTGATATTGAATGAAACCCATAGTTCTTGGTATTCAATTCATTCGGGATCCCGTGACTTGAGGGAAATGTATTGGTGGAATGGCATGAAGAAAGACATAGTGGAGTTTGTGTCTAAGTGTCCTAATTGCCAAGAAGTTAAATTTGATCATCAAAGGCCGAGAAGTCTAGCTCAAAAAATCAAAATTCCTACATGGAAGTGGGAAGATATGAATATGGATTTTTTCACGGGTTTGCCTCATACTAGAAGACAACATGACTCTATTTGGGTCATTGTGGACCGAATGACCAAATCGACACATTTTCTACCAGTCAAGACTTCTTATGGTGCCAAAGACTATGATAAGTTGTACATTCGTGAACTTGTGAAACTTCATGGTGTTCCTTTGTCGATTATATCAGATAGAGGTACTCAATTTAGTTCATATTTTTAGAAGTTATTTCAGAGAGGTCTTGGCACTAAAGTCAAGCTAAGTACCGCTTTCCATGTTCAAACACCAATGGACAAGCTGAAAGAACAATTCAAACCTTGGAGGATATGTTAAGGGCATATGTGATTGATCTTAGAGGAAGTTGGGATGACCATTTTCCATTGATTGAGTTTTCCTACAATAATAGTTATCACTCTAGCATCCAAATGGCTCCTTTTGAAGCCTTGTACGGGAGAAGATATTGGTCTTTGGTAGGGTGGTTTGAAGTAGGTTATATGGAATTGATTGGTTTAGATTTGGTAGTTGATGCAATGGAGAAACTAAGGCTCATAAGAGAAAGATTAAAAACGGCTCAAAGTCGACAAAAGTTCTATTCGAAGATTAAGAGGAGAGAGCTTGAATTTGTTGTGGATGATATGGTGTATATGAAGATTTAACCTATGAATGGGGTAATGCGGTTTGGTAAGAAAGGGAACTTGAGCCCTAGATATATAGGACCCTATAGGATATTGAAGGGCATTGCAAAAGTAGCATATGAATTAGACTTTCCACTTGAGTTGGCTTTGGTTAATCTGGTATTTTACGTATCAATGTTGAGGAAGTTTGTGGGTGATTCAAATTCTATTATGCCAATGGAGGATGTAAGTATTGAAGAGAATTTGACTTATGAGGATCTCCCGATTGAGATTTTAGACTGGCAAGTGAAGAGGTTAAGAAATAAAGACGTTGCATCCGTCAAAGTGTTATAGAGGAATCAACAACTAGAGAGTGCTACGTGGGAAGTGGAATCAGACATGGTGAAGCAGTATCTATATCTCTTTCCTTTCACTCGATCCTAAAGGTTCTAAGTTATTCATGATCAAATTGATTAAACTCCTACGTTTCAGTTTCATATGTCATTCATATGCATGCATGATTTATGAAAATGATTTTTCTAAAGGACTATGTCTTATGTTAAGTATGAAGTTTACATGTTCTATATATTTTTCAAAGTGTCCTCATGTACATGTTGGGTTTCTAATTCCTTTTTTCCATGTCCTTCCTATATTAGTTGGATCTCATTCAAGGATGAATGTTCTCAAGGGGGAGGTATTGTAATATCCCTTAAAATGCTCATAAGTGCCTTAAGAATGCCTTGGGTTTAGGCCACTCATGTAACGCATTATTCTTAATCTTTTTGGAAAATCTGAGTTTGGAATATCGATCAGGGGGCTCAAAACCTACAGGAAAATAGTTTTGGTGGAATTTTAGGACTAGTAGATCGAAAAATAGATTTCTCAAGGAACTGTGCAAATCAGTAAGGTGCAAAAAAAGTCTGCATCGCGGACTTGTTTGCCTCCGCGTCGCGGACCTGGCGATGATTTTCTGGCCAAATTTAGGTTTTAGCAAGAGCAATTTAGACTTTTCTCAAATTGTTAGCTAATGAACCTAGACGGTTTTAGGACCTAATTCAACTCTATAAATTAACCTAAACCTCTAATTCTATTCATTCTTCTACAATTCACCTATTCAAATATTTGTCTCTCTAAAAAAGACACTCAAGAACTCGATTGAAGACTTCAAGTAAATTCACTCAAGCTCTCCATAAAAACTCTCAAGTTCTTCCAAATTATTTGGTGTTCTCATTTAAGGTATGTGGGTATTGATTAATGGATTCTTTTATCCATTAAGCCTAATTAATTTCTCAAGATTGTTTATCAAATTAAAGTATGATATTTTATGAGTTTTATGATCTCTATTCCTGTTTCATGAATTATGATTCAAATCATGATCATGAGTCTATTTAGATATAAATTGATGGTTATTGCATTAAATTGAAGAGCTTTTCCATGAATTCTCCTATTTTGATATCTAGGGTTCATGATGTAAAATATGAGTAGTTTCAATTATACTTCCTAATGATATTATCTATATGAATTATGTATGGTCTGATATAAATTTTATGATCATGCATGTTTTCAAGTCAATTACATGATTTTCAAACTCAATTGATTATGCAATTGAGTTCTACTCTAAGTTCAAGGTATGAATTTCATGCAAGTTATGAAGTAAGGTGACTTAGGGCCCTATGTGGTGACTTAAGGACTAAGAGGTGAATTAGGGCCCTTTTTGGAGACTTAAGGCCTAATGATATGAATTATGCAAATATGTTTGTAATGATTAAAGGACAATTCTCACATTACAAGTATGTTATGAAAATGAGCTACTCTATGATTTCAAACCTATGATCATGACTATGATATATGAAATTATGATTTCTATACTTGCATGTATTCCGCGGGATTTGACTTAGCACCGAGTTGAATTTAGATGGGGCCCTACCAAAGACCTTAGTAGCAGCCTCATGTCCCATAAACTACGTGTCACTATAGGTTTCCTTCATGGCTTAGCTATTGGATCCACATATAGGGTATGTATGACCCGCCTAGCGGGGTAGAGTCTACCTTGGCAAGTAGATTCCCCATTTTCTTCGTTGTATGGGGAGACAACGGGATTCAATGTTATATCTCGCATGGTCTTATTGTGGGTTATGATTCCTATCCCGTATATGTATGATCTCTTATGTATGCTATAATTTTAAATTATGCTTTTTAAATGCCTGGGTCAATATAATTTTCTCATGTCTTTACTTACCTCATCTTATCATGTGATTTACTTGAACATTGCATTCCATGATTTATGTTGCATGTCACACCCTCATACTTAGTACATTCCAACGTACTAATACATATGTTTTGCCTACATTATCTCATAATATAGTGGTTGTGGTCGAAGATCATACTTATCTACGTGGCTAGTTAAGCTTTCCTATCTAGCGGTGTTTTTGTTGAGTCCTCATTTATCGGGTACTAGTTATCGAGTTAGTTATTATTTTTAAAGATTTTTTCTATGTTTTATATTGAGGATGAGCTAGGGACATGTCTTAGCCCCCACCCATATTCATGAGTAGAGGCATCTAGTTGGACAAATATTTTGAGTTTATGTTGTCATGTGACATTCTTAAATTTCTATTCATAGTTTAGACTCTTTTATGATATTTCCGCTTTTGCTTTACCTTATGTATGCTTATGATATGTACAAGAGGCTTGTGTGGAGACATTCGTGGTTTCAATCACCATGTTAAGACTAGGACCTAGGTCGGGTCGTGACACACAGGCAACTCAATATGTCCTATACTCAACAAATGATAGTGCAAGAGTAGTCTCAATACATAAAAATAATGGTGTACTGGTAGAATCACTCGGTTAGCCAGTAAGCGAATCATAGACAAGTAAATTCAACATAGTAGGCACATACATATACAAAAGAAGTCAACTAATCTCAAGTTCAACCATATTCATCAATATCACAACTCAATATCTTTCACATGCTATAACTGCACATAGGGGTCTTCTTAAGGAACCTCCAAGCAATCAACTTTGTGTCGGAACACGATACCAGATCCAAATATGTGTCAAAACATGACACCCAATCCATATATGTATCGGAACATGACACTCGAACTAAATAAGTGTCAGAATGTGACACTCGATTCAAATATGTGTCAGAACGTGACACCCGATCCAAGCAAACAACAACCACAAATACATTCAGTATTTATAGTATTTATACCACCAAGAAAAAGTTCATCTCAAAATAGGCCAGCAAGTGATCATTTCACACATATTCTAGCTTGTTTTCGTAATCATATACACATATGCATATCATGAAGAAATTTAAAAAGTATATGAAATACATACGGGAAAGTAGACCATCACCTACCTCAATTTCAAGCATCAACAACCATACAATTCAAGAGTCTTCCCTTTCCGTATTTGTTCTTCTCATTCTTTGTCTTGAAAATAATAAATACATATAAAAATCAACACAATGGCCTAACAATCATGAAATATAACACAATTTACATTCTAGGCCAAACCCATGATCTTAACCCCACCCTAGGGCTATTTTCCACCATAGGTTTTTCGTTCAAACATCCCCCAACGATTATCCACCATACTTTTTAGGTTCTAAGAATCAAAGTACGAATTTAGGGAGTAGAATCCTAACCTTAAGCCTATAAATTCCTGAACAATTGATGGAATTCACCCTAGGTCACCTCTTGAAGTTTTAGAAACTGATTTTCTAGAAAATTCCATTTTTGGAGGTTTCCTTTGACTTAAGTAGCAACTCTCCCGCTCTGGCGACCCCGTTCTGGAGGGAATAATCCTGCTTTGATGGGATATGCAGAAACAGTGAGCTCAGAGTTTATTCTTCAAGCCTCCATTTCACAACACAACCCCTTCCAAAAATGTATAACAATATACCCTTCACGCCAAATTTGATTTCGGAAGTTGTACTCGCCCGAATGCGATTTTGTGAAGTCGTAATTTCTTCGTATCGCCTTAGCTATCAGCTTATCCAATAAAATTAGATATTTGATCTACCATAATTCACATGATCACCGTATACTTCACCTGACTCAGAATTCACCAAGTTTGGCCTAGGCTAAATATTTTTGAAGTTATACTCGAAGTTTTTTTGCCCAAAATCTTTTCTCATTAGCCTTTTCCTAATGATGAAAATAGGTCGTTACATAAAAGGACCCAAATTAAAAAGAATACGCACGCAAATAACCCTACCTCATTCACTAATAGATCTATCAAATCACCTCCAAATTCTCTCTACTTCTCCAATTCAATAGGATGAGATATTCCATGGATGACGTAGCCAGTATCTTGAGCGATATATGTCAGGCAAGAAAGCCAATTCCATGAAAGTGTAGCTGGGCATTATATGAATCCTTATGATTTTTTCAAGAAAAGGTGAAGGAGATAATAAAATTCCCAAATTTGGAGGGGAAAATATTATTATATAGGTCAAATTTGTAGAATCTTGAAGAATCCCATCAAAAACAGAACACAATTCAAATACAAACGATATATATTCATTCGATCTGAGAAATTTAATGATTCTTAAGATGAGCTATTTTCTTTCTTTGTTTTAGGCAATAGGGGGTTGGAAGCTACATTCATCCATGAGGTGGGGGGTGGGGTGGTTAGTGTTTCTTTGTTAGTGGATTTCTGAAAAATATAGTCTTTTTGATGTTCATTGAATTGTATATGGATTTCTGGGGTTTGTTGATACATGTTTAAATTTTCATGATTTCTTTAGTGTACCATTTTTGTTGTAGATTTGGTTCTCATATGTATGGTTGTTTATGCTTAGTGCATAGGCCGAGATATTCCACGGATGACGTACGTCTTGGATACAATTCTTAGAAGCGTTTGTTGTGAGGGCGTGTCTATTTAATTGTTGAGATGAATTTGAATAATTCTTAGGTTGATTTTGGGGTGATTTGGTTGGTCTATTAGTGAGTGGGGTGGGGTTATTTTGATGGGTGTTTTTTTTAATTTGGGTCCTTTTACTTTGTGAGTTATTTTTAAATGAGCAATAAACTTAATTATACAAAATAAGCACCAAAATAACCACTATATAACAATAGTTTCCCTTTTCACCAATATAACAAATAGAATTTTTACTAAATATATATAAAAAGAAACTTTGAAAAATTAAAAAATGGAAAATCAAAAAGGGACAATCCACGATTCAATATTTAATGATATTCTAATTCCATGATTTTCTTCCCTTTTGTTATTTACCTTTCACAAATATCTCCAACATTAGTTAATGATTCTCTCTCATTACCTAAAAAGAATTGTAACCAAAATTAAACTCTCTACCTCATATGTTCTGAAAGTCGGTTCAATGACAGATATGAACATTGTGACAATTTTAATTTCGCACAATAGAAGATGGGATGTTACATGTATGTATCAATTAATTTAGTTTTGGATTCTTATGTTATATAATATATAATTTTATTTTTCTAAAAACTCATTTCTTAGTCTGAAAATTTTCTTTTAAAAGATATTTTGTTGCATTTTACGTAAATCAATGTCGTTAATCATGAAAAAAATTATTTCTAAAATGATTCTGATGATTAGTTCGTGGGTAAATTTGCAATAGTGTTATTAATTTGTGTGTTGCATTGTAGGGTTGATTGGCAGTAGTGTTATAAAACGGTAAATGTTAGTTGCATTGTAGGGTTGCACACATAAAAAAAAAAAAATTTTTGCACCATCTATAAATTGAATTGTGTAAATTAATTTGATTATAACTGCAATTTTGGTAAACTCTTTGTTAGTTCATAGTTTATGTATTGATATAAATAATTTATTTTGAATAAGATTTAACAGTGTATCATCATTTTCACCAAAATATATATCATTCGTACACAAAGATGTACACCATTCATGTGTATAATAATTTAATTTCATAAATAAATAAAATAGTGTAATTGATTATTTTGTAGTAAACATTGGTGTATATTCCTTAAACAAATAAAATAGTAGAATTTTTGATTATTTTTGTGGTGTAAATGCTGGTGTAAATTTCTTAAACAAATAAAATAGTTTAATTCTTGATTATTTTGTGGTGTAAATTTCTTAAACAAATAAAATGATATAAGGTTGATTATTTTGTGGTGTAAATGATGGTGTATGTCCTGCATTATTTATAAGAATTAAGTGTATACTAAGTTATCACCATAACGGTCACAATTGTCCAAGGCTCGAATGATAATATTAAATAATTGATTATATCATGGTATTATACATGGTTGTAGGTTAATATGTATCTAACTATTTATTGAAATGTATTGCAGGAAGGTATCTGAATTTCAAGATTGAAGGAGTCATTTATGATGCAAACACCAACATGATGTTGCTTTGTAAACAATACCATATATACAATACTTTGTAATTTAATTTTTTGACGAATGAAATATTTACTAACACTGGTAATCTTTTCATATGTTGGTATAATTATTTATTAATTTGATGATAAATATTGGTTAATAGTTGATGATATTATGATGTAAGGCAATATATAGATGGAATATATAATAAAAAGTAATTTTATAATCATAAATTTTAAACTTAATCCTCAATGTACATTATTTAATATACTTATTTTTAAATAAGATTATAAAATGGTTCCTTGAATGTAATAGTTTATAATAAGAATGAAATTTGACTGTATTTTGGTGTAAGTTATTCATTATGATTACAAAAATGGTCACTAATGTTAACCCAAAATATATACTATTTAATATACTCTATTTTATTTTTTAACTAATGAATATATAAAAATAAAGTAGAAAGTAAAAAGAGTTATGTCCATAAGAATTAAAATAAAACTGAAGAGAGAGAAGAAATATCTTTTTAATTATATTAAATTTATAAAAATTGTGCTTAATGGTAGGAATTTGTAATGACCCTCAAGATCATTTTCAATATTTTTGACAAAATTATCATTTTACCCCTCCCTTCAGTTGCTCCGAGTCATTTTAGATTGTTTTGAAAGTTGATTTTTAAAAATCTTGTAAAAAGTTGAGGTTTTGCTAAAAAAAGAGTTTTAACGACTTAAGTTGTCGAATTTTGAGTTTCGTAGTCATTTGAAGTTTTGAGTATCAAAATAGAATTTCGTCAATCCCAACTGTTCCAGAATGTGGAAATTGTTCTAGGTGAGATGTCAGAATCGGATTTGGTTAAGAGACTTCATGAATATCTCACCTTGTCTGGTTAGTTATTCGGCAACGAAAAATAACATTGTATGGCTTATTCGACATCTGGATTGGTTTGACAATGAAAAATGGTATAATTAGAGGAATGAGTATGTAGTGCCCACTGTGACTTTGGGGACTACAAATTGTGAAATTCTTCATAAAAGGATAGGTTGCATGGTGTATGATGATGATGATGTTACGTGAATCGAGACCGGGATTTCTACGATGATTATATAGAGTGGGTATCATGACCCGACCTAGGACCAATTCGTAACACGGCGATCGAAATCCTGAAGGACTCCAACCTAGCCTCTTGACATATCATAAAACATACATAAGTTAAAATAAAGGGGAACATAGCATAACAAAAGACTAACATAGAACGTAAAGAAAATAAAATCTGACCTATAAGACTACAAAATTTTTCCAACACATGCTTCTACTAATGAAAAATGGGCGGGGGCTAAGACATGTACCTAGATCACCATCAAAATGAATCATAATGAAAAGTCTTTGAAAGAAATAACCAACTCAATATCTAGTCCTCGATAGATGAGGACTCACAAAAAGTTTGCCAGAATGGAAGCTCACTAGCCACGTGTATGAGTGTGATCCTCAATCTCAATTCCTACATTATAAGATAATGTAGGCAATAAATATGCACTAGTATGTTTGAATATGCCAAGTATGTGGGCTTGACATACAATAAAAATCATAGGTTGCGATGATCAAAGATTGTACATAATAAAGAAGATCGGTAAAGTCACGAGGACAACATGATGATCAAATCCTTTAAAGGACTTAGTTGAAAATCATAAAATAACATAGTGAGCATATACATATATGGGATAGGAACCATAGCCGATAATAAGAACATGCAATCTATAACATGGAATTCCATTGCCTCCCCATACAACGAAGAAAAGGGGAATCTACTTGTCAAGGTAGACTCTACCCCGATAGGTTGTAACACCCCCAATTTATTTTTTAGCTAAGACCGAACCATTCTTCCTATGTGTATGGGGTTTTACTAAATGATTCATAATTATTTACATGTGTGGAGGTTAATTCTTTAGTGTGAGAATAGATTTGGAGATGAATTCAGGTCATAAGGATCCTGTAGCAGAAAGTCGAGTTGAAATCTTCCTTACCAATTGAGTTTCGATATAAGATTTTACTTGGGTCAACTTCAAATGATCATATCTCCTAGAATATAATGAATTAGGTGGCCAATTAGCTATCAAATTAAAGGTCTTTGAGTCTTTTTCCTAACACTAAAGTTTTAATTATTCTAAATTCACACTGAAATGTTATGACTATTTTACTAAGAATCTGTTAGAGCATAACTAGTTACGACTGAACTCTATGACCAGCAGAGATTTCTACGAATCCTAGTAGTCCTTTTCTTAGAAAATTCCAGCACATTCTCCAGAGCTATTTTGGTCCTTTTCCAAGCTTTTTACCCCTATTTTAAATCATTTTTGAGTGTTTGAACTGAGTATATTATCTAAGTA
Organism: Solanum dulcamara; assembly: GCF_947179165.1. NCBI lineage: Eukaryota > Viridiplantae > Streptophyta > Magnoliopsida > Solanales > Solanaceae > Solanum > Solanum dulcamara. The sequence goes on along the minus strand of NC_077237.1, from coordinate 66,043,364 downwards.
ACTTGTTTTTCTCTCATAATCATCAATCCAAACAATCTAGTCTCAAGAAACTTTCTCAAAACTAACCTAAGGTTCCTCTTCTTCATCAAAAACCCTAAGGCTTTCAAGTCAAAAATTCAATATACGAAGAGAAACTTTTCATACAAGTTTTTCCAAGTTCTTCCACTCTAAGAACTTTCGTAAAAGAGTTTTCATTCTCGAGATCAAGCATCAAGGTTCCAAGATCAAATATTTCCTCCAAGAAAGCTATTATTTTTCGAGTTTCGATTGTAATATCAATCTTCCAGGTATGTAAGGCTACTCATAATGTGGATTGTGTTCATCCACTTTTCCTACATCTAATTCTATCGATTGTTGAGAATGAGTTGAGTCTAACCTAGTTTCTTGAATTCTGATTTAGTTAATTCTTCTTCTATTGAATTTTGTATAATTATGTATTGAGGTTATTGTTGTTTTCTATCTCTCAATTGATTGAAATTGTTGTTCATGGCTAATTTTCCATGAGCCCTAATTAATTTGATAATTATGACTTTTACATACATATTTTTTTTGAGTAAAGATGATGGCTTTTATACATTAATGAAGAGAGTGATTTGAACTTATATATATATATATATATTATAAAGTCTAAATGAGTATGAAGTTCGAACATGATTTATTGAAATCGAGAAAGAATTTTGACAGGATGTGAATAATTTTGAAAATATATTTTACTGAAAGGACTTGATGATTTGAGCATAAGCATTAATTTTAAATGAGTTTGAGTTTTCATATGAATTGAGTTTTGACATTTAAATACTTTATACATTGATTGAGTCTTAAATAATAATTTGTGAATGTCTTGAATGAGAATGAGGTGAGTTTGAGAAATCTTTAAAACTATTATTGTTTAAACCTAAGTATTTTGATATAAATGATTGTTTTGAGATAGAGTTTTGATGGGATACGAATGAGTTTAATAGCATGTCTTAAACAAAAAAGTTGATGAATGAGATGATCATGGAATTGATAAGAGTCCAATGTGACTAGATGAGATGTTTTAGATAATTCGATTTGATTTGAATTTTATGGGAATATTTAGTCTTGCGAGGAGTATTGAGCACCGAATTGAGTGAGAGTAAGTAACAACTCAAACTCAATAAACTACTAGCCAGTGTTGGAGAGGATTGAATCATAAAATTGGATGTTTCCTTTTTGTCCCAAAAGAGGACTTGATTTAATTGATTGTGGGTCTAAGATTGATTGATTCGTCCCTTACCATGGAAAAGTATTAGACGGACATGGCAACAACGTCGGCTCATTTTACATCACCAGCTCATAGGTGATGGTTGTCGGTTATAGAAACTCCCAAGTTAGAATAAATATATTAATTGGTCAAGTACATATCTTTGAGTCTACTTCCATAAGCATTGTATCTTTTAAACTTGCATAATTATTGAGTTGAGTCATATTATCTTTAAAGTTGAGTCCCTTGAGTTGAGTTGAATATCTTTGAGTAAGTTTCCTTTCAACTATATTACATACTCATATATTCCATCTACTGATGCCATTTGTCCTGCATATTTCATGATGCAGATACAGGTATTAGAGATCCTCAACAGACCCATCGTTGAATATCATTTCTACTCTCAGCTTTTGGTGAGTCCTCCTTGCATCCGGAGGCACTCTAGAGTTATTATCTTTTATTTTATGTATTTTCTTTGGCGTAGCCATGAGCTTATCGTTGGAACCTTCTTGATAGTGATAGAGGCTTCATAGACAAATAGATGATATTATCGAGTAGATGTTTTGGTTTTCAAAACTATCCTTATAATATGGAGTTGATTTGAGATTTGTTTTAAATACACTATTCTTCTCAAAATGTTGATTTGGTTAGCCTACTTGAATGTCTTTTAAATTAATTTTGAGTCTTCTACTGAGTGATTGATTATATGATCAGACCAAGTGATTTACTTGGGGACCATCTGGTCTTTGAGTGTCAGTGACGCCTAGGGTACCCTCTAGGGGAGTGACATAGGCAGTTCATGTACATAAACTATATATGGATCACTAGCTAAGCCATGAGGCAAAACCATGGTGAAACGTAGTTTAATGGACAAGAGGGCTTCTACTAAGGCTTTTAGTAGGGCTCCCACCGCAAGTCCGCTCGGTACTAAGTCAAATCCCACAGAATACATACATACCATAGAAATGATAGTCAACATATATCATAGACATGATCATAGGTTTGCAATTCATAGAATAGCTCATTTCATAACATAATTACAATGTGAGAATTGGCCATTCATTATTATAAATCATACTTGCATAATTCTTCTCATGGGGTTCTTAGGTCACCACATAGGGTCTTGAGTCACCATTCTTCACAACTTGCATGAACATCACAATTTGATCATATTTGAAATCCATTGTCATGATTCATACTTGAATTTAGAAGAAAAACTTGATTACATAATCAATTTGGTTGAAAACTATAGAATACCTTGAAATCATTGAACTTCAAACTCATACTTCATGTAATTCAACATAGAAAATAGCTTCATGCATGGACATTAATAATTCAAGTTAAAATCATGTAATTTACATAGAAACATACTTGCAATAATCATTAGTAATGATTAAAAATATAATTGAAACAACCTAATACAATTCATCGAAATTAAAATTTATCATGAGATTTTTGAAGTCAACCATGGACTCCATAAGTGGAAAGGACTCATGAATCAATCCACACATACCTTGATTGATATTGGACTTGAATTTAAAGAAGAAGGCTTGATCTTGAAGAAACCCTAACCAAGGCTTGATTAACTCTTAAGGAACCTTGGGAGAGAAGTCTAGAATTTGTTTGAGAATTAATGAGGGAATAGAAGAGTGTAGGAGTATTTAGGACTAATTATTAATGAATATAGCCCTAAAAATATAGGGAAAAGACCAAACTACCCTTCATTAATCCTGATTTGTACAACCATACGAGGGCACTCTACGATTTATAGAGGCAGTGAAAATTCTTAGAAATGACTCATCCTCCAGGCCTTGAGAAAGGCCTAAAAACAACTCTTTGAACTTTTGTTACGAGTCATGCTTATGACTCATCGTGGAGTCTATGATTTGTAAGGCCACTCGTCCTGTAGGTATGAGAAAATACCCATTTACTAAGCCTCTAAAGTTTGCATACTACTCATTTTGATGAGTTTTCATCTCCTCTACGAATCGTCCTGTTAAGTCGTAGAGTGGGTTCTGAGGGTGGAACCTGCAGGTCATCAGACCTTACCACGACGACTAGTTTTTATGAGTTGTCCTTTTTTCTATGACCCATGATTTTACTCATCGACCCTAGTTTTTCCTTTATTAAATTTTCCATCCCTGAGCTCATGTCCACGACTCATCTCTATTACCCGTAAAAGTCCCTACGAGTCGTATACCAACTTATAGAGTTGGGGTCAGTCGACTTTTCTTAAGATTTTCCTTTCATTCGACTTTTCATCTTAAGGAATCATACAATATCTCTACCTTGGGAACATTCATCCTCGAATAAGATTAACTTATCATATAATAGACGTAGAAGAGGACTAGCAACCCGACATAAATCATTACTTTTAAATCAACTTTCATGAACATGCATGTATATGAATAACATGTGAAACTAAAATGTAGGAGTTTAATTGATTTCGATCCTGAATAACTTAGTACCTTAGACTTTGAGTGAAAGGAAAGAGATACAGATAACTTGTTATCATTTCCACTTCCACCTCCCACATAGAACTCTCTACTTGTTGATTTCTCCACCATACCTTGATGGACGCAACATATCTATTCCTTAATATTTTCACTTGCCGGTCTAAGATTTCCATCAAAACCTCTTCATAAATCAAATTCTCTTCAACATTCACAGTTTCCAATTGTACAATAGAGTTTGAATCACCCACAAACTCTCTCAACAATCACACATGAAATACCGGATGAACCATAGCCAACTCCAATGGCAATTCTAACTCATATGTCACTTTACAAAGATGTTTCACTATTCTATAAGATCCTACATATGTAGGACTCCCCTTTCTTACCAAAAAGTATTACACCCTTTATAGGTGAAGCCTTTAAATACACCCAATCATTTACCTCAAATTCAAGCTCTCTTCTTCTAATGTCCAAATAGGATTTTTGATGACTTTGTACCATCTTCAATGTCTCTCTTATAAGCCTCACTTTTTCCATTGCATCAACTACCAATTCAGGACCAATCAATGCCATCTCACCCACATGAAACCATCCTACTGGAGACCTACATCTCCTCTCATATAAGGCTTCAAAAGTAGCCATTTGGATGCTAGATTGATAACTATTATTGTAGGCAAACTCAATCAATTGCAAATGCTCATGCCAACTTCATCAAATATGCTCTTAACATATCTTCCAAGGTTTGGATTGTTCTTTCAGCTTTTCTATCAGTTTGGGGATGGAAAGAGGTACTTAGCCTAACTTTTGTACCAATGCCCTTTTGAAATGACTTCCAAAAATGTGAAGTGAATTGAGCACCTCTATCTAATATAATCGACAAAGAGACACTATAAAGCTTCACAAGTTCGCGAATGTACAACTTAGCATAATCTTCGGCATCATAAAAAGTCTTAACAGGCAAAAAGTGGGTGAATTTAGTCATTCGGTACATAATAACCCAAATAGAATCATATTTTCTTTTAGTACGAGACAAACCCGTTACAAAGTCCATGTTCACATCTTCCCACTTCCAAATAGGAATCTCAATATTTTGAGCTAAGCCTCCCATTTTTTTATGCTCAACTTTTACTTATTGGCAATTAGGACATTTAGCCAAAAAATCCTCTATGTCCTTCTTCATGCCATTACACTAATACACATCCCTCAAATAATGATATATCGTGGTGGATATCTCTTATCGCATTAACATTAAAAACACATAAGCAACCTTGGTAACGTAGTACCCCATCTCCCTCTTGGGAGACAACCTCAATTGATTTTTTGACAACCAATTTTTTCAAGTCAACCAACACCGGATCATTGTCTTGTTTTACTTAACATCCTCCACAAGAGATGATTTCGAGCCATTATGTACAAGTACACCTCCATCATTGGAGTCGACCAAAAGTACCCCTAAATGTGATAATCTATGGACATCTTTAACCAACTCCCTCTTACTTTCCTCAACATATGCAATACTATCCATGGACAACCTACTAAGAGCCTCGACTACAACAATTGCCTTACCCGAATGGTACAACACAATCATGTCATAATCCTTTAGGAATTCAAACCACCTTCTTTTCCTAAGGTTCAAGCCCCTTTAGCTAAATACAAATTGCAAGTTTTTTTGGTCAGCAAACATATCAAGATGCACCCCATACAAATAATGAAACAGAATTTTCAGAGCAAACACAACCGCCACAAGTTCAATGTCATGGGTTGGATAGTTCTTTTCAGAAAGTTTAAGTTGCCTTGAAGCATAGGCTATAACCTTACCATGTTGCATCAAAACATGACTCAAACCAACACGTGAGGCATCACAATAAAAAACAAACTCATCTGGACCTTTGGGCAATGTCAAAATAAGAGCCGACGTAAGATGATCCTTCAACTCTTGGAAACTCTTATCACAAGCTTCAGACCATTGAAATTTCACCTTCGACTTATTCAACTTAGTCAAAGGTGAATAAATAGATGAAAACCCTTCAACAAACCTCCTATAGTATCTGACTAAGCCTAAAAAGCTTCTAATATCTAAAGGAAGTAATGGTCTAGATCAATTCTTTATTGCCTCCATTTTCTTTGGGTCAACCTTAATCCCATTACCAGACACTACATGTCCAAGAAATGAAACTACCCTTAGAAAAATTCGCACTTACTAAACTTGGAAAATAGTTGCTTATCCCTCAATGTTTGCAACACAACCATAAACATATCTAAATATGGCTTGAAAATACGATTCATCAAATCCATGAAAATAGAGGGAGCATTAGTCAAGCCAAATAACATTACTACAACTTAAAAATGACCATACCTTATTCAAAATTTCATCTTAGGAATATCACACTCCCTTATCCTTAGTTGGTGATACCAGAACGGAGATCAATCTTAGAGAAGTAACTTTCCCCTTATAATTGGTCAAATAATTCATCTATCCTAGGAATTGGATACTTGTTCTTTACGGTGACCATATTTAATTGCTGGTAATCTATATATATTTGGAATGACCCATTTTTCTTCCTAACAAATAACACAGGAGCAGCACATGGTAATTTACTTCGCCTTATAAATCCCTTATTTAACAAATCCATAAATTGCTCTTTCAACTCCTTAAGTTCCATCAGGGCCATACGGTAAGGAGAAATATAAATAGGTTGGGTATTGGAAAGGAGATCTATGCCAAAGTAAATTTCCCTTTCAGGAGGAATACCGGGAAAATCATCAAGAAACTTATTAGCTATAGGTATCGACTCAAGAGTAGGAGTTTCAGAATAAGCATCTCTAACTCGCACAATATGATAAATGCATCCTTTGGAAATTATTTTTTGGGCATTAAAACACAAGATGAATCGACTCTTAACCATTGAATCATTAACTTTCCATTCTAGAGTAGGCTCATTAGAAAATTGAAACTTGACCCTAAGGGTTTATAATCAATAGATGCATAAGCGGCATATAACCAATCCATGCCAAGAATGGTGTCAAAATCAGTCATGTCTAGTTTAACAAGATCATATGGAATAACCTCATACAAGACCGACATGGGATAATTTCTATAAACTCTCTTGGCTAATACCATCTCCAACGGGAGTATAAACCAAAAAGGGTTCTAACAACATTTCAGAGCATACACCAAGATAGAAAGGTAAGGAGTAACAAAAGACAACTTGGCACCCAGATCGAGCAATGCATAAAAATCAAAGTTAAAGACCCATAATATACCTGTGACCACATCGAGAGTCTTGTCCACATCTTGCCTCGCATAAAGTGCGTAAAATCGATTGTTGCATTGGCCACTCTTAGATTGAGCTTAGGCGGCCTATTGCACTTGGCCTCCTTATGGATGACTTTGTCCACCTTTGTTGGCAATATGAAGGCACTCAAATTGCTTATAGACCATTTTTCCACATCCATATAAAGCACTCGTTCCCACCAAAAATTTTCCTCCATGATTCTTTCCAAATTTTGCACACTTAGGAAAAGAAGGGCTACTAGCATTCACATATCCCCCTCCTTGTACTTTAAGGAATGAGACCCATCTTTAGCAAACTTCTTTCTTGAACCTTAGCCTTGTTGAAAAGGGACACTACCACTACTACCAGTCCTAGAAATAAAGAACCCACCTTCATACCGGACCCTCTCAAAATCCTTGATTCTCATCTCCTTGAGCTTTTCTCTTTCAATTTATTCAGCGAAAGTGATGAGCTGAGATATGTCCATCTCCTTAACAAACATAGAGGTATGACATTCTTTAGTAACTAATTTAGACAACACCAATATGAATTGACTCATTTGGGCACATAGATCGACAACCAATGAAGGAGCATACTTGGATAACTGAGTAAACTTGAGGGCATAGTAACTCATCCCAATATTTCCTTGTCGAAGGTTAATAAACTCCAACACTTTATCTTCCCTTAGATCAAGAGGGAAAAAACAATCAAGGAAAGCAAGTTTGAACACTTCCTATTTAGTAGGACCTTTGTCTACTCTCTCTAACTTCTATTGAGTATGCCAAACTTGAGCAACACCCTTGAGTTGGTAAGCTGCCAACTCCACTTTCTCTTCTAAAGTCACCCCCATGATAATCACTATTTTATAGACTTCATCAATCAGCTCTTAGGGTTTTCATCGACTTTTCAATCATAGAACTCAAAAGGGTTCATCTGTGCAAAATCCCTTACACCTAAGGCCAGAGTAGGAACATTTTGAGAACCCGCAACCTCTTAATTGGCCACTACTTGGGATAGCATGGTAAAAGCGGTCCGAAACTCTGCATGTGTCACTTGTTCGGGCAAAGGGCCATTGCCTTGAGGAGCCGGGGGATCTTGGACTTCGTTAACATTGTTCCCCCTAGGAAATGACAGTTTTCTTAGAGGTATTTTCTGAAAAATCACAAAGGAAAAATGTTAGGGAAAGAAACTATTAGATTACACTTTATCATATGACATAGATCATGAAAGAATAAGAATTCCTAAAATATCACATCTATGAATAAGACTCTACGGGATGCAGCATGTTAGACACCCTAGGACATCTTAAACCTTGTGCTCTAATACAAAATTTGTCACAACCCGACCTAGTGTCTAGTCATAACACGGCAATCGAAATCCTAAAGGACTTTAACCTAGCCTCTTGACATAGCATAAATCATACATAAGGTAAAATAAAGCAGAACATAGCATAAGAAAAGTCTGACATAGAATGTAAAGGGAATAAAATCGACCATTTAAGACTCTACATAACTCTATATATTTTATCCAACACATGCCTCTACTAATAAAAAATAGGCGGGGGCTAAGTAATGTCCCTAGCTCACGCTCAAAATGAATCATAATGAAAATTCTTTGAAAGCAATAACCAACTCAATATCTAGTCCTCAATAGATGAAGACTTACCAAAAGTTTGCCGGAATGGAAGTTCACTATCCACGTGTATGAGTGTGATCCTAAATATCAATCCTTATATTATAAGATAGTGTAGGCAACATATATGTGTTAGTACGTTCAAATGTACTAAGTACATGGGCATGACATCCAATTAAAATCATAGGATGCGATGATCAAAGAAAGTACATAATAAAGAAGATCAGTAAAGTAACGAGGACAACATGATGATCAAAGCCTTTAACGGACTTTGTTAAAAATCATAAAATAACATAGTGAGCATATTCATATGTGGGATAGGAGCCATAATTGACAATAAGACCATGCAAGCTATAACATGTAATATCGTTATCTGTCCATACGAAAAAGAAAAGGAGAATCTACTTACCAAGGTAGACTCTACTTTGCTAAGCGGGTCACGTATATACGTTATATGTGGATCCACTAACTAAGCCATACAGAAAACCTACATTGGCACATATTTTAAGGGATAAGAGGCTGCTACTAAGGCTTTTGGTAGGGCCTCCACCTCGAGCCCACTTTGTGCTAAGTCAAATCCCATGGAATATATACATAGTGTAGAAATCATAGTGAACATATATCATAGACATGATCGCAGGTTTGAAATTCCTAGAGTAGCTTATTTCATAACATAATTGCAATGTGAGAATTGGACTTTCATCATTACAAATCATACTTACATAATTCTTATCATGGGATTCTTAGGTCACCACAGAGGGCCTTGAGTCTCCATTCTTCATAACTTGCATGAATATCTCAATTTGATCATATTTAAAATCCGTAGTCATGATTCATACTTGAATTTAGAAGAAAAACTTGAGTACATAAATAATTTTGTTGAAAACTATAGAATACCTTGAAGTCATTGAACTTCATACTCATACTTCATGTAATTCATCATAGAAAATAGCTTCATGCATGAAAATTCATAATTTAACTTAAAATCATGTAATTTAAATAGAAATATACTTGCAATGATCATTAGTAATGATTAAAACATAATTGAGAAAGCCCAATGCAATTCATTAAACTTGAAGTTTAAAAGTAATTACATTTTATTAGATTTTTTGAAGTAAACCTTAGACTCCATGAATAGAAAGGACTCATGAATCAATCCATACATACCATGATAGAAACTGGACTTGAATTTGAAGAAGAAAGTTTGATCTTAAAGAAATCCTTTATGAACTCTTGAGGAACCTTGGAAGTGAATTCTAGAATTTGTTTGAGAATTAACGAAGGAATAAAAGAGTTTAGGAGTATTTCGGACCAATTACGTAATGAATATATCCCTAAAGATATCTATATACACTATTAAAATATGGGGGAAAATACCAAACTACCCTTCTTTAATCCTGAGTGAGACAGCCCTACAAGGGCACTCTACGATTTGTAGAGGCAGTGATTACAGTTGAGAAAGACCTAAAAACCAATTCTCTAAACTTTTTTTATGACTCACGTTTACAATTCATCGAGGAGTCTACAATTCGCAAGGCCACTCGTCCTACGAGTCTAAGAAACTACCCATTAACTAAGCCTCTGAAGTTTGCATATGAATCATTTTGATGAGTCGTCATCTCCTCTACGACTCATCCAATTGAGTAGTAGAGTTGGTTCTGAGGGTGTCACCTGCAGGTCATCAGGCCTTACCACGGTTACTCATTTCTACGAGTCGTCTTTTTCTCTATGAGTTGTCATTTGACTCGTCAACTCTAATTTTTCCTTAGTAAATTCTCCATCCCTAATCTCATGTCCACGACTCATAATAGTCCCCATGAATCATATACCAAGTCGTAGACTTGGGTTCAGTCGACTTTTCTTAAGATTTTTCTTTCGTTCGACTTTTTATCATATGGGGTCTTACAGTGGGTGCATATTTTGAAAGGTTATGACACATCTACTGCCAAGGAACCTGTGTTTACTTAGGTGAGGTTATGGGATATGTTGCTTCTCCTATCGATATGGCATACGGAATGGTCCATATCACTTCCAACTGGAGATTGAAATGCTTTGGTAAATTTTAATGGGTATAAATATGTGGGCTATTTGAGTAAGGCCTTCTCAATGGATATAATGTGATATAGTGATGTATCCATAAATAAGTTAAGGGAAGGAACATGAGTCTAGTGCATCAAAGAGTTCAAGCATTTGGTATTGCATCATGAGTATAAGTTAAGATTTTAAATTTTCTGACCATATTGGACGGTGGATACAAGCTAACAAATATGAAGAAAAAAGACCTCAGGTGTAGATCCCTATGTTCAGAGTTGAAGGTTGTATGGGTTTTCACCTTTGAGTTCATATATGACAATGCAAGGTAGGCTGGTAGAGAGCGAATGTATGATGGGTCATCAATGACTTTTTAAAGGTTTGGTTTTGATTTAGATTGGGTGATAAATAGTAAGGTATCGAAGATTTTATGTTTTATGTGGGGCTAAATTGCCCAAATTATGGTATGCGACTTATGAATGCACTACAGGGTGAGCTATAGTTCTACATGGTTATAAAGACAATCGAGTGGGATTAATACTGCTCTGCTGATGGGATCACTCAAACTACTGTGGTACGTTCCATGGGTCATATATTCTTAGTATACAAAATTATCGAGGTAATCAAGGATTTTTCTAGGTTATAGCATGAAGTGCCTAATAGTTGAATAATAGTTTGAACTAGGTAAGTGAAAGATTATGTGAAGTTGATAGTGAGCGTGACTCAATAGTTTTATCATAATGAGAAAGTGCTAAGGGATTTGGAATTGCGATAATCAATATTGGGTGGGACACATATCTGTCATGGAATTCTTAAATAGAAGGATAAAATTCCATGGTTTGGAATTTTGGATACAATAATGTGTTGCTAAAATGACCTGGATATTAGTGACGGTTGGAGAGTAAAGTAACTGGCTGGTGTGATCATGATTTTTTGATAGCATTGGGAGTGTTGGCTTAGTGGAGTGTAAAGGGTATGTGAAATTTGGTAAATTGAGTATGTTTATGATTGTTATGAGATCGGGTTGGGTGATGATAAAGTCATATGAATTGGAATACGTGGTATGGACACTATGAAAGGAATATCTTGTGTTATCCGACTTCGGTTCAATACACTTTAATGTGAATACCTACTTTGATTCAAAAATGATTTGGAGTATGATTCCATGTCCATTCCCATGCGTGTTTTCACTTCCCTGGATGGATTCCTAGTGGTGGATCGAATGTACCAATCCATGCCCTCTTGGTAGGGTAAGATGCTTGTGCAAGTTTCGCCAGGTCATATATGGCTGGTTGGGCATTGCCTTGAGGCAGTTGAAGGTTTTTAGAAATTTCACATGTATCACCGTGCTTAGAAGGAGTTATAGAAGAGATGTTGTATATTTGCAAATATTGGTAGTCTTGTTGCGCACCTCAAAATCGAGTTCATGTTCCGACTATGTATAAATTGAATCTAAGGGGTTGATTACAACCACAACTACTTGTTTGTCAGGTTTGATGGTGTTTTTTGAGGTTTTCTATGCTTGGAGGTACTTCTCACTAGATGGGCGCTTGACCATTTTATTATTTCGGTCATATGAATCCGTTCTCCCTATGATGAGTAACCGATGTCTATGGATCAGATTGGTATAACCCAAGAATATGGAATGACTTGGTTGTGAGAATGTAGTTTTGTTAGAATCGGTAATAGTTCATGTGTTGGAGTGGTTGGGTGGCTGATTAAAGCCCACCCCTAATTTTGGTGGGTATTAGTTTAGTAGTTCTCTTGTGGTTAAGTAATGGAGAATTGTCTTGATGGTTATGCAGTGATTTGGAGGAGTTCGATTTAGATTTTTTCCATGAGTTAGTCCGTGACTTGAGATTACACCTTACTAGTAGATTCGCCAAAGTTCAATTTGAAAATTCAGTCTGATAAAGGTTTCTGAAGATATGGTCTAAGGATGAGTTTACTTGGGGATGCAAAATACTGAACTTAGAGGTTATGCCTCGTACTTTTGGTAGTGTCGAGTATCCTTCTTTCTTTTACTTTATGTTCGAGGATAAATATGATTTTTAGTAGTGGATGATGTAATGACCCTTAACGTCATTTTTGATATTTTTTAAAAATAATTACTATTTCACCCCTCTCGTCTGTTTCTCTGAGTCATTTTAGATTGGGTTTGAAAGTTATTTTTTGGAATTATTGTGAAAAGTTAAGGTTTTTCTAAAGAAATAAGTTTTAAATGCTTAAGTTGTCGAATTTTGAGTTTCGGAGTCATTTAGAGTTTCAAGTCTCGAAATAGAATTCCGTTGATTCCATCAATTCCAAAATGTGGAAATTCGTTTAGGTGAGCTGTTCAAATTATATTTGGAGCTGAAACATGGATTTTAGGTCCGAAGTTGGAAATTAAGTTAAAGTTTGATCCAAGTATGACTTTGGTCAACATTTAGAGTTTGGATGCTCGGATTGAATTTATGATGGTTCCAATGGTTTCGGGGGTGATACTTACACTAGAAATGGCTTCATTGTAATTGTTAGAGGTCCCAGGGATATGTTGGGTATTTAAAGTGTCAAAATTAGTTTAGTTCCGATTTATTACATTTCGGGTTAAGGAGTCCTCGAATTTGAATTTTGATGATTTCATTGACTATGAAACATTGAATTTAGTAGGGTTGTTTATATGATTTGTGTACAGGGTGTCCCAAATGAACCCCGAGGGTCTATTTCGTGACTTTGAGACATGGTGAAAATCTTCTATCTGGTGCCTGTGAAACCCTTTTTCCTGTTCGTGGAGGTACTGGAATCCTTTTCCGCGTTCATGGATCCTTCTCTGCATTCGCGAAGAGTCTTGGTTTCCCTCTTCATGTTCGCGGAGATATAGCTGATACTTCTCCATGTTCGGGGGGTAAGTTGTCTGGGTTCGCGAAGAGAAAATTTTGTCTGAATAGTGTTAAGTTGGGGTTTAAGACATTGTCCACCATTTTTGAGTTTCAAAGCTTGGGATAGACGATTTAAAATGGATTTCTTGCCAGAAAACATTGGGTAAGATATTCTACCTATTTTCTTGATTACCCATTACTTAATTTGGATTTTAAGCATGAAATTAGTGATTCTGAGTTGGAGGAATTGGGTTTTTTCAAGACCAATGCAAATTTAATTATCTATTGATTGTGAACTCATTTTAATTTCATTTTTTAAATGGTTTTTACCATTATATTTCTAAATATTTGAGGAATATTTTCATCTAAAAATAATCAGATTTCAATTTCATTTTTTGATGAGAGAGGTTTTTGATTATTTTACCATTTTTCACCAGCATTGCTTGATTTTAGTGTCATTAGCTTTGAAATATGATTGTGAGTCTATACTTGATTAGATTGTGGTGATTTAGAGTATCGTCTGAGAGGAAAACCTTTGATTTCGGATTGTTCATGACTTTTGGCTAAGGCAAGTGAAATTCTAAACATATTCATAAGCTTGTAGGAACATGTATTCACATTTTATGTGTTGAGGATTGATAGAAAGTGGTTTTAAGAACTATTGATATTCAATTGAACTTGATGATAAAGAGTGGGGTAATAAATGGAAAACAACTGAGAGGAGATGACATGTGGTATTCGATGTGGTAGATCCTTAGGCTTGTTGTGGATATTTGGATATATTTATATGTTGTTGATATGATATTGACTAATTGGGTGATTGTGGACTATATGACATTATATGTGAATATCCATTCTATTTTCACTCATTATTTGTGCATATACTTATCTGTGATGGCTGAGAAGGTGATATGAGTGAGATACTAGATATTGGGATTGGAGTTTCTATCGATTGAGATGATTTGCTGTAAGACTCGAGAAATGTGAAAGGTCCAAAACTAAGGAATAAAGGATTTTAGAAAGTTGCAGAAACTGGCACCAGAAGCTGACCACAGAAGTAGTCACGGGCCATGGTAAGCACCACAGACTGTGGTGAGCAACCGTGGTAGAGATTTAGAGACTCAAACTTGCAGGGGACTAACCAGGATGGAGCCACGGACCATGGTAAGCATCACGGACCTTGAAACCCTCCGTGGTGCCCCCTACCCAAGATCCTCAAGAAATTTCCCAAGGCAAAGTCCACGGACACCCATCACGAATTGTGGAACCTTCCACGGACCATGGTGTTTCCCTGTGGTGATCACTCTATTGGCCTCCTATAGGACCTTCACCACGGCCACATTTCACAGCCGTCGTGTACTTTATGGACCGTGAATGGGTTCCTTGATGAAGCTTTAAAGACTTAACCTGCATGCTTTTTCCAAAATATTTTTTAAGTCCCTTACCAAGGGATCCTACCACTGTTTGTGGTGAGCACCCCAGACTGTGGTGAGCACCACATAACGTGAAGGGTCCCCATGAAGCTTGTTCCGACTAGATTTTTCAAAAGGACATTTTGGCATTTTCCTATGTTTTAATTCAAAGTGGAGTTGTTTTGATGGTAGAATTCACCCATCTAAAGACGGTAAACCCTTATAAGACCTCATTCTTCACACTTAGACTGAAGACACTCAAATTCCCTTTTGTCAAACTCTCCCAAGAACTTCAAGGCAAGTTAGGGTTTCTACTCAAGGAATCTTCAAGTCTCTTATCCTTCCCAAGTCTTCAATAGGGATTTTGTTTCCCCAAGGTATGTGAGTTTCATCCATGGGTTCTTCCACCCATGGAGCCCAAATATTTTCCTCAACTTGATATTTCACATTCTAAATGATGAATTCTTATGGACTTTTACATGATGATTCTAAATTCATATATTATGATACACTTGAAGTTTATGTACTTATATTGATGCATATTGACTCTCAATTTCATGAAAATAAGGATTTGTTAAAGTTATTATATGAAGGCTTGAAAGTGGTTTTAAAGTGTATATTGTGGGTTATTTTAAGATATTTAATTTGATGCATTTTCAATACTCTCATGCATACAAGAATTCTTTAAATGCATTTGAAGGTTATGAAACAAACCCACCTAGTTTTTCTTATGTTAAAGTAAAGGTGAAATGAAAGCTTTGACTCCAAATGAAAGTTTATAAAGCAAATGTTTATGTTTAAGGGAGTCATATGAAATGATTGAATGATGATGAAGAGGTTTCTTAGCCAAAGAAAGGATTTAATATGAAAGGACAATTCTCACATTTTGAATCAAATGAAATGTTTTAATGATCTATTCCACTGAATAATGTTTTGATGCCTAAAGTTATATAATTCCTTATGTTAATATGATATCTAAATTTATTCTGTGGGATTGAACTAGCACCGAATGTGGCAAGTTGATGGAGACTCGGCCTAAGAGGTCCTTAAGTAAAGTATCATATTGTGTTAACTTAGTATATTCAAAGTACTAACGCATACTTTTTCCTATATGATATCACCATCTAGGGACTGATGTTTCTCCACATTCTCCTCCCCGTGGCTAAGTTTGATCGTTGAAGTCTACTACTATTTGGTGAATTCACATATTTCGAGAATAACACTCCTATCTTTCTAGCTTATGTTTGTATAGACTTTTGAGTTACTTTTGTACTTTTGATTTATATCTTGAGGATGAACTAGGGACATGTCTTAGCCCCCGCCAAGTCTTTAAAGTAGAAGGTATAGTTGGACAACCATATGTATGATGTTCAAATGACTTGACTCTTATTCTATGTGGAATCCCTTAGTCTCGTTATCCCTTACATTTCTGGTTATTTGATTATTATTATTAATGAAAATCTTAATGAAATGCTAAGAGGCTTGGATGAGGTTCCTCCGGGTACTTCGTTTTCCATCTCACGTCTAGGTCCTAGGCTTGGATCATGACAAACTTGGTATCATAGCCAGGTTTTGAATTGGTCCTCAAAGTCCAACATATCGCATCAAATAGGGTCGTGTTCATGGTTGTGAAGCATGCCATAAGTATGAATAGGATACTATGGGATATTTAAGAAAATTTTCACTTCTTTCGAATTCATATCGTGCTCTCTAAATAATGCCACGAAGAAGACCACCTCCAAGAGAAAGGGTTGACGATAAGTACTAAGATCTTCTAGTTCCCAATGCTCCACATCATGAAGAAGGGGTAACTTATGTGGAATTCCAAAATATTATCACACTGTTGGCCCAAGCTGTAGCCAACCAAGGGAATTAAGGTGTTCCTCCTCTTCAAGTGCAAAATTTGGCTTCTAGGACTTGGTATTTCCAAAAGATAAATCTGCCTGAGTTAGATGGTTCTAAAATAGATGAGGAACCTATGGAATTCATCGATGAGGTGTACCAATTTGTGGATATCATGGGTGTGCCTCCAAATGGGAAGGATGAGCTAGTGGCCTATCAAGTCAAAGGTGTGGCACAAGTTTGGTATGAATAATGGGTTATTGAGAGGGATGAAGAAATTAGGCCGATAGGATGGGAAGAGTTCAAGGGTTCCTTCCTAGACCATTTCTTTTCATTGGAGCCAAGGGAGGTCAAAATCTAAGATTTCATCAACCTCCTTCAAGAAAGTATGAGTATGAGAGAGTATGCCCTCGAATTCAAAAAATTGTCTAAGTATGCTCCCTTCATAGTCTTCGACCCAGGAGAAAGATGAGTAAGTTTATTTACGGTGTCTCAAGCTTGGTGTCTAAAGAGTGCAAAATGGCTTTGTTGGTCAAGGATATGGGCATCTCCCGGTTAATGACATATGCCCAAAAAATCAAAAAAGAAAAGTTGATGGAGAGTTTGAGAGGGTTCAAGAAAGCTAGAGTGGATGGTGGAGAGTGCAACCCTCAAAGGTCCGGGTATGTTAACAATGGAAGGTCCAAGGTGGACAATGGTTTTTGGGATAAGGTTCAACCAATACTCCTCCTCCCAAGTTCAACAAGGATAAGGGTGCTATCCTAATGGTCCAAAAAGAGAATATTGGTGCCCAGGCTTTCCCCATGTGTAAGAAGTGTGGGAAAACTCACAAAAGGGAGTGCTTAGCTGGCTCCAATGCATGCTCTAAATATGGAAAAACGGGTAATCATTCTAGGGATTGTAGAGGTGGTGATGGCCAGCACACCAACCACTTCTACTTATATGGGAGGTAAGAGGTTGAGGTAGCACCAAATGTTATCATCGGTATGTTAAAGGTATTTACTTTTGATGTGAATGTATTGTTAGACCCGGGTGCAAACTTGTCGTATGTTACTCTATTCTTAGCTAATAGGTTTGATATATTGCTCGAAATATTAGTAGAGCTTAATTTGGTGTCTACCCTCATGGGTGAGTCGGTTGTGGCTAGAAAAGTTTATAAGGGTTATCCCATGTCCATTTTGCATAAAGTTGTCCCTTGTGATCTTATAGAGCTTGACATGGTAGATTTTGATGTTATACTTGGGATGGATTGGTTACGTGCATCTTATGCTTCTATAGATTGTAGGACTCATCGAGTCAAGTTCCACTTTCCAAATGAGTCCATTCTTGAATGGAAGGGTCGTGATTTGGTAGTGAAGGGTAAGTTCATCTCTTATCTTAAGGCCCAGAAATTGATTGCTAAGGGTTGCTTTTACCACATTATGAGGGTTAAAGATGTCGATTTTGAAGTTCCTCCTCTTGAGTCGGTCCCCGTAGTCAATGAGTTCCCCGATGTCTTCCCCAAAGACCTTATCGGTATCCCTCCAAAAGAAAAGTTGATTTTGGTATCGATCTCCTCCATGATACCCAACTTGTCTCTATTCCTTCTTACGGAATGTCCCTACTAGAGTTGAAAGAGTTGAAGGAACAACCAAAGGACTTGTTAGAAAAGGGGTTCATAAGGCCAAGTATTTCACCATGGGGTACTCCCATGTTATTTGTGAGGAAGAAGGATGGGTCATTTTAGATGTGCATAGATTACCACCAATTGAACAAAGTGACCATTAAGAACAAGTACCCAATCCTTAGAATAGATGATTTGTTTGAACAATTACAAGGGGCAAGTCACTTCTCCAAGATCGATCTTTGGTCTGGCTATCACCAACTAAGGGTGAGGGAGTGTGACATTCCAAAAACTGCATTTTGAATGAGGTATGGCCACTTCGAGTTTGTAGTGATAAGTTTTGGGTTGACGAATGCACCAGCAGTTTTTATGGACCTAATGAATAGGATGTTCAAACCCTACCTTGATAATTTTGTTGTGGTCTTCATCGATGATATCTTGATCTACTCTTGGGGTAAGGAAGAGCATAAGAACCATTTAAGTGTTGTGTTTCAAACCTTGAGGTATAGACAATTGTTTGCAAAATTTAATAAGTGCGAATTTTGGTTGAAATAGGTGGCTTTTCTTTGTCACTGATGAAAGAATCAAGGTTGATCCTAAGAAAATAGAAGCGGTCAAGAATTGGCTTAGACCATTGTCTCCTTCTATCATTAGGAGTTTCTTAGGTCTAGCCGGGTATTATAGAAGGTTCGTTGAAGGGTTTTCTTCCATCTCATCTCCTATGACAAAGTTGACTCAAAAGAAGGTGAAATTTATATGGACGGATGAGTGTGAGAGGAGTTTCCAAACTTTAAAGGATTAACTTACCTTCACTCCTATTTTGACTCTATAAGAAAGGTTAGAAAGGTTTGTAGTTTAGTGTGATGCTTCAAAGTTTGGTTTGGGTTGTGTCTAGACACAAAATGGTAAAATTATAGCATATGATTCTAGACAATTGAAGGTGCATAAGCGTAACTATCCTACCCATGATCTTGAATTGGCGGCCGTCATTTTCACTTTAAAGATTTGGTGGCATTACCTCTATGGGGTGCATGTGGATGTGTATATCAATTATAAAAGTCTCCAATATGTGTTCACCCAAAAGGACCTCAATCTAAGGCAAATGAGGTGGCTAGAACTCCTCAATGACTACAACATAAGTGTGCATTATCATCTAGGTAAAGCCAATGTGGTTAATGATGCACTTAGTAGAGTATCTATGGGGAGTATGGCCCATGTTGATGAAGGGAAAAGAGGGTTGGTAAAAGATGTTCACTGGTTAGCTAGGTTAGGGGTAAAGTGGTACCAACGATGGTGGTATGGTTTTTCATAATGGGTTCGAATCCTCTTTGATGGTGGATGTTAAGTTAAACTAAGACCTTGACCCGACATTAGTGGAGTTGAAGAGATTGATAAAGGAAAAGAAAGTAGATGTATTTTCACAAGGGGGAGATGGGGTACTACAATAACAAGGTCGGTTATATGTTACGGGTGTTGATGACCTAAGGACTTCGATTTTGAAGGAGGCTCACAATTCTTTATACTCTATTCATCCTGGTTTGACAAAAATGAATCGAGATTTGAAAGAGTTATATTGGTGGTGTGGCATGAAAAAGGACATATCAAGGTTCGTGTCCGAATTTCTGAATAGCCAAAAAGTGAAGACCAAACATCAAAGGCTGGGTGTCCTATCATAAAATAGTAAAATAACTACTTTTAAGTGGGAAGATGTGAATATGGATTTTGTAGTGGGTTTGCCTCATACCCAAAAAACGCCAATTCCATATGTGTAATGGTTGATAGAATGACTAATTTGGCTCACTTCCTACTGGTCAAGACCTCTTATAGTGCTGAAGATTATGCTAAGTTGTATAGTCGTGATTTGGTAAGGTTGCATGGTGTGCCATTGTCAATAATTTTGGATTGTGTTACCCAATTCACTTCTCACTTTTGGAAATCATTTCAAAGGGCCCTCGGTACTAAGGTGAATTTAAGCACCGCATTCCATCCTCAAACTGATGGGCAAGCCGAAAGAACGATCCAAATAATAGAGGATATGTTAAGGGCTTGTGTGTTAGAGTTCAAAGGGAATTGGGATGATCATCTACCGCTCATCACGATGGAGCCGTTTGAGGCTTTGTATGAGAGATGATGTAGGTCTCTGATTGGTTTATTTGAGGTAGGTGTTATGACCTTGTTAGGCCCCTATTTGGTGCTAGATGCTTTAGAAAAGGTGAGAGTTATTAGAGAGAGGTTGAAGATGGCTCAAAGTCGCAAAAAGTCCTATTTCGATACTAGGAGAAGGGATCTTGAGTTTAGTGTGGATGATTGGGTGTATTTGATGTGGTTAGGTTTCGTAAGAAGGAAAATTGAGACCTAGGTATGTAGCGCCTTATAGAATCTTAAGACGTGTTGGCAAAGTCTCTTATGAGTTGGAATTGCCTTCGGAAATGTCCATGGTTCATCCGGTGTTCTATGTGTCTATGTTGAGAAAATGCATGGATGATCGTACATCCATTGTGCCTTTGGGGGTAGTGAATGTTGAAGAAACCTTGACCTAAGAAGAGGTTCCATTTGAAATTTCGAATCAGAAAGTCAAGAGGTTGAGGAATAAAGAAGTTGCATGCGTTAAAGTCCTTTAGAGGAATCAACAAGTTGAAAGTTCTATATGGTAAGAGGAGGTGGATATGATGAAACGTTACCCTTATCTTTTCCACTCTACTCAAGCCTAAGGTACTAAGCTATCCATGCTCAAGTGTTTAAGTGCATGACCCAATTTCTCAGATCATAATAGCACCTACTATAACCCATCGGTAGGCAAGTTGACCCATATCTCGGTACTGTGAGTAATGGGCTATCAATAGAAGACCAACAATCACATCTAAAACAATAAAGAAATAATAGGAACATATATGAATGGTCAGAAGCTAACAAAATATATACAAATAAAAGAACCCTCCCGGAACCTGGAAATCACAAGCACAGAGCTACTACAAAAGAGTACAAGTCTCAAAAGTAGACCACAAAAATAGAGTTTTCTCAAAAAGAAAAAGATAGGAAAAATATATGTATATAGAGAGACGGGTAAATCCATAACCCAATGTGCTCACCATCACCTCTGATCATGACTACATCTAGCTCAAATCAACGCCGTTAGGATATAGTATGAGTACTAAAACAACACGTACCCAGTAGGAATCATAGTCAAATTGAGCAAGATAAGAACAAGTAAACTAAAGTGTGAGTAAATGAACACAACCAAAGACAGGGCAAGAAGTAAATATAGGTATGTACATGATCATACACAACAAATAAAGAGAAAGAATCAATGTGCTCATAAAAACAAAGTTGTCTCAAAAAGAAAAAGATGGAAAAATATATGTATAGAGAGAGACGGCTAAATCCATAATGCAATGTGCTCACGCTCACCTCCGATCACGACTGCATCTGGCTCGAATCAACGCCGGTAGAGTGTAGTATGAGTACCAAAACAACACGTACCCAGTAGGAATCATAGACCAACTGAGCAAGATAAGAAAAAGTAAACTAAAGTGCGAGTAAATGATCACAACCAAAGACAGGGCAAGAAGTAAATGTAGGTATGTACATGAGCTTACACAACAAATAAAGAGAAAGAATCAAGCTAAATCTGTTGGGCTCCCATGGACCTGATGGGTATGTTCGTGCACAAGTATAAGGTAATAACCTGAATGGACTCCCATAAGCCCAACAGAAGCAAAGAAAAGATGAATTAAAATGAACAGAGCCAAAAGAATTCCAATAATATCACCATTTCCCAGACTTGAACCGAACCATTCCCAAGCTCTATTACCTCAACCCAAAGCTGAGAGAAAATGAAGACTTGAATCAAAGATTCATCAAGAAATTAGGAATTGAACCACGTGTAAGATGGAACACAGACTTAAACTGGGTAACTATAGCTAATGAGTCAACACGAGTAAGCTAGACCACATACTACCAACAAGTAACTCTAGCCAAAGGGTTTAACACGAGTAAGCTAGACCACAGACTTCAATAGGGTAATTGTAGCTAATCAATCGAACACAAATAAGTTTGACCACGATCTTTAACTAGGTAACTGTATTAAGGAATTGTACACAAGTAATCTGGACCACAGACTTTAACCGAACCATAGCTAAGGAATCAAATACAAGTAAGCTGGACCATGGACTTTAATTGGGTAACTATAGATAAGGAGCTAAATCGAATTAGACTCAATGACCAACAGTTCATCATGGGGAGTACCCTCAAACCGAGTTTCATCAAGACACCACTCCATCTTGACCCACACATAACCAAAATGATAAAGAAGACTCCCAAAATCAAGAACTAGGTGATACCAGACCGAAAGGAGAATAGGACAATAAGGAGGTAAGCATAGAAAATGAGTTACTTCCTAGCTAAAGATTATCCTATCAGACTTAAGTCTTATTTATCAGTCTATAGGGAGCCAACCATTCGAAATAACATCGAAGATGTTCTAAGGCCCAACGACACCAAACTAATGCAAGTCTAAGGCAATCACTAGTCTAAGACTAGATTAAGGCCCATCATGCTTCCAAAAACATAACCACCGGTAGATCATACAACACAATGCGAGGATGAATGATGTTATGACCCGTATTTTTAATATTAGAACATTTTGGGGATAACGGTAACAAGTCAAGGGAAAGGCTATATTTGATTTTATTAGATACAAAAAATTCTTATGACTAAATTGGGATGTGGAAATATTGGAAAAGTTAAAGGGTAAAATTGGAATTTCACATGTGGAAATACTATAAAAGGTTAATATCACGACCCAACCCCGTAGGTTGCGTCTGGGGTCCGACCTGGACCCCCCGTACACATATCAATCAGTTGTGGTCACATTGAACTGTAAATAAAACAATATCATGTAACAGAGCCCCACTGGGCGATAACATTTACATATACCTGTAGCCCTTTTTGTTTGTATCACAACATGACAGGACAAGCAAGCCGACAAGGCTGCCATAACATAACAACATGTATAATATATTATATAGACCCAGCTGAACTAAACTAACATATACAACCCAAATATACATGATTGCAGACCTCTAAACATATAAATGACAACATATGGCGGGATAGGGCCCCCTCCATACCCCTGAATGGATAAAACAATTTCTATACATCCGTAGACAGTATCAAAATTAGGCCCCGATATAATGGAGCCTCTTCCAGCTGAGCTGCGTGGAATCCTAAGCTGACGGACTCCCAAAATCTGTATCTATACCTGCGAGCATGAACGTAGCCTCCGGGAAAGGGGATCAGTACGACATATGTACTGAATATGTAAAATGTAACACAATACACTGGAGGTATACTCGAAATAGAGAAGCAGAGGAACATATTATTAAATCGAAGTCATATACCTGTACTCTGTGAATCACAAAAGCATGCATGCTCAATTTATACAATATAGCCGGCCCTTTCAGGGGTCCGGTGAATCACATCTATAGTACCATCATAGGCCCGGCGCCATAACCACCTTATTACAACACATCATCATATATCTATACATGTATCCTGGCCCTCTATTGAGGGACTCAGGGAATAATGCAGTGAACTGTGCACGAGAACATATCTTGGCCCGGGACTCAGGGAAAGAAGTGTTACAATATAAACGTGTAGAGTAGTGAGTAACTATATGCAATTTAATTCATTATTAGAGACTTGACCGTATAAGAAGATTAAAATTTTGTCGGAGGACTCGAGTAGTAGTATAGTCATCTCGAGTGACTTCTAAATGCCATTATGGGCAATATCAATTATAATCTCGGGGCTGCTAGACATGTACTAAAGTGAAGCCAAATCACTTATGGAACCAGAAACATTTTTTAACATATAGTCTGTAAGACTTGGAGCCTATACATTTGTTACCTCTTTAACATATAAAAGTTTCTAGGGAAATAGTTCAATTACTATCAGAGTTCGATATTAAAAAGTAATTAAGAGATGTTTAAGAATGGAGTTACCTTGGAGTTCAGATCAGATTCAACTTACAACTAAGACAAGGACATGCCCTAAAAGAACAAAGAGAATAAGCTCTATATAGTCTGTACTTTCCTTCAGGTGATCTTCATATACATATTTCATACACGGCCCTTCACGGGGCTCGGTGAACCACTATGGAATTGTAACCTCATTTTCGTATCAAATACATCTCAATGAAAATGAGAGATAGCTTCCCCTACATTATATTCTAACACATAGAAGCCCTACTAGGCAATACTTCATCTTCACAGGAACTCTAATACTGAACAGTGGATAGGGGTTATGAGGCGTACTCAGAATTCTGGGAATGGAATTATCCCTGCACTTCATATACAATTCACTTAAGGCTAAACATTGCCAAAAGGAAAGAAAGATAGTGGTACGAACTTATACCAAAACATGCCAAGAGAAAGCTTTACATACCTTGTCTGAATTATTCCTTATCCTGCTTGCCTCTCCATCCTTTGAACCTATTCAACATGAAAGTAGTATGAATATCAACCCATTTTACTTTCCAACACCATAGGTTATATCCTCGTATTAATGGAATCTATTTCCTTAGTCGTTTTCCCGACTAGTTCTGTTATTCGCTAAGGCGTCGACGAAAATTAGGCAGCACCTCCCCTATAATGTGCCCTATCTAAATTTCCAATTAGGTCCCTAAGACCTAAATCCAACCAACAACAACAACCTGAAGCAATTCATACCAACAATATACAATATAACTCCAAACAACTTATTCAAAAATACGATATCGCAATAGGGCGTCTAGCCTTTATTTCGTAACGCCTTTAATTATACGCAACGGGGGTCATGTGTCCTCAACCATCCGCACCCTAACCCACCTTATATCATATTTAGTCCCTGAAACAACAAGCCATACCCCTGCAGCAGTACTTCACAAGGGCAATACTTATTTCGACGACAATTCAACTATAGCGACTACGTTTTAGCTTATTTCGAATGCTGAACTTTTCAAGCCTTTTATCCAACTTCCAGAATCTAGGTGTATAATACACCCTAATTTAAACTCATAAACTTCAAATTAAAGGGTAAGAACTTACCTTTCCCGAAATTGGCTAAAACTAGCCGAAATTGTGCCTCGGAACTTCTTCAAACGCGCTGAACTTGAGAGGGCTGTTTTTGCGACTTCCTCGCTGCCCCAAATTGGATTTTCTCGTTATTAAACATCATCATATAACCACAGGATACCATAATTAATTAATTCACGAAAAGAAACCCGAAAGCTTACCCAAAAAGGGTCAAATCCGTAGCCCTTCTCCCTTGTCCCTTTCACGTTTTTCTCTTATTTTCTCTTCCAAATTCCAATTGCAAAGATGGAGTTTTAGTTCCATGAACTTCTTAAAATACATATATACGTATCCATGTACTTAAGGTACACCATATATAATTAATTCACGGAAGAAAATTGAAAAACTTACCTTTAAACTTCAAAGGCCATGGTAGCCTCTCTATGTCTCGCTTTCACATTTTGTTTCTCTATGTTGGCTGATGTTTTAATGAACAACTGAAGTATATGATACATATACACATATATATGTGGATTTAGGGTGTGACACGTGTCGGACCCAAGAGGTGAGACGTGTCCAGCCCCTATTATGCCACCGCACCTACATGTTCAAGGAGGGGATGCCACGTGGAAGTGGGGCCCAACTCCCCAAGCAGGTGGGTCACCTGCCCGCTTAGGTGCTGCCACGTGTCACCCTCCCATTGGCTGCCCCGAATTTTTTTTCCTTCCTTGTGGGTTCGTAATCTCGTCTCACTTTAAGAGCCTATGAAACCTTTGCTACATAAGCTTTTTATGTAATCAAGTAACTCACGTATGTAAGACTTCTAACTTAGTAGTTTACGTAGATAAGTCGAGTCCTACGACTCATTACTTGCCCTCCAACTCCTTCCGACTTCTCTTGACCCTATTTCCAACCTTCCCTACAACGGGGTATCACATTCTCCCTTCTTAGAGTTGTTCAATAGGGTCGTAACTTAAGTAGCTCACATACTAGCTTCTAAGTAACCTAGGAGATATTCCGAGTTTAAAAGTGTGGGGTGTAACAGTTAAGGGAAAAATTAGAATTTCAACTTTGAAATATTAGAAAAGGTGAGGGGAAAATGGTAATTTCACCTAGGGGTCTTTATATCTTCCAACTCCTAAAATATTCAAGAGAATTGGAAGAAGATAGAAGAGAAGAAACTAAGGAAAACAAACTAGAGAAAATCGGCCAAGCTTGGAAAAAAATTGGTCTTTGAAATTTCATCCAAAAAAATATTTTCTCCTAGTATTCTTACTAATTCAAAGGTTCTGTATAACATGGTGGAGTTGTTTTGGAAGTTTGGAGGCTTGGTTCATTGATTTGGAAGTGAATAAGTTAGAAGGAAAAGGTAAGAATTAATCCAATTTCATTATGTTATGAAGTTTGTTTATGTTGTAGTAAGTAGACATCTGTAGAATCCATGGAAATATGGAAGTTATATGGTTGGATTTTGACATATGAATAAGTTATGTGTATGTAAGATTGTTGGCAAGAAGACTTGAATTTTTGTGTATTATTTTAGTAGTAGTTATGGAGTAGTAGTTATGGTAAAAAAAATTTATGTTGGAATTGAAAGTTGAATGAATTTATTGAAGTTGGAAATATGGGTTAGGTGATGAAATGGAAAAAAAACTAGGTTTGTATAATTTGTTAGTTGTTGTTATGATTTATGGGATATAAATGAAGTTTATATGGTGTAAGTTGGTATTGAAATGGTTTGTAGGAATTATTCCCTTAAAGGATGATTTTGTAATATTATGAAAATGAAGTTGTTAAAGTGTGGATTATTGTTGTTGATTATGAAGTTGAAAGAAGAAAATGAATTATAATAGTTTTATTGCATTTATGGAATTTTTGGGTGAAATATGGAAATGATGAATATTTGATAGCTTACTTGGAATACTTTTTAGTTATGTTGGAATGAGTTGAAATTAATTATGAACATGAAATATTCATATTTATTTGAAAATGTAAAGTTTGGTTGAAAGTTGTTACACTAGTTGGAAAAGAAGCCAATTTATGTTATGGTGCGTTTTAAATTGATTATTGATGGTATTAGTGTTGTTCTTGGCTTGGTTGTTGATATTGTGGCTGAGTTGTAATCTCGGGGTTGTCATATATATAGGGGAGATGCTGCCGAAATTTTTGTAGACAAGTATAGGTAGAATTGAATTCTTAAAGTCTTATAAATAGTAATTGGTAATATGACAAATTGTAGATTTTGGAGGAAATGGAAATTGAATTTGGACAAGCGTGAAAAGCCGATAAGGTAAGTAAAGCTTTACCTTTTCTTCTCTTGGCATGTCCTAGATGTAATAGGTTTGGATACGAGCAATAGGGATGACTCTGCTCTTCAGAATCGACACTCAAAACTTTCCCTTTTCTATTCAGTAGAATTGAATTAGGTATTTCTGAATATTTTTGGAAAAATTGTCTAAACTTCTAGAATTTGCACAAATGAAATCCGACTACCTTGAAACTCTTATAAATAATATTATAAAGTTTAACACACGTAATTTGTATACGGCACCTCCTTTGACCGAGGAGGGCCCCACTATTCCGAATTTTTCTTTGTTATTCCATTTGTCTCATGTTAGGTAGAATTTGAAAGAAACTATTTGCTATTCTTTCGAATATTATACGATTAATTATTCTGTTATGTCCCATAATATATTTCGAAATAGGGAGATAATTTTAGAAAACTATTTTGACATAGACTATTGTGACATTGGAAAGACTTGCACTACTATTATTATTCAAGTACTTTTATATATGATTTATTATCGAAACTATGCTATCGAGTTTGTATAATTATTTTGTATTTTAAATTGCATTTAGTTTCTCACTACTCTACTCGTGCATACTGTAACCACTCTTTTACTGAGTGTGGGCCAGGATATGTTATCAAGCGTATTTCTTTGCATTATTTGCCGTACCCCTATGTGAGGGGGCAGGTACACGATGTACATGGGGTGGTGTATGTTATGCCATGGAGTTATGCTGTGCCATGTACACATATTATATGACATGATATGATTTGATATGATTTGATATGATTTGATATGACCATCTAATATGATGTGATCTGTTATGGAGACATTCCCTACTCTAGTGTTATGATGTGCTGTGGTGCCAATGATGGGAGGGCGACCACGTTTTATTCACCGAATCCCACAAAATGGGGCTGAATATGGCATATGTCTTTGCATGTATGATTTGTGATTATGATAAGCATTTTGAAATTCTGAACATTTATTTTATTTTCTGCACCTACTATTTAGATTATGGTCTTTTTTATTACAGTTCATGCTTTACATATTCGGTACATTTTTCGTACTGGCCCCCTTTCTTTGGGGGCTGCGTTACATGCCCGTAGGTACCGAAGTTCGATTTGCTGAATCACCTGTTTAGGATATTTGTTGCATCATTGATAATGCTCCCTTGTTCGAAGGTTGTATTTTGGTACTGACTTTATCCCTGTATATTTGGATATGTTTGTTAGGGGTACGACGAGGCCCTGTCCCGTCATATGACTATGTTATCATCTGTAGAGGTCTTTGTATAGAGTTATGTTGTGGGTTTTGTATATATGTTTTGGGTTGTGTGTGTTTCATGACGGCCTATCAGCCCTCGTGCCTACATCTATTTTTGTGATCTATTTAGCAATCTTTTCTAATCACTACCTATGTTTATTCGATTAAAATGTTAATTTGGGATAAGGTTGGGCACCAGTCACGGCCTACGGGGTTGGGTCATGACAAAAGTGGTATCAAAGCGGTTGGGTCCTTGAAATGTCTACAGACCGTGTCTAGTAGAGTCTTGTTTATTGGTGTGTTGTGCACCACATCTTTAAGTAGGAGGCTACAGGGCATTTAGGATATTACTTTTCTTCTTATCTTAGATCATGCGATAGAGCTATATTATTAGGACGATTCTTTCCTAATGAAATAATTGTCATTATTTTTAGTAATGCCTCCGAGGAAAACGAAGGCTGCCCAGAAGGGAAAAACAGTAGCACTCGGTGAGATTGGTCAGGCACCCAGAGTTACCAGGGCTCGATCGATGCCTGAGCGGGAAACTGTGCCCCCAACAGCCAGCTCTACGCCACCGGCAGAAATTAGGGCAGCCCCAACTAAAGACTAGAAGGCGGATTCACCAGTTTTTGGAGCCCAACACTCGAGCCTCTAGCTCCACAGCCAAGAGCTGAGGAAAGGGCTATGCAGGATGCGGTCTAGCTATTGACTAGGTTGGTGGCAAGCCAGGAACACAGATGCGGTTTGGGAGGAGATCAGGTACACAGGTCTGATAGTTCGAGGGCTCATGAGTTTCTGACTTGTAACCCTCCAGAGTTCTTTAGGACAAACCCCAAAGAGGACCCCCAGGAGTTCATTAGAAAGATGCAGCGCACTTTACGTCTGATTAAAGCTTCCGCGATAGAGTCGGTTGAGTTGGATTTGTATAGACTACATGAGGTAGCTACTAACTGGTATGAGTCCTGGAGTTGTCCAGGGGTAGACTAGCTTCTCCAGCGATATGGGATGAGTTTACGGAGGCGTTTATCAGTCATTTCCTGCCTCCTGAGATGTAGAGAGCCAAAGCAGATAGATTTTTGTAGTTAAGGCAGCGAGGTCGCAGTGTTCGCGAGTATAGTTTGAAGTTCGACTCATTGGCTAGACATGCACCTGCTTTGGTAGCTGGCATGACTGATAGGATGCATAGATATGTGATGGGCCTAGATCACTACTTGGTGGATAGTTGTTTGGTGATGTATGCTCAGCCAGGAATGGACATCGCCCGTATTCAGGTATATGCTCAAGGCATGGAGGACAGACATAGAGGACACCAGTCCGACCAAGATTCTTGTAGGAGTCAGCCCAAGAGGGACAGATCAGCTGGGTATTTTGGAGAGTTCCAGAGCAGGCCATTCCAGCAACAGGATAGCAGACAACCCACCCAGCCAACATGGAGTATACCTCTATTATTCTCAGGTCGGAGATCAGGTGGCACAGGATATTTGGGAGTAGGTCCGTGTTCCAGAGTTTTTGGTTCGCAGCTAGACAGAGGCTTTGGTCAGATGAGGCCACCCAGGCCTCCGTGTTCTTATTGTGGCAGATACCATCCAGGAGAGTGCTATTGTGCTACAGGGGCTTGTGTTTCTTATGGTCGTCAAGGCCATACAATGAGGGATTGCCCGAATAAGGGTAATTCAAGTAGAGTAGCCCGTCCTAAAGGATTATTTGCTAGGTCATCATCTTCTTCGATAGCTATGCGCCCCATGGGTCAGGGTGCGTCTATATCAGTAGGCCACGGTAGAGGCCGGGGCAGAATTTCTGATTCTAGCAGTCCTTCAAACCATACCTATGCTTTGTCCACCCGGCAGGATCAAGAGGCATCTTCAGACGTGATCACAGGTACATTATTGATCTTTTCCCAGATTGTATATGCATTGATAGATCCAGGCTCTACATTATCATATATTTCCCCGTTGACTGCTGATAAGATTGAGGTAAATCCCGAACTAATAGAACTGTTTGAGGTACCTACTCCTGTAGGGGATTCTATTATAGCAAGGTGAGTATATAAAAGTTGCTCGATAATTATATGTGACTGTTGCACTAAGGCATACCTAATAGAACTGGAGATGACTGAATTTGATATGATTATAGGAATGGATTGGCTATCTTTCTATTATGCTAACATTGATTGTCAATGGAAAGTAGTTCATTTTCAATTCCCAGGAGAACTAGTGATAGAATGGGCAGGTAATACAGCATCGCTAAGAGGGAAGTTTATTTCCTACCTTAAGGCGAGAAAGATGATCAAAAACGGTTGTATTTATCACCTGGTTCATGTATAAAACTTGGAAGCAGAAGCACCAACCCTTCAGTCAGTTCCAGTAGTTAATGAATTCTCAAATATATTCCCATATGAGCTTCCAGGCCTTCCTCCAGAATGGGAGATAGACTTTATCGTAGATGAGCTACCAAATACCCATCCAATATCTATTCCCCCGTACAGAATAGCACCTGCAGATTTAAAGGAACTAAAGGAGAAGTTAAAAGACTTATTGGAAAAAGGCTTCATCAGGCCTAGAAGTTCACCTTGGGGAGCCCTGGTATTATTCGTAAAGAAGAAAGATGGGTCGCTGCGGATGTGTATTAATTACAGGCAGTTGAATAAGGTAACCATCAAGAATAAATACCCCCTCCCCAGGATTGATGATCTATTTGATCAGTTGTAGGGTGCCAAATAGTTTTCAAAAATAGACTTGCAATTGGGTTATCATCAAGTGCGGGTAAGAGAATCAAATATACCAAAGACAACATTCAGGACTCGATATAGCCATTACGAGTTCAGAGTGATGTCTTTTGGGCTGATGAATGCTCCAGCGGCATTTATGGACCTGATGAATTGGGTATTCAGACCATTCCTGGATATGTTCGTGATTGTGTTTATTGATGATATTCTAATTTATTCCCAATCAAAAAAAGAGCATGCAGATCATCTGAGAGCGGTACTTACGGTACTTTGACACCAGAAATTGTATGCTAAATTTTCTAAATGTGAATTCTGGTTGACTTCTGTGGCATTTCTGGGACATATTGTCGGGTTGATGGTATTCAGGTAGATACACAGAAGATCGAGGCCATAAAAAACTGGCCTAGGCCAACAACACCTATAGAGGTATGCAGCTTCCTGGGATTAGCAGGTTATTATAGGAGATTTGTAGAGAAATTTGCTTCAATTTCCGCACCACTGACAAGATTAACTCAAAAGGGAGCCAAATTCCAATGGACTGATGCCTGTGAATGAAGTTTTTAGTTATTGAAAGAGAAGTTAACTACATATCCAGTTCTAACTCTTCCAGAAGGACCAGATGGGTATGTTATTTATTGTGATTCTTCGGGTATGGGAATAGGTTGTGTCTTGATGCAGCACGGCAAAGTTATAGCTTAAGCTTCCCGACAGCTTAAAAAGCATGAAAGAAATTATCCTACTCATGATCTGGAACTGGCATCAGTGATTCATGCTCTAAAGATATGGAGGAACTATTTATATGGCATTCATGTTGATATCTATACAGACCACAAGAGTCTCCAATATATTTTTAAGCAGAAAGACTTGAATTTGATGCAGAGGAGATGGCTAGAGTTCTTAAAGGATTATGATGTCGATATTCTATATCATCCTGGGAAGGCCAACGTCGTAGCAGATGCACTCAGCCGTAAGTCCTTGGGTATCTTGGCAGATGTTCCACCAGAAAAGAAAGAAATAGTTCGTGAAATTGGTCAATTGGCCAGTCTTGGAGTTCGCTTGGCCGAATCTAGAGATAACTGTGTTTCGGTCCGAAAGGTTGCTGAATCTTCTATTATAGAAGAAATAAAGCAACTTCAATATAAAGATCCTGTTTTGGCATGGTACCGAAATACAGGTATTGACAAAGAGAAAACCCCTTTTGGTATTATATCTGATGGAGTATTATTATATAGGAATAGGTTATGTGTACCTGACGTTGCTGGGCTACATCAACAGGTTATGGGTGAGGCACATTATGCCTGATATTCTATTCATCCGGGGACAACAAAAATGTATCAGGACCTCAGATGTTTATTCTAGTGGGATGGTATGAAAAAATATGTTGCAGAGTTCATGGCCCAATGTCCAAACTGTGAGCAGGTCAAGATTGAACACCAGAAACCAGGTGGATTATTATAGGAGATGGAAATTCCGACGTGGAATTGGGAGATTATTAATATGGATTTTATTACAGGTTTACCTCGCACTCCACGGAAGTATGATTCGATATGGGTTATTGTTGATAGGTTGACTAAATCGGCCCGTTTCCTTCTGATTCGGATTACGTATTCAACTGAGGACTATGCCAGGTTGTATATTAAGGAGATAGTAAAGCTCCATGGAGTTCATGTATCCGTTATCACTGACAGAGGTGCCCAGTTTACACCAAATTTCTGGAGATCTTTTCAGGCGGGATTGTGGACCCAGGTGAGCCTTAGTACAACATTCCATCCTCAGTCTGATGGGCAAGCCGAGTGCACTATTCAGACGCTGGAAGATATGCTGCGGGCCTGTGTTATTGATTTCAGGGGTAGCTGGGATGACCATCTACCACTTATTGAATTTGCTTATAATAACAGCTATCATTCTAGTATTCAGACGGCACCATACGAGGCACTGTATGGTAGAAAATGCAGGTCACCTATAGGCTGGTTTGATGTGGGTGAAACTTAGTTGATTGGCCCAGATCTGATTCAGCAGGCAGTTGATAAGGTAAAGCTTATTCAGGAATGATTATTGGCAGCTCAAAGTCGACAGAAAGCATATGCAGACAACCGGCGTTGACCTTTAGAGTTCTAAGTGGATGACTGGGTATTCTTGAAAGTGTCACCTATGAAGAGCGTCATGAGATTCGGCAGAAAAGGGAAGCTTAGTCCGAGATACATCGGGTCTTATCAAATTGTCCGTAAAGTAGGCAAGGTTGCCTATGAATTGGATCTACCAGCTGATTTAGATGCAGTACATCCGGTGTTCCACGTGTCTATGCTTCGTAAATTTGTTGGCGATCCTTCTAGAGTATTTACCGTACAGGACATTCAGGTGAGCGAAGAGCTATCCTATGACGAACAGCAGTGGCTATTTTAGATCGTCAGGTAAGGAGATTACGCACCAAAGATGTGGCATCTGTCAAAGTATTATGGCGCAACAATCACCGAGAAGAAATGACGTGAGAGGCTGAGGAAGAAATGAAGAAGAAGTATCCTCAGTTATTTTCTGCACCCACAGGTAACCTAAGTTCATTATTTACCTACATTGGTTAGTTAGTAAATTATGTGAAATAGTTGTATTCACAAACCTCATGGGATCAGTTTAACATTCGGGGACGAATGTTCAAACGGGGATGAATGATGTTATGACCCGTATTTTTAACATTAGAATATTTTGGGGATAACGGTAACAAGTCAAGGGAAAGGCTATGTTTAATTTTGTTGGATACAAAAAATTCTTATGACTAAATTGGGATGTGGAAATATTGGAAAAGTTAAAGGTTAAAATTGGAATTTCACATGTGGAAATGCTATAAAAGGTTAAGGGCAAAATTGAAATTTTAACTTGGAAATATTAGAAAAGGTGAGGGGCAAAATGGTAATTTCACCTAGGGGTCTTTATATCTTCCAACTCCAACAATATTCAAGAGAACTGGAAGAAGATAGAAGGGAAGAAACTAAGGAAAACAAACTAGAGAAAATCGGCCAAGCTTGGAAAAAAATTGGTCTTTGAAATTTCATCCAAAAAAATATTTTCTCCTAGTATTCTTACTAATTCAAAGGTTCTCTATAATATGGTGGAGTTGTTTTGGAAGTTTGGAGGATTGTTTCATTGATTTGGAAGTGAAGAAGTTAGAAGGAAAAGGTAAGAATTAATCCAATTTCATTATGTTATAAAGTTTGTTTATGTTGTAGTAAGTAGACATGTGTAGAATCCATGGAAATATGGAAGTTATATGGTTGGATTTTGACATATGAATAAGTTATGTGTATGTAAGATTGTTGGCAAGAAGACTTGAATTTTTGTGTATTATTTTAGTAGTAGTTATGGAGTAGTAGTTATGGTAAAAAAAAATTATGTTGGAATTGAAAGTTGAATGAATTTATTGAAGTTGGAAATATGGTTAGGTGATGAAATGGAATAAAATTAAGTTTGTATAATTTGTTAGTTGTTGTTATGATTTTTGGGATATAAATGAAGTTTATATGGTGTAAGTTGAATGGTTTGTAGGAATTATGCCCTTAAAGGATGATTTTGTAATATTATGAAAATAAAGTTGTTAAAGTGTGGATTATTGTTGTTGATTATGAAGTTGAAAGAAGAAAATGAATTATAATAGTTTTGTTGCATTTATGGAATTTTTGGGTGAAATATGGAAATGATGAATATTTGGTAGCTTACTTGGAATACTTTTTACTTATGTTGGAATGAGTTGAAATTAATTATGAACATGAAATATTCATGTTTATTTGGAAATGCAATGTTTGGTTGAAAGTTGTTACACTAGTTGGAAAAGAAGCCAATTTATGTTATGGTGCATTTTAAATTGATTATTGATGGTATTAGTGTTGTTGTTGGATTGATTGTTGATATTGTGGTCGAGTTATAATCTCGGGGTTGTCATATATATAGGGGAGATGCTGCCGAATTTTTTGTAGACAAGTATAGGTAGAATTGAATTCTTAAAGTCTTATAAATAGTAATTGGTAAATATGACCAATTGTAGATTTTGGAGGAAACGAAAATTGAATTTGGACAAGCGTGAAAAGCCGATAAGGTATGTAACGCTTTACGTTTTCTTCTCTTGGCATGTCCTAGATGTAATAGGTTTGGATACGAGCAATGGGGATGAATCTACTCTTCAGAATCGACACTCAAAACTTCCCCTTTTCTATTCAGTAGAATTGAATTAGGTATTTATGAATATTTTTGGAAAAATTGTCTAAACTTCTAGAATTTGCACAACTGAAGTCCGACTACCTTGAAAATCTTATAAATAATATTATGAATTTTAACACACGTAATTTGTATACAACACCACCTTTGACCGAAGTGGGCTCCACTATTCCGAATTTTTCTTTGTTATTCCGTTTGGCTCATGTTAGGTAGAATTTGAAAGAAACTATTTGCTATTCTTTCGAATATTATACGATTAATTATTCTGTTAAGTCCCATAATATATTTTGAAATAGGGAGATAATTTTAGAAAACTATTTTGACATAGACTATTGTGACATTGGAAAGACTTGCACTACTATTATTATTCAAGTACTTTTATATATGATTTGTTATCGAAACTATGCTATCGAGTCTGTATAAATATTTTATATTTTAAATTGCATTTAGTTTCTCACTACTCTACTCGTGCATACTGTAACCACTCTTTCATTGAGCATGGGCCAGGATATGTTATCAAGCGTATTTCTTTGCATTATTCGTCATGCCTCAATATGAGGGGGAAGGTACACCATGTACATAGGATGGTGTATGTTATGCCACGGAGTTATGCTGTGCCATGTACAAATATGATATGACATGATATGATTTGATATAATTTGATATGGACATTTGATATGATGTGATCTGTTATGGAGACATTCCCTACTCTAGTGTTATGATGTGTTGTGGTGCCAATGATGGAAGGGAGACCACCTTTTATTCACCGAGTCCCATGAAATGAGGTCGGATATGGCATATGTCTTTGCATGTATGATTTGTGATTATGATAAGCATTTGGAAATTCTGAACATTTATTTCATTATCTGCACCTACTATTCAGATTATGGTTTTATTTATTATAGTTCATGCTTTACATATTCGGTACATTTTTCATATTGACCCCCTTTCTTCGGGGTCTGCGTTACATGCCCGCAGGTACCAAAGTTTGATTTGCTGATCCACTTGTTTAGGATATTTGTTGCGTCGTTGACAGTTCTCCCTTTTTCGGAGCTTGTATTTTGGTACTGATTTTATCCCTGCATATTTGGATATATTGGTTACGGGTACGACAGGGCCCTGTCCCGTCATATGAATATGTTATCATCTGTAGAGGTCTGTGTACAGAGTTATGTTGTGGGTTTTGTATATATGTTTTGGGTTGTGTGTGTTTCGTGACGGCCTATCGGCCCTCGTGCCTACATCTATTTTTGTGATCTATTTAACAATCTTTTTTTATCACTACCTATATTTATTCGATTGAAATGTTAATTTGGGATAAGGTTACATTTGGGTTCCCAACTCGGGCACCAGTCACGGCCTACGGAGTTGGGTCGTGACAAATGATAAGAGCAGGAATCATGCTTATCCAATCCAGCAATTTCCCAAAAATAGTGCCTAGGACATGAATTTTAGGAATTTAGCATGCTCGACACCCCAACCCCTCCAACTCCTACAATTCAATATGCAATTGCCTAAACATGCTCAGTCTCATGAGGGGAAAATTGTATCCTACTGTAGTCCGACTGTGCACGCTCCAACTCACGAAACTAGAGATTTGCCTTTTCAAGTGGCCTTCGAATACTGTCATACTATCAAAAATAGAATCACAATGTTAATATGATCGTTATGAAACTAGGATTATAGAATTCTTATATGGGCTAATTTTGAAGTCAAAAATCAAAAATTGTGGGACCCTCTCTATAACTCATGGAATTGACTCCGAGAATAGGCTCTAACTACTACCCCAGCTCATGTTCCAAAAAGGAACACAGTTCACACATCAAACAGGCCCCAAACTTAACATGCATTCATGATTAATTATAAAGCTCAAGACCACTAGAAACACACGAAAAGGGAGAAATTACCTCAAAGAAAGCCTCAACTCCTAATTCAGAACACACTACCTTCCCCTCAAAAATCTATGCAAGCTAGACTTTTGAATCGCCCAAGAATTGAAAGAGAAAACAATGTTTGAATTTGATATACAATTTGGAAAATGGGTCTTAAGAAAGACCCTCAGGTGTCGCAAAAGCGACACTAGCCCAAGTGAGCTGGTCACTTTAGCGAACTCCTGGCCGCTTTAGCGGCACTCACTTTAGTGATTAGGGGTCGCTTAACTGATGGAACCAGAAACAGCTTGTGCAAGAAAGAGCTTAACATGCCAAATCCTCCGATGAGGTGCTCTAGATTTGTTCAAAAACCTGTGCGTGCAAACAAGATATGCTACCGCACTAAATTCGACGTTCTGAACTCAATGATGCATTCCAAATTCCCATACGAGGTCAATTTTACAAGAAGTGGGTTCCACATCCAAGTACCAAATTGAGCCAATTTCCATGATGGGCCTCGGGATTAGACCTGAAGCCTTGGAAAGTGAACGAAGGATTGTTCTACACAAAACTTGACATTTTAGAGTTAACCGCGCTGTCAAAATTTTAATTTGACTGCATTTTCCAAGAATGTTGACCAA
The DNA here is from genome assembly GCF_947179165.1 of Solanum dulcamara. Taxonomy (NCBI): domain Eukaryota; kingdom Viridiplantae; phylum Streptophyta; class Magnoliopsida; order Solanales; family Solanaceae; genus Solanum; species Solanum dulcamara. The sequence goes on along the minus strand of NC_077237.1, from coordinate 66,004,984 downwards.
AGTCATCTATAAGCCAAATTTCTAAGGAAAAATCATCAAGAGGTCCTAAAGTTGTACGAATTGCCTCGGTACTCATGCCGACCATTCTACTAGACTAATTTGGCCATTTTAGAGCTAATAAAACTATCAAAATTTTGTTCTTAGGTCATTTTTCTGAAGTTATGAATGAAGTCACCTATTCAAGTCATATAAGCTCCAAAATAGGAAATGGGCCTAAAACCCAAATGAAGGACTAGGCGATCGAATAGTCAATGCCAGCAAGTTATAAATGAGTTAGAATCGCTATAGGAATGCCCTAAACGATGGAATGAAATCTTGAATTCAAAAATTACTTGGAGAGTCATTACAACATCCACTACTAAAAGAACTTAAGTCCGCAAAAGTTAGAGTCGAAAAGTACCCGAAGGCTCAAATAAGCTGAGGAACTATGCCCGCATCTCATGCTCGGTCTCCCAGGTAGCCTCTTCAACTGGACGATGCCTCCAATGGACCTTAACTATAGGAATTGCTCTGGAACGCAACTGACTAACATCTCTATCCAAAATAGCAACTAGCTTCTCAATATATCTCAAATGATCATCCAAGTCAACTGCATCATCCTGAAGCACATGGGACTCATCTAGCACATATCTGCGCAATATTGAAATATGAAAAAATTGGATGAATAGCTAAAACGTTTGTGGGAAAAGTTAATTCATATGCCACCTCATCAATTGTCCTCAATATATCAAAAGGGCCAATATACCTGGGGCTAAGCTTGCCCTGCTTCCCAAATCTCATCAAGCCCTTTGTGGGAGATACACGAAGGAATACTCTATCACCAATGGAAAACCTCAACACTCGATGCCTATGATACACATAGCTCTAGTGTCTACTCTGAGCCATCCTGAGCCTATCCTGAATCACTCTCACATAATCTAAGGCCTCCTACATCAAGTCTGTACCAAGCGGCCTGGGCTCCGTAGACTCAAACCATCCAATTAGAGAGTGACAATGCCTACTATATAAAGCATCAAGTAGGGCCATCTAAATACTGGAGTGGTAGCTTTTGTTGTAGGAAAACTATGCCAAGGGAAAAAACTGTTCCCACTAACCTCCAAAATCCATAACACATGCCCGCAACATATCCTCAGGAACCTATATCGTGCGCTCTGACTGACTATCAGTCTATGGGTGGAAAGTTGTGCTAAGGTCAACACGGGTACACAAATCCTCCTGAACATCTTCCAAAAGCTATATGTGAACTATGATCCCAGTCTAAGATAATAGAAATAGGTACACCATGAAGGCGAACCACCTCCCGAACATAGATATGGGTAACCTCTCAGTATTTCCTACTATACAAAGTATGGATGCGAAGGTAATGTGCTGACTTGGTCAATTGATCCTAGATGACCCAAATGCTATCAAGACTGTGGGAAATGCGACACAACCCCATAATGAAATCCAAGGTGATCTTCTCTCTTTTCCACTCAGGAATGGGTAATCTCTGAAGCTCGCCACTAGGACTCAAATGCTCAGGCTTAACCTACTAAAAACTCAAATAATATGACACATAATCTGCAATATCTCTCCTCATGTCGCTCTAATAGTAGTGTTGCCTTAAGTCATGATACATGAATATTTGGAGTCATGGGCCTCACTAAGGATCATTTGAATAAAACCCCCAACTCTCAAACACATAGACGACCACCAAACCTTAGAAACCCCTCTAAATCTAAGTAAGCCAGACCAGTATCATCTCTTAAAACCCATCTCGCAGTGCAACTAATTCCTCATCCTCAAACTGACAACTGCTAATCCGATCCAATAAAGATAAATGATCTCCCACATAAGCTAACATACACAAGGAATCAAAGATATTAAGTCGAATCATCCGGTTAGCTAAGGACTGGATGTCGAAAGCTAATGGTTGCTCTACAGTAGAAATAAAGGCTAGACTACCTGTTATACCCCGCACTTTTGATACATGGGAATATCTATTTAGATTCTCTAGACCTACCATGTGATCCATCTGATCGATGATGTTATCAAATAATCCTAAGGAAAAGAGGATGAGGTCGTCCCAAATTTTGCATAAGCTAGCTCTATGTAAGTAGTGATGGTTGGAAATAGGTTTGGAAGGATTGGAAAGGAGTTGGAGGCTAAATAGTGTGTCATGGTAATCTACCTACTTGCATAAGCTACCGACTTGGATGTCTTACATAATTAAGATACTTGAGTACATGTCGAGCTTAAGTAGCAAGGATTACATAGGTTCTTAAAGTGAGATGAGATTATAAACCTATAAAGAAAAGTAAGTAGGTGATGCACCTACTTAGAAAGTGAGTCCCACCGAGCCATGTGGCAGTAGCTAGTTGGAGCGTGGAGGGGACGGACCTATAGGAGTCAGACATGTGTCACCCTTAGAGTTGGACACATGTAGGGGCTGGACACGTGTCATCCTTAGGGGATGACATGTGTCACTCTTAAATGAGGTGTATATAATCCTAAATAATGACTAGGAATTTCATTGCTCATCTTTTTCTTCACTTAGACTTAGAAAGAAAATGAGAAAGAAAGAGAGTGCAAAGCCATGGCAAGTTCGGCCATGGCTAAGTAAGGAAAAGATTTGTGTCTAGCCCCGTAAATTAATTCTCTAAGGTAATATCGACCCACTGGAAGGTGATTAGCTATGTGGGTGTCATTTCTCATCTTTCAACATAGAAAATTATAGAGAATTATAGAGAGAAAGGAGAAGAGGGTCAGGGCTATGGCTGTAACAAAGAGGAGCTTCAAATCTTTCTCCATAAATTAATTATCTAATGTAATCTTCGATTAGGTGAAGGTGTTTAACAATGTAAAGTATGTGCTGGGGCAGCAAGAAAGTGCAACGAACAGTCCACTATTTTTCAGCCACGTTGAGGAGCTCTCGAGGTTGATTCTCATCAAGGTAAGATTCTTCCTTTCAAATTGGAGTTGATGATGTTGTAACGGAGTAGTTTACTCTATATTAAGTGGGATTGGATGTAAGAAAATCATGTGGGTATTGTTGACGTGATAGACAGGCAAAATTGGAGGCATTTTAGTTTAATTAAAGTTTGGTTAATGTTGTCATTATTATGGTATTATATTTCAAAGTAATTTGTATATGTTGAAGGGCTTGAAATATGGTTTTAAGTGGGTATAAGTGCTGATGTTCACAGCCACGTGATGCTCCTTTCCGTAAGATTGTAATTTTATGAAATAAAGATGGAAAACCATATTTTAATATCGTAGTTTTGAGTGGGCTATTTGGAACTTGTATTGAGTAGTATTGAAGTAATTTAATTGTATATGGTTGCTGGTTGTTGTTGGTATGGCTGTACTAATTGAAGGTTACTTGGAAATTCAGATAGGGAAAGTATAAGGGAGGTACTGCCCGATTTCTGTTAACTTCTTAATTAATCGACATACTAGTCAAGATGTATGAACAAGTCAAAGTCTATTCATAATAGTATTGCTTTTGTGTTAAATAGGTTAAAGAAGTAGCGAGGTGAGCTTGGTTACGGTTGATCCATAAAGGTATGTAAAGCTATCCTTCTTTTCTCTTGGCATGTTTTAGCCATAAGTGGTTTGTATCTGAAATGTGGGGTTAATTCTATTCATAAAGCTCCGAGTATGATTCATGCGTCTTATCCACTTCATGATGTTAGAACTCCTACAATAATTGAGTTATTGCTTTCAAGTCTTCTATATGATAGAAAGTAGTAAGTATGTAAATGTTACACCCCGCACTCTTGAGCTCGGAACGTCTTCTTAAGTTCCTTAGACACTATCATGTGAGCCAGATAAGCTACGACACTATCAAACAACTCTAAGGAAAGAAGATTGTGATACCTCGCGAGAAGGGAGGTTGGACATAGAGTCATAAGAATCCGGAAAGAGTTGGAGGCTAAGAAATGAGTCGTAGGACTCGATTTACTTACGTAAGACACTAAGTTAAGAGTCTTATACACTTAAGTTGTTTAAGGATATACCAAGCTTACGTAGTGCGGATTACATGAGCTCTTAAAGTAAGACAAGATTACGAACCCGCGAGGAAGGAAAAAAGACGATGCGTGGCAGCCAATGGAGGAGCGACAGGTGGCAGCACCTCAAGCAAGCAGGTGATGCACCTACTTAGGGACAAGTAGGTGATGCAGCTGCTTGGGGGGAGGTGGGCCCCACTGCCACGTGGCAGCCCCACCCTTCTTGCATGGACACGGTGGCCCAATAGGGGCTGGACACGTGTCCCTCTTAGGGGCTGACACGTGTCACCCCTTGGGACCACCTATATTAGTTGATATGTATCCAAAAATTCTTCAGCTTGTTCATTAAAAATTTCCAGCAGCAACGTGAACAAAGAACCCTAAAGCTTAAGGAGAGAAACTTGCGACGGCTTGGGAGAAAAATAAGGTAAGTCCCGATTTTGTTCCGTAAATTAATTATATAGCGTATACTACGATGATATGGAAGTATTAGTAGTATAAAATTAGGATTTGGTGCAGCAAAAAAACGGACAGCAAGCTGCCACGACGTTACAGCATGCTGAAAATATTTCCGAGGCGCGATTTTGGCGAGTTCTAGCCAATTTCGGGAAAGGTAAGTTCTTACCCTCTAATTTGAAGTTTATAATGTTACATTATGGTGTATTATACACCTTAGGACCTGCTGGAAGTTGGGGAAAAGGTTTGAAAAGTTCGGCGTCCGAAATAAACGAATTTAGAATCGCTATAGTTAAGTTGTTGTCGAAATAAAGTGTTGTACGCGTAGGGGCTGCTGCTGGTTGTGTTGTGGCGTGTTGCAGGGTCTAAAATTTATCTAAATGAGGTGTGGGAGCTGCTGGTTGCGGCCACAGGCTTTGCAATTAAAGAATTCGCGAAAGAAAGATTAAAAACTCTAGTTTTGGTATCTTAGTTTCGAGTGAATTGTTGGGGGTTTATATTGTATAATTTTGGTCGTAAAATGTATATGTATGGGCTGCTGGTTGCATTGTTGGTTGGCTGCAGGTTCTAAGGACATGGTTGGGATTTCGGATAGGGCACATTATAGGGGAGGTGTTCTCCGATTTTCGTTAACATCCTAACTAGTTAAGGAACTAGCCGAGAAGGCGAGCGAAGGGATGAATGTTATGAATACTCGTGGATAGTCTAAGTTGCTGAAAAGTCCAAGGTTGTTAATACTTACCTTACTTCCATGTTAAATAGGTTTCGAGGACAACGATGTGGACGTGATTAAGAGAAGTCCATACAAGGTATGTGAAGTTTTCTTTTGGCATGTTTTTGGGAATTAGTATGTAGAACTATCTTTCTTTTCTTTTGGCATGTCTTAGATGTAAGTTATAAATGATATGTATATGATATGTGGGATTCAATCCATTCATAAAGCCCTGAATATAAGTCGAAATTCTTATTTACTTCTTGATGTTAGAACTCCTGTAATAGCTGAGTTGTTGCCCTTAAGTCTTTTATGTGATGAAAACTAGTACATGTAAAGCCTATTTCTCCTTTCCTTTGGAATGGCTTAATTTTAAGTTAAATGGTATATGATATAGGTTTAGAGGTAATTCTATTTATAAGCTCTGATTGTAACTCGTGACTTGTAGTTACTCCTGAATATTAAGAGTCTGAAAGTAGTCAAACAATTATTCTCAAGACTGCTATACAGTGAATAGTAAGTGGAGATACAAGCTCCTTTCCTTGAAATCTCTGGAATGATCAATGTCACTGATTACATAACTGCGTCTCTGATTGCATAATCGTGTCTTTGATTGCATAAACCATGTTTCTGATTGCATAAGCTATATGGCATTGTCTGGATGCATGTATGTGATTCTTGAGGCCCCAACTGATATAAGCCCTAATGACATCTAAAGGGATACCTCGGATAATTACTCCCCCAGTCTTCAGGTGACGGTTCACTTGACTGTTTCATCGAGTCTTAGATAATGACTTAGTTGCATATGGTTTCTCACTACTCTACTCGTACATACTGTAACCCATCCTTCCTCGAGTCCCACGATGGGCCGGGATATGTTATCGTGCACAGTGTTACTACTTCTTTCACCGCGTCTCGGGCCGGATGTGTATAGTTCCACGCACGAGGAGACGATGCCGTACGTGAGGTGTGATATATGTTATATGTTATGACGATACGATTATTCACCGAGTCCCGGGCCGGCTGTAATATGATTGTATATGTGGTGAAATAAGGAAGGAACACCGAGTCCCTCCTTAGAGGGCCGGGTACATATGTATATTATGATGGTACGCTATAGACGTACACCACTCCATTCCCCGAGTCCCTCACTAAAGGGCCGGATACTTTATGTAGGCATGCATATGAGATTAAAGCAATACATTGTGACCCTGAGCCCCACAGTGAACCGGGTATAATACGATGATATACATGATAAGATGATACCGTATACGATGGTATGATACCATATACGATGATATGATGAAATGAAATGCATTATGATATGATGATATGTGATTATGAAGAAGTGATTATAACACCGAGTTCACTAGAGGGCCGGGCACAGCATATGATGATGTGTATGATTTACGTGTCCTAAGGTGCAAGTACAGTAATTCATTTAGTTATTATACTTGTCCCCTGCATCCCTATTTCAGTTATGATCTCAGTTACGATGTGTTATGCTTTACATACTCAGTACATATATCGTACTGACCCCCTTTTCTCGGGGGGATGCGTTTCATGCCCGCAGGTACAGATGTTTATTCTGGAGATCCATCAGCATAGGAGTTCCTCTCAGCTGAGTCGAAAGTGCTTCACTGTTCTGGAGCCTAAATTTTGATGCTGGTCACTTAATGTATATATTTGTACATTCAGGGGTACGGCAGGAGTCTTGTCCCGCCATATATTGTTGTTACTATTCTTAGAGGTCTGTAGACATATGTATATGTGGGTTGTTTGTGAGTTAGTTTCGATGTTGCCTATTCGATATGTTGTGAATGTTTTTGTTATAGCAGCCTTGTCGGCTCGCATGTCCTTTCATGATATGAAACAAATGAAAGAGGCTACATGTACATGAAAAAGTTTTAAACTATTGGGATTTTTGTATATAGTATCACATCACACACTGTTCAACTTAAGTGTAGTTGATAAATATGCATAAGAGGGTCCAGGTCGGACCCAGTTGCGGCCTACGGGGTTGGGTCGTGACAGTAAAGCCTATCCCTTCTTTTCTTTCGGCATGTCTTAGATATAAGTGAAATGTGCTATGAGATTTAAGGGTAACTCCATTCATAAGCTTCGAGTATAACTCGTGACTCTTATTCACTTCCGAATGTTAAAGTTCTTAAAGTAGTTGAACTACTACCCTCGGGCCTTCTATGCGTTAAATAGTAACTGAATGCATAAGCTCCTATTACTAAGGGCTCTATGATGACAAAGGTCTCTGATTTCATAAGTTGTGTAGCATTATCTTGATGCACGTCTATAATTCCTGAGGCTCTAGTTGATATGATCCCTAATGATATTTAGAGGGTTGTTGAGATGATTACTACCCTGGTCTTCAAGTGACGGTTCACTTGACTTTTTCATTGAGTCTCAGATGATGATTTAATTTGCATATGGCTTCTCACTTCTCGTGCATACTGTAACACATCTTTCACTGAGTCCCATAATGGGTCGGGAATGTTATGGGGTACATCTTTACTATATCTTTACCGAGTCCCAGGCCGAGTATGATATATATATGCGATGATATGATATAATGATTTAATTATTCATCGAGTCATCGACCGGGTATGATATATGTATACGATGATATGATGATGACACTAAGTCCCTCACTAGATGGTTGGGTATGGTATGATATGATGATATGATGATGGCACCGAATCCCATGATAGGCTGGGTATGATATAAATATACACTACTCTCTTCACTGAGTCCCTCACTAAAGGGCCAAATACAGTATATAAGCATGCATATGAAAATATAGTGATATATTTGCAACACTGAGTCCTACAATAGGCCGGATATGGTATGTGACAATGATGTACATGACTCTATTTTATAAGATGCAGGTACAGTAATTTATTAATTGTTATACTTGTCCCTTGCATCCCTATGTCAACTGTAATCTCCTTATGATGTTTTATAATTTACATACTCAGTACATATGTCATAATGACCCCCTCTTTTCGGGGTCTGCATTTCATGTCCACAGGTACAAATATTCATTTTAGGGATCCACCAGCTTAGGATTTCCAGTTAGCGATTATGGGAAGAGCTCTATTGTGTCAGAGCCTAGATAGTTGGTACTGATCTTTTGGTGTATATGTTTGTTTATTCAAAGGTACGGTGGGGGACCTGTCCCTCCATATAATATCGTTGATACTCTTAGATGTCTGTAGACATATTTGAGTGGGTTGTATATGTACGTTATGTTCAGCTGTGTCTACATGATGTATTGTAAATGTTAATATACTATGGCAGCCTTGTCATCTTGCACGCCTTTTCATGATATGACTGGTAGTAACTCCTCAAGAGACCAATGAAAGAGGCTATATGTATATGAAGACATTATCACCCTCTGGGGTTCTTATGTATAGTTCTTATATTTGTTGTTAACTAATAGTTATATATATGGGGGTCCAGGTCGGACCCTATTCATGGCCTATAGGATTGGGTCATGATATTACCTATACTGACTGCCTTCCGACTCAAGGTGTCTGCTAATACATTTGCCTTGCCCAAATGGTAAAGAATAGAGAGGTCATAGTCATTAGGAGCTCAGTCCAGTGGTGCTGCCTCGAGTTAAGACTGGCTCATAATGTACTGAAGGCTCCTATAATCAGTGTAAATCTCACATCAAACTCCATACAGGTAGTGCCTCCAAATCTTAAGGCAAATACTATCACTTCTAACTCCAAGTCATGAGTGGGGTAATTCCACTTATGCAGCTTACGTTGCCTCGATGAATAATCAATAACTCGGTCCTACTACATAATTAAACAACCCAAACCATCACCGAATGTATCATATTATATGGTAAATACCTCGCCCTCAACTGGAAGATTCAATATAGACACAATGGGGAAAAACTCCTTGAGCCTCAAAAAGCTCCCCTCACACTACTCCGACCACAAAAATGGGATATCCTGGCGAGTCAATCGAGTTAGAGATGCCGCTATAATAGAAAACCCCTCAACAAAAAGCTTGTAGTACCCTGCCAATCCGACAAAGCTACGAATATCAATCACCGAGGTAGGCCTGGCCTAATCATGAATATCCTCAATGTTTGTCAGATCCACCGTAATGCCATCCTTGTACACCATATACCCCAAGAATGATACGTACTCAAGCCAAAACTCGTACTTTGAGAACTTGGCATAAAGTCATTGATCTATCAAAGTCTGGAGCACTACTCCCAAATGTAGCTCATGCTTCTCCCGACTCCACGAGTATACCAGAATGTCATCAATGAAGACTATGAAAAATAAGTCTAAGTATGGACTAAACACCCAGTCATCAAGTCCTTGAACATGAAAGGAGCGTTATTCAACCCAAAAGACATCACTAGGAACTTATAGTTGTCGTAACGAGTCCTAAATGCGGTCTTAGGGATGTTCGCTGCCCTAATCCTCATTTGGTGGTAGCTGGATCTCAAATCGATCTTAGAAAACACCATGGTATCTTAAAGCTGGTCGAATAGGTCATCAATCCTAGGCATGGGGTAATAGTTCTTCATCGTCACCTTGTTCAATTGCCTGTAATGGATGTACATCCGCATAATATAGTACTTCTTCTTCACGAACATGATTGGGGAAGTAAAAAGTGATACACTGAGCTGAATGACCACCTCTGCAGTCCTAGCCTTGACCTCCGCCTCTAACTGGAGGTACTGGTACTAGGTCAAATCTATCTGCCTATAGAACTGGTAATCTAGCCTGTAGTGAGGGAACTCGCAGGACTAATGATCTAGCTCCCTGCACTCATAGCACCCAATGAATGTTGGCTAAAACCTGAAGGTCGAACATGTCGGCCGAAAGAACCCATCTGCAAACCACCTTGGCACTGACTAAGACTGGAAATAAGACCAACTTAACTGTGTAGATCACCCTTTAAATCTGAAGAGAGGCCTGGAAGGGATGGCTTGACTTACCCGGTTGAAATCTCTGGCAAGATCTATCATAGGACTCCCTAGGTCTAAAGCGGCACCTATCATGGCTATCCTCCCTCTTATCTCTTTTGCCACTGCCCCCTTAGGCCTCACAATGGAGTTGCTCATGCATGTGGCCATAGTCTACCACCTTTAGAAATGGGTGTCCCGCTTAGACTAAGGATTGAGTCTCGATCCGTAATTGGAGCCTCAATCCTTTGACAAAGCACCAAACTCTCTCCTCCTCTATCGATAAGATCATGGTGGCATATTTAGAGAGCTCATGGAATTTGGGCTTCATACTCTGATACAGTCGTAGAGACTAGCTCTAATCATGAAAACTGATCTTAGAGCTGATCTCTAATGCTCCTCGGAATACACCGGACAATGAAGGCCTCTGAAAACCTAGATCACGTCACTAGTGGAGATCTAGCTGGCTTAGTCTCTAAGTATGTATGCCACCACTGCCGAAAAGGACCGTCTAGTTGATATGCACTAAAGTTGGCTCTTCTCAAATCCACTAGACCCAAGGTCTGCAGCTGCTCTTAGCAAGTGAGTATAACCTCGTGGACATCCTCACCCCTAGCCCTAAAAAAACACGACGATGATAGTCTAAGGAACACCCCGAGTATTTTCTGCTCCTGAAGAAGCATGACGCCCTCCAAATCATCTGGCTAAGCAGTGGATGTCAGTGGCTACTGAACAACTGGTGCCTCTAGTACAGGCTGGTAGTGTGGCACTGGAGAGACAAGAGCTTGTACCTGCCGCATACCCCCAATGGCAGCCAAAATCTAGGCGAACATCTCCTACAAGTCCGGAGCTGCGTCTGGCTTGGGTGATAGCTGGGTTGGTCCTGGGCCCACCAGCTACTATTGTATTGGAGTTATTGGTAGCTCCACCTCCGACTCCAGAGTCTACTCTCAATCTTGGGCTAGTGCTGTAGCCATGGCATGACCCCGAGGTTGACCTCTACCTCCAGCGCGGGTGCTAGCCATCCTGTAGCCTCCCGAAGATAAGCCAAGGACGTCTCTGCACCAATCCGTAAGACTCTACTAGATGTTATCTCTGTACAAGTAAGACCGGTGAACCTGGGCTTTGATACCAACCTTTCAAGATATGATTTTTAAGATAATGATAACGCCTACTATAACCCACAAGTAGGTAAGCCTAGCCATATCTCGGAACTGTGAATAATGGGATGTCAGAAAAGAAGACCAACAATCACATCTACAATAAGAAAAAAATAACAGGAACATACATGAATGGGTGAAAGCTAACAAAATATATATAAATAAAATATTCCTCTCAGAACCTGAAAAATCATATGCACAAAGCTACTATAAAAGAGTACAAGTCCCAAAAGTGGACCATGGAAACAGAGTTGCCTCAAAATGCAAAATAAAGGAAAAATATATGTACGGAGGGAGACGGGTAAATCCATAATGCAATGTGCTCACCCTAACCTATGATCACGACCTCAGTTGATTCAAATTAACGTCGGTAGTTAGTACTTGGACCTGCATCACGAAAATAGATATAGGGTGTACTATGAGTACCACAATAAGAGGTACCTAGTAGGATTCATAGGCCTGACAGAGTAAATAAGCAAAAGTAAATTGAAGTGAGTAAATTACCACAACAAAATATAGGGAAAAAAGTAAATATAGGTATGTACACGAGCGTACTCAACAAATAAAGAGAAAGAAGCTAGCTAAATCCGTCGAGCTCCCGTAAACGCGGTGGGTACGCTCGTGCACCAGTATAAGGTAATAAGCTGAACGGACCCCCATAAGCTCAATAGGAGAAAAGAAAAACTGAAGTAAAATGAACAAAGCCAAAATGATTCCAATAATATCACCATTTTCCAGAATTGAACCGAACCATTCCCAAGCTCTAATACCTCAACTAAAAGCTGAAAGCACATGAAGAATTGAATTAAAGATTCATCAGAGAAACAGGAATTGAACCAAGTCTAAGATGGACCATGGTCTTCAACCGGGTAACTATAGCTAATAAGTCGACACGAGTAAGCTAGACCATGGACTACAACCAGGTAACTATAGCCAAGGGGTCGAACATGGGTAAACTAGACCATAGACTTCAACTGGGTAACTGTAGCTAAGGAATCAAACACAAGCAAGCTAGACCACAGACTTCAATTGTGCATCATGGGGAGTACCCCAAACCGAATTTCATTGAGACACAACTCCAGCCCGAACCACATACAACCATAATCTTCAAGAAGACTCCCAAAATAAAGAATAAGTCAATACCGGACTAAAAGGGAAATAGGGCAATATGGAGGTAAGGTCAGAAGCAGACATACTGCCTAGTAAAGCTCAGACTATCATACTCAAGTCTGCTATATTAGTCTACAGGGAGCTAACCATTCAAAATGTAATCGGAGAAATTCTAAGGCCCAACGGTACTAAACTGGCACAAGTCTAAGACAATCTCTAGTCTAAGCTTAGACTAAGTCCCAACATGCTTCCAAATACATAAAGGGGATGAATGATAAAAGTGGGAATCATGCTTACCCAGTCCAACAATTTCCCAAAAATAGTGCCTAGGACATGAATTCTAGGAATTTAGCATGCTCGACACCCCAACCCCTCCAACTCCGACAATTCAATATACAATTGCCTAAACATGCTCAGTCTTACGAAGGGAAAATTATAGCCTACATGTAGGTTGATTGCGTGATCCAACTCATAAAACTGAAGCTTTTCTCTTCTGAGTAGCCTTTGAATGCTGTCGTGCTCTCAACAATAGAATCACAACTCTATTACGGTCGTTATGAGACTAAAATTATCGAATTTAGTGTCGGACCAATTTTTGAGTAATCAAAAATTATGGGACCCACTCCATAACTCAAATAATTGACTACGAGAATAGGCTCCAACTACTACCCCTAGATCATGCTCCAAAAAGAACACAATTGACACATCAAACAGGCCCCAAACCTAACATGCATTCATGATCAACTATAAAGGTCAAGACCACTAGAAACACAGGAAAAGGGAGAAATTACCTCAAATGAAGCCTTGACTCCTAATTCTGAATACACCACTAGGTTCCCCTAAAAAATAAATACAAGATAGCCTTTTGAATCGCCCAAATCGCCCAAGAATTGAAGGACAAAACAAGGTCTGAATTTGATATACATTTTGCAAAATGGTTTCTAAGAAGAACCCTTAGGTGTTGCAAAAATAACCACCCGGCGATCGCTTAAGAGACACCCACCTAAAAGTTGGCCATCGCTTTAGCGAAGCCTGATCACTTAAGCGACTAGTCACTTTAGAGACAAGGTTGTCTCTTAAGAGATGCCCACCGAAGTGGGTTGGTTTCTTTAGCGAGCTTCTACCCACTTTAACAGCACTCGCTTTAGCGACCACGGTCACTTAATCGACGACACTTGACACAGCTGGTGCAAGAAAGAGCTTAACATGACAAATCCTCTAATGGGGTGCTCGAAATTCATTCGGAACCCCAAGCACGCAAAAGAGATGTGCTATCCCACCAAATTCAACCTTCTAAACTCAATGAAACATTCAAAATTCCCATTCGAGTTATTTTAATGAAAAGTGGGTCCCACACCCAAGTGCCAATTTGAGCCAATTTCCACAATGGGCCTCAGGATTAGACCGAAGCCTTAGGAAGCGAATGAAGGGTTGTTCTAGATCAAACTCAATATTTCAGAGCTAATCATGTTATCAGAATTTTCATCTGAATGCACTTTCCAAGATTGTTGAACAAAGTCAATTATAGGCCAAATATCAAAGAAAAAAGAACCAAATGGTCCTAAACTCATATTGATTACCTCGGTACTCGTACGACTATGCTACTCGCCTAAGTTGTCCATTATGGAGATAATGGAACCATCCGAATTCATTTTTAGGTCATTTTCCTGAAATTATGACCAAAGTCAACTTTTCAAGTTATAAAAGCTCCAAAATAGAAAAACAGGCCCAAAACCCAAATTAATGACCAGACGACTGAACAGTCAGTGCCAGCAAGTCATAAATGACTAGGGATCACTACATGTATGCCTTAAACGATGGAATTAATGCTTAAATTCAAAAATTATCTGGAGGGTCATTACATTAAGATTCTTATGTTTTAATTTTCTAAAAAGTTTTCATATGCATGCATGTTCACGAAGTTGAGTTTTAAAGTTATGTTTTATGCTAAAGTTTAAAGATCTCATGTTTGATGCATTTCTAGTGTCATTATATTCATGTTGGGTTGCTAGTCCTTGTGTCATGTACTTTGCTATACTAATGAGTCTCATTCGAGGATGAATTTTTCTAAGTGGGAGATATTGTAAGACCCCAAAAATATGAAAGGTCCCAAACCAAGGAACAAGGGATGAAATTTCAGAAAGTTGTAGAAACCAGCACCAGGAGCTGACTACGGAAGCCGTCACGGACCATGGTAAGCACCATAGACCTTGGTGAGCAATCGTGGTGGAGATTCAGGGACTCATACTTGTAGGGTATGAACCACGATGGATGACCATGGACCGTGGTGAGCACCACAGACCGTGAAGCCCTCTATGGTGCCCCCTCCCCAAGACCTTTAGGAAATTTAACAAGGCAATGTCCACGGATAACCACCAGGGTTCGTGGAGGGTTCCATGATCCGTGGTGGTTACTCTGGAAGCCTCTTGTAGGACCTGCACCATGGCCACCTTACATGGTTCATCGTTCATTTCACGGACCTTGAAGGGGTTTCGTGATGAAGCTTCAAAGAATTACCTAGTGGGATTTTTCTAAAATAATTTCCAAGTCCCTTACCACGGGCCATGGTGAGCACCACTGACCATGAAGGGTCCCCATGAGGCCTTCTCCGACTAGATTGTTTAAAGGTATGATTTGGTCTTTTCTTGCGTTTTAATTAATGTGTAATCATTTTGAGGGTAGAATTCACCCATCTAAAGACCCTAAACCTTTCCAAGACCTCATTCTTCACACTTAGACTCAAGACACTCAAATTCCCTTTTCTCAAATTCTCCCAAGAACTTTAAGGCAAGTTAGGGTTTCTAATCAAGACATCTTTAAGTCTCCTTTCCTTCCCAAGTCTTCAATAGGGATTTTGTTTTGCCAAGGTATGTGGATTTCATCCTTGGGTTCTTCCAACCCATGGAGCCCAAATGTTTTTCTCAACTTGATATTTCACATTCTGAATGATGAATTCTTATGGGCTTTTACATGACAACTCTAAATGCATAGATTATGATACACTTGAAGTTTATGTACTTATATTGATCTATATTGACTCTCAATTTTATAAAAATAAGATTTTTTTAAGGTTCTTATATGAACGTTTGAAAGTTGTTTGAAAGTGTATATGGTGGACTGTTTTAAATATTTAATTTGATGTATTTCGATCACTCTCATGCATACAAGTATTCTTTAAATGCATTTGAAGGTTATGAAAACCCACCTAGTTTTCTTTATGTTAAAGTAAAGTTGAAATGAAAGCGTTGACTCCAAATGAAAGTTTATAAAATAAATATTTATGTTTAAGGGAGTCATATGAAATGATTGAATGATGATGAAGAGGCTTCTTAGCCAAAGAAAGGATTCAATATGAAATGACAATTCTCACATTTGGAGTCAAATGAAATGTTTTAATGAGCTATTCCACTAAATGATGTTTTCATGTCTAAAGTTATATAATTACTTATGTTAATATGATATTTAAATGTCATTCTGTGGGATTGGCCTATCACCGAATGTAGAATATAGATGGGGACTCGACATAAAGGTTCTTTAAGTAAAGTATCATATTGCATTAACTATGCACCAACATACGAGCCCTTGTAGGCTATCTAGGTTAGTGGATCCACAAAAAGCCCTTAAAGTTAAAGTGAAAGAAATGATCAAAGTTGACAGAGTTCTACCTGGCAAGTAGTCAACCCATGCCAATATAGGGGTTTATGTTGGATTCCATGTAATAGCTTGCATGGTTTTAAATGTCGGTTATAGTCATCTTCCCACAAAATGAATATTTTAAGGTTTAATATGATAATTTCTCATGCATATAAATATCTTAAATGAATGGTCTTAAATGTCATTTCTGGTCATCTTCCCACAAAATAAATGTCTCATGTTCTTCATTCTATAACATGCTCACATACTTAGTACATTCAAAGTACTAACACATACTTTTGCCTACATGATATCAGTATGTAGGGACCGACATTGCTCCACACTCTCCTCCCCATGGCTAAGTTTGATCGTTGAAGGCTACCACTATTTGGTGATTTTTCATGTTTCGAGAACAACACTTCTATCTTTCTAGCTTATGTTTGTATAGACTCTTGATTTACTTTGGTACTTTTGACTTATATCTTGAGGGTGAGCTAGGGATATTTCTTATCCCTCACCAAGTCCTCACCAAGTCCTTAAAGTAGAAGGTATGGTTGGAAAACAATATGTATGATGTTCAAATGACTTAACTCTTATTCTATGTGGAATCTCTTATTTCTGTTATCCCTTACATTTTTGCTTGTTTGATTATCATTACCAATGAAAAGTTTAATGAAATGCTAAAAGGATTGGATGAGGTACCTCCGAGTACTTAATTCGTCGTGTCAGGAGTAGGCCCTAGGCTTGGATTGTGACATTTATAGAGGTCTTTTTTGATGGATATTATGGTATATGCCTTTTCTAGCGGATGTTATAGTTGAGGTCTCTTTTGGAAGATACATGATCCATGTGAGGTTTCCATGGTTCTGTTCTGAGGTGAGCAGCGAATGTTTATCATTTAAGGCAGACATGCATCACAATATGTGATATTTTATTGCATCATACATCTTTGGCCATTGTGGACTGTTTTACCCTTGATTTGTATTATTGATTGTGCTGATTTGGTTGCGAATTGAATGGTATTGTTGTTGAGGTATATGCATACTGTGGTGCTAGAACTATTAGACTGGGTGATTTTTGTGCAGGTTGTAGTTTGGGGGTTAGATGATGTGGTAGAAGTATGTGTATTTTACTAGATTTGCTTAGTATTAGTTGTTTACTTGCTGGGTACCGCATTGTTGGTACTCACACATTGCTAATTACACTTGTGTAGGTTCTGCGCCTGGATAGTGACCCAACTTTTCTTATTTTAATCCTAGGCTTTCTGAGGTGATTCAAAAGGTAGTTGTTGATGCCATTCATCTTTTCTATTCCTCTTTACTTATTAGTTTGTTCTATTCGAGTTTCAAAAATTGAGACTTGTATTTATTTCAATCTTGAAATAAGAAAGATTATACATGTGACCACCTATCCGTGGGGATTTTGCAGTTGTCTAAGTTATCGCTTTATCTATATTTATTTATCTAAACTATCTTTCGCTTTTACCTTTCGCATTTATTGGATTTAGGCTGACTTGTCTGGTGGGAAAGGATAAGCACCATCACGCCTACTTTTTGATTCATGATAGAATACTATAAATTAGATAATATATTCTCATTCCCCCAAAAATAGCATCAAAATCTAAAAAGTCAGCAAAAAATATGTGTGTGAGATAGAGAAAATATTTTTACAATAATTGTATTAAGAAAGAAAGAAATAACAAGAGAGAGAAAAGAGGATTTTTAATAAAGAATTATCCCAAAAATAAATCAATTAAATTATGAGTCCCACAAAATCAGCACACTAACTTCAAAAAAATAGCTAAAAAAATGTGCATAACTTTTGTTTTAAGAAGTTGTCATATTTCTAATTAAAAATTTAATGTTGTAAATAAAATAGAGTAGATTTATGTGATCTAAATTAATGTCTTAAACAAAATATTTTAGTAATTTTTCCTTTTAAATGGGAAATGAGTAATTGGACAAGATGAGGACACGTGTCCGCACATGTCCGTCCGTTAGTGTCAATGGCATCAATGCTCCACTTTTGGGACGGCAGAGGCGTTGGTGTATCAATAGTATAACGGAAGGTATGTGAATACCATTTTTAAAAGTTCGGGGGTATATATATGCTTTTTTCTAAAATAATATATAACAACTAACAATCATCCAAACAAACTGTTAGGGGTCATTTGGTAAAGTGTATAAAAATAATGCTAAATAGAGTGTATTAGTAATGTTTGTATTAGTTATGCTTGCATTAATTATAGATAGAACATTTCTTGTGCATTGTTTGGTTTATTCTATTAAAAATAACATGCATTGCATAAAAATATTTATTTACAAAAATATGCTCAATAACTATGGTGAAAAAGATGTAAAAAGAATTTTGAGAGGTAATAGGGTCTTTAATCATGTAAATGCATGCATTAAATCCCCTTGCATTACTAATATCTAGAAATACATGATATTAGTAATACAGACCTTAATTCACAATAGAGTGTATAAATAATGTATACATAACATAAAAAAATATACCAAATAAGGTACTACTAATACACATAATTAATGCCTGCATTAATTTTGCTAATACATTCAACCAAACGAGCCCTTAGTGTATTTGACTGCCCATTTTTATTCTAACTTTATAGTTAAGTTTGCTTATTATTATTGGTATTTATTTCTCATAATATCATAAAGTAACATGACTGGGGAAAACATAAGTGGAAAAACGAGCTTACCTACGGAACATCTCTCGGTCTGTTAATTGCAAACGTATTAAAAATAGAATGTGGTAGAATTATATTTGTCACACTAGGAGCTTGTGTAAAACTAAAATTTAAAAAATTACGAGACTTCTCAGCCTATTTCGATACCTTAACACCATAAGAAGTAAAAAAATATTTTAAAACAAATAGTGGGTTAAAATCCACCACTCTCCTCCCCCTTTTTTTTGGAGTTAGTCATTAATGTCAACTGAAACTGATACTCAAAACGTTAAGAGAGAGAGAGAGAGAGGCCAATACCTATTGAATTTGCTAATTGCTTGGGTGTATTATAATTAGAATAGACTTGTAAACTTTAATATAACCTATATGATTTGTCAC
Organism: Solanum dulcamara; assembly: GCF_947179165.1. Classification (NCBI taxonomy): domain Eukaryota; kingdom Viridiplantae; phylum Streptophyta; class Magnoliopsida; order Solanales; family Solanaceae; genus Solanum; species Solanum dulcamara. Next base: position 65,985,891 of record NC_077237.1, on the reverse strand, counting down.
ACAAAAATTGAAAAAAACTTGAGTGAAATTATTCCGTGGACTCCTAATAAAGAGTACCGATATCTCTTTTTCACTTTCAAGGGCTACTGGGAATTGTTAAAAATGCAAATAAGGGTTAAGCACTGTCAGTGCAAACGTAATGAAATCAATTTTTTCAAACAAAAAATTGAAAATTCCATATTGAAACAATTTTGGCTTATGTGAATAATTTTCTTTCCTACTTGAATTTATGGTTTCTTAGTCAATTTTGTCACACAACACGTGATTTTGTTGAATATACGTAAGTCATCAGCTCAATGTTGAATTAGGAGAGTGCTGAAGTATACAACATCTTGTTTTTCGAACAACTAAAGCAAAATAAAATCCAGACAGACATGAAACTAGATTTACTACAATTTTCTCTGTATCATAATTCATATGATCAGAAAGTAAAAGGAGGAAAATTAGAGACTCATAATGCGTCAATCTTGATAGCGATTATAAATACTTCTCTCACTTCACTCTGACTTGTCACATTTGGATTTGACACACTTATTAACAAAATAATGATTGACGTGATTATTTTACCACACTACCCCTATCAATTGATATTTCGTATTGAGTCTTGAAAAATAATTTGGGGAATAAGTAATAAATGTTAAAGATAAAATATGAAAAATATATAATTGTATTTTCTTATTATGTTAAAGTGACAACTACAAATATAAATCTTTTTTAAAATAGTTAACAAGTAAAAGTGAACAGAAGGAATATGAGTATCATAGCTAAACTTGATATTTTTTACATGTAACTTGGATTTACATTGTAAAAAAATGAGTAAAAGTAAATTGTAACAAATACTATTAAATTCCAAAAACATAATGTTAACCTATTGTGTTAAGAATATAATGAATGATTAAACCCATTAAATTTAAAACGTGCTCGAAAGCTTTGTGATTTGATGAGTAGAGTAATTAAGGAGCAAGATGCCTGTTTGGGGTAGAGAAGGAAACCCTTCAGTCCAAGAAAAGGTAGCCAAAACCGAACTCAGCTCCTGCATCATTGGCACAACAACATATCATCCCTTGTGCTTAGAGATATATATATGGTGATGAACCAAGGATTCAGCAGCAAAGATCAGTCCCAATATACAACCTTGTTTGGACAGATGAATTTCCTTCCTTCTCCCCTCATCAAACACATGAACTGAAGATTAATGTACTAGAAAATAATGGGAGGAGTTAAGCTATATATAAAAGGATCAATATATGTAGTAGCTAGAATAGTCAGTAACTGTCCCATAATTCTTGCATGGGTTTCAGGGAAAATCTTTCGTGTCTTAACTTCCTAAAGTCATTATGTGCTGTCTCTTTCGTCACCATTTCCACACATGCATCATTACTTCAACCTTTTCTTACTTTCTATCTATCTTTTGTTTCTCCAAAATCAGTCATGTTATTCAATTTGCACCAAACTTATCCAATTATTCCAGTAACAAGAAAATTACTCAACGTAATTATGCTTATGTGTTACAGGAAGTCATTAAATTTTACTTTTATAAGGAAAATAACATTAAATTATATATCTTATTCCGCAGAAACTCACTAAATATTTATATTTTTTATAATTAAAAAAGTTATTTTACTTTGACAAAATATGAGTCATTTGTGTAACGGTAATTTGAGCCATTTGTATAAACGATAAAGAAATATATGAGCTACTTTTGTAACGAGGGAAATTTCAGATCTAAATCGCAAAGTTGAGGGGTATATCAAGGTTTTTTTCCTATTTCTTATACGAAAAAAATAACTTAGTGACTTAGTCAACAAAGTTACCTAATATTATCTTTGATTATATGAAAATTGCAAGAAAGACAGGCAACTAGCAGTCTTAACTCTAATATTATCTTTGATTATATGAAAATTGCAACAAAGGCAGGCAACTAGCAACCTTCTTTGAACATGATTCCAGACAGGGAAGTCCTTGTCTCTATTTTTATTTTCTAGTTATTTACTTTCATATTAAGCAAAAATATACACAACTCTTAAATACAGTTCCTTTCAATATAAGAATGTGTAGAAAAACGTGTTTGCTAAATGAACGATACTTATAAATTAACTATTTGCTGGTTCTAACTTTTTCTTTTGCAGTATATTCTTAAGGAGAAATGGTTTTGTGGACCCTTATACTTGTCTGAGTTTGTATTGTAAACTCTTCAATTTACTTATTTGTCATCTGAACCCCATGAAACACAACATTTTAAACACTATTTTTGACTTGACATCCTATGTGGCATTACCAAGCAAGGAGCGTGTAAAACACATTTTGTGGGAGTGTGAGACAACTTAAAAAGGGTGTAATGGTCCTTTTTTCTCATTAAATCAGTCATTTTCTTCATTCTTTCCTCCTCCACCATTGTTGAGCATTTTCTTGAGCATTTTCTTGCCTCTTTTTCGATCTTCTCTCTCCAAATTTCTTCTTCATTATTTTTTCCTTCATTCTACTCGTCTCTCCTTTTCGTTCACTTTCAATTCCTTGCTTGGTTGATTTGATTTTTTTTGTCTACACCATGATAGCTCGTTGTTTCTACTGTGGACTCTATGCTAAATTTAAGATATCAAGAACATCAAGTAATCCTTGAAGAATATTTTGGGGTTGTCAAACTATGCATCTGGTAATGGTTGTGGATTCTTTTGATAGGCTGAGGCAAATGATTCAGCATGCCAACAACAATACTGCACGAAGAACTCACCAACAAATTCAGAGCAACGAAGATAAGGAAGACAATGGAGACACAAAAGGCAAGGAAGACAAGGACAAGGAAGGCATGTAAGGCATGGAAGATCAAGCACTACTATTAATATCACTGTTATTATGATCGTTGTGATTTGGTTTCTAGCTGTCACTTTTAAGATGTACTGACATAATATTTTCAAGATGATATCAGTATTATTTTTTGAAGTTTATTATGTAGTTTCAATGTACAATGATAATGAAATATAATCACATGATGAATGCATGTTTAATTAAACATAAGTCTTCAAATTATGTCTTATAATTACTGAGAAATGCACAATAAATTCATCAAAAAAAACAAATAAAGTGTTCAAAATAGCGACTTAACAATAATTGAAACTGAAAGTAAAACCAAAACACTTGGGGATCAAGTCATTAAGCTAGAGAAATCTAATGTGTGTGTTACACCCCACATTCTTGAGCTCAGAATGTCCCTTAAGTTTCTTAGAAGTTATCATGTGAGCCATATAAGTTATCAAACAACTCTAAAAAAGGGAGAATGTGACACCCCATAGTAGGAAAGGTTGGAAATAGGGTCAAAGAGAAGTCGGAAGGAGTTGGAGGCCAAGTAATGAGGCGTAGGACTCAACTTACCTACGTAAGCTATTAATTTAGAAGTCTTACATACTTAAGCTACTTAAGTACATACCAAGCTTACGTAGCACGAATTACATAGGTTCTTGAGATTAGACGAGATTATGAACCCATGAGGAGAAACAAAAAATGATACATGACAGCAAGGAGGGAGTAACACGTAGCAGCAGCTGAAGCAGGCATCTGACCCACCTACCTGCTTGGGGGGAGGGGTGGACCCCTCTGCCATATGGCAGCCCCTCATTGGGCGCATGGATGGCTGGCCCAATGAGGGCTGGACACGTGTCACCCTTAAGGGATGACACGTGTCACATACCTAGGAAGCCTATATATACATGTTACATGACTCATAACTTCATTCTTTATCCCAAAAACTTCAGCCAAAACAAAGAACAAAAACCCTAAAACTCAAGAGGAAAAAGCGACGGCCTAGGGGAGAAAAAGAGGTAAGTCCCGATTTCACTTTGTGAATTAATTATTTAAGGTATCCTATGGTGATATAGCGGTGGTTGATAATATAAAATTCTGCTTTGGGGTAGCAAGGAAGAGCTACAAGAAGCTCGCTCAATTCCAGCGCATTTAGAGAAGTTCTGAGGCGCAATTTGGCAAGTATTGGCCAATTTTGGGTAAGGTAAGGTTTCTCCTTTCAATTTGGACTTTATGGGGTGGTTATGGAGTGTATTATGTACCTTATATGTGGCTGGAAGTATAAATGTGTCATAGAAATGCTTAACGTTCGAAATAAATAATATTAGAGTCGTTATAGTTAAATTGTAATCGAAATGAGGCATTGTGCGTGTGGGATGCTGCTGCAGGAGTATGGTGGTTTGTTACAGGGATGGAATATTTCCTAAAAGGTGGTGTGGGTGCTTCTAGTTTCAGCCACCTGACCCTCCATTTCATATGGTTAAAAGTGTTGCAAAATGGAAACTAGGAACCCTATTTTGGTATTATGGTTTCGAGCGAGTCGTTTGGAGTTTAGGTTGTATAATATGGATGTGAATTGCATATATATATATACTGCAGTTTATTGATCTTGGTTGGATTTAGTTATTAGGAGTGTAATTCGAAATTCAGATAGGGTGTATTATAGGGGAGATGCTAACCGATTTCCGTTAACCCCTTAACTAAGTAAGCGACTAGTCAGGAAAGGTGTGCGAGGAAATATGTTCTATGAATACTCGTAGGTAGTCTAAGATGCTGAAAAGTCTAATGTTGTTGATACTTGCATTACTTCCATGTTAAATAGATTTGAAGGACGACGATGTGAACATGATTAAGAGAAGTCCATAAGAGGTATGTAAAACCTACTCTTTCTCTTCTTTTGGCATGTCGTAGAGTAAGTAAAATGTGATAAGGTCTTTGAAGTGGTTACATTACTAAGTGTCTCTTATTCAGTTCTGGATGTTGAACTTTTATAATAGTTGAGCTACTTTCCTTGAACCTTCTATATGCTAAGAGACTAATGAATATACGGGCTCCTAGTCGTAGAACTATATGAAAGCAAGTGCTCTGGAGTCCTTAAGTTGTTAGCATTACTTTAGTATACATCTAGGGACCATGAGATGCTAATTAATATAGCCCCTAATGGCATTTAGAGGGCAACTAAGATGAATACACTACTACTCGGGTCCTTAGACGGTAGCTTAATCCTCATATACTATTGGGTCTCAAGATTTAAAATGCATATAGTTACTCACTACTCTACTCGTGCATACTGTGACCCTTCTATAACCAAGTCTCAGGATGGGTACGTATACATGTGCAGTTCACTACATTATCTATTGAATTCCTCACTAAAGTTCCAGGTACATTACACGAGGATATGATAATGCAATGACATGAAAAACTCACTGAGTCCCTCACTAGAGGGCCGGGTACGTATGTATATATATAATGATGTGTTGTAATAAGGTGGTGATGGCGCCGAGCCTATAATGGTCCTACATGTATATTCACCGGATCCCAGATAGGGCTGACTATATTATATAATTTGAGCATGTATGCCTTTATGATACTCATGCCCATAGGTACAGACACACAGTTTGGGGATCCGCCAGCGTAGGAGTCCAACCAGTGGTCTAGAGGTGCTCCATTATGCTGGAGCTTAATTTTGGTACTAAACCTTGATGTATATATTTTTGTTTATGGGTACGGAGGGGGCCTTGTCCCGCCTTATGCTACCTTTCTTCCTCTTAGAGGTATGTGGATATGTACATGGGTTGTATATGAGTTGTATGTGTATGTATGTATAGTTGTGCTTATCTAACTGGTAATTTGGGGCATTCCTAGTGTTGTGACAGCCTTGTCGGCTCACGTGCATGTGCATTATAGAATGGCCCTATATGATAAAACAACCTCATCGGCTTGTACGTTTTATTATCTGTTGGTACATTATGAGTCGAACAGGAAATGGATTTACTTATAGTTGGCAGTGGTACATGCGTGTGTCTAGTTCGGGCACCCGTCACAGCCAATGGGGTTGGGTCGTGACAGAAGTCATATCAGAGTTGTTCTTCCTTGGAATGTCTACAGACCGTGTCTAGTAGAGGCTAGTTTATCGGTGAATTGTGCACCACATCTATAAATAAGAGGCTACAGGACATTTAGGATATTACTTTCTTTGTTATCTTAGATCGTATGATAGAGCTATGTTTTTAGGATGACCCTTGACTAACCTATCTATATGTTTACAGTGATGCCTCCAAGGAAAGGAACCACTGCCCAGAAGGGCAAGTCAGCAGCGGGGGAAACCATTCAGACCCCGAGAGTTACCAAGGCTCGTGCCCAATTTATGTCGAGGAGTGTACTTCAGTCGACAAGCTCTACTATGCCAGCACCCCCGAAGAAGGTTAGGGAAGCAACAGTTGCAGATCCTGAATATCCAGTACAGGAGCCTTCAGCCCCATAGCATGAGGGTGACGATAGATCTATGAGAGATGTAGTGCAGTTGCTGACTGGACTAATGGTAGGACAGGCTCAAATGCATGGCCTGAATGATGCAAATAGACATGATAGCTTGAGGATCCGTGATTTCTTAGCGGAGGACCCATATGAGTTTACTCGACAGATGCAGCGCACACTACGAATTATTAGGGCCTCAGAGACTGAGTTAGTTGAATTGGCCTCTTATCGGCTGCGTGACGTAGCTGCTAATTGGCATGAGTCTTGGGAGTTATCGAGGGATGAGAATGCTCCTCCAGCTGAATGGGATGAATTTGTAAAAGCCTTTCTTAGCAACTTTCTGCCTCCAGAAATAAGATGATTAGGGTCGATAGATTCTTACAGTTGAAGTAGAACGGCAGGAGTGTTCGAGACTACAGTCTCTAGTTTGAATCATTGGCAAGGCATGCCCCTATAGTTGTAGCCGATATGGAAGATAGGGTGCATCATTACTTGATGGGCTTGGACCTTTATTTGGTTGATAGATACATAGCCATGGCTTCTCAGCCAGGCATGGATATTGCCCGGGTACAGGCATACTCCCAAGGGGTAGAAGAGCGGCATAGAGGGCGTCAGCCCAACAGAGGTTTTGATAGAGGTTAGCCTAAGAGGTCTAGGTTAGTTGGTTATCTGAGGGAATTTCGAAGAGGGTGGTTCCAGCAGTTGGGTAGATATCCCACCCAGCCAGCTCGCAGTGCACCTCTACAATTTTTGGGTGGAAGATTTCAGGGCACCAGGTATTCGGAGGCTTGTCAAAGCTCCAGAGTTTTAGGTACATAAGTGAATCAGAGCTCTCAACAGTCGAGACCACCAGCACCCCAGTGTCCCTATTATAGTAGACCTCATTTTGGGGAATGTCTCTAGACTATAGGTGCATGTTTTTCTTGTCACCGTCAAGGCCATGTTGCGAGGGAATGTCCACTTAAGGGTATTCCAGGTGGTGCGGCTCAACCAACTGGGTCAGTTGCGGGTTCTTCTTCTTCTGTGGCTATGCGCCCGACGGGGCAGGGTATGCAGATGTCTATAGGCCATGGTAGAGACCATGGTGGAGTTTCCAGTTCTAGCGGTCCTTCTAATCGTATATATGCATTAGCCAGTAGACAGGACTAGGAGGCGTTGCCAAACATGGTCACAAGTACATTGTCAATCTTCTCTCGGGACGTATATGCATTGATGGATCCAGGCTCTACTTTATCATATATCTCTTTTTGTTGCTAGTAAACTTTGAATGAATCTTGAGTTAATGGAATCATTTGAGGTGGATACACCAGTAGGGAACTCTATTATGGTAAAACAGGTATATAGAAATTGTCTGGTAAATGTCTATAGTCATCCTACCTTGGCTGATTTGCTATAGTTAGATATGATGGAGTTCGATGTTATTATGGGTTTGGATTGATTAGCTTCTTATCATGCCAATGTAGACTATAGAAACCAAGTAGTTTGGTTCCAGTTCCCAGATGAACTAGTTGTTGAATGGGTAGGGAACATAACATCATCGAAGGGTAGATTTATTTCATACCTTAAGGCAAGAAAAATGATTAGAAAGGGGTATATTTATTATCTAGTCCGCGTACACGATTTGGAAGCAAGGTGCCAACTCTTCAGTCGATGCCTATGGTCAGTGAATACCTAGATGTGTTCCCAGACGAACTCCTAGGCCTTCCTCCTAAATGGGAAATAGAGTTCACAGTAGACGTGCTACAAAATACTCAGCCTATCTCTATCCCTCCATACAAAATAGCACCCGTGGAGTTAAAGAAGATAAAGGAGCAACTGAAAGACTTGCTGGAAAAGGGCTTCATTAGGCCCATCACATCACCATGGGGAGCACTAGTACTTTTTGTTAAAAAGAAAGATGGATCTCTACGAATGTACATTGACTACAGGTAGCTGAATAAGGTAACAATTAAGAACAAATATCCCCCCCCAGGATTGATTATTTGTTTGACCAGTTGTAGGTTGCTATGATTTTTCGAAGATTTCTTGCGGTCAGACTATCATCAGGTATGGGTAAGAGAGGAAGATATCCCAAAAATCACATTCAGAACCCGATACAGCCATTATAAGTTCAAAGTGATGTCTTTCGGGCTGACAAATGCTCTAGTAGTGTTTATGGATCTGATGAACCGAGTGTTCAAACGATTTCTAGATTTATTCATGATTGTATTTATTGATGATATTCTGGTTTATTCATGATCGGAGAAAGACCATGGGGATCATTTGCGGGTGGTACTGGGAGTACTCCAACACCAGAAACTATACACTATGTTTTCTAAATGTGAATTATGGTTGACTTCAGTGGCTTTTCTAGGGCATGTTATTGGGACTGATGGTATCCGCATAGATACATAGAAAATTGAGGCTGTGAAGGCTTGGCCAATACCTACAACCCCTATGGAGATACGTAGCCTTTTGGGGTTAGCAGGATACTACCGAAGGTTCGTGGAGCAGTTTACTTCCATTTCAGCGCCTTTAACAAGGCTGACTCAAAAAGTGGCTAAATTTCAATGGATTGATGCTTGCGAACGCAGCTTCCAGTTGTTAAAGGATAAATTAACTATGGCTCTTGTTCTCACTCTTCCTGATGGACCAAGTGGCTATGTTATATATTGCGATGCTTTTGGTATTAGGCTAGGATGCATTTTGATGCAGCATGGTAGAGTTATAGCTTACGCCTCCCGATAGCTTAGGAAGTACAAAAGGAACTATCTGACACATGATCTGGAATTAGCACTTGTGATTTATGCCTTAAAAATATGGAGGAACTACCTATATGGTGTACATGTTGATATTTATACAGACCACAAAAGCCTCCAGTATATTTTAAATAGAAAAAGCTAAATCTCCAGCAAAGAAGGTGGCTAGAGTTGTTGAAGGACTAGGATGTTGACATATTATACCACCTAGGGAAGGAAAACGTGGTGGCTGATGCACTAAGCCATAAATCAATGGGTAGCCTAGCAGATGCAAAACCAGACCAAAAGGAGATAGTCCACGAAATTTACCAGCTCGATAGCCTTGGAGTCCACTTAGCTGGTTCGGATGATGGCGAGGTTTCTGTTTGAGGGGTTGTTGAATCCTCACTCATGGAAGAAGTAAAAAAATGCCAGTACTAGGACCCTGTTCTGACCTAGTATAGGGATGTGACTCTCCAAGAGGGAAAAACTCTATTTGAGATCACGACTGATGTAGTACTACGATATCGAGGCAGAGTCTATGTACTAGAAGTTGCAGGGCTATGACAGCAAGTACTGGGAGAGGTACACCATGCCCATTATTATGTTCATCCACGGTCAACCAAAATGTATCATGACCTCATGAGTTTATATTGGTGGGATGTTATGAAGAGAGATATAGCCGAGTTCATAGCCTAATGCCTGAACTGCCAACAAGTTAAAGTTGAACATCAGAAACTAGGTGGGCTACTACAGGAGATAGAGATTTCAACATGGAAATGGGAATAGATTAACATAGACTTTATTATCGGCTTACCTCACACTCTTCGGAGGCAGGACTCTATTTAGGTTATTGGGGATAGGCTGACAAAATCAGCCCACTCCCTCCCAGTCACGACCACATACTCAGTTGAGGATTATGCAAAATTGTACATCAAAGAGATAGTACGACTTCATGGAGTTCCCACATCTATTATTTCAGATAGGGGGCTCAGTTCACAGCCCAGTTTTGGGGGTCATTTAAAAAAGGCTTGGGAACATAAGTAAGCCCGAGCGCACTATTCAGATGCTGGAGGATATGATACAGGTCTGTACAATTAACTTTAAGGGTAGCTGGGATAAGCATACACCACTTATTGAGTTTTCCTACAATAACAGCTGTCACTCCAGCATCAAATGGCACTGTATGAGGCTCTATACGGCAGGAAGTGCAGATCACCTATTGGTTGGTTTGAGGTTGGTCAAACATAACTGATAGGCCCAAACATGGTCCAACAGGCGGTGGAAAAGGTAAAGCTTATTCAAGAGGGATTATTAGCTTCCCATAGTCGACAAAAGTCATACGCAGACAATCGACGCCGACCTTTAGAATTTCAAGTGGGCGATTGGGTGTTCTTAAAAGTGTCGCCCATGAAAGAAGTAATGAGGTTCAATAAGAAAGGAAAGCTGAGTCTGAGGTATATTAGCCCTTACTTGATCCTTTGCCGAATAGGCAAGGTTGCCTACGAGCTAGACTTACCAGCGGACCTGAAAGAAGTACATCTAGTCTTCCATGTATCAATGCTTCACAAGTGTGTAGGTGACCCATGTTGATTATATCCTATGAATGATATGCAGGTCACAGAGGAGTTAGCCTATGAGGAGAAACCGATCGCCATCCGGGATCGACAGATTAGGAGATTGCGAACTAACTATGTAGCTTCTGTTAAGGTGCTGTGGCGGAACATAAATCATGAAGAAATGACCTGGAAAGCTGAAGAGGGCATGAAACACAAGTATCTATACTTGTTTCTAACTTCTACAGGTAACCCCAACTCCTAAAACTTGTATATTAATTACTTGGATGAAAATATATATTATCGCAATAGAAAGAATTCTCCTTACAATCTGTATAAAGTCTTAAGGGAAGTCTTATTTAACATTCGAGGAGGAATATTCTAAAAGGGGGAAGGATGTTACACCCCATACTCTTGAGCTCAGAATGTCCCTTAAGTTTCTTAGAAGTTATCATGTGAGCCATATAAGCTATCAAACAACTCTAAGAAAGGGAGAATGTGACACCCCATAGTAGGAAAGGTTGGAAATAGGGTCAAAGAGAAGTCGGAAGGAGTTGGAGGCCAAGTAATGAGGCGTAGGACTCAACTTACCTACGTAAGCTATTAATTTAGAAGTCTTACATACTTAAGCTACTTAAGTACATACCAAGCTTACGTAGCACGGATTACATAGGTTCTTGAGATAAGATGAGATTATGAACCCATGAGGAGAAACAAAAAATGATACATGACAGCAAGGAGGGAGTAACATGTGGCAGTAGCTGAAGTAGGCATCTAACCCACCTACCTGCTTAGGGGGAGGGGTGGACCCCTCTACCATATGGCAGCCCCTCATTGGGCGCATGGATGGCTGGCCCAATGGGGGATGGACACGTGTCATCCTTAAGGGATGACACGTGTCACATACCTAGGAAGCCTATATATACATGTTACATGACTCATAACTTCATTCTTTATCCCAAAAACTTCAGCCAAAACAAAGAACAAAAACCCTAAAACTCAAGAGGAAAAGGCGACGGCCTAGGGGAGAAAAAGAGGTAAGTCTCGATTTCGCTTCGTGAATTAATTATTTAAGGTATCCTATGGTGATATAGCGGTGGTTGATAATATAAAATTTTGCTTTGGGGTAGAAAGGAAGAGCTACAAGAAGCTCGCTCAATTCCAGCGCGTTTAGAGAAGTTTCGAGGCGCAATTTGCCAAGTTTTGGCCAATTTCGGGTAAGGTAAGGTTTCTCCTTTCAATTTAAAATTTATCGAGTGGTTATGGAGTGTATTATGTACCTTATATGTGTCTTTAGGTATAAAAGTGTCATATAAATGCTTAACGTTTGAAACAAATAAAATTGTAGTCGTTATAGTTAAGTTGTAGTCGAAATGAGGCATTGTGCGTGTAGGGTGCTACTGCAGGTGTGTGGTGGTGTGTTGAATGGATGGAACATAGACTAAAAGGTGTGTGTGTGCTGCTATTTTCATCCACTATACTCTCCATTTCGTATGGTTAAAAATGTTGCTAAATGGAAACTAGGAACCCTATTTTCGTATTATGGTTTCGAGTGAGTCGTTTGGAGTTTAGGTTGTATAATATTGATGTGAATTGCATATATATATGCTGCAGGTTATTGTTGTTGGTTGGATTTAGTTATTAAGAGTATAATCAGAAATTTGGATACGGCGTATTATAGGGGAGATGCTGACCAATTTCCGTTAACCCCTTAACTAAGTAAGCGACTAGTCGGGAAAAATGTGCGAGGAAACGAGTTCTATGAATACTCGTAGGTAGTCTAAGATGATGAAAAGTCTAAGGTTGTTGATACTTGTATTACTTCCATGTTAAATAGGTTTGGAGGACGACGACGTGAACGTGATTAAGAGAAGTCTGTAAGAGGTATGTAAAGCCTACTCTTTCTCTTTTTTTGGCATGTTGTAGAGCTAAGTAAAAAGTGATATGGTCTCTGAAGTGGTTCCATTCCTAAGTGTCTCTTATTCAGTTCTGGATGTTGAACTTTTATAATAGTTGAGCTACTTTCCTTTAGCCTTCTATATGATAAGAGACTAATGAATATACGGGCTCCTAGTCGTAGAACTATATGAAAGAAACTGCTCTGGAATCTTTAAGTGGTTAGCATTACTTTAGTATAAATCTAGGGATCCAAAGATTCTAATTAATATAGCCCCTAATGGCATATAGAGGGCAGCTAAGATGACTACACTACTACTCGATTTCTCAGACGGTAGCTTAATCCTCTTATACCATTGGGTCTCTAATAATGATTTAAATTGCATATAGTTACTCACTACTCTAGTCATGTATATTGTAACCCTTCTATCACCGAGTCTCGGGATGGGTACGTAGATGTGCGCAGTTTACTACATTATCCACCGTGTCATTGACTAAAGGGTTGGGTACGTTACACGAGGACATGATAATATAATGACATAAAAAACTCATCGATTCCCTCACTAGAGGGTTGGGTATGTATGTATATATATGATGATGTGTTGTAATAAGGTGGTGAGGGCATTGGGCCTATAATGGTCCTATAGGTATATTCACCAAAACTCGATATGGCCAGCGATATTATATAATTTTAGCATGCATGTATTTATGATTCACAAGGTATAGGTAACGATTTTTTATTTGATATTTTGTCCCCTGCTTCTCTGTCTTAGATATGCTATGTCATGTTTTACATACTGAGTACATATATCATACTGACCCCCTTTCTTCGGGGGGGCTGCGTTCATGCCCATAGGTACAGACACATAATTTGGGGATCCGCCAGCATAGGAGTCCCACCCAGCATTCCAGAGGTGCTCTATTATGATGGAGCATAATTTTGGTACTAAACCTTGATGTATATATTTTTGTTCATGGGTACGGCGGGGGCCCTGTCCCGCCTTATGTTACTGTTCTTACTCTTAGAGGTCTATGGATATGTACGTGGGTTGTATATGAGTTGTATGTATATGTATGTACAGTTGTGCTTATCTGACTTATCATTTGGGACATTCCCGGTGTTGTGACAGCCCTGTTGGTTAACGTGCATGTGTGTTATGGAACAACCCTATATTTACAATAGCCTCATCGCCTTGTACCTTTTCTTATCTATTGGTACACTATGAGTCAAACAGGAAACGAGTTTACTTATAGTTGGCAAGGGTACACACGTGTGTCCAGTTCGGGCACCCGTCACGACCAACGGGGTTGGGTTGTGACAGTGTGCTTTGAGTTCTTAGTGTGAAATGAGTTTTGGTGGCAGGAGTGTCTTTTGTGGGTTGAGTGTTTGTAGAAGAGTTTGATCTTCTGTAATACTCTTCTTATAGGTGACTTTGAGTAATTGAAGTTCTTTCCTTTGACCTTATTCTATTGGGTTTGTAACCAAGATCAATATTGGTAGGAACTGAACTTGTTAATGTAGGAATATGTAACATTCTATCAATAGTTTCAGACTGAAAAAACAACAAAACATTTCAGTTAAAGATAAACTAATATCAATTAAATTTCTTTAAAGAATATAATACTTACCCTCTCTATTACACTCCTACTTGATCCAAATAGCACACAAAACCAGATGGTTTTGCCTTTTTTTGTCTTGATGTCTTATATCCAAGAATTACACAACATCTCAAAGCTGTACAACTCTTTCTTTTTTGGGAACCAACACTAGAAGTTGATTGTTGAGTACCTAATGAAGTTCTTGGTTGAGTTGCATTCTCATATACTGCATAATCAGTTTCAGACTTCACACTACCTAAAGTAGCACTGATAAGACTTTTTCCAGTTGCAGGCCTCAAACTAGTTGATGTAGAACTCACAAGCCTTTTCCTAGCTACTGAGGCAGCTGTAGGCCTCACACTAGTTCATGTAGCACTGATAGGCCTTTCCCTAGCTGCTGAGGCAGTTGCATACCTCACACCAGCTGAGAGAGCAGTAGTAGGTATCACACTTGGACCAACATTTACACTTGGTTGACTCCCAAATGAAGCATCTGTAAAATCAGATGTAGTTGATACTCCAGCACTTTTACAAGTTTCAGTAGTTTAAGTTCCAGCGGTGGAATTATTTTTCTAAAAACATATATTAATGTAAAAAAGCACAACTAAACAGAGTAGAATTCAGCAATAGAAAGATACTAAAGCATAATTTACCAGAGTTGGACATCTTTTCTTGTTATTTCCAAAAGTCTTGCACACAGAACATTTCATTTTTCTTTCCCTCTTTGTAGCCTTCCCAACTTCTTCTTAATAGGTCCATTACTATCTTTTTCCCTATTTTTACTTGGTCTTCCTAGCATGGGAGTAATTTCATGTAGCTCAATAGCTGGTTTTTTGCTTTTTGGCCACATCTTAATTTTTTCATAGGCTAAATAAACTTATTATATGCTTTCAAGTATGCTTCCTTCTTATACCAGTCATCAACAAATTCCTCAGCAGCCCAATCCATAAAATGAATTGCAGTAAGTGCATGATCTACAACTGCACATTTTATTTTTGATATCAACAACATGTTTATATGGTGGATCATGAACCTCAAAGCCAAAATCACCATTAAGCTTCACCTCACAATTGGCTGCATGTTCAAGATTTTATCTAAGAACTTCCATAGTCATTGGTGACACATCACTAATCCATTTTTGGTAAAACTCTCTCATTTGATTCATCCTTTCCATGACTTTGACTCTTATATCCTAGCATAGTGATGGTTGATTTAAACCTAGCACCTATTCCAATTGTTGAAAGTTTCACACATGTTATTCTCAACTACATCGCACTTGCTATGTTATTTTAAAAAGTTTTACACCATTTTTCTTTGTTATACTTTAACAATTCTTCCGCAATGCCTTCTCCAAACTAACTCATTTCATCAAGTTTTAGTTATAAAAATACGTTAAATGATGCCCTGACAACCTACCGGAACTTTCTTCTCCTTTCTTCACCCCTACATACCTTCTTCCAACTGGCCCATATATATCTAGCACACCATCCAAGCTCAGCATTTTGTGATAATTCAGTAAGTGCTAAATGAAGATCCTATAAAACAAAGAAAATTAGAGAGACAACAATGTTAATTATCAATTACTACAGAAAATTGAAGCCTAAGTAAATTGAACAAAAAATTGAGTAATACCTTCTGCATATCAGACATCACTATTAGTCCTTCACCATCAGCTTCTGTAACTCCAAATCATGTTTAATGCACTTCAAAAACAAAGATCATGTGTCCTTGGTTTCTTTTTCAACCACTTCCCATGCTACAAGGTACATCTGATTATTTCGATCTTTGGAAATGAAAGATAATAGTTCACCTTTACATACACTTTTGAGAAATGCACCATCTAAATTAATTATCCTTCTATGCCCTTCTATCTATCATTAGGGAACCAAGACAAATATAGATGTCCATAAACACCTTTTTTCTAGAATTGTATTCTTGGATGTCCTAATAGATACAATAATTTTAGGATTAGTGGTTTTTAATTGCTCAGCATAATCATACAGCATAGCAAACTCCTCTTTGAAATCACCCATATGTTCATTCATAACTCTCATTTTTGACTTTCTACAAATATTTTTTACTAAAATACAAACCATACTACTTTTGTATCAAAGCCTGAATTTGGTGCAGTTTGATGGTAGGCTTAGTCATAATTCTCTCCTAGTATTTTTTGCAAATCCAAATTGGGTTACACAATTTGTTTCTTGTCCTTTTAAAACATTTGTGGACAGGAAAGTATTTTTTTCACATTGAAGTTTCAAGTGTTACCATCAAGACTTGCAAGAATATGCCAAGGATAGCCCCTTTACTTACACTTTGCCCTTATCCTTTCCTTCTCATTAGGTTCCAACTTAGTATTTACACCCTTGTTAATAGAGTAAGTTTGAAGTGCCTTTCTAAACTTAATATGATTTAAAAAGACCATATACAACTTAAATTAAAAAAAATTGACAGTTGGGTCAAACTAGATCTTAGTACTTGAATTCCTAGGTGGTGGATCTACCACTTCATCATTCTCAATAGGATCCCCTTCAACTTCACTTATGTCACTACCAGGATGTGAGCTATAAAAATAAGGGTCATCACCACCCAATTTACCTTCAAACCTTCCCCTCTTACTCTTATAAATGTCTTCAAAACTTGCATCTATACCTACAGGGCCAGATGGTGTCTCATCTACATTTACTCTATTGGCCTTCTCTTTAGCCTTTTCTTGGATGTTAGATTGCCTAGATTGAAGCAACTTCTCATATAGTTCACTCAAATTATCAATGCTTTTATCAACATCATAGAGTGAATCTGAATCTGAGTGTGGATGTAAGCTATCTATATTGGTTTAAATCCATAAAATCATTTACATCAAGTGGTTCAGATGAAGACATCAGCCCTATACTTTGGTGGGGAGGAGTGCACATCAGCCCTATCCTTTAGTAAGGTGGAGTACACATCAGCCTGTCATTTGGTGAGGTGGAGTACACATCAGCACTATCTTTTGGTGAGAAGGAGGGCACATTAGCACTAGGCAATAAAGGTGTCTCATCAATAACCAAAGGTATACTAATTTGATGTACCACAAATACATCAACAAAATCTCCACCATTCAAAGTATTAAGATATAATAAAACATCAGAATTAGTATTTAACATCTGATAACCACCCTTGTTGTTGACTTTACATCCAAAAGTTTCAACTTCTTCAACACCCAGTTGTAGTGCTAATTTATGAAACAATGTGATAGGCATCTCATCTACATTTATGTTAATCATTTCAAGATCACTGATTCCATTTGCATACGTTAGCTTAGGATCAAATACAAAATAATCCCCATAGTGTAATTGAAGTGTCATTATTGTTGAAGCCATTTACTTACCATGCCTGTAAAGTGATAAACAAAGTAATATTTTTAATAGCCATTTACTTACCAAGACTGTAAAGTGATAAAAAGCAATATTTTTAGTAAACTTCAAAAGCCCTAATTTTTTAATATAAAAATATGTCAAAATTCTTATACACGTTTGGTATATATCACCGGACCACTATTAATGGAAAAATGGAAAAATTTCAGTCGAAATTGTGATTTTATGAATAAACCCTAGAATCTAATTGAATTCACAAAATATGCAATTGAAGTCAGATGAAGTCATAATAGCACTACAAAAGCATATTACACTAACTTTAGGCACGAAACAAAGCAAAATCCCTAAAAAAATGAAGAAATTAATGTAGATCGATTTGAAAAACAAATAAAAAAGCAAATATGCATACTAACAAACAGAATCACAAGTAAAATCAATAATAAGTTAATTATCTTACACAAATAACTTGAATATCGAAGAAAATTAACAAAAAAATAGACAAAATCTGTCAGAGAAGTCGCCAGAGAAAGAGGAAAGAAAAGGGGCGGAGAAAAGTTGAGGGGTCTGAATGACCCTTCAATAGAAAACCCTTTATTTTTTTATACACGTCATTCCCAACGTGTATTTAATTATTTATTTGTTTTAGTGACATGTAAGAGTTTGTGATACACGCACAAGGCCAAGTCAAAAATAGTGTTTAAAATATTGTGTTGCATGGGGTTCAAGGGTTCAGATGATAAATAAGTATGTAGAATGATTCACAATACAAACTCAGACAAGTACAAGGGTCCAAAAGACCTTTTCGCCTATTCTTAATCCTTAAACAAAAGATTCTTGTTCTTATCATTAGACAGACGTAACATGGAAAATTGATGGATAATTCAGAAAAGGCAAGACACCGCTCCCTTCTCCTATGTTTTATGTGCCAAAAAGTTACAGCACACAGGAGCCAAATTACCAAACAAACATTAGGATAAAACTTAGTGGGTTTGGTCAGAAGCAAAATATTTTTCATCAAAAATGATTTTCTTAATTTTTTTAAAGGAAAATAAATGTATTCTTACTTATTTCTAACATTTGGTAAGTAAACAAGAAAATATATCCCAAAGACATTCATATATTATCTAGCAAAATATCATGGAGATGGATAGGGATGGAGAATAAGGGTTCGAGAATGGTAGTGGCGGACCCAAGATTTTATCAAGTGAGTTCAATATATATTTAAAAAATAAAAAAATAAGCGAACAAAACAAAATTTGTTCCATTAACATGGATTTAACTACGAAATTTGTTGGTAATTCCTAGCTAATTTGTCGCTGAAAGACTCCTAGCTAATAGAATTTTCTTCAAATTCATCATTAATTCATAGCTAAATAAGCTTAGCTTGGGATTTTTATTGTTTAGCTACGAAAGTTTTTCTGTCTCTAATTCCTTATTTTCTAGTAGATATACACTTCCTAAGGCAATTCCTTATTTTCTAGTAAATATACGCTTCCTTAGCCAATTCCTTCTTTTCCACCTCGATAGGAGTAGTACTTCTCATGGATATCCTGCTAAGAGCATCATCAACAATATTAGCTGCACCTGGATGGTAGAGAATACTCATACTATAATCCTTGATCAACTCAAGCCATCTTCTCTACCACAGGTTCAACTCTTTCTGAATAACACATATTATAGGCTCTTGTGATTAGAGAAAACATCCACATGTATGTCATAGAGATAGTGACGCCATATCTTCACAACAAATACTACGGCTGCCAACTCAAGATCATGAGTCAGATAATTCCTCTAGTGAATTTAAGTTGTCTGGAAGCATAAGCTATGACTTTACTCCTGCATCAATGCACAACTCAATCTAACTTTAGATGCATTACAATAAATAGGAAACCTATTTAATCCCTCAGGCAGGGAAAACACAGGAGCGGTAGTCAATCTAGTTTTCAACTCCTTAAAACTTCTCTCAAATACATCGGACCCAGGGGCGGATCTATGTTCATCCGAGGGGTGCCATGACACCCCGTGGTCTCGGTTGAAAATTTGTATATATATTTGTAAGGAAAGTATAAATATTAAATGTAGCACCCTTAGAAATAATTAGATTTGTGGTGCTAGTGGTTAAAGCTCAGATTTACCGTCGTAGGGATGCAAGTTCGAGCCTCACTGTAGGGTGTATTTTCTTAAAACTATTTTTTACCATGCAATATATTGTTAGTAAATTTATTTGTAAAAAGAATTGTGAATACATAGAATAGAACCCTAGACCCCTTGTAAGTAAAATCTTAACTAAAACAACATAACAAGTCTAAATTTTGTATGCATATTTTCTAATAAATATTAAGTATTATCTTATTCTACACTGAGGTTTTAGATACAGGTTATTGTTCAAAATAGCGTGGCACCCAGAGATTCAAAATCCAAGATCCGCCTCTAAATTTGGACCATTGGAACTTAGTTTTCTTTTGAGTCAACTTAGTCAATGGAGACAATATGAATGAGAATCGCTTTACAAATCTTATATAATAACCAGCCAAACCCAAGAAACTTATATCAGTTAGTAATGTGAGTCTGGGCCAATTCTTTATAATCTCCATCCTTTGTAAATATACTCGAATATCATCACCCGAAATAATGTAGCCTAGGAATGCCATAGGTGAAAGACAAAACTCAACTTTGAAAACTTAGCATACAAATCCTTGTCCTTAAGAGTTTGGAGAATAATTCTCTGATGGTTGGCATGCTCCCCCTCATTTCTAGAATAAATTAGAATGTCATCGATAAACATGATAACAAACATATCTAGATATTGCTTGAAAACTGGTTCATAAGGTCCATGAATGTTGCAGGAGCATTAGTCAAACCAAAGGACATAACAAGGAACTCATAGTGACCATATCAGATTCAAAAGGCTTTCTGCGAAATATCACTTTCTCTCACTTTCAACTGATGATAGCCTTAACTGAGGTCTATCTTAGAGAAACAAGTAACACCTTGAACTTGGTTGAACATGTCATTAATTCTTGGAAGAGGATACTTATTCTTTATGTTGATGTTGTTTAACTAACAATAGTCAATGCACATTCTCAAGGAACCTTCATTTTTGCATGAATAGGATAGGAGCATCTCAAGGTAAGATACTTGGCCTAATAAATCCCTTATCTAGAAGATCTTTTAACTGCTCTTTCAACTCTTTTAACTCGGCGGAAGCCATTCTATATGGCAGAATAGAAATAAGATGAGTATCGAGAAAAGCATCTATTTCAAAGTCTATCTCCCTATCGAGAAGCACTTCAAGCAAATCATCAGGAAATACCTCAGAAAACTCATTTATGACTGGAACTGACTAAAGGGATAGTGTCTCCACACTATCGAGACTAACTTTCTAGCCTTAAGGTATGAAATGAATCAAGATTTAGGCACTTTTGGATTACCCTTCCTCTCTATGACTGGCACAATTGGAAACTGAAATCTAACAACTCGAGTTTTACAATTAACTGAGGCATAATAGGCATGAATTTACTCCATGCCATGGATGACATTGAAATCTGCCATGTCTAACTTAATTAAGTCTACTGAAGTTTCTCTATGATAGATGGAAACTGTGCAATCTTGATAGACTCTCTTTGCTAGAATTGACTCACCAAAATAAGTAGAAATACTGAATGACTCTAAAAGAAATTCGGGAAGGATCCTAAACTTAATAGTTATATAAGGAGTCACAAAAGACAAAGTTGTACCCAAATCAAGCAATACATAAACATCATAAGAAAGGATTCAAAGCATACCAGTGACAACATCTATTGAGTTCTCTTGGTCTTGGAAACTAGCCATAGCATATAGATGGTATGAATCTCAACTTGTTCCTAAAGTAGTACCTCTCAGGTTAACTCTATCTGATGGTGCTGTTGAAGAAGATTTGGCATTGTTGCCCTTATTACCTTACCTTTCTGACAGGAAATATCTCATAAAGTGACTCATCTAGACACACTTGTAGCAACCATTTATGATATCATGACACACTCTCAAATGTAGTCTACCATACTTACCACAAGGCAGCTTGCGTGATGAACCTTGAGCCACACTACCTTGAAACTATGAACCTTCGGCTTTAAAATTTTGATTACCTTGAGACCTTTGTTGTTAACTGTTGGTGCACTCACTAATGATAGCGCATAGCCAAAAGACCTCATCTGAAAGAAACAATGGTTGACATTACCACCCTTATAGTGGTTAGTCTAATTACTTGCAAATTCTACTTTCTTATGCTGGTATTCCTCCATATCCTTCTTCTGGTTTTCCTTAATCTGCTGAGTGTACACTCTAAGGCTGGAGGTGTCCATTTCTAAAATCAACAGTGCAGCCTGACACTCCTTCACATGTTTGCCTAGGCCAGAAACAAACTTTCTTATCTTTGCTCTTGCATTAGGGATCATCTCTAGAGCATACCTTGATAGCTAAACGAACTTGAGGTTGTACTATTTCATAGTCAACCCCTCTTGTTTCAAATTAAAAAACTCCTTAACCTTTGCTTTCCTCATTTCTCGAGGAAAAAAATGATCTTGGAATACTCTCTCAGACTCATCCCAAACAGCAGGCTCAATATCCTCACCACGACTCTCCTACCACTGATTGGACTAGAACTTTGCAACATCCTTGAGATAACAATAAACAATCTCAAATCCATCAATATCGATTGCATGCATAGCCTTGAGGATCTTCCATATCTCATCCATGAAGTTTTGAGAATCTTACTCAACCTTAGAGCTGGTGAAAACTAGTGGGTTCATCCTCAAGAATTCCCTAAAAATAGCTCTTGAGAACTAGAGCTAGGAACTGAAGTGTTTTGAAGAACTAACTGGGTAGCCATCAACTGTGCAAGCATGGTGATCGATCCTCTAAACTCCGGCTCAGAAGTGAGGGTAGGCTGAGCAGTTTGTAAAACCTCTTGAGTTTAATTTTCATTTTCATTCTTATCTTCTCAGGATCAATTTCTTATCTGCATTCCAGATAGTGGAGGCACTCATCATCGACGATGTTCCTCTAGCTCAGAGTGCATTTTGAAGGCATGATCTAAAAATGTGAAACTCAAGAATTAAGAGGATATTTTATATAGTTAAACTCTATGCACGAACTTGAAGTATAAAAGAAGTGAAACAATTCCTAAAGTCCTGTAGCCTGCCCATTATACACATGGTATGCTTCACATTGACAAGGAGGACTCTACTAGACTCGCCTTCATAAATATCATACGACTCTTGAACTCTATGATCTAATAATAAGTTTTTCATGCCCCAAGTCTATACCCTAGGCATAGAGGGCACTCAGAAACCATTGTGGGCTCCCAAGCGAACCCTTGGCTAGTCTACTACTCAGTGGAAGACTCAACTCAATAAAAATAATTTAACATGGATGGGCATGCAATACATATGAATGTTATTTCTCATAATTAAATCTCAAAACTTTGAAATATAGAAAATGAAATATTGTTTAAAATATAATCTCATGAAATAAACTGACTAAACTCTAACTTTTCTGTCTATGAAGCCTCTAAACTTTCTTTGAATAGGTACTGAGACAGGACCACTGTAACACCTTCCACTATTTTAACTGAAATAAATTTCGAGAATCCTTAGAAAAACTAAGGTGAAACGAGTGCCGATAGGTCCATGACCCACTCTACGAACCAGAAGTTGGAAAGTTGGATCAAGGGGAATAACTTAAGAAAAATGATTGTCCCTCTATGTAAGACTCTTTGTAAGATTTTTAGTCATCTATACGACTCATAGAGACGAGAT
The DNA here is from genome assembly GCF_947179165.1 of Solanum dulcamara. Taxonomy (NCBI): domain Eukaryota; kingdom Viridiplantae; phylum Streptophyta; class Magnoliopsida; order Solanales; family Solanaceae; genus Solanum; species Solanum dulcamara. The sequence continues at coordinate 65,962,699 of NC_077237.1, read as the reverse complement.
GTAGAGTGAGTCCTTGAGCTTGCCCAACACCAATCATAGAAAAGGTCTTACGATTTAACAAGACTAGTCGTACGCTTGTCAGCGACTCATAATACCAAGCTGTAGAGAAAGATCAAAACTCAAGAAAATTTACAGATTATCATATGTAAAGGACGACAAGGGTCTATGACCCATAGAATAGTTGATGAGTAATGAAAATGAATCATAGATGCAACTTCAGAGACTCAATAAAATCTTAGAGTTTACTGGGTACATGTAAGTTGACGACTCATTTTTATGAATGTGAAGCTTTCTACGACTCATAGGAGTCAATTCGTACAGTCAAGCTTTGAGTACAATGAAGGATAATATTTTCTTTTCTTAAATTTAGTTCAATAAATCCAGACATCATTTGGACCAAGTTCAAACCTATAACTGCCCAACCCTTCAAATTTCCCTCCTTTTCTAAATCATTCTCCAATTTCCCTGAGCAAGATCAATTAATTCTCTCAAGGTTCCTTCACATATTCAAGCTAGGGTTTCTAGAGCAATCAGTTTCATTTTCAATTTCTGAGTTGATTTCATCTATGTATGTGGGATTTGATCCATGGGTTTCTTTCTCCTATGGAGTCCCAAGGTTTTTCTCAAAGATCTCTTTGAATTTCAATTACTTTCTAACCCTAGTTTTGATGAATTACATTGGCTGTTTTAATTATGTTTATAAATATTATCAATGATTATTTTGAGCATGATTCTACATTAATTGTATAATTTCAAGATGAATTATGAATGCCCATGCATTGAGCTATTTTAATAATGATTTACATGAATTATGCTTATGAAGTTCAATTATTTACAAAAGGAAGCTTTTATGAAATAGTTAAACTTACGATTGAATAATGAAAGTTATAAGGATTATCAATAATGATCCAAGAAAGTTATTAAGGTGTGATAAGTACAATTATCACACAATCATGTTTTGATGGTGATAACAACAATTCTTATCAAAGTTATGGATTTTTATGAATCACCAAGCTAAGGAGCTACTCTAATGATTATTTTTATGATGAAGCCAATGATGATGTTTCCATGTTTTAATGATTTCCATTGGGATATTGACTAAGCACCGAGAGGTCTTTTAGGTGGGGTTCGGTCCGATAACATAGTTAGTTACCTAAGAGAATCCTAGTAGCAACTTAAAGTCCCAAAATATGTTGCCTTATGGCATAGCTAGTGGATCCACATATAGCTCATGATGTTAAAGATGTTCTCATAGAGTCTACCTTGGCAAGTAGCTTCTTTCTTCTCGATGTGGGAGTTACATCGGATTCCATGTTATAGCTTGCATGGTCTTAGATATCATTTAAATATCTTATCCCACACAAGTTGTATGTAAAGATATATGTTTTACTATGAAGCTTTATGATGCATTAACCATAAGTTTTGATGTGATTTCAAATGTTTTTTAAGCCTCACCCATGCTCATTTATGTTGGTCATGCATACTATGTCATATTGATCATGTTGTATCACTTTTTCATGCATATATCACATACTTAGTATCTTCTATGTACTAACACATATTTTGCCTACATTGTTTCTAGTGTAGGGACGGATAATACTAACGCTTCTCACATTTGTGGCTAGAGTTGGTTTAATTTCTCAATAGTTGGTGAGTCTTTGTTCATCGTGGACATGAATTTTATTTTATATTGCTACTTGACTTTGTCTTATGGTTTGGGTAATCTAGGAGCTTGTCCTAAAGCCTCCATCAAGTCTATATAGAGGCATGTTTATACATTGAAAGTTGATGTAGTCCATGTTGGAAATTTGAGTTTTGTTTACTCCCCCTTTAACTTCTATGTTGAGTTTATTCTTCTGCTTATTTTATTTTGTTCATTTACCTTATGTAGGAAATGTATGCTAAGATGGATTATTTGGGATCTTTCGGGTTTGGTTTTTCATGTCACTCCTAGGGTCTAGCTTGGGGTATGACAAACTTGGTATCAGAGCCCAAGGTTTTGGAGTGTTCTAGGGTGTGTAACATACATCTTCAAGTAGAGTCTTGTTCATCAATATGAAGTAAGCCACATCTATAAATAGGAGTCTATGAAGCATCTTAGGAAAATCTCACTTTATTCATGATCTATGTCATGCAGTAGAGTGGTACTCTAAGTCTTTCCCTTTAAGGCTTGTTCTTTGTGATTTTCAAAAAATACCTCCACGAAGATATGTCGTTCGAAGAAACATTGTTATAGAGGAGCAACAAACTCCAAATAACCTCTTAAATGACCAAGAGACTAATACTTAGTTTCTAGCAGCCTTCCAAGTATTTGCTCAAGTTATAATAACACAAGTGAATCGTAAGGTGGTAGCTCCCTGAACCTAAATGTGGGTACGACAGCGATGAGGGTTTGTGACTTCATGAGAATGACTCCTCCAGTGTTTTGGGTTCTAAGGTGGATGAGGATCCATAAGAATTTGTAGAGAGTATTCATAAGATATTGGATATAATGGGGATTAGCCCGGTTGAGAGGGCAGAGATAGATACCTATCAATTAAAGGGTATTGCTCAAATTTGGGTTGATCAATGGAAAAATGAGAGGCCTATAAAGGCAGTTCCTATGAATTGGGTAGAGTTCAAAGGAGTTTTTATTGATCGCTTCTTCTCATTGGAGTTGAGGGAGGCCAAGATACAAGAGTTCATCAACCTTAAATAAGGGAGTATGAGTGTGTCACGACCCAACCCCGTAGGCCATGACGGGTGCCCGAACCGGACACACACGCGTACCCCTGCCACCTATACATAACCTGTCTCCTGTTTATACCCAAAATGCATCAATATGTACGAAAACATACAAGCCGACAAGGCTGTAGTACTATATATATGGTCATTCCATAACACACATATATGCAAGCCGACAAGGCTCCCACAATACAGGGAACGCCCTAAATCACAGGTCATATCAGTACAACTATACATACATATATATAACTCAGATCCCGCTCATATACAACTTATATACAACCTATATACGGCTCATACACCACTCATATACAGGCACAACCTACATACGTATCCACAGACCTCTAAGAGTAAGAAAATAGTAACATAAGGCGGGACAGGGCCCCCACCATACCCGTAACCAAACGAATATATACACCACGTTTAGTACAAAAATCAGGCTCCAGCACAATGGAGCACTTCTGGACTGCTGAGTGGGACTTCTATGCTGGCGGATCCCCGAACTGTGTACCTGTACCTGCGGGCATGAACGCAGCCCCCTAGAGAAGGGGGTCAGTACGACATATGTACTGAGTATGTAAAACATAATATAGCACAACTGAACACATATCTGAAATAGCGAAGCAGGGGATAACATATCATATGAAAACTTATACCTGTACCCTGTGAAGTATCAAAGTATGCATGTTCAAATTATATCGTATAGCCGGCCCTATCAGGGGTCCGGTGGATACCTCTGTAATATCATCACAGCCCAATGCCATCACCACCTTATTACCATACATCATCATATATATATACACGTATCCCGGCCCTCTAGTGAGGGACTCGAGGAATAATGCAGTGAGTTGTGCACGAGAACATATCCTGGCCCGGGACTCAGGGAAAGAGTGGTCACAGTATACACGAGTAGATTAATGAGCAACTATATGCAATTTAAATCATTATCGAAGACTCAACCGTAGAAGAAAATTAACCTATTGTCTGAGAATCAGGATTGTAATGTAATCACCTTAAATGCCCTTTAAATGCCATTAGGGGCTATACTAGTTAGTGTTTCGGGGTCCTTAGAAACGTACTAAGATAATGCTAACTGCTTAAGGACTCTAGAATACATGTTTTTATATAGTCCTTACAACTAGGAGCCCGTATATTCATTAAATCCTTAGTATAGGTAAGGCTCAAGGAAAGTAGCTTAACTGTTATAAAAGTTCATTACCCAGAAGTGCATAAAAGACACTTAGAAATGGAATTACTTCAGAGATCACATCATTGTTTACTTACCTCTACGACATGCCAAACGAAGAGAAAGATTAGGCTTTACCTACCTCTTATAGATTTCCCGTAATTGTGTCCACGTCGTTGTCCTCAAAACCTATTTAACATGGAAGTAAGGCAAGTATTAACAACCTTAGACTTTTCATCAACTTAGACTACCTACGAGTATTCATCGAGCTCGTCCCCTCGCTCGCACCCTCGACTAGTTCCTTAACCAGTTAAGAAGTTAACGAAAATCGGACAGCACCTCCCCTATAACGTGCCCTATCCGAATACACAACCATGTCCTTAGAACCTGAAGCTAACCAACAATACAACCATCATCCCAAAAATATACATATTACGACAACATTACACAATATAAACCCTCAACAATTCACTCAAAACTAAGATACCAAAACTAGAGTTTTTAATGTTTCTTTCGCGAATTCTTTAATTGCAAAGCAGAGGGTCGTGTGGATGAAACCAGAAGACACCCATGCCCTTATAAACACACATTCCATCACCCTAACAACTCATCACACGACCAGCATTCACATAACACAAGCACGAGGCATTATTCGATTACAATTAACTATAGCGATTCCAATTTCGTTTATTTCGAACATCAAACTTTTGAAGCCTTTTCCCAAACTTCCAGCAGATAATAAGGTGTATAATACACTATAATTTAACATCATAAACTTCAAATTACAGGGGAAGAACTTACCTTTCTCGAAATTGGCTAAAACTAGCCGAAATTGTGCCTCAGAACTTCTTCAACGTGCTGTAATTGAGTGGGCTGCTTCTGGTACTTCCTCCCTGCCCCAAATTGAATTTTTAGGTTATAAAACACTAATACACAACTTAGGGACACGTCAAATAATTAATTCATGGAACGAAACCCGGAAGCTTACCCAACAAGGGTCAAATCTGTAACCCTCTCCCTTGCCCCTTTTCACGTTTTCTCCCCTTTTTTCCTTCCAAATTTCAGTTGCAACGCTGAAGTTTTAGTTCCATCAACATCTTAAAACACTAATACACAACTTAGGGACACGTCAAATAATTAATTCATGGAACGAAACCCGGAAGCTTACCCAACAAGGGTCAAATCCGTAACCCTCTCCCTTGCCCCTTTTCATGTTTTCTCCCCTTTTTTCCTTCCAAATTTCAGTTGCAACGCTGGAGTTTTAGTTCCATAAACATCTTAAAACACATATATACGTATCCACATACTTAATATACACCGTATATAATTAATTCACGGAAGAAAGTTGAGAAACTCACCTTTAATCTTCAAGAACCAAGGCTGCCTCTCTTTTCTCTCTTCTCACGTATTTTGTTTTCTAAGTGCAGCTGCTGTTTTGGATAACTTAACAACTGAAGTAATACATATTCATATATATATGAGGTGACATGTGTCATCCCCTAAGGGTGACATGTGTCAGGCCATCATTGGGACACCTCAACCATGCGGCCAATGGGGTGCTGCCACGTGGCAGCGGGGTCCACCTCCCCCAAGCAGGTGGGTCACCTACTTGACCCCAAGTAGGTGGGTCACCTTCTTGCTTAGGGCTGCCACGTGTCACCCTCCTATTGGCTGCCCCACGAAATTTTTTCTCTTCCTCGTGGGTTCGTAATCTCTTCTTAGTTTAAGAGCCTATGTCATTCATGCTATGGAAGCTTGGTGTGTACTCAAATAGCTTTAGGTAATTAAAACTTCTAAGTTAGAGGCGTACGTAAGCAAATCAAGTCCTACGACTCATCGCTTGGCCTCCAACTTCCTCCGACTTCTCTTGACCTTATCTCCAATCTTCCCTACTATGGGGTGTCACATTCTCCCTTCTTAGAATTGTTTAATAGTGTCGTAACTTAGGCGGCTCACATGATAGCTTCTAAGTAGCTTTAGGAACCTTTCGAGTTCAAGAATGTGGGGTGTAACATCCTTCCCCCCTTTAGAACATTCGTCCCCGAATGTTGAATAAAACTTCTCTTAAGACTTTATGCCGATTATAGGGAGGTTTTCTTCTACTATGATAACATACATTTTTATCTAAATAATTAATATACCAGTTCTAAGAATTGGGGTTACCTGTAGATGTCGAAAATAGGTACGGATATTTGTTTTTAATGTCCTCCTCAGCTTCCCAGGTCATTTCTTCCCGATTTCTATTTCGCCACAACACCTTGACAGAAGCTACGTCCTTAGTCCGCAGTCTTCTGATTTGCCGATCCAGGATGGCGATAGGTTGCTCTTCATAGGCTAACTCCTCTGTGACCTGGATATCGTCTACGGGATGTACCCGGGATGGATCACCCACACATTTACGAAGCATTGACACTTGAAAGACTAGATGTACAGCTTCTAGATCCGCTGGTAAGTTTAGTTCGTACGCCACTTTGCCTATTCAACGAAGAATTAGGTAAGGGCCAATGTATCTCGGACTCAGCTTCCCTTTCTTGCCGAACCTCATTACCCCTTTCATGGGCGATACTTTTAAGAACACCTAATCACCTACTTGAAATTCCAATGGTCGACATCGATTATCTGCATATGATTTTTGTCGACTCTGGGCTGCTAATAATCTTTCCCGAATAAGCCTTACTTTATCTACCGCCTGTTGGACCATGTCTGGGCCTATTAGTTGTGTTTCACCAACCTCAAACCAACCGATATGCGACCTGCACTTCCTGCCGTATAAAGCCTCATACGGCGCCATCTAGATGCTAGAGTGATAACTGTTATTGTAGGCAAACTCAATAAGGGGTACATGATCATCCCAGCTACCTTTGAAGTCAATTATGCAGGCCCGCAACATGTCCTCTAACGTTTGAATTGTACGTTCCGCTTGCCCATCAGTTTGAGGATGAAATGCTGTACTAAGGCTTACCTGTGTCCCCAAGCCTTCCTGGAATGACTTCCAAAAGTGGGTTGTGAACTGAGCTCCTCTATCTGAAATAATGGATATGGGAACTCCATAAAGTCGTACTATTTCCTTAATGTACAACTTTGCATAGTCCTCGGCTAAGTAAGTGGTCCGGACTAGAAGGAAGTGGGCTGATTTTGTCAGCCTATCCACGATAACCCATATGGAATCCTGCTTTCGAAGAGTCTGAGGCAAACCTGTAATGAAGTCCATATTAATCGCTTCCCATTTCCAAGTTGGAATCTCCATCTCCTGTAGTAGCCCACCCGGTTTCTGATGTTCAACTTTAACTTGTTGGCAGTTTGGGCATTGGGCTACGAACTCTACTATATCCCTTTTCATACCATCCCACCAATACAGACATCTGAGGTCGTGATAAATCTTGGTTGACCCTGGATGAATAGAATAGCGAGCGTAATGTGCCTCTCCCAGTACTTGCTGTCATAGTCCTGCAACCTCCGGTACACAGACTCTGCCTTGGTATCGTAATATCCCACCGGCCGTAAGGTCAAATAGAGTCTTTTTCTTTTGGGGAATTTCATCTCTATACTTCGTTAGAACAGGGTCTTAGTATTGATATCACTTTACTTCCTCCATGACGGAGGATTCAGCAATTCCTCGAACAGAAACCCCGTCATCACCCGAATCAGCTAAGCGGACTCCAAGACTGGCAAGCTGGCAGATCTCACGGATCATTTCCTTCTGTCCCGGTCGTACCTCTGCTAAGCTACCCATTGATTTACGGCTGAGCGCATCCGCCACCACATTTGCTATCCCAGGGTGGTATAAGATGTCGACATCATAATCTTTCAGCAATTCTAACCACCTTCTCTGCCGTAAGTTCAATTCCTTTTGTTTGAAGATATACTAGAGGCTTTTGTGATCTATATAAATATCCACATGCACACCATATAAATAGTGCCTCCATATTTTCAAGGCATGAATCACCGCTGCTAATTCCAAGTCATGAGTTGGATAATTCTTTTCATGTTTTTTGAGCTGCCGAGAGGCATAAGCTATAACTTTACCCTGTTGCATCAATACACATCCAAGTCCAATACCGGAAGCATCACAATAAATAACAAGGCCATTGGGTCCTTCTGGAAGGGTTAGAACAGGAGCCGTAGTCAATTTTTCTTTTAACAACTGAAAGCTCCGTTCACAAGCATCAGTCCACTGGAACTTAGTCGCCTTTTGAGTCAGTATTGTTAAAGGCGCCGAAATGGAAGCAAACCGTTCTACTAACCTCCTGTAATATCCAGCTAATCCCAAAAAGCTACGTACCTCCGTAGGAGTTGTAGGTCTTGGCCATGCCTTCACGGTCTCAATCTTCTGCGTATCTACGCGAATACCATCAATCCCAATAATATGCCCTAGAAAAGCCACTGAAGTTAACCAAAATTCACATTTAGAAAATTTAGCGTATAATTTCTGGTGTTGGAGTATTCCCAGTACTGCCCGCAAATGATCTGCATGTTCCTTTTCTGATCGTGAATAGACCAAAATATCATCAATAAATACAATCACGAACAAATCTAGAAATGGTTTGAACACTCGGTTCATCAATTCCATAAACACCGCTGGAGCATTTGTCAACCCAAAAGACATCACTCTGAACTCATAATGTCTGTATCGGGTTCTGAATGCGGTCTTTGGGATATCTGCTTCTCTTACCCGTACTTGATGGTAGCCTGACCGCAGGTCTATCTTCGAAAAGCATTTAGCACCCTGCAATTGGTCAAACAAATCATCAATCCTGGGGAGGGGATATATGTTCTTAATTGTTACCTTGTTCAGCTGCCTATAGTCAATGCACATTCGCAGCGATCCATCTTTCTTTTTAACAAATAATACCGGCGCTCCCCATGGGGATGTACTGGGCCTAATGAAGCCTTTTTCCAGCAAGTCCTTCAGTTGCTCCTTTAGCTCCTTTAATTCCGCGGGTGCCATTCTATATGGGGGAATAGAAATAGGCTGAGTATCTGGTGGCATGTCTATCATGAACTCTATCTCCCGTTCGGGAGGAAGACCTGGAAGTTCATCTGGAAACACATCCGGATATTCATTAACCATGGGTACCGACTGAAGAGTTGGCACCTCTGCTTCCAGATCATGCACGCGGACTAAATGATAAATACACCCCTTCCTGATCATTTTCCTTGCCTTAAGGTATGAAATAAACTTACCCTTCGGCGACGCCGTGTTTCCTGTCCACTCAACAATTGACTCACCCAGAAACTGGAACCGAACTACTTTATTTCTACAGTCTACATTGGCACGACATAAAGCTAACCAATCCATACCCATAATAACATTAAATTCCACCATATCCAATTCTATCAAATCAGCCAAGGTACGATGACTATATACATTAACCGGGCAATTTCTATATACTTGTTTCACCACAAGAGAGTCTCCTACTGGTGTAGCCACCTCAAATGCTTCTATTAATTTAGGCTTAATCCCAATTCTATTAGCAATAAAAGGAGATATATATGATAAAGTAGAGCCGGGATCCATCAACGCATATACGTCCCGAGCAAAGATTGATAATGTACCTGTGACTATGTTTGGCGACGCTTCCTGATATTTTCTACTAGCCAAAGCATATATACGATTAGAAGGGCCGCCAAAACTAGAAACTCCACCACGACCTCTACCACGGCCTGCCAGTATCTGCATACCCCGCCCCATCAGGCACATAGACACAAAAGAAGAAGAACCCGCAACTGACCCAGTTGGCTGAGCTATACCACCTGGTGTACTTTTAAACGGACATTCCCTCGCAATATGGCCTTGGCGGCCACAAGAAAAACAGGCACCTATACTTCAGCGACATTCCCCAAAATGAAGTCTATTACAACGGGGATACTGTGGTACTAGTGGTCTTGAGTGTCGGGAACTCTGGTCCATCTGTGTACCTGATGCTCTGGAGCTTTGACTAGGCCCCAAATATCTGGTTCTCTCAACTCTTCCACCTAGAAACTGTGGAGGTACACTCCGAGCTGGCTGGGAGGGATACCTACCAGATTGCTGGAATCGCCCGCTGTGAAATTCTCCTGGATAACCAGCTGACCTAGCCCTTTTAGGCTGACTTCTATCAAACCATCTGTCAGGCTGACGCATCCTATGTCGCTCTTCTACCCCTTAGGCATATGCTTGTACCCGAGCAATATCCACGCCTGGCTGAGAAGCCATGGCCATACAGCTATCAACCAAATAAAGGTCTAAGCCTATGATGTACCGATGCACCCTGTCTGCCATATCTGTCACAACTGTGGGGGAATACCTCGCCAATGAGTCAAACTCAAGGCTATAGTCGCGAATACTCCTACCGTTTTGCTTTAACTGCAAAAAATTATCAACCCTAGCTCATTTCATTTCTGGAGGCAGGAAGTGGCTAAGAAGGGCTTCTGCAAATTCATCCCATTCAGCTGGAGGAGCACCCTCTCCCCTCGATAACTCCCAAGACTCGTGCCAGTTAGCAGCCACATCACGCAGCCGATAGGAGGCTAATTCCACCAACTTAGTCTCCGAGGCCCTAATGTTTCGCAGAGTACGCTGCATCTGTCTAAAGAACTCCTGTGGGTCCTCTGCAGGTCTCGATCCATGAAATTCTGGGGGATTGCAGGCTAGGAAGTCACGAACCCTCAAGCTATCTTGTCTATTTGCATTAAATGGGCCATGCCTGCGATCCTGTCCTGCTATCAGTCCAGTCAGCAACTGTACTGCATCTCTCATAGCTCTATCTTCCGCCCCATGCTGTGGGACTGGAGGCTCCTTTACTGGAGGTTCGGGATCTGCAGCTGCTGCTGCCCTAAATTCCTCTGGGGGTGGCGACGTAGTAGAACTTGCCGACTGAAGTACAATCCTTGGCATAGACTGGGCACGGGCCCTGGTAATTCTTGGGGTATGACTAGTTTCCCCAGCTGCTGACTTGCCCTTCTGGGCAGTGGTTGCTTTCCGTGAAGGCATCACTACAAACATAAAGGTAGATTAGTGAAGGATCATCCTAAAACATAACTCTATCGCACGATCTATGATAAGAAAGAAAGTAACATCCTAAATGTCCTGTATCCTCCTGTTTATAAATGTGGTGCACAACACACCGATAAACACGCCTCTACTAGACACGGTCTGTGTACACTCCAAGGAAGAACTACTCTGATACCACTTCTGTCACGACCCAACCCCATAGGCCGTGACAGGTGCCCAAACCGGACACACACGCGTACCCCTGCCACCTATACATAACCTGTCTCCTGTTTATACCCAAAATGCATCAATATGTACGAAAACATACAAGCCGACAAGGCTGTAGTACTATATATAGGGTCGTTCCATAACACACATATACGCAAGCCGACAAGGCTGCCACAATACAGGGAATGCCCTAAATCACAGGTGATATCAGTACAACTATACATACATATATATAACTCAGATCCCACTCATATACAACTTATATACAACCTATATACGGCTCATACACCACTCATATACAGGCACAACCCACATACGTATCCACAGACCTCTAAGAGTAAGAAAACAGTAACATAAGGCAGGATAGGGCCCCCACCGTACCCGTAACCAAACGAATATATACAGCACGTTTAGTACCAAAATTAGGCTCCAGCACAATGGAGCACTTCTGGACTGCTGATTGGGACTCCTATGCTGGCGGATCCCCAAACTGTGTACTTGTACCTGCGGGCATGAACGCATCCCCCCAGAGAAGGGGGTCAGTACGACATATGTACTGAGTATGTAAAACATAATATAGCACAACTGAACACATATCTGAAACAGCAAAGAAGGGGATAACATATCATATGAAAACTTATACATGTACCCTGTGAAATATCAAAGTATGCATGTTCAAATTATATCGTATAGCCGGCCCTATCAGGGGTCCGGTGGATACCTCTGTAATATCATCACATCCCAATGCCATCACCACCTTATTACCACATATCATCATATATATATACACGTATCCCGGCCCTCTAGTGAGGGACTCGAGGAATAATGCAGTGAGTTGCGCACGAGAACATATCCTGGCCCGGGACTCAGGGAAAGATGGGTCACAGTATACACGAGTAGATTAATGAGCAATTATATGCAATTTAAATCATTATCAAAGACTCAACCGTAGAAGAAAATTAAGCTATTGTCTGAGAATCAGGATTGTAATGTAATCACCTTAAATGCCCTTTAAATGCCATTAGGGGCTATACTAGTTAGTGTTTCGGGGTCCTTAGACACGTACTAAGATAATGCTAACTGCTTAAGGACTCCAGAATACATGTTTTTATATAGTCCTTACAACTAGGAACCCGTATATTCATTAAATCCTTAGTATAGGTAAGGCTCAAGGAAAGTAGCTTAACTATTATAAAAGTTCATTACCCAGAAGTGAATAAAAGACACTTAGAAATGGAATTACTTCAGAGATCACATCATTGTTTACTTACCTCTACGACATGCCAAAAGAAGAGAAAGATTAGGCTTTACCTACCTCTTATGGATTTCCCGTAATCGTATCCACGTCGTTGTCCTCGAAACCTATTTAACATGGAAGTAAGGCAAGTATTAACAACCTTAGACTTTTCAGCAACTTAGACTACCTACGAGTATTCATCGAGCTCGTCCCCTCGCTCGCACCCTCGACTAGTTCCTTAACCAGTTAAGAAGTTAACGAAAATCGGACAGCACCTCCCCTATAACGTGCCCTATCCGAATACACAACCATGTCCTTAGAACCTGAAGCTAACCAACAATACAACCATCAGCCCAAAAATATACATATTACGACAACATTACACAATATAAACCCTCAACAATTCACTCAAAACTAAGATACCAAAACTAGAGTTTTTAATCTTTTTTTCGCGAATTCTTTAATTGCAAAGCATAGGGTCGTGTGGATGAAACCAGAAGCCACCCATGCCCTTATAAACACACATTACAGCACCCTAACAACTCATCACACAACCATCATTCACATACCACAAGCACGAGGCATTATTCGATTACAATTAACTATAGCGATTCCAATTTCGTTTATTTCGAACGTCGAACTTTTGAAGCCTTTTCCCCAACTTACAGCAGATACTAAGGTGTATAATACACTCTAATTTAACATCATAAACTTCAAATTAGAGGGGAAGAACTTATCTTTCCCGAAATTGGCTAAAACTAGCCGAAATTGTGCCTCAGAACTTCTTCAATGTGCTGAAATTGAGCGGGCTGCTTGTGGTACTTCCTCGCTGCCCCAAATTGAATTTTTAGGTTATAAAACACTAATACACAACTTAGGGACACGTCAAATAATTAATTCACGGAACGAAACCCGGAAGCTTACCCAACAAGGGTCAAATCCGTAACCCTCTCCCTTGCCCCTTTTCACGTTTTCTCCCCTTTTTTCCTTCCAAATTTCAGTTGCAACGCTGGAGTTTTAGTTCCATCAACGTCTTAAAACGCATATATACGTATCCACGTACTTAATATACACCGTATATAATTAATTCACGGAAGAAAGTTGAGAAACTCACCTTTAATCTTCAAGAACCAAGGCTGCCTCTCTTTTCTCTCTTCTCACGTATTTTTTTTCTAAGTGCAGTTGCTGTTTTGGATAACTTAACAACTGAAGTAATACATATTCATATATATATGAGGAGACACATGTCATCCCCTAAGGGTGACACGTGTCAGGCCATCATTGGGACACCTCAACCAGGCGGCCAATGGGGTGCTGCCACATGGCAGCGGGGTCCACCTCCCCCAAGCAGGTGGGTCACCTACTTGACCCCAAGTAGGTGGGTCACCTTCTTGCTTAGGGCTGCCACGTGTCACCCTCCTATTGGCTGCCCCACGAAATTTTTTCTCTTCCTCGTGGGTTCGTAATCTCTTCTTAGTTTAAGAGCCTATGTCATTCATGCTATGGAAGCTTGGTGTGTACTCAAATAGCTTTAGGTAATTAAAACTTCTAAGTTAGAGGCGTACGTAAGCAAATCAAGTCCTACGACTCATCGCTTGACCTTCAACTTCCTCCGACTTCTCTTGACCTTATCTCCAATCTTCCCTACTATGGGGTATCACATTCTCCCTTCTTAGAATTGTTTAATAGTGTCGTAACTTAGGCGGCTCACATGATAGCTTCTAAGTAGCTTTAGGAACCTTTCGAGTTCAAGAATGTGGGGTGTAACAGAGTGTGAGAGAGTATTCACTCAAGTTCACCTTATTATTAAAGTATGCTCCATTTATCATTGCCGACCCAAGAGCTCGTATGAGTAAGTTCATATCGAGTGTGTCAGATTTGGTGTCTAAGGATTTCAAGATAGCCATGTTGATTCAATAAGTGGACATCTCTAGACTTATGACCCATGAGGAGCAAATAGAGGATGGGAAGCTTTGGGAGAAAACTAGGGAGTCCAAGAGGGATGGGACCAATGGTTGTGATTCCTCTTATGCTAGGTTCGGAAGTGGTGGGCGTCATCATTTTTGTCAAAGGTATTCCGGTCAAGGTTATTTCAATGCTATGACTCAAAGGTCTGATAAATATAGGGTGCCCAATCATAAGCCTCAAGGAGGTGCCCCAATTTGCCAATTACCCCTGCATGCAATAAATGTGGAAAGAATCACAAGGGAGAGTGTCTAAGGGGTTTGAATTTGTGCTATCGATATCGAAAGTGGGGTCATTATGCCAAATAGTATAGTGTTAAAGATGGTCATCGTCAAGGCCAAGTTTCTCAAGATCAACCAAAGGGTAGTCAATGTAATAATTAGTTCTATCCTCTTTATGCTAGGCAAGAAGTGGAGGATACTCCCGATGTTGTTATCGATATGTTATGGGTCTTTCACTATAATCATTATGCCTTACTTGATCCTGGTGTAAATTTGTCTTTTGTTAGTCCTTATAAGGCCATGAGATTTGATGTTAGCGCAAAAATATTGTTGGAGCCTTTTTTTATTTATACTTCCGTAGGTGAGTCGGTTGTGGCTAAGAAGGTCTATATAAATTATCCAGTTTCCATTTTTCATAAAGTTACATTATGTGATCTAGTTAAGCTTAATATGACTGATTTTGATGTTATCCTTTGTATGGATTTGCTATATGCATGTTATGCTTCTATTAATTGTAGAACCCTAGTGGTTAAGTTTTAATTCCCTAATGAGCTGGTCCTAGAATGGAAGGGTAGTAATTCCATGTTCAAAGGTGAATTCACTTCGTGCCTTAAAGATAGAAAAATGATTTCTAAGAGTTGCATGTACCATCTTGTACGGGTTAGGGATACTAATTCTGAAGCTCCTACTCTAGAGTCGATCCCTATTATTAATGAGTTTTTGGATATGTTTCCAGATGATCTACCCGGTGTTTTTTCTGAAAGGAAAATTGACTTTGGCATAAACCTCCTTCCCGATACCCAACCTATCTCCATTCCTCCTTACCGAATGGCTCTGACTGAACTAAAAGAGTTAAAGGATCAATTGAAAGACTTGTTAGACAAATGTTTCATTAGACCAAATATATCCCCATGGAGTGTTCCCATTTTATTTGTAAGGAAGAAGGATGGTTCACTTCATATGTGTGCTGATTACCGACAATTGAATAAAGTGACCATCAAGAATAAGTATCCAATTCTAAGGATAGATGATTTGTTTGACTAATTGCAAGGGGCAAGTTATTTCTCTAAGATTGATCTTTGTTGCAGTTATCACCAACAAAGGGTGAGAGAGTGTGCTATTCCCAAGATAACATTTGAACAAGGTATGGACATTATGAATTATTAGTTATGTTATTTGGATTGATCAATTCCCCCTCCGACATCATGTACTTGATGAATAGGGTGTTTAAGAAATACTTGGATATATTTTTGATTGTGTTTATTGATGATATTTTGGTTTACTTCCAGAATGAGGAGCACCATACAAGTTACTTGAGGATTGTGTTGAAAAACCTTAAGGGACAAGCAATTATTTGCCAAGTTCAATAAGTGCGAATTTTGGCTATGGGAAGTTGCATTCCTTGGTCATGTGGTGTCCGGTGATGGAATTAAGGTTGATCCAAGGAAAACAAAAGTGGTGAAAAACTAGCCTATATCGTTGTCCCCTTCTAATATTAGAAGTTTCTTGGGCCTAGCCTAATATTATTGAAGGTTTGTAGAAGGATTTTCACAAATTTCTTCACCTTTGACTAAGTTTACTCAAAATAAAGTGAAGTTCCAACGGTCGAAAGCATGTGAGAAAGTTTCTAAGAGTTAAAGGATCGTCTTACTAGCGCTCCTATTTTGTCTCAACCGAAAGTGTCCGATGATTTTGTTGTATATAATGATGCTTTAAGGATTGGTCTTGGTTGTGTATTAATGCAATATGGTAAGGTGATAGCTTATGCTTCTAGGCAAATTAAGGTGCATGTAATAACTTATTCAACTCATGACTTTGAACTAGTGGCTGTGGTGTTTGCTTTGAAGATTTGGAGAAGCTATCTTTATGGTTTCCATGTGGATGTGTTCACCAATCACAAGAGCTTGCAATATGTGTTTAAATAAAAGGATTTGAACCTTCGGCAAATGAGTTGTCTTAAATTATTGAAGGACTGTGATATGAGTGTGTTGTACCATCTGAGTAAAGCTAATGTGGTTGCCGATACACTTAGTAGATTCTCCATAAATAGTGTTGCACATGTTGAGAAAGATAAGAAAGAATTGGTTAAGAAAGTGCATAGATTGGCTTGTTTAGATATTGGGTTGTTTGATTCCAATGATGGAGGTATTTTTGTTCAAAATGGTTCAAAATCGTCTCTTGTAGAGGATGTTAAGGCTAAGCAGGATAATGATCCAGCGTTTGTTGAATTGAAGAAGTCGATTGCCAAAAAAGCCTTTGAAGCTTTCTTCTAAGGGGAAGATGGTGTTTTTTTATTATCAAGGTCGTTTGTGTGTACCAAATGTTGATGGTCTAAGAGGGTTGATATTAGATAAGACCCATAGTTCTCCGTATTCTATTCATTCGAGATTAACGAAGATGTATTATGACTTGGGAGAGTTGTATTGGTGGAATGGAATGAAGAAGGACATAATGTAGTATGTGGCAAGGTGTCCTAATTTTCAACAAGTGAATGTTGAGCATCACAAACCAGGAGGTTTGGTTCAAGACATTGAGATTCCTACTTGGAAGTGGGAAGATGTGAATATGGACTTTATGATGGTTTTCCTTGTACTAAGAAACAACATGATTCCATTTGGGTTTTTGTGGATCGAATGACTAATTCGGCTCATTTTTTACCAGTTAAGAATTCTTATAATGTTGAAAATTTTGATAAGTTATATAGCGAGAGTTGTAAGACTTCATGGTGTTCCCTTGTCTATTATACTAGACCGAGGTACTCAATTCACTTCGCATTTTTGGAATTTATTTCAATAGGGTCTTGGTAAAAAAGTCAAGTTAAGTAACGCTTTTCATGCTCAAATCGATGGCCAAGCTGAAAGAAAGATTCAAACTCTGGAGGATATGTTAAGGGTATGTTTTACTTATTTTAAAGGAAGTTGGGATGAGCTTCTACCATTCATTGAGTTTGCCTACAATAATAGTTATCACTCTAGCCTCTAAATGGCTAGTTTTGAAGCCTTGTATGGAAGAAGGTGTGGATCTCTGGTTGGATGGTTTGAAGTAGGAGAGATAGCCTTGATTGGTCTTGACTTAGTGATGGATACTATAGAAAAGGTGAGGCTCATAAGAGAGAGGTTGAAGATGTCTCAAAGTTGTCAAAAGTCCTATTCGGATGTTACAAAAAGATACCTTGAATTTGATGTGGATGATTGGGTTTATTTCAGTTTCACCAAGGAAGGGTGTAATGCATTTTGATAAGAAAGGGAAATTGAGTCCTTGGTATGTTAGATCTTATAAGATATTGAGATGTATTGGCAAGGTGACATTTGAGTTAGAGTTTTCATTGGAATTAGCTATGGTTCTTCCGGTATTTTATTTGTCGATGTTGAGAAAGTTTGTAGGTGATCCAAGTTCTATTGTTCCATTGGAAGACGAGAGTGTTAAAGAGAATTTGACCTATTGTCATGACCTGAAATAGGGCCTAGTCATAACACAATGATTGAAACCTTGAAGGGGCTCCAACCAAGCCTCTTGTAAATATCATAAGCATTCATAAGGTAAAGCAAAAGCGGAAATATCATAAGAGAGTCTAAATCATGAATAGAAATTTAAGAATAATACATGACAACATAAACTCGAAACATTTGTCCAACTAGATGCCTCTACTCATGAATATGGGTGGGGGCTAAGACATGTCCGTAGAACACCCTCAATATGAAACATAGCAAAAGTCTTTAAAAATAATAACTAACTCGATAACTAGTCCCCGATAAATAAGGACTCACCAAAACCGCTGGATAGAAAAGCTTAACTAGCCATGTAGATGAGTGTAATCTTCACCTCAACCCTTATATTATGATACAATGTAGGTAAAAAGTATTCATTAGTACATTAGAATATACTAAGTACATGGGCATGACAAACAACGTAAATCATGGAATGCAATGGTCAAGAAAATCACATGGTAAGATGAGGTAAGTAAAGAAATGAGAAAATCATATAAACCAAAGTATTTAAAAAGAAAAATTTAAAATCATATCATACTAAGAGATCATACATATGTGGGATAGGAACCATAACCGACAATAAGACCATGCGAGATATAACATGGAATCTCGTTGTCTCCCTATACAACAAAGAAAAGGGGAATCTACTTGCCAAGGTAGACTCTACCCCGCTAAGCGGGTCATGCATATTCTATATGTGGATCCACTAGTTAGTACATGAAGGAAATCCTACAGTGGGACGTATTTATGAGACAAGAGACTTTATATAAGGACCTGTATTTCGATCCCCCACCTCAAGTCCACATTCGGTGCTAAGTCAAATCCCATGGAATACATACATAGCATAGAACTCATAATTTCATATATCATGGTCAATATCATAGGTTTGAAATCATAGAGTATCTCATTTTCATACATACTTTTAATGTGAGAATTATCCTTTCATCATTACAATCATATTTGCATAATTCATATCGTTTGGCCTTAGGTCACCACATAGGGCCCTAAGTCACCTTACTTCATAACTTGTATGAAAATTATACTTTGAAACATATTTATAGTCCATGATCATAATTGAAATACATAATCATAATTCATACTTGAAAATTCATGATCATAGCTTATACTTGAAATTTAGGTAAGACATGAATGCATGATCAATTGATTTGAAAATCATGTGGTTGACTTGAAAACATGCATGATCATAAACTTTATATCATCTCATACATAACTCATATAGATAATATCATTAGGAAGTATAATTAAAAATACTCATAATTTTTATCATGAACCCTAGAGATCAAAAAAAAAGAATTCATGGGAAAATTCTTCAATTCAATGCAATAACTATCAATTTAGATCAAAATAGACTCATGATCATACTTTGAATAATAATTCATGCAATTAGGAGTAGAGATCATAAGACCCATAAAATATCATATTTTAATCTGATAGAAAATCTTGAGAAATTTATTGAGCTTCATGGATGAAAGAATTCATGAATCAATACCCACATACCTTAAGTGAGAACACCAAATAATTTGGAAGAACTTCAGAGTTTTGATGGAGAGATTGAGTGAATTTACTAAAAGTTTTCAATGGAGTTCTTGAGGGTCTTTTGTAGAGAGAGAAATATTTGAGTAGGTGAATTGTAAAAGAATAAATAGAGTTAGAGGTTTAGGTTAATTTAAAGAGTTGAATTAGGTCCTAAAAACGTCTAGCTTCATTATCTAACAATTTAGGGAAAAGTCTAAAGTGCCCTTACTAAAAACTAAATTCGTCCAAAAACACATTGCCAGGTCCGTGACGCGGACTTGTCGTGGACCTTACTAGTTTGTACAATTCCTTGAGAAATCTATCTTTTGATCTATGGGTCCAAAAAATCCACTGAGGCTATTTTCCTACATGTTTTTACCCCCTGATCGATATTCTGAACTTGGGTTTTCCAAAAAGATTAAGGATAATGCATTACTTGAGCGGCCTATTTCTATGAAATTCTTAAGACACTTGTGAGCATTTTGATGAATGTTACACCTATGAGGAAGTTCCGGTGGAAATTCTAGACTGGAAAGTGAATAGGTTTAGGAAAAAAGAGGTTGTGTCATCAAAGTATTGTGGAAAAATCAACAAGTAGAGAGTGCTACATGGGAAACAAAGGCGGATATGATGAAACAATACCCGTATCTTTCCTCCTACTCAAGAATAAGGTATTAAGTTGTTCTTATTCAAATCAATTGAACTCCTACATATTTAGTTCTTCCGATGTCATTCATATGAATGCATGTTCATTAAGATTGACTTTTAAGTCATTTGTTTGTTAAATTTGAAAATCTCATGCTCGATGCATTTTTAAGGTGTCATTATATTCATGTTGGATTGCTAGTCGTCTTTCCATTCCTTTCTATGCAAGATGAATCTCATTCAAGGATGAATTTTCCAAGGGGAAGTTGTAAGATCCTGGAAGTTGGAAAGTTGGATCAAGGGGAATAACTTAAGAAAAGTGACTGTCCCTCAGTCTACGACTCTTTCTATGATCTGTAGATATTTCTACGACTTGTAGGGATGAGTCATAGAGTGTGACCTTGAGATTTCCCAAGAACAAACTCAGAAGAGGTCCTATGACTCAATAGGATAACTCGTAGGCTTATCGACGACTCATAATACCAAGTCGTAGAGAAAGATCAAAACTCAAGAAAATTTTACAGGTTTTCAGACCTATACGACAATAAGGGTCTACAACGCCTAGACTAATTGACGAGTCATGAAAACTACTAGTAAATACAAACTTAGAGACTTAGAGAAATCTCAGAGTTTGCATGTAACAGATAAGTGGATGACTCATTTTGATGAATCGTGAAGGTTCCTACGACTCATAGGAGTCAATTCATAGGGCCAAGCTTCGAGTTTAATGAAGGGTTATATTTTTTTTTGCCAAATTCGGTTCAATGAATCTAGTAAACTTTTTGGCCAAGTTCAAAACCTATAACTACCCAACCCTTTAAATTCCTCTCCTATTCTAAATCATTCTCCAATTTCCCTAAGGTAAGATCAATTAATTCTCTCAAGGTTCTCTCACACACTCAAGCTAGGGTTCAAGAGCAATCAATTTCTTCTTCAATTTATGAGTTGATTTCATTAAGGTATGTGTGATTTGGTCCATGGGTTCCTTCACTCATGTAGTCCCAAGGTTTTCCTCAAAGATCTCTTTGAATTTCAATTACTTTCTAATCCTAGTTTTGATGAATTGCATTGAGCTATTTCAATTACGTTTTTAAATATTATCAATGATTATTTTAAGCAGAATTCTACATTAATTGCATGATTTCAATTTAAATTATGAATGCATGTGCATTAATCTATTTTAATAATGATTTGCATGAATTATTATTATGAAGTTCAATAATTTATAAAAAAGGATGCTTTTATGAAATAGTTGAGACTTATGATTGAATGATAAAAGTTATAATAATGATCAATAATGATCCAAGAAAGTTATTAAGGTGTGATAAGTACAATTCTCAAACAATCATGTTTAGATGGTGATAAGGACAATTCTCACCAAAGTTATGGACTTTTAGGAATCACCAAGTTAATGAGCTATTCTAATGATTATTATTATGATCAGGTTAATGATGGTGTTTTAATGTTTTAATGATTTTTGTTTGGTTATTGAATAAGAACTAAGCGGAATTTTAGGTGGGGTTCAGTCCGATAACATAGTTAGTTACCCAAGAGAATCTTAGTAGCAACATAAAGTACCAAACTACGTTGCCATTGTAGGTTGACTTATGTTCTAGCTAGTGGATCCACATATAACTCATGATGTTGATATGTTCTCACTGAATCTACCTTTTCAAGTAGCCTCTCTCTTCTCGATGTGGAAGTTATACCGGATTCCATGTTATAGATCGCATGGTGTTAGATGCCGGTTAAAGGTATTATCCCACACAAGTTGTATGTGAAGATGTAAGTTTTACTATGAAGCTTTATGATGCATTGAACATAAGTTTTCATGTGATTTCAAATGCCTTTTAAATGCTCATTTATGTTGATCATTCATCCTATGTCATATTGATCACGTTCTATCATTTATTCATGCATATCTCACATACTTAGTATTTTTTATGTACTAACACATATTTTACCTATATTGTCTCATAATATAGGGATGGACGATACTCACGCTCCTCATATTTATGGCTAGAGTTGGTTTAGTTTATCGAGAGTTAGTGAGTCCTCATTCATTGAGGACATGACTTTTCTTTTATATTGCTACTTGACTTTCTCTTATGGTTAGGGTGAGCTAGGAGAATGTACTAAATCCCCCATCAAGTATAGTATAGAGACATGTTTAGACATTGAATGTTGACGTAGTCCATGTTGGATATTTGAGTTGCGTTTACTTACCCTTTAATTTCTATGTGATGTATGCTACGATGGGTTAGTTGGGATTATTCGGGTTGTTGATCACCGTGTCACTCCTAGGGTCTAACTTGGGGTGAGACAACCTACCAAGCCTTCAAATAGTAAGCTTCATTTTTGGTCCCCAGGTTCTATGACATGCCTTTTATGGTCCATAGAAAGCTTTATGGCCCATAGAAGAGCCCGTAGCGGCTAGAGAATCTTTTTAAGTAGCGTTATTTTTTTCTTTTCCTACCTTTTCCAAATTAAACCAAGTTATTTTGGGACTAAATTAACCCCTTATTTGTACCCAATGAGGCCTTTCTCTCATTAACACTTAGAATATTTTGAGAACTAGGGTTAGAGAGAAGAAGAAAAGCTAAGGTTCAAGTGATTCAAGAAAGATCTATGAGTTTTGCTTAGATAATCATCATTATAGGAATGTAATTCTAATCACAATATTGTACTCAGTTCATCCTCGTGTCCTACATCTTCATTCAGTCAAGTTGAATTTTGAGTTTGAGTTTCAAGCCCATTAAATTGAGTTGTTGAGTTGTCTGTGTAATTCCTTATGGATTCTCTCTCTCTATATAAATATATTATGATGGTTTCCATGATTTGAGTTCTTTAATTGTTGTTCATATCTATATTTACATGAACCTTAGTTGAGAAAGTTGCATTAACTAATCTTATGCATTGTTTTGAGTTTAAAGAATAATATATTTCATCTTTTAATTGAGAAAGACTTTGAGCATGAGTTTGAATTTTGAGAAGTTTTTATTCACTATTTTAAGCATGATCACTATTGTGTCTAAATGAGTTGAGTAATAATGCATCTACATATCTATTTTTAGATTGATTTGAGAAATCAAGTTATACTTTGAAATGTATTTATTTGAGTTGAGAGTATAATTAACTTAATGAGAAAAGATGAGTTGAGAAGAGTTGAGTTAATTGAGTAAAGTCCAATGAGACTAAATTAATGAATTGAGTACATAAACTCACTTGAGATATGAACATGATAAATATATTTTGGGAGTAGCATTGAGCACTGATTTGTGTATGAGTGTAGAACAACTCAAACCTCATAAACTAAGTAGCCACCGTAGGATATGATCATTGCATTCATTCCATAGACTCCCCATAGCCTTATTGAGGTATTTTGTATGGATCCATGAGATGAGTCGTGTCCCTTACCCGGCAAGGTATTGGATGGCTGAGGCAACAATATCAGTTTGTTGTATCATCACTTAGTTGATAAGTAATGTTTTCGGTTAGAAAAACTCTCTAAAGAGAAATTATTAATTATTTTTAATAAGTTGAATTTATATATATATATATATATATATATATATATATATATATATAAACTTTTCAAAACATGGTCTATTTCATTATTGCATGCTGAGTTGAGCCTATTGAGCATTCATTGTTTGAGTTGAGTTGAGTATTTTGGAGTGAGCTTGTTTTCAGCTATTTTATATACTGTACATTCTACGTATTAACGCTATTTTATGCTGCATCATTTTATGATGTAGACAAAAGTGATAAAGATTCTCAACAGGCGCACCGTTGAAGATCAGATTTCCTTCCAGCTTTTGGTGAGACCTCTTTGTATTTCAGAAAAGCTCTTGAGTCACTATTTTAGTCTTTACTTTATTAGTCATTTTAGGTAGTTGTGGGCCTATCCCAGTACCTATTCAGAGTTAGTATTAGAGGCTTCATAAACTAGACATAGATAGAGTTAGAATATTTCAGTTTTTTAAGTATATGCCCTAAATCTTCCACATTTATTTACTTGCGTATTTGAGATCATTATTTGACATTAATTGTTTATATTATGATATATGCCTATCTGAGTTAATATTTTGTTGAGTTATTGTCTTTTACTGAGTAGTTAGCTAGGTCAAGGGTTCACTTGGGAACCAACAATAATTTATGAGTATCACTCATGCCTAGGGTGTAGACTCAAGGCATGACAAATTTGGTATTAGAGAACAGAGTTCAAGAATCCTAGGATATCTATGAAGTTGAATTTAGTAGAGTCCTTTTTATCAGTGTGAAGTGCGCCATATCTAGAATGCTATAGGAAATTTAAGAATTTTCTCACTTCTTGCTTACTCCAGTTCATGTGATAGAGTTTAACTCAATAAAATCTCTTTCTAATTCATGTGTTTCACATTTTAGATCTTGCCTTCCAAAGGCACTTTGAGTTAGAGAAATGTCGCTAATAATGAGATTCCATAACCGTCCTAAATAGAGACCTCGAATAGAGCAAGAGAAACTAAAACTGAGACTGAGAATGTAAATCAAGAGCTTCCATAGACTGCTCAGCCTATTTTGACTTCTGAGGCTGAGTTTAGCGGAGAAATTTCTATGCTCACTCAGTTGATGACTGTACAGTCCGGTCATTAAAGTACCCCAGTCTCAAGCTCTAGATCTCAATGACCATCTTCTACTATGAGGATTAGAGATTTTCTAAGAATTAACGCACAGTCTTAAGGATCCATAAAACTTCATTGATAAGATGTGGAAGATTTTGAAAGGGATGCATGGGACAAAAATTGAGGGAGTTGAGCTTGTTTCCTATCAGCTGAAGTAGGTTTTTAATGGTACAACTAGTAAAAGGAAAATCATGGTGAGAATGTTGAGTCTGCAGTCTGATATGAATTTGAAAATGCACTCCTGGATCACTTCTTTCTACGAGAGTTGAGGTAAGAAAAAGTTAAAGAGTTCGTGAACTTAAAGAAAAAAGGGTTGGCTGCCAAAGAGTACAACCTTAAATATATCCCACTGTCTAAGTATGATCTAGAAATTGTACCATATGTAAGAATTAAGATGAGGAAGGTATTCTCAGGCCTAAGCAAGAATATTAAAAAGGAGTGTCAGAAAGCCTTGTAGATTTCGGATATGGACACCTCTAGACTCATAGTGTATTCTCAACAAGTTGAGGAGAACAAGAGAAAGGATAGGGAGGAGAACCAGAGCAAGAAGCTAAGTTTGTAAGTAATGAGACTCAATATTAGAGGAGTGGAAATGGAAATCGCTCTTTATTTCATAAGAGGTCTTCCAGTCATGCACCATCTTTAGCTAGTGCACCAGCATCCAACTACAGAAGTGACAAGAGGTCTTAAGGTAATCAGAACTTTAGAGCCTAAGGATCACGGTCTCAAGGGAGCATGGTCCAAAATTCTTCACGCAAGACACCTTATGGTAGATGTGGCAAACTTTACTTGGGAGATTATCATGATGACTCTAATGGCTGCTACAAGTGTGGAAAAGTAGGTGACTTTATAAGAGATTGCCCGTATGAAAGGTAGAGTAATGGGGCAACATAGACCAATCTTTTTTAGCAGCACCACCAAATAGAGCTAACCATAGAGGTACTAATTTGGGTGGTGGTGGAGTTTCAAACCATCTGTATGCTATGGCTAGTCGGCATGACCAAGAGAACTCACTAGATATTGTCACTGATATGCTTTGATTCTTTACTTGATCCAGATGCCACTTTATCTTGTGTGACTCCTAATGTAGAGTCATTCATTGTTTCTACTCCTGTTGGTGAGTCTATTCTAGTGAAAAGAGTCTATCGAGATTGTATCATTTTTATCTATCATAGAGATACTTCAACAGACTTAGTTGAGTTACACATGGTTCACTTCGATGTCATCCTTGGCATAGAATAAATTCATGCCTGTTATGCCTCAGTTGATTGTAGAACTCAAGTTGTCAGATTTCAGTTTCCCAATGATCCAATTATAGAGTGTAAGGGTAGTCCTACAATTCTTATGGGTCGATTTATTTCATACCTTAAGGTTAGAAAGTTAGTATCAAAGGGGTTTATCTACCACATTATTTAGAGATAATAGTGTGGAGACACCATTTCTTCAGTCCATTCCAGTTATGAGGGAATTTCCTGAAGTATTTCCTGAGGATTTACCTCGAGTCCCCCTGATAGAGAGATAGACTTTGGGATAGATGTTCTTCCTGATACAAAACCCATCTCTATTATGCCATATAGAATAGTTCCCACCTAGATAAAGGAGTTGAAAGAGTAGTTGAGAGATCTTTTAGAGAAGGGATTTATTAGGCCATGTTTCTCCCCTTAGGGTGCTCCTGTACTATTTGTACAAAATAAATATTATTCCTTGAGAATGTGTATTGACTACCGTCAGTTAAATAAGACTGTTATAAAGAATAAGTACTGTCTTTTGAGAATCGATGACCTGTTTGCCCAAATCAGGGTGCCTCTTGTTTCTCTAAGATAGACCTCGGATCAGGCTATCGTTAGTTGAAAATGAGAGAAAGTGACATCTCAAAGACAACCTTCAGAACTAGGTATAATCGTTATGAGTTCCTAGTTATGTCCTTCGATTTGATTAATGGTCCTCCAGTATTTATGGACCACATGGGTAGATTTTCCAGAAGTATCTAGACATGTTTGTTATTACATTTATCAAAAACATTCTGATCTATTTGAGTAACAAGGAGGAGCATGCCAACCATCTCAGATTTTGTTCTCCAAACTCTTAAGGACCAAGATTTTTATGCTAAGTTTTCGAAATATGAGTTTTGGCTTGCATATGTGGCATTCCTACACTACATTATCTTCGATAATAGTATCCGAGTGGATTCACAATAAATTAAAGTTCTTAAGACTTGCCCCAGACCCACATATCCGATGGATATAAGAAGTTTCTTGGTTTTGGATGGCTACTATAGAGGTTTTGTTGAAGGATTCTCATCTATATCATCTTCATTGACTATGTTGACTAAGAAGAAAATAAAGTTCCAATGGCCAGACGCTTGTAAGAAAAGTTTTTAAGATTTAAAAATGAGCTTGACTAATGCTCCAATTTTGCCCCTGCTCAAGGGAATGATTGGTTTCATCATTTGGTGTGATGCATCCAAAGTGGGTCTATGTTGTGTTTTAATGCAGAAAGGGAAGGTTATAACTTACGATTCCAAACAACTTTAGATTTACGAGAGGATTTATTCAACGCATGATCTAGAGTTGGCAGCGGTAGTATTCGCTCTCAAGATTTGGCAACTTATCTTTATGCATTGTGTGCTGATATGTTCACCGATTACAAGAGCATACAATATGTGTTTAGTCAGAAAGAGTTGAACCTAAGGTAGATGAGATACCTGGAATTGTGTAAGGATTATGATGAGTATTATCTACCATCTAGGTAAAGCTAATAGTGTTGTTGATGTTCTTAGTAGGTTATACATAGGGAGTACTGCTCATGTTGAGGAGGAAAAGAAAGAGTTGGCTAAAGAAGTGCATAGACTTGCATGTTTTTGAGTTTATCTTATGGACTTTGATGAGGGAAGTGTTTTTGTTTAGAATGGGGCTGAGTCTTCACTAATTTTTAAGGTGAAGGAAAAGAAAGAAGAAGACCTTATTCTACTTCAGCTGAAGGAAGATGTCTACAAATACAAAGTGATGGCTTTTCCAAAAAGGGAGATGGTGTATTGAGGTATTAAGGTAGATTGTATGTTTCGAGTATTGATGGTCTTCGAAATAGGATAATGACACAGGACCATAGCTTCAAATATTCAATCCATCTAGGTTATATTAAAATGTACCATGACTTGAGAGAAGTCTATTGGTGGAATGGTATGAAGAGAGATATAACAGACTTTATGTCCAAATGCCCAAATTGCCAATAATTTAAGGTTAAGCATCAAAGGCCTTGTGGTGTAGCTTAGAATATAGAGTTTTCATAGTGGAAATGGAGAATATTAATATGGATTTCATTACAGGTTAATCGCAATCTCATACACAACATGACTTTATTTGGGTGATTATGGATTGGATGACCTAATCAACTCACTTCTTGTCTGTTAAGACTACAGATTCAGTAGAGGAATTATGCAAGGTGTTACATTCGAGAGTTAGTCTGACCTCATGGAGTTTGCTTGTCCATCATCTTAGATAATGGTTCTCAATTCACTACTTAGTTTTGGAAGTCGTTTAAGAGAGGTTTGGGTTCAAAAGTAAACCTTAGTACTAATTTCCATAGTCAGACAGATGGTCAGATAGAGTGTACAATTCAGACTCTTGAGAATATGTTGAGAGCTTATGTCATTGATTTTAAAGGTAATTGGGATAACCACTTGCCTCTTATTGAGTTTGCCTATAACAATAGTTTTATTTGAGTATTCAGATGGCACCTTATGAGGCTCTTTATGGGAAGAGATGTAGATTCCCAATTGGCCGGTTTGAAGTTGGTGAAGCTGAGTTGATAGGGTCAGACTCTGTTCATCAATCTATAGAAAAAGTGAAAATCATCCAAAGAGAGATTGAAAATAGTGCAAAGTCGTCAAAAGTCCTACACTGATGTTAGGAGAAGAGACTTAGAGTTTGAGGTGAATAATTTGGTTTATTTGAAAAATTTTCCCATGGAAGGAGCTATGAGATTTGGGCAGAAGGGAGACAAAATCCCTGTTACATTGTTCCTTACTAGATCATCAAGAGATTTGGTAATGTCACATATGAGTTAGCACTACCATCTGAGTTAGTCATTGTTCATCCAGTTTTCATATTTCCATGCTTAAGAAATGCTTGGGAGATCCATCACTCATTGTTTCATAAAATATTGGAGTGAAAGATAGCTTGTCTTATGAGGACTAAAGAGGTTGCTTTAGTCAAAGTCTTATGGAGGAACCAATTTGTTGAGGAGGCTATATGAGAAGCCGAGAAGGGTATTTATGCTAATTACCCGCATCTATTCATTCCTCCTAGTGTCGATGTTGAAGGTAATAATTATATTTCTCTCTCAGGGTTTAGTATCTTCCTGAGTTTTGAGTATTTGAGTAGTTGTTCTTGAATTGGAGTCTTTGAGTTTTTGTATTGTACTCCTGCCTTGAGTAAATTCTTAGCTTGGCCATCATTTGAGGACGAATGATCCCAAGGGGGAGATATTGTAGCACCCCACATTTCCCAAATTAAAATTAATATTTTTGGGACTAAAACTAACCCCTTATCAGTACCTAATGAGGCCTTTCTCTCATTAACACTTAGAATATTTTGAGAGCGAGGATTGGAGAAAAGAAGAAAAGTTAGGGTTCAAGAATTTCAAGAAAGATCTTCGAGTTTCACTTAAATAATCATCATTCCAGGAATGTAAGGATAACCATAATATTGTACTATGTTCGTCCCAGTGCACTAAATATTTATTCAGTCTAGTTGAGTTTTGAGTTTGAGTTTCAAGCCTGTTAAATTGAGTTCTTAAGTTGTCTATGTAATTCCTTATGGAGTTTTCCGTATATATAAATACATTGTAAAAGCTTTCATGATTTGAGTTCTTAAATTGTCGTTCATGTCTATATTCACATGAATCCTAGTTTGGAAAGTTGCATTAATTAATTTTATGCAGTATTTTGAGTTTAAAGAATGATATATTTCCTCTTTTAATTGAGAAAGAGTTTGAGCATGATTTTTAGTTTTGAGATATGTTTATTCGCTATTTTGAGCATGATCATTATTGACTCTAAATGAGTTGAGTAATAATGCATCTACATATCTATTTTGACATTGAGTTGAGAAATTAAGTTATGATTTTAAATGCATTTGTTGAGTTGAGAGTATAATTACCTTAAACAGAAAAGATGAGTTGAGAAGAGTTGAGTTAATTGAGTAAATTCCAATGAGACTAAATGAGTTAATTGAGTACATACACTTACTTGAGATATGAGCATCATAAATATATTTGAGGAGTAGTATTGACCACGGATTTTGGTAAGAGTAGAATAATTACAAACCCTTAAAATACGTAATAGGATTGTACCATTAATATTAGGCTTCTCCTCATAGCCTTATTAAGGGATTTTATATGGATTTATGAGATGAGTTGCCTCCCTTACCCTGCCAAGGTATTGGATGGCTGTGGCAACAATATCAGTTTGTTGTTTGCTGTATCATCACATAACTCATAAGTGATGGTTTTCGATTAGTTAAACTCCCCAAAGAGAAATTATTATTTATTTTCACTAAGTTGCATTTATATATATGTATTTTACAAAGCATTATCTATTTCGCTATTGCATGCTTTACTGAGTTGAGCCTTATGAGCATTCATTGTTTTAGTTGAGTTGAGTATTCTGGAGTTAGTTCCTTTTTTAGGTATTGTACATATTTTACTTTCCATGTACTAATTCCATATGGCGCTACATCTTTTTATGATGCAGACAAAGGTGATAGAGATCCTCAATGGGCGCACCGTTGAAGACCAGATTACCTTTCAGCTTTTGGTGAGACCTCTTTGCATTTCAGAGGAGCTCTTGAGTCATAATTTTAGTATCTACTTTATTAGTCATTTGATATAGCCTTGGGTATGCCCCAGTACCTATTTAGAGTTAGTATTGGAAACTTCATAGACTAGATATAGACAGAGTTAAAGTATTTCAATTTTCTGAGTATATGTTCTAAAACATTTTTTATCAATATACTTGAGTATTTGAGATCAATATTTGACATGAATTGTTATATTTTGATATATGCCCATCTGAGTTAATATTTTGTTGAGTTATTGTCTTCCACTGAGTTGTTAGGCTGGTCAAGGGTCCGCTCTGGAACTAAAAATGATTTTTTAAGTGTCAATCACACCTAGAGTGTAGACTCAGGGCTTGACACCCATGATTACCTCAAAGGACTAATAAATAAAATTTTAAATAAATGACAGAAAGAGTTCCTCCAAATCCAATGAGGTCTCACCAAAAGATGGAAGTAAACTAATCTTCTATGATGTTCTGGTTGAGGATCTATTTCACATGTATCTGTATGATAAAATAATGCAGTGTTGAGTGGCATAAGTAAATGAAATGTACACTATGTAAAATAGTTAAATAGAAACTTACTCAAGAATACTCAATAGAATCAATGCAGGAATAACTCAACTCAATAGAGCATGCAATATATAAATAAAATAATGCTTTATAAAAATATGAATAAGTAAATGTAACTCAGTATAAAAATAATATTTTTTTCTTTGGGGAGTTTCTCTAACCGACAGCCATCAGTATGAGCATCGTAATGATAACGAACTATTGTCGTTCCTACATCCGTCCAATACCTTTCCAGGGCAAGGGATGCAATCTTATTGATAGATCCAATAAAAGTCCGTATCAGGGACTAAAGTGAGGAGTCGTCCGAACCAACGATATGATCCTATGCTATGCTGGCTACATATTTTATGAGGTTTGAGTTATTTAAACTGTTACCCAAATTGGTGCTCAATACTATTTGTAATATATATATTTAATGAACTCAAGAGAGTAAAAATACTCAGAATATTATCTCATTAGTCTCATTGAACCTTAGTCAGTTTAACTTAACTCTTTTCAACTCATATCTTCTTTAAAAAATTAGTTATACTTTTAACTTAGTGAATGCATAAAATATGGTTTTGATTTCTCAACTTAGTGAATGCATACTTACTCAATCTCATTTATACTCGATAATGATCATACTCAAATTCATTGAATGAAAGACTTCTCAAACTTAACCAGATGCTCAAATTCCTTTATCATTTTAAGACATGAAATATATCATTATATCTCAAAATAATGCATGAAATTAAGCAATGAAAATACTCACTAGGGTTCATGTGAATGTAGACATGAATAAAAAATTCAAGAAATTGAACTGATGGGAATAATCTCAGCAGCAATAAATATATAGGAAAACCAACGAAAGATTACATAATTAACTCAAACACTCAATATAACGGGATTGAAACTCAAACTCAAACTCTTATTGATTGAACAAAGATGTAGGGCACTAGGATGAAATCAGTCCAACATTGTGATAAGACTTACATACTTGAAAGATCAATAATCTAAGAGAAACTTGAAGAACTTGGTTGAAATGCTTGAACCCTAACTTTTCTCTTCTCCAATCCTTACTCTCAAAATATCCTAAATGTTAATGAGAGGAAAGGCACGTTTGATAAGGGACCTAAATTTGTCCGAATACATAAAGAGTTTTTATTAGGAAAAGGTCAGAAAAAAACAAATTACCCCTCATTAAAATTGTCACTAGACCATCTATGGGTCAACCTACACACCATAGGAACTCCTATGGACCCTAAAACACCGGTCGTAGAGTATGAGGTCTAAAATATGACCTACTGGATCTTGTCATATTGGGTCTAAGAACCTATTCTATGTGTCATAGACCTTAATATGATTCGTACAAGGAGACTCGTGGAATTCAACAGGAGAACTTGGACTTAGGGTATACGCACTTTTCTATAGGTCGTAGATCTACCTACGGGTCATACATGTTGGATTAGGGTGCACATTCTAGTAGATACTGGAATGCGACAATTTGGTCTATGGGGTGACTCTACGGGTCATCGACACGGTTCTTCGAATAAGGGCTTGGAAACTGGGCTAGGGTCACTTCTACGTATATTTTTCTATGGTCCTTAGAATCTTCTACCGGCCATAGAAGTAACTCGTAGAATGAATCTCAGAAATTCATATATTTGCTAAGTGTTGGGCTTCTACGAGCCTGACTTATGACTCGTAGAACCTTCTACGAGTCATAGGATCTACTTCTAGGTTCATTAGGCAAGTTAATTTTCTCATTTTCTCATGGATTTTTGGGATTAATCTAAGTTAGAATAGTATGGAGTGTTACAGTTGAGTTTATTTAGTCTTTAGGTTGTTATGTGGTTAGCGGTGGGCATCGATATTCTATCCTTGTTAGTTGACTCCGGTAGTACTTTCTTTTTGTTAGGAGGTTGTTGGACTTGTGCTCTCAGGTACGTTCCTTGTCTTGATTTCTTTACTCTGTGTATCCTAGTATTGTATTCTCATTTTATGTATTTTCAGGTTATATCTCCTATGTAGTGAGTTGTGTTGTACTTACCTTTGTGTATATATTATTTATACTTACTTTATCTGTGAAGCTCAGTCGACATATGTCTATTGAGTATTATTCATTTGGTACTCATACTAAACTTTTGTTCCTTGCAGATCATAGTACGTGTTATCACTGTTGATTTGGTTTTCATTTAGAGAAGTTTTGGATTGAGAAATTTGATTCTCTCCTGGAGTTTGGCGTTGCCGATTTCCATCTACTTTGGGCTATGATTGGCCTTACTTTGCTTTGATACAGTTT
This sequence comes from Solanum dulcamara, assembly GCF_947179165.1. Lineage (NCBI taxonomy): Eukaryota > Viridiplantae > Streptophyta > Magnoliopsida > Solanales > Solanaceae > Solanum > Solanum dulcamara. Next base: position 65,929,142 of record NC_077237.1, on the reverse strand, counting down.
ATACTTATATTTGTATTTGTAAATGTCTTGTACTCATATTTTGATTAGATTCTCAAACACTGACTGATGTCAGGTCTTGGGAGTGGTTTCTTGTGTTATATATTCATTTATTCCTCCTCCTTTTCTTTATTATTATCTTCCGTTTCATTGGTTTATCTTCCACTTGAAAGACCATTACTTTTGATTTCAGGCTATGGTTAGACTTATCTTTTGGTGTATTGTAGTTGGTGCCATCGTGACTTGAGAAATCGGATTTTGTCAAAAAAGTTCTATCAATTTTTTTGAGTACCTTTGTGTTTTAATGTAATATAGATTAATACTGATTAAAAAAGCAAATTTATTCTCTTACCCACTTGGCAATAAGTAAATGGGAATTGTGAGGCTATTTATTTATTAACCATGAATATGTACTTATTCAATAAGTTCAATTTTATAAAATCACTCTATATTATAAAAGAAAATACTGTCTTCATTAATAATTAAGTTGATGATATTATTAAATATGTAAAACACTTAAATAGAGAATTAATATATTCAAAAATCATATAAAAACATTAAAATTACTTTAAACTAAATTAAGAAAAGCTTAAAACACTTTCTTGATATGACATATGGAGCAATTCATTTGTCGTTAGAAAGTGATAGAGGACACGAAGTTAATATTATTATATTATAAGGTAAAATAATATGCTACAGAAATATGTCACCTAAGGTAAAATCTATAAAGTATTCCTAGTAGACATTTTGGATTTTAGAAAAAAATATTTTTTTACTTTTTCTCTCGCATCTCTTATTGTAAAGACTTTGAAGGTCATTTTTAAAAATTTTCATAAATTACTAATTTACCCTCCCAATAGTTGTCCCGAGTCGTATTTGATTAGTTTACAACATTTGTTTGGTAATTCTTTGAAATATTGTGATTTTTGGAAGTTTTGAGTTCTATGAACCTTAAGTTGTGAAATAGTAGTTTGTCTTTCTATGTTTTCAGTCTCGAAATAGAATTTCATCGATTCCATCAGCTTCAGAATGATGAAATTGGTCAAAGAGATTTGCTAGAACCATATTTGGGGTTATATCATAGTTTTGTCCTGGTCAACATTCAGAGTTCGGGAGCTCGTAATGGATTTCTGATAATTCTACTGAATTTAGGAGGTGATTTTAGGCTTAGGTGAGGCCTCGGTTAATTTTACAGAGATACCGAGCCTGTTTTGATATTTTTGAACCTTAAGTTAGTTTAGTTGCGACTAAATAAGTTTCGAGTCAAGGAGAGCTAAAATTCAAATTTAGAAGGTTTTATTGTGTCTCGAATATCAAATTTAGTAGGGTAGCATATGTATTTTCTGTATAAAAGGGTTTAAACGAATCTCGAGGGTCCATTCGGGAATATTTGATTCTTGTGTGTTGATGTGATTTCTCAGTTACAGGCCTCGCGATAGTGAGGGGCTGGTCGTGAAAGGGACCATAGCTTAAATGATGCCCCATCGTGAAAGCTATGACCGACTTTTATCATAGGGTTGTGAAAGAAATCAAGGGATCGCGATTGTGGTGATTGCGAAAGTGACCCTAGTCCATTTTTGCGAAGGACTTCTTTTTGCGGGGTTTGCTTTAGAGAATGGTGGGTCGCGATTGGGGTTAAACCCTATTTTCACTAATTTGAGTTTTGGAACACATTTAGGGGCGATTTTTAAAGATTATTTTGTTGTGAATCGATTGGGTAAGTGTCTTTGACCCTTAAACTTTAATTCCCCATATCAAATGTGATTTGAACTTCAAAAATTGAGATTTTGATTGCCTAATTTGAGGTTTTCAAGAACTTGAGTTTTCAAATGAAAAATGGTTATTATGAGTTGGATTCCACTCTATTTTTGAAATAATTTCCGCTAATGAATTCCAAATGCCTTGATAGATGTTTTCATGTAAAAATTTCTAGAATTATACCTCATTTTTGGAATCAGAGTTTTGAGCCGATTTGGCACTTTTGCCCAGAGTTTTTGATTTTGGTGTCGTTAGTTCTGAAATGTTATTATGAATCATTTTTTGATGAGATTGTGGTGTTTCAGATACTAATTGGAAGAGGAAGACTCCAATGGTTTATAATCGTGATTTGATTAAGGCAAGAAAACTTTTAAAACTCCATAAATCTTTAAAATCCTTGATTTTTCTTTATTTTATGCTTCGGGGAGTAATAAGAATGAGGTGATTTATTATTTATTCACATGAATTGAGGTTGATTATTTATTCACATGAAGTAACCTTAATAAATGGATGGGGTTAATAAAAAGTCAATGTGTTGCTATGATTGTGATTGAAAAGTGTGAAATGCCTAGATCTTAATATGGATGCTAATTTTTATGATATGCTTTGATAGCACCATTGTGATTGTGAATTACTTGAACTTGTCATTTCCTCATTATCATGTGAATATGCTGAATTGCATTTTTTCTTGAACACTATGATGAGATGGATATGTGTGATGTCGAGGCCTTTTCCAATGAGATTGTGTTATTTTTGGTGAGATTGTGTTGCCTAAGTTATTTTCGATGAGGTGTGATGCCGAGGTCATTGCCAACGTGATTGTGTTACCGAATTCATTTCCATTGAGGGTGTGATATCAAGGTCATTAATACCAAGAGAGTATGATACCGAGGTATTTTTTGATAAGGGTGTTATAATGAGGTCATTTCTGATGATAGTATGATATCGAGGTCATTATCAGTGCGTGTATGTGATATCGAGGTCATTTCTAGTGAGAGTTATACGAGGTCATTATTGGAAAATATGACCGATGCTTGATTATGAATTGTTTATGAGAATCCCTACATACTTATGTATGGTGTATTGATTTTTGTATATGATTCGTGTGACAATTGTGACTTCTATCTTGTGATGACTTAACTGTGATTGTGGAACTTATTTGAACTAAGTATTGTGCACTCTAGGTTTGGCTGATTTTTTTGTGCAATTTGTAGTTATGGAGATTCGGTTGGGATGAAAGAAATTTTAGTGTTCTATTATATTTTCCTAGTTTTGTTAGTTGGCTTACTAAGTACAGTGTTGTTTGGTATTCACTCCTTGCTTCTACACTTGTGTAGGTTTCGATCTCAGATAGTGAGTTTGAGTTATTCCTTTTTCCTCTGTGGCTTCATGCTGACTTTGAGAGGAAGTTGATTGATGCCCAACGATCCTCCTTGTTCCCTTACTTATACTTTGTTCGATTTAAAATACAAAGACATTTGAGACTTGTTTTTATCTTTCATTTCGTATTTACTAGTGGCTTGTGTACGTGAAAACCAAATGTTAGGGATTATTTGAGTTTATTTAACTCTTCTACTTTTATATGCTTCATCTATTTAGTATTTATACATTATCTACCATATCAGTTGGATTTAGGCTGACTTGTCTTGGTGGAATAGGATAAGTTCCATCACACTCAGTTTTGGGTCATGAAAAAATTATATCAAACCCTCAGGTTCATAGTTCTCATATGTGTACAAGCCAAATCTAAATAGAGTCTAGAGGATTGGTATGGAAATGTCTATACTTGTCTTTGGGAGGATATGAACATCATTAGAAAACTTCCTTTTTATTTATTCTTTCTTATCTTGTGTGGTTATCTTCACTAGTACTGAGTTTTCATGTGTTATTTTGGCATATGCAGAGGACCAGAACTTTTATCTCTGGCATTAGAAGGGAGGGAATGACTGAAACCATATCTAGGGGCAGGGGTAGGGACCCGAGCTAGAGGCCATGCTTATGGAGTGGCACTAGGTAGAGATCATTCTGAGAAGCAGCACCAACTAGAGGTTGCACTAGAGAGGCTTCTCTAGAGCCACAACTAGAGGTTGGTAAAGACCAGGTTCCTCCTATGTATGCGCCTCCCTCTCTTCAAGATACTTTGATGAGGTTGTTAGGTGTACTAGAGGGACTTTCTCAGGGTGTAGTAGGCAGACCATAGGGTTCTCAAATGAGAGTAAGGGAAAAGACCCCAAGTTAGCATCAGGTTTTGATTATTCTTGATCAGATGGGTCAACCACCAGTATTGCGTGCACTGACTATCGGTGTATATGTTGCTCCTGAGGTATTCCTGACAGTGGATGATAAACATTGTTATGAGAGGTTTCAGAAAATAAAACCACCCCAGTTTTAGGGAGGTAAGTGAAAGGACGCTCATGAGTTTCTAACTTTATGCCATGAGATGCTAGAGGCAGTGAGTATGGTCGATTCTCGTGGTATTGTTTTTGTTGCACTCTAGCTTTGTGGATCAACCATGTAGTGGTGGAGGATATATGTGAGGTCAAGACTAGTTGGATCTCCTCCAAAGGAAATGGATGTATTCTCTAGTGATTTTCAAGATTGTTGGATCCCTTGGAGTGTGCATGAGGAGAGTCGATTAAGGGTTGAAGGCTTGACACTAGTTATCATGTCTATTACTAAGTATGAGGCACATTTATGTCAGTTGTCTCAGCATGCTCTGGCTTTGATTCCGGATGAGGTGGAGAGAGTTTGTAGGTTCGTGAGAGGATTGACCTTCTCCATTTGATCATACATTTTTAGATCAGTCGTGAAGGGGCTTCCTTCCAAACCATAGTGAACATTGCTAAGGAGGTAGAGTTAATGGTTTGGAAGGAGTTTGGAGACCCCAAGAACGACCACACTTTCGGTTAGTTTTTAGGTTCCTCATCTGGAGACAGGGGTTCACAAAAAGGTGGTGGTTCTTCCCAGCGTCATGGGCCCATACATGCATCTATGCCAGTAGCTAAGATTGGGTAGATGTACCATAGGTTTTACAGTTCTAGTTGAGATGTTCATCATAGTTTATCTAGTGTACAACAATATTCATTCATATTGAGGTCTTGTTTAGGGTTCCCCCTACATAATAACTCAAGATGCCATCATATTTATTCAGTTATTTCGGACAGAGATTCATCACCTTCAGCCCGGGGTTGGGGCATGGATCAGACAGGTAGAGTGGTCGAGCTTCTAGTAGTGGTGCTATTATTCAGCATGGAGGTAGAGGTATTGCTTAGATTTGAGGTGGTAGAGGGTCCTAATGTTATGGTTTTTCAAGAAGACCCAAGGCTAAGTCCGACGTTTTTGATGCCACTATCACAGGTATCATTTCCATCTTCCATCGATATGTATTTTTTTTATGGGAACAGACCCTACACGAGGCTCCCACCTTTCGTGCACAGTCAGGGGTTGAGCATCACCCCCAAGCCTTAACATAAAATAAAACAGAAAAATACAAGGAGGGGGACATAAACCTTACCTCCGATCCTATGTTGGTTCATAAGTCGGCTAACCTATTAAGGTCAGCTAACTCATCCCCGTAGCAAAAGGAGCTATCTATAACTAGAAAGCAGTAAACCTATGAGAGGAATCCTCCCGATACAAGTCGACTAAGAAAGCATAAATGAGGGAGACTCTCCTCTTCTATAAGAAGACAAGAAAGAAACCTACACTAGTCCTATTCAACTATGCTACGTACCATACATAGCTAAATTGAGGAAGAACAAGTATATGAACCTTCTATCTCGCATGGGGTGAAGAAGCTCTTTTCATCTTTGCCCTTTTTCGTCTTGTCATACCAAGTAAGTCCAAGGGAAGTATGCAACAACATCTCAATCATGATTATCAGCTAAGGAGGATGAAACGAGAGGAAGTATATAGAGCTATAATAACCAACAACGTTGGAGTTGTTGTTGAGAAAACTAGTGACTGAAGAGCAGCAAATTGTAACTTATAGGTGATGCAGCCATGGCATGAGCAGTTGCTTGGGTGTTTTTCCTTGCACTTTGCATGATTCCAGATCAATACCCACAAACAAACCAACAAAGAGCTCAAAGTAACTTGGAGCTGCTGCAAGAAGGCCCCTACATGAATGGTTGTTGTCTCTCTTTGTTTGATTCTTTGTGGACCTGCACAAGGAAGTAGCCAAGGAAGCAAACCAGTGTGTGGGGGTTCTGTAGTGCCTATTGGAGGGCTCCTCAATTGCAAGTAGATGGAAGTTGAAGATTGTTGGTGTTGGATTGTTGTAGTTGTATGGTTGCTGCTGTAGCTTCTGAATTCCAAGGTGCTGTGGTTGGTTGCAACTCCTCTTGTTGATAGTTGCTGCACTGCACAGCTGTGAAGCTGTTATTGCTTCAAAAAATTCAGCTTCAGCACTCTGCTGCATGGTATCTGCAACTGCAGCTTCATAGATTTTGCATCTTCTGATGTTCCAGCAGTCTGCATACACAGATAAACAAACACATAAACGAGAGCAATGGCCTCCCAGTTTAGACTCCCATAATGATTGATGGGTGTTGCTGCTGCTAGGAGGTTTAACAGATGGTGCCTTGGATATTAGAGGGTTCTTGTGTGCCTGCACAGAATCCAAGAGGGCTGTTGCAGGTGTTGTAGCATGGTCGTTGTTAGCTGCATCTACAAGTGCAACCATGCACTTTGTAATCCCTGCATCTGCAAAGAAAAACAACCCTATTGCCACTGCTGTTGCTGCAGCTGTAGCCCATCTGTTGCAGGTCTGTCTTGATGTTGCTTTATGTACTAGTGAGTGGTTGTATGCTGAAGTACTTGTTCTTGGGGATTGTAGTTGTGTATTGTACCTGCACAAGTAAAAGAACAAGAAGAAAAGTACCTCCAATACTCCTGCACAGCAAACACTGTGCTGTGGTTCTGCAGGTCCATTGTGGACTTGTAGTTTGTCCTTGTATGCTGCATGTTGTTGGATTTTTTGTGTGTTGTGGCTTGTAAACATATCCCCAACTGTTAATGTATCTCCAGATACCTGCAAATGCATAGAGACAAGCCAACAAGACCAAAAACAAATAGACACCAACCTCCTCATTATGCTTACGTCGGCTAGCTTTTTCAAGGTCGCTCGACTAATGATTCCAATTATCCATTTGAGGTGGAACTTCTTGGGCCTTGTAGTTAATGTATTTTCTGTGTTCTTGCAACATTTGGAGGCCTTTTGGACAAGCTGGAAGCTCCAAGTAGTGAATTGCTCTATTTGAAGACTTAAGTCGGCTAACTTTTTCAAGGTCGCTCGACTAACGTCTCCAATTATCCGTTTGGGATGAAACTTCTTGGGATTTGTAATTACAGTATTTTCTATGTTCTTGCAACATTTGGAGGCCTGTTTGACAAGCTAGAAGCTCCAAGTTGTGGAGTGCTCTATTTGAAGACTTAAGTCGGCTAACTTTTTCAAGGTCGCTCGCCTAACGTCTCCATTTGTCCGTTTGTTATGAAACTTCTTGGGCCTTATCCCTATAGTATTTTCTACAATCCTGCAAAGTTTGGAGGCCTTTTGATGTGTGATGATGCATTTGTTGATTTGCTGCTGCTGTGGCTCAGTTACATTCACTGTTGCTGCTGTAATGTAGCATATGCAAGTGATGTTGCTGAGATGCTGCAGTTCTATGGTAGGTTGTTGGTCCAAGAATTTCAATCTCAGCTGTTGAAACTCCAATACCAGGCTAAAAGCTTCATGATACCTGCACTAGATAAACAAACAAAAGGAAAAATCCCTTTGCTGATTCCTGTACTGCATCTCTACAGCATTCTTGCAGCTCCAAGGCCATCTCCAAGTTATCCATTGGTTCATTTTGCAGCTGCTGTGCCAAGAAGCAAACCTCACCTGGCTTGCAGTTGTTTGTTCCCATTTTCCAAATCTGTTGGTACCTACACAATCAAGAATGAAAAGAAAAACGAAACTATCTACTCTAATCCTTACCTCTAGGGGTAGGTTGATTGCTCTATGAAGGCAATAAACAAGGGAGACTCTCCCCTTTATAAAACTCCTAACTATGAATTTATACATAGGGAGTTCTGTACTACTATTAATGGTATACAATTCAAGGAGGTTGTTTGATCCTCTTCAGTTTTGTCCTCCTAAAATTTGGCATCCCCATTTTGTCTAGGATGTAGTATCCTCTTGTTTCCTTAGGAAGTTGTTGAGCACTGTAGAATTGAACCATGTTGTATACACTGTGGCTATGCTTGGAAAGTGTATCTGCAACAAAGTTAGCTTCCCTATAGATGTGCTTGCATTGAAATAAATCCAGCATTATGATCAGCTCCTGCAGGTCTGTGATGTAATTCCTGATAGTCCAGGGTGGTGTAATCTCTTGTTTTAGCCATTTCACAAGTAATTTAGAGTCAACCTCTAGTAGGACCCTGTTGTAGCCATGTTGAATACACCAAGTGATACCCAGAAGTACAGCCTGTACCTCAGCTTAGTTGTTAGAACCAACTCCTAGTGGTGCAGCAAATGCATAAAAGAGGTTTCCTTTGTGTCTCTTAGGATGCCCCCAGCTCCAATTTTCCCAGGATTATTCAAAGCACTTCCATCAGTGTTAAATTTAACCACATTGTAAGTTGGTTTGTGCCAACTAACTTGGGTGATTTTCAGCTCCTGACTGCAGCTTTCCACCATAATTATTAGCTCCTTTCAGTCACTTGGCCAGCTAAGGTAAGGGAAAGCTGTGAAGATCAGCATGTAAAGTTCTTTGATAACTGAGAACTTCACTCTAGTACTGCTTGACTTTTTTCCTCCATATTTGCTAGCACATCTGTTCTTCCATAGGTTCCAACAGATGAATATGGGGGTAGCTTGCATTAATAGTTTATGGACTTTATTATTTGGTTTAACCAACCATCATTTAATCAGAGTGCTCCTCATGGGGCTACTGCTGTGATGTATACCCGAATAATCAGAGAAATAATTCCATATATATCTAGCCATGTGTCCTGATATGAATATATGATCTATATTATCCCATCCTGACCTGTAGCAACAAGAGCACTGAACAGGTGCATGACCAAATTTCTCAATACTTTCATTAGTGGGCAACTTGCTTCTGAGAGTTCTCCAAACAAGAAAGGATATCTTAAAAGGTATATTCTTATGCCATACATAAGTGTCGGTCATGGTTTTGTTCCTTTTTGGCCTGATCTTATTCCAAGCTGAAGCACAAGTGAAGTTTCCATCAGAGGTCAGCTTCCAGTAGGCTGTATCTGGGATGTTAGGTTGATACTTGAAGGAAAAACTAAGAATCTTCTGTATCAGATGCTGTGGTGCATGTTGCCTCACTTTCTATTCATCCCATTCTCCATTCTTCAGGAACTTGGAGACAGTGGTATTGTTAAGTCTAGGTAGACAGTATTTGTGATAAGCTAGGGGGCCAATTCCTAGCCAATCATCCCACCAAAAACTGCAAGAGCCTGAGTTAAGGTGCCACTGTATATGAGGCTCAATCTCAGCTTTGTTTGTCATCATGTGTTTCCACATAATTGATTGACCAGTGTCCCATTTCTTGATTACTGGATTTGCCCTTTCGCAATACTTGGCCCTCAGAAAGCTCCCCCATAGAGTCTTCTTAGACCTGAAAATCCACCATTGTTTATATTGCATTGCTAGGCAGACATCTTTCAGATTTTTCATGCCAACACCTCCTTCATCTGTTGGGTAGCTGAGGGTCTCCCATGATGCCCAATGGTATTTTCTTTTTTCTTTGTCCCATCCCCAAAAGAAGTCTGCTATTAGGGACTTTATTTGTTTGAGTGTAGTGGAAGTTGGAATCACAGCAGATAAGAGATGAATTGGGAGGGACTGCAACACATACTTCACAAGAGCAGCTCTCCCGTCATAACTGAGGATTTTGGTATGCCATCCTCTAATTTTGGATATTACTTTGGACACCATACTAGTAAAGTATATGATCCTTTGAACTACAATATATAAGGGGCAACCCAAGTAAGTAATAGGGCCATGAGTTGTTTTGAAACCAGTGGTAGAAGTGACCCTTTCAGTGATCTCAGGATCAGCATTCAGAGGGATCATGCACTGAATCTTTTGTGTGTTAATAAGCTGGCCTGAAGTCTGCTCATACACTTCCAGTGTCTTCATGATCAGCTTGAGAGAGTAACTACATGTTGAAGTGAAAATGATTATATCATCAGCAAAGCTCAAATGATTAATCAATGGACCTTTCTTCTCCATGTGGAAACCTTTGTACAAATAGTGTTGATGAAGATTATTGAGCATTCTTGATAGTACCTCAGCACCTAAAATAAATAGGGTTGGGGATAGTGGATCTCCCTGTTTGAGGCCTCTTGTAGAGTGGAAGAAACCATGCCTACCTCTATTCACAATAACTGAATAGCAGTTATTAGCCATAAGTCTCCAAACCATGTCAATAAATACTTCTCCAAATCCAAACCTTCTCATGACTAGACATATAAATGCCCAGGACACCCTGTCATAGGCTTTGGCCATGTCTAATTTGATCACAACATTATCTCCAAGCTTTGGTTTTTTAATGCTATGAGTGATTTCCTGTGCAAACATAATGTTTTCAGATATACTTCTTCCCTTAACAAAACCTGACTGATTTTCAGAGATCAGTTGAGGAAGAATAGGAGCAAGTCTGAGACATAGGATCTTTGAAATAACTTTATTGGTGAAGTTACTTAGTGATATAGGCCTGAAATCTGATAACTTATTAGGATGATCTACTTTTGGGAGTAGGACCAAACAAGCATGTGAGATGAACTTGGGAATAGAATGACCACAAAAAAAGTATTTTACCAAATAGAATAAGTCTTCACTGATGATATCCCAGCAAGTTTGGAAGAACTTGCCATTAAAACCATCTGGACCTGCAGCAGATACATCACTGAGGGAAAATACAACTTCTTTCAGCTCCTCTTTAGTAGGCATAGCATTAAGAGACTGGTTTTGATTATCTGTGATGGATTTGGGGATATATCTGAGGATATCTTCATTGATAGCATCATCCTTACCAGTAAAGATCTTCTCAAAGTAATCACATACAGCAGTAGCTATATTCTGATCACCTTGAATAGTATTATCCTGTTCATCAGTAATCTGATGGATGAATAATCTTCTTCTCCTTCCTCTAATAATAGCATGAAAGTACTTGGAATTGACATCTCCCTCCTTAAACCACTGAAGCTTAGTTTTTTGTTTAAGGGTGGATTGTTCAGTCTTCAAGTATTTAATATACTGAGCATTCATAAGATTCAGCTTGATCTTGTTATCCTCAGACTTGTCTTGGATGAGATCATCTTCAGCTTGCTTTACCTTCTCTTCAAACTCTTTGACAGCTTCATATATGTCCCCATACTGTTGCCTTGACCATCTACTAAGGGTGTTAACCACCCTCCTAAGTTTCAAGTGGAATATTCTCATTAGATTACCCTCTACTGGTCTTTCCCAACAGACTCTAACAGTGTACTAGAAAGTCTCATTATCCACCCAACAGTTGAGGAACTTGAAGTATTTGATAAGATTACTGTGAGTCTCTTTACATTCAAGTAATAGGGGGGAGTGATCTGAACCTGTTGAAGTAAGATGAGCCACAGTAGTCATGGGCATCATCTCTAACCACCTATCATTCACCATGGCCCTGTCCAGTCTTTTCCAAATTCTAACTTCCATGTCCCTGTTGTTGCACCATGTAAATTTCTGCCCATGGAATCCCAGATCAGTGAGACCACATGCCTCAATTACACTTATGAACTCTAAGCTTTTGTTCATATTGTATGGTTGTCCTCCTAGTTTTTCATCAACATCAGTGATCACATTAAAGGCTCCAATAATGCACCATGGCTTGTCTGTGTCAGCATACTGCAACATTTTATCCCAAAGAGTTCTTCTCATGTAATCCTTACACTTGGCATAAACAAATGTAATAATATGAGAATTAGGATTAGCCACATGTTTGATTTCACAAGTACACTATTATTCATCTTGGTCTACAATAGAGCAGTCCACATCCTTAGTCCAAAACAACCAAATCTTGTTATTGGGATTATGAATGGCACTGTCCATTCTCAACTGAATTCTGTAGTGGTTGAGATGTGATTGATTAGCAAATGGTTCCAGGATTGCCAACATAGTTAATTTGTGATAATCCTTGAGTTTTTGGAGTCTATCTAAGGCACCTTGAGTATCAATACTCCTTGCATTCCAGCATATTGTATTCATCATCAAAGTTTCAGGGATTTGGACCTTGTGTTGATGCCACTCTTACAAGTAGCATTATCTGAACTGGTGGAGATGTCTTGTTTCTATTTTTTCTTCTTCTTCTTTGCTTGCTGACCCCTGGGTGATAAACCCTGCTTCTCAGTGACCTGCAACACTTCATCCTGAGTTGTAGAATCTGTGATATCATCCAGTGCTCTGATGGGAGAGGCACTAGTTTCCTCATCCTCATCATGAGTTTGTTCCCTTTGATCTAGGTCCTCTTCATCTTCAGATTTAATAGGTCTATATTCATTCTCCAAGTCATATGATATGGCTCTCTTATTAAGCACACACAACTCAGTAGAGCTGGATTGAATTTGAAGAGGTGTAACATGAATCCATGCTTGTTTATCAACCAACACATAGTTCACTCTGTGTTATGTCTTTTCAGACAGAGATTTTTTACTTTTTTTTCTATCTTTTTCTTCAGTGCCTCCCTCTTCTTTTTACTCAAAGAAAGAGTATATTTATTGTTCAGTAGCTGAATCACTGCACCTGTATTTTGTTCACTAATTTTTGGAGATTCAATACCTCCCTTATCACTGTCCTCTGAAAACTGTTGAACATCATCTTGTTGCAATGGCATGTTGGACCTTATATCTGCTAGAATAGTGGTGGCAGGGGCTCTAGGGTCTTTCCTATGGTCAACCAATAGACTTTCCCTCCCCTTGGTTTCCCCTTCCTGCAGATTAGTGATTTGCTCCTGTATTCCTCCAACCTGACCTCTACAGACTTCTTCAGCCACAACATTAATACTATTTAAGATATTAAAGTAATTGGGGGAGCCATGGAGGTGTGGGAGCATTAAGTCAATACCTGGGATTTTTCCATTGGCTTTGTTGCTTTCCACATTATTCAAACCAGTATTTGGTGCACACCTGGGAGTAAAATTTTGCTCTTTTTGTTTGTCTGCAGGTCTGCTATTTTCATTAACATGTAATACCTGCTGTATGGAATTATGGGGGCTGGGATCCAATATTGTATGGGAAGTGGGGAGTAGGCTCTGGACTCCAGAGTCTACATTACAAGCTTGGATATTACAAGTATTAAAGTTAGAGTTATTAAGCATACCTGCCTGCTATTGAGATTTTCCTTCTTTGCTGCTACTGATAATATGCTGGGGTGGTACTGAACTTTCCCCTTTTGTCATGGATACTTGTGTTTTATGTTGTTGTGGTTGTTGTTGGTTGTGTTGTCCATATTTTTTGCCTTTCCTCCTTTGAATTTGCCAAGCTGCATGTTCTTGGTCTCTTTTTTAGCTTCAGCTTTGCTAGTGTTTTGTTATTCCTTAGTTTGTTTGTCTTCTTGGTGTTTTAGCTCCTTGTTCTGTTGTTCTGTATTCTTTTCATTGTTGGACTTATCTTTGTTTCTTGCTTCTTCTTCTTGAACTTGCTTTTTCTTATTATCTTCATCCCTTCTTTTCATAGTACAAACATGAATAGTGTGACCTTGATGTTTGCAGTGTTGACAGTAATCTGGCACCCCCTCATATTGGATAGACTGCCACTTTCCTGCTCCATTTTCATCTTCACCATAACCCATCCATATATGCTGTGGTCTTTGTTTTGTAAGGTCAATTTGTACTTTGACTTTTGCAACACTACCCCTTGTTTTCTTGTAGGTTGCCAAATCCAAGAACAACACCTTTCCAATTGGGGATAGTAATGGGGTTACCACTTCAAGACGATAACAGTGCCAAGGTAATTCAGGTAATATAGCCCATATAGGAACTAGAGATGTTTCTTCTTCAGGCTTAAAGGTGGGGGTCCACAGCTGGAGTCTCATAAGTTGGCCATTTATGTACAATTTTCCTTTGGACCATACAGTAGAGTGATCATACTCATTGTCCAAGTCTATGTACAGATGCCTAGAGTTAAAATGGGTAAGTTTCACTCCTCCTCTGAGCTCTGTTTGCAAGATGAATTCCTTTCTAATGGTTTCCATCTTAGGCATAGTATTTGTGAATTTTCCTATTAGAGTATACTTACAATCACTAGCCAATTTCACCAGGAAATCTTCTTCTGTAAATACTATAGCTGGATAGCCTTGCTTTGTGGTAATTTTGGGGGGTGTAATATCAATAATGTCTGTTTTCATAGCTTCTTGGGCTCTCAACTTAGTAGCCAGAGTTTGGTGGATGACAGGATTAGGAGGGGTTGGAGTATTAGTATTGGGGTGCTTGGTTTGTTTGGCAGGTAAATTAGTATTGGGAAGCACCACATGATTATTAGTAGTAGGAGTATTAAAACTTGGAGCTCTAAGTTAGTTTGAGTTTTTGGAACCTAGGTTGCTTCCAGTATTCAGAGCAGCAGGTTTGTTAGTAGATTTAATAGCATCAAAATTATTTGACACTTTCATAGGATTGCTATTAGGAACATAAGGTCTATGGACAGGTTGAGATTTCACATTGAGCCCCCTGTTCAACTAGGCAAGTTGTTTGTTTTTTCAACATTACCAAGTATTATGTTCCCCTGCTCCTTGTGCTTAGCAACAAGATCAGCATCAACATTGTGAGTAGAATTCTGAATTTCCTCATTATTCTTGGTCACAACAAGATGCAAATTAGTAGGCTTAACAGTAGCAGCATTAGCTAAATTTCCTTTTTATACATTATTATCAAGTAAGCTAAGTTCATGAGGTTCGACAGTATCACTATACATTTGAACAACATTGTTACTATGATCAGCACTTTTTACTAGATATTGGTTGAAATAGTTAGAAGACTTACCTGGATGAGCCACAGTAGGAGCACTGTTCCATTGCTTATCAGTGAAGTTCCCCTTCGAAATTTCTTTTGGGGCATGACCATTTTCTTCAATGCCTTCCAATATTAGCATTCTATTTCCTTGTTGGTGATTTTGAACATGATCCAATACAACAACCACAACTTCAGATCGAACAACACTGTGACAGTGTTCTTCAGGGAGATGCAAGTCTTGACGACTTTTTGAATTTGAGCTTGTTGATGGTGATTCGAGGCACTCTATATAGGTTGGAAGCTTCATAACACCTTGATGAGTCTTTTGGAATTGGTCTCTTGCCAATAGGTTCACCGGAGCTCCGGCACTACCAAAGTCGTCTTGACGACTTTTTGAATTTGAACTTGTTTGTGGAGATTCGAGACATGTGTTATAGTTAGAAACCTTATCCACACTGTTACGCACCTTTTGGTATTGGTCTTGGATGAATTGGCTCGCCGGAGCTCCGGTGACTCCATTGTTGTCAGAGCTCAATGATAAATTCAAAGAGTGTGGCAGTGATTCGAGGTGGCGCACATGGCTGGGGAGATTGATAACAGCTTGAGGAACATTTTGGCATTCATCTTGTGCGTTATGGCTTGCCGGAGCTCCAGCGCCGACAACAATTTGTTCGCCGGAGTTGATTTCGCCGGAGATTTTTGTTCCTAGCGGGGCGCCTTTTCCTTGCGAACAAATCCCTGGTGGTGCGAGGGATCGAATATCGCCGGAGGTGGCTGGAAATTGAAGGCGCAGTGGTGGCGCACTGGCGGCGATGCTGAGCTGATGCGCCTCTGCATTTCTCTCAATTGGGACTAAATTTTTTAGTGAATTTTGCACTGTGGTTGGCATATGGGATGAAGAATCATCTCCAATATTGTTTATAACCTTTAGCAATCCACGATTTCTCAAGGATATGATTTTTTCAGCTTGCAGCAGCTCCTCACTCGAACAATGAACAGTGATCACTTCAGTCTTTTGCAAATTTGAGGAGCTGTAGGTGGAATCTGAGGGTGAGGTAACTTTCGTTGTGTTCGTATCGACGGAATCTACGATTCCATCTTTCGAACGAAATTTTTCGAGGTCCAGAGGTGGGTCCCACCCCATTTCGTTTTTGTGACTAAAATGTCCTTCCTTGAGAGCTTTCCTTAGAGAGATGTTTTAGAGAGAAGATGAAATCATAAAATGAGAAAGTGATTCATCGATATGTATTTGGGTTATTTGATCCAGGGCCTACGTTCTCCTATGAGTCTACCTATTTTACATCTGGGTTTTATTTGATATGTGATGGTATGCATGTGTCTGTACATATTTCTACACCCATAGGTGCATCTTTAGTGATGGATCGAGTGTATCGATCTTGTGTTGTTTCTTTGGCTTGGTTTGACACTTAGGTAGACATGATCAGCTTAGGGATGGTAGATTTCGATGTTATCTTAGTTATAGATTGGATCTCTTCTTACTATGCGATTCTTGATTGTTATGCTTAGACCATCACTTTAGTGATTCGTGGTGTCCCAATGATTGGGTGGAAGGGTACCAATGGTTCTTACCCTAATAAAGTTATTTTCTTCATTCGAGCTCAAAGATTGATTGGTATAGGGTGTTTTTGTTATTTAGCTATTATCCTGGACACTAGTGTTGAGATGCCTTCTATGGAGTCTACTCCTATAGTTCAAGAGTTTGCATGTTCATTTCCTACTGACCTTCCAAATTTTCCTCCAAATTGGAACATTGATTTTTCTATTGATTTGGACCCAGTCTGTCACTAAGCCCATTACCATTGCTCCATATCATATGGCTCTGCCTAAGTTGAAAGAGTCTAAGGATCAAGTACAAGACCTATTAAGAAAAGGGTTTATTCGCCGTAGTGTGTCACCTTGGGGTACACCAGTCTTATTCATAAATAAGAAAGATGGGTCCATAAGGATGTGTATTGATTATAGATAGTTGAACAAGGTGATTATCAATAACAAGTATCATTTTCCCTATATTGATGACTTGCTTGATCAACTTCATGATGTGGCATTGTTCTCTAAGATTGATTTGATGTTCGGTTATCATCAATTTACGATTAGGGCATCTAATATCCTTAAGATAGTTTTTTTAGACTTGTTATTGCCACTATGAGTTCCCGGTGATATATTTTGGGTTGACTAATGCCCCTACGGTGTTCATGGAGTTCATAAACGGAGTGTTCCAACCTTATTTGGATTTCTTTGTGATTGTATTCATTGATGACATCTTGATATATTCTAAGACTGAGGAGGATCATGTCTATCACTTGAGGATGGCACTACAAAGATTGAAGGAAGACAAGTTGTATGCAAATTTTTCCAAGTGTATGTTCTAGTTTGATTCATTGGCATTTTTGAAACACTTGGTGTCCAAAGAGGGTATTAGAGTGGATATGGCCAAGATTGAGATAGTAAAGGTCTGGATGAGACCTACTTCTATTGAGATTCAAAGTTTTGTGGGCTTGGCCGGCTACTACAGTCAGTTCGCGCAGGGCTTATCCACTATTGCATATCTATGGACTAGATTGACTCAGAACACCATGGATTTTCTTTGGTCCAATGAGTGAGAGGAGAGATTTCAAATGTTCAATACCTTGTGGGTTTTACCATGTATTGTGATGCTTTTAGCATTGGTTTGGGTGGTATGCTGATGCAAAAAGGTAAAGTAATTTTCTATGCTTCTAGATATTTGAAGACTCATGAGAAAAACTACCCTATTTATGATTTAGAGTTTACAGCAGTGGTATTTATGCTTAAGTTATGGCAAACTACTTGTATGGGGTACATTGTGAGGTCTTCACCGATCATCAAAGTGTTCAGTACATTTTCAATTTGAGAGATCTGAACTAGAGGCAATATAGATGGTTCTAGTTCTTGAAGGACTATGACATGACCATCCTATATCATCCCTAGAAGGCCAATGTAGTGGTTGATCCCTTGAGTAGGAAGACTCCTAGTATGGGGAGTCTCTCCATGATCAATGTTTATAGGAGACCCTTGGCTAGAGATGTTCGGATGCTAGCCAACAACCTTGTCCAATTGTAGGTTTTGGAGAAGAGTGGTGGTTTGTTTGCTTTTATTAAGGCTCGTTCTTCCTTAGTTCAGCAATTTTGAGAGCGCCGATTTGATTATGAAAAGTTGTGTCTCATTCAAGACAAGGTATTAAGAGGTGAGGAAAACAAGGCCTACTTGTTTCTAATGGCGTTTTGAGGACTGGAGGTAGGATTTGTATGCCTACGATGAGAGATTTCATCAGGTTAATTCTAGAGAAAGCTCATTATTCTTGATATTCTATCCATCTAGGAGCAACGAAAATGTATCATGATGTGAGTCAGCATTGATAGTAGTGTGGTATGAAGAATGGTATCAGTGATTTTGTATCTATATGTTTTACATGTCGACAGGTCAAGTGTGAGCACCAGTGGCCCGGAGGTATGCCTTAGAGAATGCCTATTCCTACTTGGAAGTGGGAGTGGATCACTATGTATTTTTTATGGGTCTACATAGCATCGTTGGTGGTTATGATTCTATTAGGGAGATCAATTATAGAGTGACCAAGTCTGCCCTTTTTATCTTAATTTGGGTGAAGTATACAACTGAGAAGTTAGCCAGCTTTACATCTAGTTCGACTTCATGGGGTGTCTATTTCCATTGTTTCTGATCGAGGTTCATTCTTCACTTTTCACTTTTGGAGGAATTTACAACATGGTTTGGGTACTCAGTTGTATTTGAGTACAACCTTTAATCCTCAGACTGATGATCAGTCCAACCAGATAATTCAGGTGTTAGAGGACATGCTTCAAACCTGTATGGTTGTCTTTGGTGCTAAATTGGATCAACATTTTCCCTTAGTGGAGTTTTCCTACAACAACACTTATTATTCTAGTATACAGATGGCCCCATTTGAGGTATCATATGGTATTGGGTGGCTTGATTTAACTGAGATGGACTACTTAGATACAAACTTTCTTAGAGATGCCATAGAGCAGGTATGGATGATTTAGGGTAGATTGTTGATATCCCAGAGTTGGCAGAAGAGTTATGTAGACTGAAAAGTTCAACCCTTAGATTTTATGGAGGGTGATCATGTATGGCTCCGAGTGTCACCCATGAAGGGTGTGATGTGGTTTAGTAAGAAGGGAAAGATCAACCCTTGATTTATTCTGCCATTTGAGATTTTGCGATGAGTTGGAGAGATGGACTATAGGTTGGCCTTGCGACCTAGCTTATCAACTATGCATCTTGTATTTCATGTGTCTATGCTCTGGAAGTATGTTCTAGATGAGTCCCATGTGATTTCACTCAATTTAGTGGAGTTGGTCCCAGATTTTACATTTGATGAGAAACATATACCTATTCTAGATAGAAATGTCCATAAGCTTATCACCAAAGAGAAAGTTTTAGTGACGGTACAGTGGAAGCACCGCTCAGTCGAAGAGGTGACTTGGGAGACGGAGGTTGATATACGTGTTAGATATCCCCAACTTTTTAAGGCTTCGAGTACTTTGCTTCACTTTATGTTTGAGGTTGAATATGGTTTTTAGTGGTAGATAATGTAATGACCCTCAAGATTATTTTTGTAAATTTTTATAAAATAACCATTCTACCCCTCTTAATAGTTTCTTTGAGAGAAAACCAAAATATTGACTAGACATGGATGATGTTCACCTCTAGCTAAATACCTAGATTTGCCTATAATTTTTTGGAGGGATGGCCACCATCTCACCGTCTCAACCCCCCACTCGGATTGACTAGATGTTACCAACAGTTAAAGCTACTCCTGATATGAACTATAAACCCATGTTACGACCCCCACTAGTCATAAAGAAACCTTTGCCTTTGATTCCCATTATATATTTACATGGTGAACCACGAGTAATATTGGATGAAGAAGAGGCTGATCAGATGGTCCTAAATAAAAATTTACAATACGTTGTCATTGGAAAATTCTCTCATGGATGGCATGACATTCAAGATCTGACAAGATAAATCCCAAAAACAATGTGATTTGAAAGGTAAGTGCAACATAGGTTTGTTAACTAATAGACATGTCCTGATAACGTCCTCCACCTTAGAAGATTTTGTTAATCTATCTCTAAACCGGTGTTTTATATTACTCATCGAAATTGAACTTTTCCAATGCATACCCTTAAAAGGGATACTTTTTCTGATCCTGAGGAGGAGACCACCATCGCAATTTCTTGGATTTATTTTCCTTCAGTGCCTCCCAATATTTTTGGGAAGGAGTTAGTCTTTTCGCTTGCAGCAGTGGTAGGGAAGACATTGCAAATGGATCTTGCTACTAGGAACCAAACAAGGCCTAGTTATTCTAGGGTGAAGGTTGAAGTGGACTTACTAAGTGAATTTCCTAAAAGAATAAATGTTGGACTGAGAACGCAATTAGGAAAGGTCTGTGACAAATGGGTAAGAAATAAATACAACTATGTGCCTGATTATTGTACAAACTGTAAAATACAAAGGCATAGTGAAAAAGAGTACTACATTGTTCATCCGGAGTTGTATCCAAAAAGGGAGAAAGGAAACAAAATAGAGAAAAATAAAGATCAGATCAAGGAGGGTGAGGTACAAAAGGAGAAAAAATAAAATGAAATAGGTGACACAATGCAAAAGACTTTGCAAGAACAAAAAGGAGAAAATAAAAGAGGGGAGAATAGTTTTGGGAACAAAGGAACAAAAAGGAGTGTGGAAAATGGAGGCATCAAGCTTGGAAAAGGCAGGAGCAGTTGTGGAATAAAAAATAACATCAGCAACATACTGGTGTGGTAGAGATTGGCAATCAATTTGATGTTTTAAAGGAGAAAAGGGAAGTGGGACATGCTGGTCAGGTTCAAACAAGTACAACAAAATAGTGGGTTGAAGAATCATTTGGTAAACTTAACAAGATGGTGGAGAGGAGAAAGACAAGAAACATAAGCAGCCTATCGTAGTGGAATATAATTCTAATAAAGTGAGTACCCTGAAGCAGAGCCTTAATATGGGTGATGAAGGCAACATAAATAAGAATGACACAGTTTTATGGTATGATAACAAGAAAGGGAAGTGAATCTCAGAATAATGGAGACGAAGATACAAAAGAAGATAAAAACATGATAGAAAATATTAGTAGTGCAGCAAGAGGAGGGGATATAGCACTGATACAAATAGAAAGAATGAAGAGTGGAATAAAAAGAAATCATCCAAGGTTACCTCTTCAAGTTCAAACAAGGAGCAGCAGGGAGAAGGAGTCAGTAAGTAATTAATGATTGACAAAATCACATTCTGGAATATAAAATCAGTTAATAAACAAAATGTTTTTGAGAGATTGATTGATCTAAACAGAAAACATATCTACACATTGATAGCTCTTATGGAGACCTTCCAGGGCTCACAAGAGTTACATCACTTTAGAGATAAAATGGGCATGTAGAATGCTTATTGTAATTGTTCAACCAAAATCTAGTTAATTTGGGATGAGAAGTGGCAAGGTCAAATTATTAAAAATGGCATGCAACAAGTTTCAATTTTGCTAAAGAAAAACATTGTGGAGGTGTTGGTTACTACAATTTATGAAAGATTATAGTATTGGGAGGAAATGGAATATCTGGCACATGTTTATCAATCCTTGGATGATAGGTGGTGATTTCAATGTGGTATTAAATGAAGAAGAGAAATATCAAGGCCTTCCATTCACACAGAGTGAAGCTATTAATTTTTCCCAATGCATCCAAAATTGTGGTTTAGAAGAAATAAAGACATCAGAGAATGGGAGAACGGAGGAAGAAGGCATTTTTAAGGGATTGGATAGGGTGTTAGGCAATCAGGCTCTTTTCAACATAATTCCTTGGATCCTAGTGTACGTATAGATAAAATTCACAAAATAATGGATATGATGCAAGTGCAAATCATACATGTATTCAGAGAGGCAAATAAATTAGCGGATAAACTAGCTAATAAAGCACTAGAGATTCAGGAGAAATTACAAGTTTGTTACTTCACAGAGCTACCATTAGAATTCAAAAGGATTCTAAATATAGACAAAGCACAAGTTTGGTCGTTAAGAATCAGAACAAGGAGGATAAATACTTCTACTAAAAGGGATGCATAGATATTCACATCATAAACCTAATAGAATGGATATTTACAAGACTATTTGGTAACAACAAAAGAGGTACACTACCAGGAAACAAACTAAGATATTTAGCTTTAGCTATGTTAGCTTAATAAAAGAGTTTTCACCAAAAGTTCGGGGCGTTAGAGTCAGATTAAGAAATACGGCACAACATCTGAGATTGGACCTCAATTGAAGAATAACAAGGAAATTTGCAGTACCCCAGGAGGACCTTCACCTAAAATACAAGGTTTTAGTAGCAAGAAGAGTAAAGAAAACAAAATTAGCGAGTTCTTACATGAATTTGTATTCAAGTTCTCAACTCAACTCCCATATAAGATCCTTAGGTCTCAAAACTCCCACCGGAGGATAATACTAAAAACAAGGAGAATGATGAGAATATATAGAAGTGGAAATGCATTAAGAAACAAAGATGGGTTACCTTTGCAAACTATTTTCAAGATGAACAAGCAGATCGGCATTCATGAAAACATTGATCACCAAAGCAGAAGCACTCGAAAGTGCCGATTGACATGGTCTCTCAACAGAGACATTTCAAGGTAGAGAAGATGATTGTATCAATTAGGAAACCCTATCTGATGGTTGTTTTATCTTTTAGTTGGTCTGAAAATGATTTAGATTGGGACTATCTTAAAAATACTTTATTTGTATTTGGGATGTTGGGGTCCTTGAACTTCTGGGCACTTGAGTTCAGTATGAGATAAAATGGCCTAGTGTTGAAATTTTGTTTAAACAAACAGTTGCTCTGAGTCATATTTGATAAGTTTATGATGTTGGTTTTAGAAATTCTTTGAAAGGTTGTCATTTTTAAAGTTTTGAGTTTTATGAAAGCTTAAATTGTGAATTGGTGTTTGGTGTCTTCACTCTCGCAAAGAGAGTGAATACACTCACCTTGCCACATAAGCATTTAGGAAGGTAATAATTTTAATTTTAAACAATTAAGGGAGGTGATAGGACCCCGTGAAGATTGAGTGTGTAGTTGGAAATCTGGTTATAGCTTAGGGGGTTTTCGCTATTTTCTCATTGTACAATAATTGAAGAAAAATTGTGAAAAGATAATTTTGTCTAAAGCAGAATTTTTTAATGAAGGGAAAAAAGTTTAATCAACATTTCTAAGGACCTTCATGCTTTTAATATAGTATAGATAAAACAAACCATTTCCCTTTTTCCTTCTTCACTCAAAACCCATTAGTCTTTCTTAAATCTAAAAATTTCAAAGTCCTGGCACTCTTTGAGTTAAAGTTCAAGAACCCCATTGAAGCTCTCAATCTTTTATCTCTACACTCTTTAATATTTTCATATGATTCTCTACTTTCAAGTTTTAAGCTTTAATAATGTTGAAATGTGTAAATGATTCCATGCTAGAATTGACTTCTCAATGACATATGTGTTATTGTGCTAGAACTGATTTCTCCATGACCCATGTGTTATTGTGCTCGATTTTAATAAAAGAGTTTTTGTACTTTAAAATGAGTAGATCTATGTCATTTGAACTTCAATGTGTAGAAATGCATGTGAACTCTTGTTTAGAAGGATTAAAATTTTAGTTTGAATAAAGTCTGAGTAACCCATTTGAATGTGAGTTTACGTAGTGCATGGATTAGCCCTATATTGGATTGGGTGGCGTCATTCCTAAGGATAAATTTTTCATTATGTGAATTCTTTGATTTTTGGTTATAAAATTGCTTCAGTAACATTGATGAATGTTGTAGAAATGTTTTGAATGATTGATATCTTGTGGTGAGGTTGAAATTGCGAATAAGAGGTGTAAACTTGTTGAATACTTTGCTTGTATTGTTTGACGGTTTCCAATGATAGATGAGGTGACGTTCTTCTTAAGAGAAATTATCAAGAATTGTTTAAAATTGGATTGTGAATCCTTTGGGTAAGTCTGGTTATCCATTTCACATGTTTGTTGTAGTGTCAGATTGAGAAAGGAGCATTCTTGATCGAAGTTTCCACTATGAAGCATTGGCATTGCATAATTATTTCCCTGCATTTCATAGGTGCAATGCTAGTTAAGTCAGGGATTTGAAAATTCCATTGACTTAGACCAGTGGGTCATGTCTGATCCACAAATCTCTTATAATGCCTCGAATTTATAAAAGTCAATTAGAAATTTGAGAGTTGTAGAAAAGTTGCTGGTGCACTAATGTACGAGCCCATTTTATAGGCCTTAGTTGATTCCACGACTCGTGGAGTCATGGTTGACACTTGAAATTTCAGGATTTTTGGGTTCAATGATTGCAAGGAGACTTTATTTCTCATGGTTGGTTAAGCGAGTCGTGGAAATGGTTCATAGAGAAAATCTTAAAACTTAGTAATTTCAGAACATCAAGTCTCTATGTACGAGCGAGTAGTACAACTCATGAAAGGAACCACGAGTCGTAGTTGAGTCTCGTAGATTTGGACTTTAGAAAGTTTAAAATTTCAGTACCTGTATTATATGAGAGGTATCTACGGGACGCAAAAAGGAATACGAGTCATAGATTGGTGTCGTAGTTCAAATTTTAGAAACTTGGATTTTTAGTAGTTGGATTGTACGACTAAACAGTACAGATCATAATATGTTTTACGGATCATAAAAGTGGCTTCGCTATTCAAAGTCAAAAATCCTAGATTTTTAAGTCAGCTTTTATGAATGACCTTCTACAGTGCGTAGAATGGATTATGGTCCATAGATGTCTCCAGTAAAATCTGTTCAACAATTATATCTCAGGGTATTTCAGTCTTTACCCATTCATTCAATTTTAACTTCTAGATTTAGGGGTTCCTATCAACCTAATCCCTCATTCTCTCAACTCCCACGTCAAAATAGATTTTCTCTCTCTCAAGCTTCTCTCCCAAAGGCAAGAATAAGATCTCAAGTTCAAGTCTCCTTCTCCAATTTCGATTAGTGCTTCGATCAAGGTATGTGAGAAATTATTAATGAGTGTCTCTTTACCCATTGAGTCCCAAAGAAACCTAAAATATTCTCTTATGATTCTCACCAAATTCTATGGTTTCATGATTCTTCCATGGGTTCAATTGATTTCAACTTTACATACATTATTGATCTTATTATGCATGATTGGACATTAGATAGTGGATCCTCCTAAATTTAAGAACATGGTCCTTATCTTGGTAAGTAGGACACTCTTTTTTCAGTGTGGGAGCAGTATACTGAACTCCATGTTATAGTTCAAATGGTGTATGATCGTAAAAACTGTATCTCCCACTAAATAATATGATTTTCTCAAATAGGTTATAATCTATACATATGACATGACTTCTACTAATGATATGATTTTCAGAATATTGCTTTGACCTTGCCTATGATTTATGAACTCAACTTATCATATTTTGATATGGTTTACTCGGTCATGCCTTATCATGTTATCTCAAAACATATTATGTTATTTTTTTATGTTTATGCATGTGCTTCATTCTCAGTTTATTTTATAGTATTGACCGCATACTTTCGCCTATATTGTCTCATAATATAGGTTTTGATTCACATCCTTCAGATTGCAGTTTGTATTGGATCCTATCAGCTTACACTACCTTTGGTGAGTCTTAATGATTCAGGGACGTACAACTAATGAGTTCTTATGTTCATTAAATACTACTTTAATTTTTAAATTGTTCGAGTGAGATAGGGACATGTCCAACAACTCACTTATGTTTATAGGCTATTTTAGATATTAGTATTTCCACGTTTGTTGAGTTATAC
Source organism: Solanum dulcamara (assembly GCF_947179165.1). NCBI lineage: Eukaryota > Viridiplantae > Streptophyta > Magnoliopsida > Solanales > Solanaceae > Solanum > Solanum dulcamara. The sequence continues at coordinate 65,903,497 of NC_077237.1, read as the reverse complement.
ATAATTTTGTATTATTCTATGTAAGAATATGCTCAGACTTTATTCTGCTTTAGGTTATCTCAGTTCAATATGTTATCTTTATGCTGGGTGGTTTATCTTAGGGTCTCTCAGGACTCTAAATAATATGTCAGTCTAGGGGGTAGTCTTGGATCATGACAAACTTGGTGTTCAGAGCATCAAGTTCAATGTCTTAGGTTGTCTGAAAGTCATGTTAAGTAGAGTCTTTTTGATGATTGAGAAGTGTGCCACATTTATGAATAAGAGGATATGAGGTATTTAAGAAATCCTTCACTTTTTTCATACTCTTCATCATGCAATAGAGTTGAACTCTATAAGGTTTCCTTCTAACTCATATTCTATGCAGTTTAGAATTATGCCTCCAGGAAGAGCTTCATTGAGAAAAAGTATGGATCATGATGAGGATAATTAAGCAACTCAAGCTCTAGTAGATCCTTTGGCCGAGCAAGTCTCACATGTTGATTTAAGGATTGTTTGTGCTTTCTCAAGCCATGACTAATTGTCACGACCCAAGTTTGACCCTAGACGTGACACAACAAATAGGATCTCAAAAGACCCTAAACAATTCTCTTAGCATAAGCATTACTTAAACAATAAAGAATCAATGTTAACAAAAGGCGGAAGATAAGTCTTAAAAGAAATATTATCATAGCATCTCAAGATAAAAGAATCTGAGAATAACATTTAAAAAGAAAAAATAAATCATACTAGTCTGACATAGCCTCTAATGATATATATGGGGTATAGGACAATCTCTATCTCATGAACAATCTAAAGGAAATATTGTCTGAAATAAATGTATCACATGAATGTCCTCAAAATATAAGGGCTCACCAAACTATAAAGCTGAGCAGAACTTGTACTAACCTCAAGCGTGAGTGACAGCGTCGTGACCTACATTATAAAATAATATATGCAAAAAGACTATATGGTCAGTACTATGGAAAGTACTAAGAATGGAGAATGTGAAATGTATGGAATAAAATATGATAATGCAATGACCAATCTAGAATATAATATCATTCCTTAAAACATCTTGAGAAACATAGACATGATCAATGCAAAACTCATAAGTAATTCATTGTCAAAATCATAACATAGTGAGAGAAATCGTTAACCAGCATAAACCATGTGAGATATAACATATAGTCTGCTCTCATACTCCCACACCGAAAATAGATTGTCCTACTTGACAAGGTAAGGACCATTTACATAAGCTATTTGCGGATCCACTAGCTTAAGCTTTGATTGTTCAACTTGGGACATCCTACGAGGACACGTAGTTATGGTATTTAGGTGATTTCTCCTAGTTCACTCAAGCTAAGTAACCCCTCAACAAGAATATTATAAATAAATGAATCATATTCCTTGAGAAGAAAGCTATGAATCTAGTAATACCAAGTTCTTCATAAAATACATAAAACCATAAGAATAGCTCCTTAAAATATATAATGAACCTCAATCCAATCAAAGTCATAAGAGATGCTTAATCAAAATCATTTAGATTATGATCAACTTTGCATAAAAAATCACACTTAAATAAAAGTGGCTAAATCATAGAAAACTTTCGTGATGAGATTACTTCCCTTTGGAATAAAACCTTGGTTTCATAAAATTCATATTGATACTTCATACAAAGCATGCTTAAAATCATAGTTCATAAATTCATAATGCATGAATAATTTTTCAACCATGGTTAATAATCATAAAATGGAATAATGTGTGGATTCATGTAAATTTCATCAAAAAATGTAATTAAGATCAATTCATGCATAATAAGATCAATTGAAGTTAAATAGATCATAATTAATTGAACCCAATGCAAGATCATCAAAACCTAGGGTTTAGGAAGAAATTATAAAAGAGAAATTTAAAATACTTTGGGACTCCATGGATGGAAGAAGATTCAGGGATGAAATTCTCACATACCTTGAAGAATCCTATAATTAGAATTGAAAACAGGGGACTTGGAGCTTGAACATCTCTTGAATCTCTTGAAGCCTTGGGAGAAAACTTGGAGGAGAAGATTGGAGAAATTTTGGGTTTTGGTGAATGAGAGGGAATGGGTGGATTAGGGTCTTTAGTAAACATTTATACTTATTTAGAATAGGTAAAAACTACATTGGATAGGGGTTAAAATTGTGGGAAGACAAAAATAGCCCATACTTCAATTTTCCTAAACACCCTCTATGGAAGCCTTCCATAGACCATTAATTGCTTTATCATCTGTGAACGTGAACGTGAAACAGAGGGGCATCTGGGATTTTCACAAGGAAATATCTATGATCTTGTCCATGGTCTGTGAACCATTCACAGACCGTTCAGGCGTCCATGAAGGACATGCCTTCCTTAAGTCCATGGGCCTGGTCCATAGATGGATCAACGGATCGTGGACCTTTCTACCATCCGTGAACTTGTCTGTAGATCCTGCATTAAATTTATTTTTTATAGTTTTCAAGTCCACAGATGGCTTCAGTGCCCTTGGACCCTTTAACTGTCATGATCCGAACCTAGGGCTTAGATGTGATACGACGATCAGAATTATGAGGGATTCCAACCAAGCCATCTTAGCATACATTAAATACATCAGGTAAAAGAAAGACATAATAACAAAGCAGAAGAATTAACTCAAAATGACGTCAAGGAAAGTAAAGTCAACCCAAATATCCAAAAAGGACTTACATCATTTGAAATGTCTAATCATGCCTCCATTCTAGACTTGATGGAGGCTTAAGACAAGCTCCTAGCTCACCCAAATCATATAAGATAAATTCAAAGTAATAACATAAAATAAAAAGTCATGTCCTCGATGAATGAGGACTCACCAACTTATGAGAACTTAAATTACTCTAGCTACGAATAGGATGGTCGTCTGCTCCTACATTATGAGCCAATGTACGCAAAATATATATTAGTACATAAAAGGTACTAAATTCAGTTGTCCATGATGCATGACCAACATAATGAACATGAATTAAATTTTAAGCATTGAAATATCTTTTAACTTTGGTCAAGCATCATAAAATTCAAAATAACTTTCATCTTTGCATGTAACTTGAATGTGGAAAAGACCTTTAACCGACATCTTAAGACCATGCAAGCTATAACATGAAATCTGATGTAACTCCCACACCAAAAAAAGAGAGGCTACTTTCCAAGATAGACTCCGTGAGAAACTACTTCAACTCAATAGCTATATGTGGATCCGCTAGCTAGGTCATGAAGGAAAACCTATGTGGACAACGTAGTTTGGGACTTTAGGTTGTTACTAGGATTCCCTTGAGTAACTAACTACATTATCGGACCGAACCCCACCTACATGTCCTCTCGATGCTTAGTCGATATCCCAATAGAATATATTAAAATATAATTATAAACCTTGTAGGAAGATATAGTAACTACCTATCAATCCATCTTTATAAAATATATTAAGGGTAGCTCATTAACTTTAGTGATTCATAAGAATCCATAAATTTCCGTGAGAATTATCTTTATCACCATCTAAACATGATTTGTGTGAGAATTGTACTTATCACACTTTAATAACTTTATTTTATTATCATTGATCATCCTCATAATTTTCATCATTAATCATAAATCTACACTTCATTCGTAAAAGCTTTCTTTTGAAAATCATTAAATTCATAATCAACTCATGAAAAATCATCTTTGAACACCGATATCATAATTGAAAATCTCTTTACATGGGCATTCATAATTCAACTTGAAATCATGCAATTCATAAAGAAGCATATTTATAAAGCTCATAGATAACATCTAAAAATGAATTTGAAATAGCCCAATGCATTTCATCGAAACTAGGGTTAATTGACAATTGAAAATCTTGATATTTTGGGTGAAAACATTGGGAATCCATGTGTGAAAGGAACCCATGGATTAATCTCCACATACTTGGTGAATTTACTCAAAAATTAAAGAAGAATCTGCTTACTTTTAAAACCCTAGCTTGAAGATTGGAGAGGAACCTTGAGAGAATTTTTTTGTATTCTTGCCTTAGTGAAATTTGAAGAGTGATTTTAAATAAAGGGAATTTTGAAGAATAAGATATATATAGACTTTTAGCTTGGCCATAAAGGTGTCTAGGTTCATTGAACCAAACATTGGGAAAAGACACAATTGCCCTACATTAAAACTCAAATTTGACCTTATGAGTCCCTTTCTACGAGTCGTCCTCAAGTCTTTATCATATTCATTTTCTTTCAATTCTATTTGAATTCTACCTGGATACGACTCATAGACTTGAGTCGTAGTGCATGTATCACAAAACATCTAGAAGTAGGTCCTTTAATGTTGCATCTACGAGTAATAGTTATGACTCATCATCAAGATTACAAGTCATCAACTCGACTCGTACTGCATGTCTGAGAAGACCTTGATTTTCGGGTCTCTGATCTCTTTACTTATGAGTCATTTTTATGACTTGTAAATTTACTTACAACTCATTAAAGTCTTTCATCCTTCAGGTCCCAAAAACCTACATTTTTGGAATCTCTGAAGTTTGTGTACGATTTTTCCTTACGACTAGTGAGAAGGACAAAAACTCATCCTATTGAGTCGTAGGACTCCTCTTATTGAGTCATAAGACTCCTCCTGAGGATTTTTCTGGGTAATTCTCAAGGGGTCACTCTACTAATCATAGAAATGACTACGAATCATCTTGGGGTCGTATATTTAGAGACAATCATGATTTTGAGAAATTTCTTCTTGGTTACAACTTTTTGACTTCTGGGGACTTACATTAACCTACCCTGAACCCTTTCTTACAAGCCTAATTTTCACATATTTCAACTGTCTTTTCTCATTCCAACTTCCAGTTTACTCTTTACACTAATGAGGTGTTACAGTGATCAAGACAATTGTGATATTGTAGCTCCAGTGAACCCAAATGTGGGTAAGGTGGAAACTATAGTTCAAGACTTCACACGAAGAAATCCTTTGGAATTCCATGGTTCGAAAGTAAATGAATATCCACAAGAGTTTAATGAGGGGATTCAAAAGATCTTGGACATTAAGTGTATGACTCTAGTTGAAAAGGCATATTTAGTCGCTTACGGATCTAAAGGGGTTGCTCAAGTATGATTTACTCAATTGAAGGAAGAAAGGGCTATTGATGTGGGTTACTTGGATTGGGACAACTTCAAAGGAGAATTTTATATTGATACTTTCCCCTTGAGATGAGAGAAGATAAAAGTCATGTTGATGATATTATCTTTAGAGCTACATCTGATACACTTTGCAAGGAGTTTGCTACTCTTATGAGCAGTGAATTTGAGATGTTAGTGATGGGAGAACTTAGCTTCTTTTTGGAATTACAAATTAGGTAGTGCTTAAATGGTACTTATATATGCCAAGAAAAGTAGATCAAAGAGTTGTTGAAAAAGTTCCATATGCTTGGTGTAAATCCTGTAGATACTCCAATGGGAAAAATTCCAAGTTTGATGTTAATGAACCTGGTCCCAAGGTTAATGAAACCATGTACAGGGGAATTATTGGGTCTCTTTTGTATCTAACAGCAAGTAAACCTAATAGTGTGTTCAATGTTGGGATGTCTTATAGGTTTCAAGCTTGTCCTAAAGAGTCTCATCTAAAAGTTGCAAAAAGAATTCTAAGGTACTTGAAAGGAATAGGGGATATCTTTCAAAGTTGTTGGATACGCAGATGCATAATACGTAGGGTACCTAGCTGATAGAAAAACCATTTCATAAATAGCTATTTCCTTGGTTAATCTCTGATCTCTTAGGGGACAATGAAGTAGAACTCAGTTTCCTTATCTACATCAGAAGTAGAATATGTGGCTACTGCATCTTATTGTGCTTAGTTATTATGGATCAAACAACAATTGGAGGATTTTTGAGTCTTAACTGACACTATTCCTTTTTTATATGAAAATACAAGTGCTCTCAACATGGCTAAGAATCCACTTCAACCTAAGTGGACTAAACAAATAGATGTGAGGCGTTATTTTCTAAGAGACAATATGGAGAGGAAAACATCTGTATGCAATTTTGAAAAATAAAGGATTAGATAGCTAATATTTTTACAAAAGCTCAAACAATGGTCCAGTTTGAGAAGAATCTCTTAAAGTTGGAATGATCATATTCAATAAGTTGACTCAACCTAATGCATTTGATTCCTTATTGGCTAAATCTAGGGAGCAAGTATCGTTACTTTTGCTTTTTGTATCTCTAGTCAAAATTTAGGTTCATACCTTTTATCTGTATACACACATGGTAGAATTGCTGAAGTAGAAGGGGATGATAGGAAAGATATAAGCAAATAGCATTTAACAATTGAAAGGGACTTGGCACCTAATCAAAGGTTATCATTCATATCACAACTTTTGAATTGCTTATAAGAATCGTTGACATTACCACGTGTCAGTCATCCTTTTTTTGAATAGTTGTCTTTTCAAACTGATAACCCAAAAGACACATTCCCTCAGCGATTAGACAAATCAATTCATTTTTACTTAAATACTCAACCACCCCCATCTTTTCTCCCATCTCTCCTCATTTCCTAAAATTTAAAACTAACTAACTCTCTCTTCTTCTTCTTTATTTCTCGTGTCACTAAAACAAAATCGTATCTCAAACTCCTACCTTTTATAAAAAGATTACCAACACCGATATTGGTACTCCTATTTTGCATAAAATCAACAATCATCCTTCCACCCTTGTTCACTCTTCTCGTGCCATGGAAGAGTTGAAAACCCCAGAGACTGAGGTTCCCCTAAGGACAAGATCCCGTTCAGATATGCATTCATACAACTCCTTCATCCTCTCCTCCAAAGGATGGAACCCCAGTCTGCTCTCCAACTTTTGTTCTTTCTTTACCAACCCCCTTTAATAATTCGGAGGCCAGGTTGGTACTTTACCCACTTGAAATTAAGCCCTCATTGACCATCATTCCTCTTCCCAACCAAGTCCAGTATCTTCCACCATGTTTGAAATACCTTTTGATGGATATTTGCCTGAAGATCGCTCAACTGGATCAAATATTTTAGCCATAAGAGATGTGGGTATTGATTCATGGATTTTTTCATCCACGAAACCCAATCAATTTCTCAAGGTTTTCTATCAAATTAAAGTATGGTATTTTATGGATTTTATGATCTCTATTCATATTGCATGAATTATGATTCAAAGTGTGATCATGAGTCTATTTTAAAATAAATTGATGGTTATTGCATTAAATTGAAGAGTTTTCCCATGGATTCTCCTATTTTGAATTTTAGGGTTCATGGTATAAAATATGAGTATTTTCAATTGTACTTCCTAATGATATTATCAATATGAATTATGTATGGACTGAAAGAAATTTTATGATCATGTGTGTTTTCAAGTAAATTTCATGGTTTTCAAGTCAATTGATCATACATCCATGTCTTATCCTAATGTCAAGTATAAGATATGATCATGAATCTCCAAGTATGAATTATGACTATGTAAGTATGATTCTAATGATGAAAGGACAATTCTCACATTACAAGTATGTTATAAAAATGAGCTACTCTATGATTTCAAACCTATGATCATGACTATGATATATGTAATTATGATTTTTATGCTATATATTAATTCTGTGGGATTTGACTTAGCACCGAGTGGAGTTGAGGTGGGGGCCCTACCAAAAGCCTTAGTAGCAGCCTCATGTCTTATAAACTAAGTGCCACCGTAGGATTGCCTTCATGGCCTAGCTATTGGATTCACATATAGCGTATGTATGACCCGCCTAGCGGGGTAGAGTCTACCTTGGCAAGTAGACTACCCTTTTTCTTTGTTGTATGGAAAGACAACAGGATTCCATGTTATAGCTCGCATAGTCTTATTGTCGGTTATGGTTCCTATCACACATGTATTATCTCATATATATGCTATGACTTTTAAATTATGCTTTTCAAATGCTTTGGTCAATATGCTTTTTCTCATGACTTTACTTATCTCATCTTATCATGTATTTTACTTGACCATTGTATTCCATGATTTACATTGCATGTCACACCCTCATACTTAGTGCATTTCAATGTACTAATCATACTTTTTGCCTACATTATCTCATAATATAGGGGTTGAGGTTGAAGATCATACTCATCTACGTGGCTAGTAGGCTTTTTATCCAACGGGGTTGTGGTGAGACCTCATTTATCGGGGACTAGTAATCGAGTTGGTTATTATTTCAAAGACTTTTGTTATATTTCATATTAAGGGTGAGCTAGGGACATTTCTTAGCCCCCGCCCATACTCATGTGTAGAGGCATCTAGTTGGACAAATGTTTCAAGTCTATGTTGTCATATGACATTTCTTCATTTACTATTCATGGTTTAGACTCTCTTATGATGTTTGCGCTTTTACTTTACCTTATGTATGCTTATGATGTGTACAAACGGCTTGGTTGGATCCCTTTAGGGTTTCAATCACCATGTTATGACTAAGACGTAGGTCAGGTCATGACAGTTTGACTGAGATGATGGGGGTGATGGCATTCGACCCCCTTTCTCTTATTTGAAAGATAAGTCACCAAATATGCCCGTTGTCTGTTTGATACCATTTTTTAACAGACCCTTAGAACTGACATGCCTCAAGCTCCTATAGAGGATGGAGAAGAAGATAAAGATGAAATGCCTTTAGTGTGTAGAATTAGAACATATGATAAGAGAAAAGAAGATGATACTGTAAAGGGAAAAGAGGATGATTCTGATATAGGTGCAAAAGCTATTGCTGAGAAAGGGGAAAAACATGTTACTGAGCCCTACAAAAAAGTTATCCTTCTCAGGGGACTCAAAATAAGTTTTTGAGTAATGCTATGGTTGCAAATAAAACAAAGACAACAAAGATACAAAAACAAAAGACTAAAGCAGTGGTTGATGAGGACTTTATTCCTAACAAAAAACTAATTGATATATCCAAAGAAAAGAAAGAAAGTACAACATATTCTGATGATGTTGTGCTTGTTGTTGCTAAGAGAAGGAATGTGGAACTGTCCATAAATTCTGAACAGGAAAAAAGAAGTGCAAAGCCAAGTGTTGAAAATAAAGAGAAAACTGCAAGTGCTAAAAGAAAAAGGGTTGAAACCATTGTGAAGCCTAGTCCATCAGTTGCATAGAAGAAAAATTGAAAATGTGTTGAGTAAGGTGTCACGACCCAACCCCGTAGGCCATGACGGGTGTTTGAACTAGACACACATGTGTACCCCAGCCAACTATACATAGCCTACCTCCTGTCTATACTCAAAATACACTAACAGGTAAGAAAACATACAAGCCGAAAAGGCTGTTGTAACATATAGGGTCATTCCGTAATACACATATACTAGAGCCGACCTGGCCGCCACGACACAAAGAATTCCCCAAATCATAAGTCATATCAGCACAGCTTTACATACATGCATATGCAACTCATTTACCACTCATATATAATTCATATACACACACCCCAGATATGTACAACCTACATACATATCCACAGACCTTTAAGAGTAAGGAGAAAGTAACATAAGGAGGGACAGGGCCTCCGTCGTACCCGTGAACAAAACGAATATATACATCAAGGAATAGTACCCAAAATCAGGCTCCAGCACAATGGAGCACTTCTGGACCGCTGAGTGGGACTCCTATGTTGGTGGATCCCCAAACTGTGAACCTATATCTGCGGGCATGAACGTAGCCCGCCAAGAAAGGGGATCAGTACGACAAATGTACTGAGTATGTAAAACATAACATAGCATAACTAGAAATATATTTGAAATGGAGGAGCAGGGAATCAACTACACTATAAAAGAAGCCTCTGTACCTGTACTCTGTGAATCCTAAAAACATGCATGTTCAAATTATATCATATAGCCGGCCCTATCAGGGGTCCAGTGGATACATCTGCAAGATCATCACAACCCAGTGCCATCACCACCCTATTATAACACATCATCATATATATATGCATACGTATCCTGGCCCTCTAATGAGGGGCTCGATGGACAATGCAGTGAATTATACACGATTACTATTCCTATCCCCGAGACGCAGTGAAAGAAGTGTTACAGTATACACGAGTAAAGTAGTGAGTAACTATATGCAGTTTAAATCATTATCGGAGACTCAACAATATATGAAGACTAAGCTAGCGTCTGAAAATCAGGGTGGTAATATGATCAGATCAAGTGCCCTCAAAATGCCATTAGGACTATATTAATTAACATCTCGGGGTCTTTAGGCCAATGCCAAAGTAGTGCTAACCTCTTAAGGATTTCAGAGTACATGTAGTCATATAGTCTCTCTGATTAGAAACCTGTTCATTGTTTGTTTAACGTATAGTAAGTTCGAGGAAAGTAGTTCAACTACAGTAAGAGTTCACAATCTAGAAGAGAACAGGAGACATTTAGGAATGGAATTAATTCAGAGATCGTATTACTTTTTACTTACCTCTATGACATGCCAAAAGAAAGAGAAAGAATAGGCTTTACATACCTCTTACGGGTTATTTTTTATCCCGTTCGTCTTATCGTCCTTTGAACCTAAGTAAGATAAAAGCAACATGAATATTAAAAACCCTTGGCTTTCCATCACCTTAGGTTACACATGAGTATTCATAGAACTCCACTCTTCGCTCGCCTCCTCGTTAAGTTCTTTAACTAATTAAAGAGTTAATGAAAATCGGGCAGCATCTCCCCT